>NC_142027.1:111277177-111992177 GCF_982192425.1 Myodes glareolus
ATATTCTCATTCCTTCTGTCTGGTACGGTGGTGATATAGATATGAATAATTTACATTGGTATAAATTTTGCTTTGTTGACATAAATTTAAGGTCAATTTCATTACATGTATATGTATTTCTGATCTTGATTAAGGTATTGATTGTGTAGTTCATTTTAAAAATGTAATGTATAATTAGGAAATATAGGTTGTTAATGAATAATCATCAATAATAGTCAAGCTTGTAGTCATGTTAGTTAAATTTTCTAGATATGTAGAGATATATTTCAGTTAAATATGCATTCTTCATATCTTTCAAAGACTACAGAATATGATATTTAATGTTTTAATAACTTATAACTTTTCATGACAATGAGACACGTCTGCTCCTGGCAGCACCAATCTACTTCAAGAGGAAGATGGGCATCGAAGAGGCTCCTTATGAAGTTGGTTAGCCATTTGGGCAAGAAACTGCTCTTGCCTGGACTGTTGTATAAACTGGACACAGAGAACCTGCAGAGAGAGGACTGCTGAACTTGCCTAAAGGTGAGATGATCCTGCTTCATGAAAGCGTCTGCGAGACATTCTACAGAACACAAAAGAAAGTGACTGAACTGTCTTTAAAAGTTCCTGCTTCATGGAAATGTCTGCTGGATACTATGGGCCTGTAGGCTGAAGATGGATACCCCAACGGTACAGAAGAACTTTGGGTGACTGTCAGGCAGCAAGATGTCTCTGTCATTTCTAGAGTTTTAGAAGTTGCTTACTTCTTGTTTACTTAGGTAATATTATATCCTTCTGGAGTCTTTGATGGAGTTGAAGAATAGATAGATAGTTATAATTATACTTTTCCTTTGTTATGATAAAAGATAAAATAGATATAAATATTGTAACTGTAATTCTTGCTTGATAACTGTTTTGTTATATGGAATTTTACTATGTTAAAATGAAAGCTTTTCTTTTTGTTTAAACAGAAAAGGGGAAATGGTATAGGAGGGTCTTCTTTCTATGTGTTGCTTTCATTGGTTGAATAAAGAAAACTGCCTTGGCTTTTTGATAGGGCAGCCCTTAGATGGGTGTGGTAGATAGAACAGAATTCTGGGAGGAAGAAGGCATTGTCGCAGACACCATGGCTCTCCTCTCCGAGACAGACGCTGGTTAGACTCATGCTGGTAAGCCAGAGTCAAGTGGTGATACACATTAATAGAAATGGGTTAATCAAAATGTGAGAGTTAGCCAGTAAGAGGCTAGAACTAATGTGCCAGGCAATGTTTAAATTAATACAATTTGTGTGTTGTTATTTCAGGGTGGCTGAGAGCCGGGTTGGACGAAAAGCAGCTCATACAACATGGTGGCACACACATGTAATCTTAGTAAGAGTCTTGAGCTCAGCCTAGTATATACAAATAGACCCTGTATCAAGGAGAAGACTCGCTGGAGAGATAACTCAGCTGTTAAGAGCGGGACCTGCTCTGGCAGAGGTCCTGAGTTGGTTCCCAGCACTCACATGTGGCAGTTCACAACCACCTGTAACTCCAGCTCCAGGGATACCACGCCATCTTCTGGCCTCTCTGGGCACCCACACTCACATGCATACACATAAATACACATAATTTAAAAAACAAAGCCAAAACCTTTTTCTAAAATAAGGAAAAACCAAACTTTCACTTGAGTTTCATCTTCTGCCAGTAGTGTCCATCACTCAATGAAAGCAAAGGTGGAAGGCTGGGAGATGCCTTGGTAGGTCAAGAGCTTACCAGATAAACATGAGGACCTGAGTTCAAAATCACAGCACCCACATAGGATCCAGGAGTGGGGCTGAAGAGATGGCTCAGCCATTAGAGGCTAGACTTACAACCAAGGATACAAAAAGCCAGGTATGGTTACCCCACTGCTAGGGCTGCAGAGACAGGCAGATCTCAGGGGCTTACTGGCCAGGCAGCCTAGCCCAAATGGTGAGTTCAGTGAAGGATTCTATCTCAAAGAACAAGGCAGAGAGGCCGGTGAGATGGCTCAGCTAGTAGAGGCACTTGCTGCCAGGGTTGATGACCTGAGTTTGCTCTCCATAACTTGCATGATGGAAGGAGTGATGTGTGTGTGTGTTTGTGTGTGTGTGTGTGTGTGTGTGTGTGTGTGTGTGTGTGTACACATAAATAAAGGTAATGTAAAATATTTTTAGGCAGTCGGGTGATGGTGGCACATGCCTTTAATCCCAGCACTCAGGAGGCAGAGATAGGCAGATCTATGTGAGTTCGAGGCCAGTCTGGTCTACATTTGACAGAGCAAGGTCCTGGACAGGTTCCAAAGCTACAGAGAAACCCTGACTCAAAAAAACAACAAAAAAATTTTAGGCAGAGGCAGGATAATCTTTATGAGTTTGAAACCAGCCTGGTCTACATAGCAAGTCCCAGGACAGCCAAGACAACAACAGAGAGAGTCCCAGCCTCAAAAAAATCCCCCCAATTATGATACATATATGTAACTTATGTAACTCTGTATGTATATATGCATGTTTGTGTGTGTGTGTGTGTGTGTGTGTGTGTGTGTGTAAACTGTGTCTCCATATGTATCTCTGGCTGGCTGGCCTGAAACTCACTATATAACTATACAAACCAGGCTGGCCTCACTCATAAAAATCCACCTGCCTCTGCCTCCCAAGTGCTGGAATTCAAGGTGAGCATCACTATATCACTAAGAGCAATAAAATCTTTTTTGAAACATTTTAAGAACATTAAAAGAAGGTGGAGAACAATGAGAAAGATACCCAAATCAGCCTCTGGCCTCCACGTACAAGCCTGGACAACTTCAACTGCACCCAAGCAAACAAAAAAGCCCTCAAAGGTGGTTTATGACCCACAGGGCCCCTGTAAAGTCACCTGGGGCTGCTAAACGTTCTCTGAGTTCCACAGTGAGATGTGCTACCATCACACCAACACCCTTGCAGTATAGTTTTGCTTTTATTGTTCAAGAATATTTTTATAAAATCCACATACGCACACACACATCTACATACATGCAAGATGCCTACCCAGCTCCGGTCGCCCCTTGCCCTGATTGCTCCTGGCATCAGATCTCAGTGACCACTCAGGAAGCCACCCTACAGCTCCCCATGTCACCAGTGCAGGGGCAAAGAGAGGGGATCTCCCGTTTTGCCTCCCTGCTCAGGAACAAAGGAAGGCTGATGCCCTTTGTCCAAAAGCAGGGAGTCATGAGGAAACAGGTTGACCTCATCTCTCCGCAGAGCTCCCTGAGAGGCTGGCTTAGGTCCCCAGTGTCACAGCTGCTAATGCCTTTGGGGTCCTCTGCAATTAGATGGAGGTCCAAAGATGGAGTATGAGTCACCAGAACGCACAGCATTCGTATAGTGCAGGGATGGGAACTGGGTTCTTTTCCATCCACAGGAGGTGGTAAGTGTAAACCCTGGAACCTGCTAGACTCTCAGGGAAGCAGTTAGCCAGGATCAAGAGGGGAGTACCCACGAGTTAGCCCTGGGACTTGGAAACTTTCACCAGGATTAGAATGGTCTGCCCAGGGTACCCTCAGTGACTGCCCGTGTGGCTTGTTCAGGCACACGGCTCGGATCGGTCAGGATGCTGGTAGATGTGCTGAGCTGGCGAAGGGAATTCAGGACAGCTGGAAGAAGAGAATGAGTTAGGGGTGGAGTCAAGAACATGGGGGAAATACCAGTTAGCTAAACAGGTGACTGTTCCCAGGACCTCTTTCTTTAGGTATTTTAGAGACTAAAGGACCATCCAGAGTGTGATATGGTGGAATGGCCTCAAACCCTAAGCTGTATTCAAGATAGACTAGACTTGGGAACCAAGCAGGCTGGGTTTGAACTCTGCTCTGAAGCCCCACAAGTGTGTGTATGTGTACATGAGTGTGTGTTACTAAAGACTGAACTCAGGATTTTGTGCATGATGATGTAAGTGTTCTGCTCAGCCAAGTCCCCAGCCCCTCACTGGGGGAATCTAGGCAGGGGCTCTACCACTGAGCCACATTTCAGGCTCCTCACTGGGGGATTCTAGGCAGGGGCTCTACAAGGTCTCACATGTTAGTAGGCAGGAAGATGGCTCACGTACTTGGTCGGAGAGCAGGCAGAGAACAGTATTGGTCTAGCCAAGCCAGTGAGGTCTGGCGGAGGCTGTGCAAACTTGTGGTAGACACCATCCCATTGAAGGACTCAAACAAAGGCCGGATGAGGATGCTGAACTGGGCTTGGAGTCAAGGAACACACCAGTGGTCCAGACAACACCCCACCACCTCACAAACAGCTATGACACTGGACCCAAGCCAGTGCCAAGAAAAACCTTTCCCTGTCTAATCGTGAACGCTACGGTAAGTCACTCTGCCTCCCTCCCTCCCTCCCTGGCAAGGGTTGTTCATTCATCTCTCTATCCTTCCGCTTGGTTCCTCCAGAGCCCTCATTCTGTATTGGCCCATCCCACATCTCTAGGCTCAGTCAAGAACAAAAATACTGGCCTGAGGGCACAAGCCTGTGATTCCGGCCATTCAGTAGACTGAGGCAGAAGGGTAACAAGTTTGGGGCTACCCTAGCCAACTTAGTGAAAATTTGTCTCAAAATAAAAAGCTAAAAGAGGGCTGGGGCGGAGCTTCTGACCAATCTCTAGTATGGGAAATCGAACACAACTCAACCCAGGATTCAGGAAAAAGTGGATGCCCTGCCTTCTCTAGACCTAGCACCACTTGGACTTTAGATACTTCCCAACTGCCTTCAGGGACATCTCCCAACTGCATTACCTCCCCATCCCCGCCCCACCCTGCTCTCCCTCTCTCTCAGCTGACATGCATTCTTGCAATCCCAGGGCCCGACAACAGAGGGCAGAACCAAAGCCCATTTCCTGGGGTCCTACAGCTCAGCCTGTGGTCTAATACACAGCCTGGTCTGACTACAGCAACAGCAGCCGAGTAAAGGATACTACCCAGAACTTCCAGTTGTGCAGTGTGCGGGTCCGGACATAGTCATCAAACATGTCGCGCATCTGGTCAAAGCGCTGATGTGTGATGGGCACCCCAGTGGCTGGGAGCTGCTGCTGGCACAAGCTATGGATGGAAAGAGTCAGGGAGGGTGAGGATGCGTCTCCTTTATCCCAGCTCTTAAGTACTTTTTGCTTGTTTGTTTGTTTTTTGTTTTCTGAGACAGGGTTTCTCTGTGTAGCCTTGGCTGTTCTGGAACTCGCTTTGTAGACCAGGCTGGCCTTGAACTCACAGAGATCTGCCTGTCTCTGTCTCCTGAGTGCTGAGATTAAAGGTGTACATCACTACAACCAGCCTTGTTTTTTTTTTTAATAATTATGCATTTATTTCTTTTCCTGTGCATTTGTGTTTGTCCTACATATATGTCTGTGTGAAGTTGTCTGATCCCCTGAAACTAGAGTTACAGGCAGTAATGAGCTATCATGTAGATGCTGGGAATTGAACCCGGGTCCTCTGGAAGAACAGCCATTGCTCTTAACTGCTGAGCCATCTCTCCAGCCCCTTGTTTTGTTTTTTAAGGTGTTGGAGATGGAACCCAGTTCTTGCATATGCCATGAAAGCACCCTATCACAAACCACATCTCTAGTCCCTCATTGGAGGATTCTAGGCAGTTGGTATATCACTGAGCCATGCCTCACAGCCCCCTTCTGGTAGATTTTTAGGAAAGCATTTTATCACTGAGCCACACCCTCAGCTCTTCAATGAGGCATTCTAGGCAGGTGCTCTACCTCTGAGCCAAGCCTCAGCCCCTCACTGGGGGATTCTAGGCAGGGGCTCTATCACTGAGTCACACCCCAGCCCCTCACTGGGGGATTCTAGGCAGGGGCTCTACCTCTGAGCCACACCCCAGCCCCTCACTGGGGGATTCTAGGCAGGTGCTCTACCTCTGAGTCACACCCCAGCCTCTCACTGGGGATTCTAGGCAGGTGCTCTACCACTGAGCCACACCCCAGCCCCTCACTGGGGGATTCTAGGCAGGTGCTCTACCTCTGAGCCACACCTCAGCCCCTCACTGGGGGATTCTAGGCAGGTACTCTACCACTGAGCCATGCCCCAGCCCCTCACTGGGGGATTCTAGGCAGGTGTTCTGTTGAGCTTCAACCCTGCTTACTTGATGGCGGCATTGAGCTCCTCTATCTCATCCCGCAGCTGCTGCGCCTCCTCCTGCATGGCTGCCCGTTCCTGCTGCAGCATCAGGATGTATTCGGCAGTCTTCTGCAGTGTTGTTGCTTTGCTCACCTGCGGGCGCCACCAGTGTGGGCCTCTGTGCTGGCAGGCCCTGGGATCTGGTGTTGGGTGTTGGTCCAAGGAGGGGCTCCATGACTCTAAGGGAATGTGCACCTCTGGCTAGGGGCTCACCTTGAGACTGGGCTGGGCACTGAGCGTGCTCACAAGTCCGTGGAGGGTGTCAAATCCTAGCTTGATATTGAAACGCCTCTTCTGCTCGGCAGAGATGTGTGTGATGCGCCGGTTCTCCATCTTGGAAAGCAGAACGTGAGATGAGTCTAAAGGAAGCCGGGGGTAGGATTGGTAGCAATTGCATCTTGGGGGTCAGGAGACTGTACATACCTTGTTGTTGTCTACGCGACCCCGGTTTAGGACAGGTTGAGGGGGAGACAGGTGGACACTCAGTGCCCCTGGGGGTGGTATGGAGTTGAGATCCCCTGATAATCGCCGCTCACTGCCTGTGGCAGGGACAGACCAGGACAGACAGACACACAAGAGAGAAGGTCCCCTTGCCCCGTCCCTGTCATTCTGATCACAGTCACAGTCCCCCCCCCATCTTTCTCCTCCCTCCTTCCTCTAAGACCCACAATCCCTCCAGCCCCTATTTACCGCTGGGTGCTGGGGGTGAGAGCCGCTCTGCTTTGGGGACAATCAGGGACCTGGGAGGGGCCAATGTGGCTGGGCCTGGAGGTGGCTGAGGTGGTGTAGGGGCCGGGATTGGGGGAAAGAAGGCACGGGCACGGGGGAATTCAGAGACTGTATCCTGCTGGGATGGAGAAGGGCAGAGAGTTGGGGTAAAGGCCCTAGCCTGGCCCTTACATCCCAGTGCCCACCATCTTACCGGAGACTCTGGGGGCCGGAGGAGGGTGCTGGGCACAGCTGGAGGTTCCAGTGCTTGCTCAGGCTTGGCTGGGTACAGGCAGTACTATGAGAACCACTAGACTGGCCCAATCAAGTCCATCACCAATTAAGACCCCGTCTTGCTCCCCAGCAGCCCACGCACCCTATCAGATATAGCTCAAGTCTCTAACATCATTCCACCCTCTCTCTGTCCCCCAAGCTCACCCTAGAACCCTAGCCTTCTGCCCTAGTAGCCTGCCCACTCCCTCCCAGCACCTTGTCCACCTGCCTCCCCCATCTCACCTGCCCTGAGAAGCTGTGTAAGGCAGGGGTTGTTGTCTCTGGCAGTGGCGGTGGGGCTGGCAGTCGTAGGGGCCAAGGTAGGGGGACTGGCTTTCCGTCCGCCTGGGGACGGGGTGGAGGGCTTGCATCTGGGCTGCATATCCTGAGGCATGGTGAAGTGAGGCCTAAAGACAGGCTCTGGGTACCCAGGGGGCAGATGGTCTACAGGGAAAGGGGCGGGGCCAGGGCTAGGGCCAGGCTGTGGCGTGGGAACGAAAGTGGTAGGAGCAGGAAGAGTAGGCACTCCTGGAGCAGGCGGGACTGTGGTGAAGGGCAACCTGGCGGAGAAGAGGGGCTCTTCTGGCAACAAAGTGGGAGGTGGAGCCATTGTAGGGAAGTGAGCTGGGGTGCAGGGCTCTAAGCCCTGCGCCTTGACAGGGGTGGGGTATGGAAGGAGAGGAGGAGGAGGCATAGCAGTAGGTGGGATCTTGGTCTTTGGGTCTTCAGGAAGAAGGAAGTCAGAACTCATAAAGGTACTGGGGTCCAAGGGTCCAGGGCAGCTGTTCCGAGCCTAGGTGAGGGGCAGGGGAGACAGGATGATACTCACAAGAGCAGGGGAGGGACCTGCCTGTACCCACCGGGAAACCTCTGTCCTGGCTATGTACTGGACTGGGTACTGAGGACACAGGAGAAGTGATCCGCACACACGTACACACATGCACTCACCGGAAATCATAATCTAACGTACAACTGTAGCCTAGTACAGATTGTATGCACAAATTAGGCATGGCACATCAGTCTTACTGATAATTCGTGATCCATTCACCCACCAGATAATTTATCCAATACAGCTATGAATCTAGTCTTCATTTACCTATTCATCTGTTGGCTAATTATCCACCAGTCTATCCTTCCAGTTATCCACTCTTCATCCATGAAAACGCTAACTCATTCACCAGTCTCATTGTTCATTCTTTATCCATCCATCCATCCATCCAACCATCCATCCATCCATCCACCCATTCATCCATCCATCCATCCATCCATCCATCCATCCATCCATCCAACCATCCATCCATCCATCCACCCATTCATCCATCCATCCATCCATCCATCCATCCATCCATCCATCCATCCAACCATCCATCCATCCATCCAACCATCCATCCATCCATCCACCCATTCATCCATCCATCCATCCATCCATCCATCCATCCATCCATCCATCCACCCACCCACCCATCTATCCATCCATCCATCCATCCATCCATCCAACCATCCATCCATCCATCCATCCATCCATCCAACCATCCATCCATCTATCCATCCATCCATCCAACCATCCATCCATCCATCCATCCAACCATCCATCCATCCATCCACCCATTCATCCATCCATCCATCCAACCATCCATCCATCCATCCATCCACCCATTCATCCATCCATCCAACCATCCATCCATCCATCCATCCACCCACCCACCCATCTATCCATCCATCCATCCATCCATCCATCCATCCAACCATCCATCCATCCATCCATCCATCCAACCATCCATCCATCCATCCATCTATCCATCCATCCATCCATCCATCCATCCAACCATCCATCCATCCATCCATCCATCCAACCATCCATTCATCCATCCATCCACCCATTCATCCATCCATCCACCCATCCATCCATCCATCCATCCACCCATCCAACCATCCATCCATCCACCCACCCACCCATCTATCCATCCATCCAACCATCCAGCCAGCCAGCCAGCCAGCCACCTATCTATCTGCTCACCCCACTAACTTGCCCACTAATCTATGTATTATCCATCTACCTACTTGTCCATTCATCCATTCATTTACGTATGTATTCTCTCCTCTATGAACTCACGCATCTCTCTATTCCACCCCCAGATGTGATGGCTAAACTGGATTGGTAGAACCGAGGAATGCCTAGGAGACTGGTAAGGCACACAGGTGTTTCGTGGAGGGCATTCTCAGAGTGGCTAAACGAAGAGGGTGGGGTGTGCTGGTTACGGTCCATGGTCAACTCGATTCCATTAAGACATGGGTCGCGCCTCAGTGAGACACAGCTTTAGGTGTGTTTCTGAAGATGTTTCCAGAGAGGGTTAAACTGAGAGAGAAGACTCCTGGGTGTGGGTAGAACCATTCCACGGGGATGGGATCCCAGACTATAGCATGATGTCTCAGGAACTGAAAGCACTTGCTTTGCCAAGCCTGAAGAGTTGAGTTTGATCCCAGGAACTCACGTGGGGGAAGGAGAGAACCAGCTCCTGAAAGTTATTCTCTGACGTCCATGTGTGCGCCCACATACACACACACACACACACACACTTGTGAAAACGCACAGAATAAATTAAAAAGTAGTAAGTAGGGGTACTGGTAAGATGGCTCAGTGGGTAAAACACTTAACTACTAAGCTTTGACTCGAGTCCCTGGGGCCCACATGGTGCCATGGTGCCATGGTGCAACAGGAGAATTGTTACCTTCAAGTTGGTCTCTGACCTCCACATGTACACTATGTCATGCATACCCCTCTACATCATGCCTGTACACACACACACACCACCACCACCACCACCACCACCACCATCATCATTATCAAACAGAAGTAAGCATGCAAGCCGGGTACCAGCATCCTCCTCTCCGCTCCCTGACCCAGTCCGATCAGCTGCCTTGTCATGCTGCTGTCATGCCTCTCCACTGTATCCCTTAAACCACGATCCAAAAGAAAACTTTTGTGCTGAGCATGGTGGCACATGCCTTTAATCCCAGCACTGGGGAGGCAGAGGCAGGCGGATCTCTGTGAGTTCAAGGTCAACCTGGTCTATAAAGTGAGTTCGAGGACAGCTGGGACTGTTACACAGAGAAACCCTGTCTTGAAAACTACAGATAAAATAAAAAGAAAAGAAACCTTTCTTTATGTTGCTTTTTGCAAGGTAGTTTGCCATAGCAAGGGACAAAGTAACTGATCTGGGGGGGGGGGGCAGACACACCATGAATGCCAGCTCAGTCTGGGAGCCCTGGTGGAGTAAGTGGGGGTGGGGATTGAAGCCCTCTGGTGAAGGCATTCTTCCTTCCCAGCACCACCTCTGTCTTTGCTTCCTAGCTTCTCTGCTTCGTCTCACCTCCTCCCCCACGACAGACTCAAGCCTCTGAAATCACAAGCAAACTCACTCTTTCCATGGGGTTGTTTTCCTAGATGTAGCACCGTGATGAGACTGGCTACAGCCCACAGGTAGCCAGCCGTTTACCAAGAGATCCGACCATGGGCATTCTTCCCATCAACCCATTCATGTTCCATCTGTCTATTCATCAACCACCCGCACACTCACCAGACACTAACGTAACAAATCATCCACCCATTCGCAAAGCCAGGTCTTCCCAGCCCAGGCACCCGCTAGTTCATTCAATCTACCAAACTGTTTTTGTGGGCATCCAACCACTCGCCAGCCCATTTCCTTTATATTCACTTCCCACACACGGAGGCACCATTTTCTACAGTGATCTACTGCCGCACACGTCTCTCTGTACTCTCATTCATTCACCGGGCAACCCTTTCCGCGTGCGGAAACCACTAGGTACAGAGAGTGCAGCGGTGGCCAAAACAGCCCTTCCAGCAAGAAACTGTCTGTCCAGTGGAGGAGAGAGACCTCTTACAATCAACTACAAAAGCCTGTGAGAAGTTCCTTGAGAGGAGAAAAGGGCACGGTGGTGGTTAGGCTTAACTGTCCACATGACCGCCTGGATAGAGTCTCAGTGAGGAACTGCCAAGGTTGGGTTGGCCTGTGGGCGTGTCTATTGGGGAGTATCTTCATTAAGTCAGGTGACGTGAAAGACCCAGCCCACTGTGGGAGGCATCATTCCCTAGGGAGGGGATTCTGAACTGTGTGAGAGTAAAGAAGCGGAGTGGGGGGGGGGGAGGGCAGGGAGCTCCCCCCCCCCCCCCCCCGCACATAAGTGAGCATGCTCACCATCACTTTTCTCTGCCCCACATGGACGGACTGTAACCTGGGGCACCTAGCTGAAAGGAACCCCTTTTCTACCCCTAACTTGCTTTCCCTCGGGGTATTTTAGCACAGCAACGGAAACGAAACTAGAAGAGATAGCTAACAATTGCAGGGAAATGACTTCTGGACTGAAACAAGACACCAACTCACAGTTGCCTAAACACACACTCCCATTCTGCTTCCATGCACACATTCCTGCTTCTCCCTCCCAGCTGGCTTGCCCTTCACCAGCCCATTCAGTCACTCAGACCCAGAATGTTGGGCAAGCAGGGTGGCGCACACCTTTAATACCTGCACTCAGAGGCAGGCTGATCTCTGTGAGTTCAAGACCACCCAGGGTCCTGAGGCAGACCCTGTCTTAAAACCCAAACTAAAAAACAATGACAAGAAAACCCTCCTCTGGTTTGTGCCCTGTTCTGTGGTTCGTACGCACTCTGCCTTCCTCTACCTCTCTCTCATTCGGTTCATCTAGTTCTGCTTTGTAGGGTCTTCTCTGCTGGCTGTGCTCTCCC
Source organism: Myodes glareolus (assembly GCF_982192425.1). Taxonomy (NCBI): domain Eukaryota; kingdom Metazoa; phylum Chordata; class Mammalia; order Rodentia; family Cricetidae; genus Myodes; species Myodes glareolus. Next base: position 111,289,047 of record NC_142027.1, read on the forward strand.
AAGATCTCTTCCTGGCTGCCCAAGAAAGTGCTTAGCTACTTCCTGGCCCCAGGCAGAGCCAGAGCTAGCTCTCAGATGTCCTGGGAAGGCTGCGCAGAACAGGACACACTCACCTGTAGGCGGGTAGTCCCTGAGAGAGGGGTCATCCCCGAGGAGGAGGAAGCAGAGGCTGAAGGTGGCATCTCTGGGCACAGGATTCCACTGCTGAAGAGGGAGTCAGCCATGGGGCCAAAGCTGGGGGGCTCCAGGAAGTTTGAGGATGTGGGCGGCTGCGGGGGGCGGTAATTGGTGAAGAAATCTGTAATCGGGACACACAGGGGAGCAAATGATATTAAGGACTCAGGCTAGGCCTTTGATACAGTCTCCATGCTGGGCAGAGGTAGGATAGGGACCAGGAGAGGTGGAAGACTTCCATGAGAGACTGTGAAACGGTGTCTGTCACACTCAGGGGAAGCTGCACTAGAGACCGGTAGGAGATTGGCAGGATGGTCCTGGGAGAGATGCTGGGCTCTGGGAGTGAGTGAGCAGGGACCCCAGGAAGCTGCCCACCCATGGAGCCCCAGACTGGGCTCACTTCTTCTCCCTGTGTCTGCTCCTCTTTTTAGCACTGCTGGCATTCTAGAAAGAAGAGGTCATAGAGAGGTTCTGGGAAGGAAAAAGGTGGGGTACAGGGGAGTTGCCTCAGTGTGTCAGGGATGAATCAAGGGTGAGCAGGTTCATGAGGTCAGTGGGTCAGGCATAGGTTAGACTTGTTGGAAGATCATTTAGTTGAGGCTGTAAGAGCGGAGCCTGGGCTGATATTTGGGGAACACAGAGTGGGCTCAGAGTTGGGGTGTGAGTGCTAGGGAGCCAGGAAGCCTGAAAAGTTTATAGGAGAGGCAGGCAAGGCAGCCAGATTGTTTAGGGTATGGGTTGTGTAAGTTCTGGGCTATTCTGGTTTTGGGAAGCAGGCTGCTCACAGTCTAACCACATCCCGGGCTGGGGCGACACCCGCCTACCCGCTCCCTTCCGGGCACCTTTCTCTGACCCTGACCAGCATGTGTTCTGTGCCCAAGATCCTGGTCAGAGCAGACCATGGTAGCTCCCCATAGGGTTTGGTGAGCTGTGTTCCCTCATTTTCCCTCCAGAATCCCAAGCCAGGAGAACTAGTCAGACCTTTTAACACAAGCCACCTCTCAAGACCAAGTCATAGGGTCAGGGTGGGCATATATATATGCCTATATGGTATGTGTGTGTCTATGTGGTATGTGTATTTGTGTGTATATGAATGTTGAGAGCGTATATGGAAGTGTAATATGTATATGTGTGTGCATATGTGTACATACATGTCCGAGAGCACGTGTATATATGTGAAAGTATGCACATGCATATATACACACATGTGCATGCTGTGTACATGTGTATGTGCATGTATGTATACATGTAGGCTTCCATATGTTTGTGTATGTCTATGGTATATATACATATATGCATGTTGCTATGTGTGTACATGTATATATGCTTATGTGTTTACCCATGTGTATGAGCATGTATGAGTGTGGTAGTTTTGTATGTATGTGTGTGCATTTGTGTATGTATGTGGTGATATGTGTGTATAAATATGTGTTTGAGCTTGCAAATGTGTTGTGCATGGCATGTGTGTATACGCATGGGTGTTTGTCTTAGGTGATTCGGCCTGGCCAGAAAAACCAAACAGGTTCTGAGTATCAGTATGTGGTGACAGGAAGCACCTGTCTACATTGTCCCTGGATGTCTGATGTGACTGAGGACACACCTGCCATGCCCACATCTCTCCCAGTATCAGAAGTGGTTGTATGTTGCCCTGTGCCCCCACTTTTTACAAAAGGATCTACGGAGGAACCGGAAAGTGGTCACCAGAGTTCCACCCCTATCCCCCAAGGGCCACACGAAATCCAAGATTAGAGCATTGTCCTGTGGCAAACACATCATGCCAAAACAACCACCTTGTTCCAGGCGGCCTCCAGAGTGCTTCCCATCAAGCCCCAGTTCTTTCTGGGCCTGGTCCCCACACTAACCAACCACCCTCTGTCCCTGCACCTGCCCTTCCCCAGCCCCCGGCCTCTGTAGAATTTTGCACCTTCAACGGGGGTTTCCAGAACGAGGACAGAATGGAAACCCTGTGGGCTCAAGGCTCTCTCTCCCCGAGCAGGGCCAGCTCCAGAGGGTCACTGTAGCCACCTGCTCTGGAAGAGCCATGCTCTCCCGCAAACATCGTCCACTGCAAACTCCCACCCCTCTGCATTTTGCCCAGAGCCTGGGTGGGCGCAGCTGAGCTCCTACCTGTGGTAGGGGTCTGTGGGACAAGATGGAACTGCTGTCCTTGGGGGCAGGCCGGCTTGCAGGGCACTGCCATCAACACTTCTGCCCATGGCAGACCCCACCCTCCCAGGACAAAGGCAGGCGGTGGGGGTAGGGGTGGTTCCTCATTCCCTAGTACCCATGTGATAGGCCTCACCTCTTGAATGGCAGGCCCAGGACCCTGTAAGGAAGGAGCTTCGAAGGGGACATGTCACTGAAAGAAACTTCTCTCTCAAAGACTCTGCTCTTCAAGTCTGAGCGAGACAGGCTCAGCCCTGATATTTTTCTGACTCCCAGGTGACCCCCAGCATGGCTTTGAAGGCTCCTAAATGCATGTCTATGAAGAGCAATGAGCTAAAAATACATGCAGGAGGCAGAGGCAGGAGGATCTCTTGAGTTCGAGGCTAGCCTGATCTACAGAATGAGTTCCAGGAGAGCCAAGGCTACACAGAGAAACTCTGTCTCGAAAATCAATCAAACAAACAAACCAAACAACAATAAAAAAAAAGAAAGAAAGAAATACAATCAGCAAAGAAAAAAATACAGTACTGTGGGGAAGGAAGACCCCATTGGAAACAGGGAGCAAGCAGTATCAGGCCTTGTGACCCACACCTGGAATCCAGGCACTCAGGAGTCTGAGACAGAAGGGTCATGAGTTCAAGGTCACCCTGGGCTACATAGTGAAAGTCTATCTCAAGTAAGTGGGCTGTGGCAGATAGAGGGACGGGGAGGAGAGGGCATACGCTCTGGGCATGGTAATAAATACACACTCTAGTCCTCTAATGCCAGTACGGGAGGTAGAGACAGGAGGATCCAGAGCAGCCTTGGCATCAGCAAGTTTGAGGCCAGCCTGGACTGCATAAGACCCGTAACCTAGCTAACTTTATCTGTCAACTTGATGGTTTACTAGAGTAGCCTGAGAAGGGGCCATAACCGAGGGACTGCTTAGATCAGGCTGTCTGTCTGTCTTGATTGTTAATTGACGTAGGAGGTATCTAATTGTGCCGGTTCATTTTATGTCTACTTGAGGGAGCCCAATTGAGACAACGCCTCCTTAAGATCAGGCCGTAGGCAAGCCTGTAGGGCATTTTCATAATTCGTGGTTGAAAGGGGAGGGCCCAGGCCATTGTGGCTGGAGTCTCCCCTGGGCAGGGGACCCAAGTTTCTATGAGAAAACAGGCTGAGCAAGTCATGAAGAACCAACAATAGGCAGCAACCTCTTCATGGCCTCTGCATCAGCTCCTACCTCCTGGTTCCTGTCCTGTTTGAGTTCCTGTCCTGACTTCCCTCAGCAAGGGACTGTGATGCAGGAAGTTTAGCCAGATAAACCCTTTCCTCCCCAAGCTGCTGTTGGTCATGGTGTTTCATGATAGCAACGGTCATCCCAACGAGGACCCTAAGCAGCATACCTTGTTCCTCCATGGTGCCTCCATGGTTCCTGCCCTGACCTCCCTCAGTGATGGACTTCCCAGAAGGGAAGCTAAACCCTTTCCTTCCCTACGCGGCTTTTTGACAGAGTATCTGTTACAACAACAGAAAGAAAACTGGGGTGGACATCTGAATGAGATGGCCCCAGTAGGCTCATCGGGAGTGGCATGATTGGAAGTTGGCCTTGTTGGAGGAGGTGGGGTCTTGTCGGAGGAAGTGTATCACTGGGTGCGTGCGGGCTTTGAGGTTTCAGAAGGGTAAGCCAGGCCCAGTGTCACGGTCTCTTCCTGCTGCCTGCAGATCCAGATGTAGAACTCTCAGTTACCGCTCCAGCACCGTGTCTGCCTACATGCCGCCATATCCCACCCTGATGACAATGGACTAAACCTCTGAACTGTAAGCCAGCCGAATTAAATGCTTTCCTTTATAAGAGTTGCCATGGCCACATGACAATAAAACCCTAACTAAGACACCTGTCTCAAAAGAAAAACCAGAGACAGGAGAGGGAAAGAAAGAGATTTTGTCCTCAGGGGCTCACACTGATATGTGTGACAGGATCTCTGGAAACACATCAGTAACTCAGTAGCCTGGGAAAAGAGAGGAGTCTGAGAAACTTACCAGTGTCTAAAATGCTTAAAGAGATAAATTTTTATTTATTATATATATAGTGTTCTGTCTGCAGGCCTGAAGAGGGCACCAGACCTCATTGCAGATGGTTGCTGGGAATTGAACCTGGTCCTCTGGAAGAACAGCCAGTGCTCTCTCTTAACCGCTGAGCCAACTCTCCAGCCCCGCTTTAAGAGATTTAATGCTTCTAAGCCAGATGTAGTGGCACGCACTTTTGATCCCAGTACTCAGTAAGCAAAAGTGGGCAAATCACTATGAGTTCAAGGCCAGTCTGGTCTACATAGTGAGTTCCAGAAAAGCCAGGGCTACACTGAGAAACTCTGTCTCAAGGAAAAAAAAAAGGCTCAGAGAGATTTGATGCCTAGAATTCTCTTGTCAGTCACAGTGGCTTATGAAGTGCTCATAATTAAACCCAAGGACTCTCCCACGCTAGACCATAAAGGATCTGTGATAGAGCTCCTGCCTAGAATCCCCCAGTGAGGGGCTGGGGGGCGTGGTTCAGTGATAAAGCCTCTGCCTAGTAGGCATGAGCTCTTGGGAACACCACGTATGTACAAGCACACACACACACACACACACACACACACACACACACACACACACACAATTACAACACCGTTTGTTCATCCTCCCACTACACAAAGCCTTATAGTCTCCCAGGATTTTTTTTCTTAGACTGACCCTTTCGGTCTGTCCTTCCTCCTGATGAAGGACCTGTCCCACCTGATATCTCCATGAAGTCATCCAGGCTGGGCTGCAGTGGCGTCAGGTCTGGCTGGATCATGTCAGCATTGCCAACATAAGCTGAAGGGAAGATCACCGTGAGGTTGGAGGCTGCAGGCAGGGGAGGCAGCTCAGCCCCTCTCCCCCTTCCCCTTTCTCTCCTCACCATCTTCTGGGGGCAGCTGCAGGGACGAGGGGCTGGGCTGTGTCATGGTGAAGAGCGTGTCGGATATATCGGACAAGAAGCAGTCGAGGTCCAGAAGCTGTCGAGCCCCGGGCTCCTCCTCGGAGCCTCCAAGCAGCACGGGCACCACGCTGGAGAAGAGCTGTTCGCACCATCGCTCTGGTGGCGGCCACCCACCTTCCACCTGGCAGGACACAGAGGTCACTGCCCTGCTCCTCCATGTTACCCCTGCCTGAGGTTGAGGTGATCCCCCACCCTGGAGAGAAAGCCCTAAAGACGACAGCACCTTGGAGGGCCTGGCTTACCAGCTGAAGGTCAAGGCCATCCTACTAACCTCTAACAACTCCCTCCATGCACACCAGGATGGTCAGTCAATAGCTCTTCCTGCTCTCTAGGCTGTAGTTTGGCTATTTATTTATTTATTTATTTATTTATTTAAAGATAGAGCCTCAGCCAGGCAGTCGAGGCACACAGCTTTAATCCTAGCACTTGGGAGGAAGAGACAGGAGGATTTCTGTGAGCTCAAGGACAGCCTGGTCTACAGAGAGAGTTCCAGGACAGCCACGGCTGTTATACAAAGAAACCTTGTCTTGAAAACAAAAAAAGGTAGAGTCTCACTATATAGCCCTAGTTGGCCTGGAACACATTATGTAACCCAGGCTGCAAACCCACAAAGACCCAACAGCCTCAGCCTCCCAAACGCTGGGATTAAAAGCACGCACCATCCCATCTTGTTGGCTTTAATTTTTGGAGGCAGGATTTCATGTAGCCCAGGCTAGCCCGGACTCTCTGTGTAGCAGAGGATAGCCTTAAACTCTCCACCTTACCGCCTCTACCTCCTAAGCGGTAGCATTGTTGGCATGCACCAATAAGCCAAGTCTCAGTTGTTTTTATTTTTGTTCTTGAAGACAGCCTCTAAGCTAGCTTCAGAGATCCTGAACTGACCTTCAGTTTGCAATCCTCTTGCTTCCACCTTAGCCTGGCTTTCCGTCTGCTGGTTTCTTCTGTCTGAAACTTCCATCCTGTGGATGCCTTTCCCTTAGTCCTCCCACCATCTGTTTGCTTTTCTTTCTTTCTTTTTTCTTTTTGTTTGTTTGGTTTGCTTTTCTTTTTTCTTTTCTTTTTCTTTCTTTGGTTTTTCGAGACAGGGTTTCTCTGTAGTTTTTGGTGCCTGTCCTGGAACTAGTTTTGTAGACCAGGCTGGCCTCGAACTCACAGAGATCCGCCTGCCTCTGCCTCCCGAGTGCTGGGATTAAAGGTATGCGCCACCACTGCTTTTTTTAAGGAGTTCTCACTCTGCAGTCTACACTGGCACTGGACTCATAATCTAAATCAGGCTGGCCTGGAACTCACTACAATCCTCCTGTCTCACAACAGATCTTCCTCAGAAGAGAAAATTGAAGTCAGCACCCACACCAACGTGGAGGCCACGCCCATTCCTCTCATGCCCAGTTACCTCTCCCATAGTCTGTCCTGGTCAACCAGGCAGCCATTTTCAATTTTTCAGTTTCCAACTTTCCAGATGCCCTTTCTTGACGCCTAACAAGACTTACTGAACACTCACCTGCTTGGGAGCCAGGAGATCCCCTTCCCTGCTGGACTTACGGAGCTGCGGGGACACAAAATTGGACCCTGAATCCCTTCTTCCCACTGAGCCACGCACCCTCCACCCACATTCCCCCCAGGCTCCGCCCCTTCCCACCACCCAGGGAGAGAAACTGGCCCTGGGGAAACCCTGTGGCTACCATGCTGGGACTTAAAGCGGGAGGGGAGGTTCGAGGGTACAGGTTAGGGTGGGACCATGGGATCCCCTCTAGGGCTCTTCTATGCCCCAAGGGGATGCTCTGCCCCTGCCAGTCCCACTGACCCGCTTCTTGTAGTAGATTCTCCACTTGTGGTATTCGCGCATCACCACCTCGATGCGCCTCTTCCAGTAATTCCCCTCCAGGACGACAGCCTGGGGGAGGGCAGGTGTCAGGGCTCAGGGTGATGCCCTAAGTGGTCGGGCCTCCCATATCCCATCTCACACCCAATCCCCGCCGCGGGAAGGAACCTCTGGGTGGATAAGCAGAGGGATGGGCAGTCCATCAACAGCTACCTCAGGTTTCCGGTGCTCATCTGCTTCAGACCCCTGCAGAGGGGTCACAAAGCCACACACTGGGCTCTTCCTCCGCTGCACATCTGAGGGAAGAGGGCCAGGTCAGAGGCACCCAGACCTCTCATCCTCCACCCTAGGAGACTGGAAGTCGAGTGACACACTTTATAATCCTGCCTGATCCTTTTCTTTTTGCTTTTCTTTTAAGACATTGGTCCTTCGCTAGTCCCAAACTCATTAGGTAGCTAAGGATGGCCTTGAACTCTCGGTCCTTCTGCCTCAGCCTCCCAAGCGCACCACCATGCCAATTCTGTGCAATGCTGGCTAAGGAACCCAGGGCTTCCTGCGTTCTAGACAAGTTCACGACCCACGAAGCCAACTCTTCCTCCCCTTCTCTCCCTTTTTCTCTCCCTCCCTCCCACTTTCCCTCTCTCTCTCTCAGTCTTCACAAGCACTACTACTGAATCACACCCCCACCTCTCACTGGGAGGTTCTAAGCACTCTATTGCTGAGTCACACCCCGTCTTCAATGGCTGGTTGGGAGCAAATGTACCGAGAAGACACATCATCAGGTCTTGGGTAAAATATTTTCTATTTTGACACATATCTTTGCTATTTATTATAATTTGGGCTAGCCTGGAATGAATGATTATGTAGCCTAGACTGTCATCAAAGTCTTTTTTCTTTTTCTTTCTATCTTTCTTTCTTTTTTTTTTTTTTTTGAGACAGGGTTTCTCTGTGCAGCTCTGTCTGTCCTGAAACTCACTCTGTAGACCTGGATGGTCTCGAGTTCACAGCGATCTGCCTGCCTCTGCCTCCTGAGTGCTGGAATTAAAGACCTGCACCACCACTGCCCAGCCTCTCAAACTTTTTTCAAAAAGAAATTTTGGGGGGTTGGGGAGATGGCTCTGTAGTTAAGAACACTGGCTGCTCTTCCAGAGAACCTGGACTCAATTCCCAGCAACCACATGGCAGCTCACAAATATCTGTAATTCCAGTTCCAGGGAATCTGGTGACCTCATATAGACATACATGCAGGCAAAACACCAATATATCTAAAAATAAACCTTAAAGATAAAAAAGATTTACTATTAAGATTATGCTGTCTTCATGTACATCTGCACAGTGGATCCCATTACCAATGACTGTGTATATAGATGCCATGTAGATGCTGGGAATTGAACTCAGGACCTCTGGAAATGCAGCCAGCACTCTTAACCACTAAGCCATCTCTCTAGACCATCTTCAAACTCTTGATCCTCCTGCTTCATCTCCAGGTTCTTTTCTACTCGCTCCCCCTCATTTTCCTTCCTTTCCTTACTCTAATAAATAAACATCTATTCTTGCTCCAAATTTTGTAGCTGTCACAGGTACCCACACCTCGCACACCTCTTCAGTCTGGAAACTCAGTACCTTCCCAGAAGGCCCAGCTCCATCCTTCTCGCCCCCATGCATAGCCCCCACCCCCTCCATGAGCCCCAGGAACTTTCTCCCTGATCTCCCGCCACCTGCCAATCCCTGAATTTTCTTCCTACTGATTTTCCAAAACTGCAAAGGTGGGGCTGGAGATATGGCTCAGAGGTTAAGAGCACTGACTGCTCTTCCAGAGATCCTAAGTTCAATTCCCAGCAACCACATGGTGACTCACAGCCATCTATAATGAGATCTGGTGCCCTCTTCTGGCATGCAAGCATACATGGAAGGAATGTTGTATACATAATAAATAAATAAATCTTAAAAAAAAACCTGCAGTTTCCGGCTTTCCGACAATCCACAGACCAGCCATGCCAACTCAGCAGGATCCCTGACAGTTCATCCCCAGCCCCTCCTCTCCATCCTTTCTCACACACCCCTTAGTCTGAGTAATGCATGGACCTCCCAGACTCCAGTCTCACACTCAGACAGTCATCATTTCTGTTGCTATGGGTCTAAAACACTCCAGAGCACCCTATAGCCTCCAGACTCAGTTTGGAGGTTTCCAAATTCCCCCTGATCTGGCAGCCCCAGATTCCTGTCTCTGGTTTATTTATGTGGTGGTTTGAAAGAAAATGGCCTCATAGGGAGTGGAGGTATTAGAAGAGGTGTGGCTTTGTTGGAGCGGGTGTCGCCTTACAGGACAAAGTGTGTCACTGCGGAGGATGGACTTTGAGGTCTCCTACGCTCAAGCTATGCTTAGTGTAGCACACTGTAGCACACAGTTGCTTCTGCTGCCTGCAGATGTGGATGTAGAACTCTCAGCTCCGTCTCCAGCACCATGTCTGCTTGTCTGCCACCATGCTACCTGACATGACCATAATGGACTAAACCTCTGGAACTGTAAGCCAGCCCCAATTAAAGGCTTTCCTTTATAAGAGTTGCCATGGTCATGGTGCTTCTTCGCAGCAATAAAAGCCCTAAGACAGTTGTGAAAAAGATCCTTTTATAGTTCAGGATTGCCTCACACTTGTGATCCTCCTGCCTTAGCTTCTTGAGTGTCAATTACTGACATGAGCCATGTCACCAGGCTCTTCTCTAGTCTTATTCTACAGGAAACATCTTCCTCCAGGTCTTCCTGTGATTTCTTCCCATGTTCCACATTGCTTTCCAGGGTCTATTGATTCAGCAGACCTTCATCACAGACTGTGCTGTGATAGCATTGTGAGTCAGTGGTAGAGCCCCTGCCTAGAATCCCCCAGTGAGGGGCTGGGGTGTGGCTCAGTGGTAGAGCCCCTGCCTAGAATCCCCCAGTGAGGGGCTGGGGTGTGGCTCAGTGGTAGAGCCCCTGCCTAGAATCCCCAGTGAGGGGCTGGGGTGTGGCTCAGTGGTAGAGCCCCTGCCTAGAATCCCCAGTGAGGGGCTGGGGTGTGGCTCAGTGGTAGAGCACCTGCCTAGAATGCCCCAGGGAAGGCCTGAAAATGTGGCTCAGTGGTATATAGTGCTTGACTAGTGTATGTGAGGCCCTGGGTTCCAGTCCCAGTATCACAAAGAGCAACAAGGAGGGAAGGAGAGAGAAAGAGAAAGAACCTAGAAACTCCAGACCAATGAGATGGCACGTGCCTGCTTCCATCACTTGGAAAATGCAAGCAGAAGGATCAAAATGTCAAGATTATTCTTTGTGAGTCTGAGTTCAAATTAGCTTGGACTACGAGAGATCCAACAAAAAAGAAGGAGGAAGAAGAGAAGACAAAAGGATGGACCCTCGGGTGTGTAGATTACCAGGGTCCTAGAACAAGGAAGTCTTCCAGAGTATCTCCCTCCTGGCTTCCCAAATGAGGACATGAACACCAGGAAAAATTATCGAGGAACGACTGGACCCTGCCTGTCTCCTCCCCTGCTCAGGGACCCTGTGTTCTGTACACAGGGCTGTGTCGGGTTTCATTTAACACCAATCATATCCTCCATGCATTTGCTCTACCACTGCACCCTCCCCAAGCCCCTCACTTCGGGGATTCTGTGCATTTTCCTTCATTTGCCATTCACTGTCCAACCCTTTGTGGGGGACCAATGCCGGGGTGAGAGGCTCAGGGATAAGTCAGGGCTGCTCACAGCAGTACAGATAAGGAAAACAAATAAACCTGGGATAGATAAGGTAAACTGGAAAGTCCCTCCTGTCCGGGGAGAGGAGCAAAGTGCCCTGGCAGCGCTGAGGAGAAATCAAGAGGCTTTGGGAACATCGAAGACGAGTGGTGGACGGAAGGAAGAAGTGCAGGCAGGATGGAGATGGGGACCTGCGGAGGGGCTGTAGCGCCCCCTGATGGGTGAGATGAGAATGACACTTTCTTCAGAGATGGAGGTCAAGCTTCCTCCACAAGTCCTTTTGTCCCCCATTAGGGATTGAATTTAGAGCCTCTACCGCTGAGCTACATCCACAACTTTGCTATTATTATGATGTTTTAGATTTTTGCTTTGTTTTATTTTTCGAGACAGGGTTTCTCTTTGTAACAGTCTTGGCTGTCCCGGAACGCTCTCTTGTAGACCAGGCTGGCCTCCAACTCACAGAGATCCATCTGCCTCTGCCTTCCAAGTGCTGGGACTAAAGGCGTGCACCACCACTACCTGGCTCAATGTTTTAGATTCTTATTACATTTCTTTATTTTGTGTGATAAGAAGGAGGAACACATGTGTGCCACGGCACACGTATAGAAGTCAGAAAAGGACTTTCTGTTTGGTTCTCTCCTCCCATCTTCATATGGGTTCAGGAAACACAATTCAGATCATCGACCTCAGTGGGGACAACACCTTTATCCACCAAGTCATTTGGCCTGTCCTCTTTTATATAGTTTTGCTTTGTTTTTATACAGTCATCCTGTGCAGTTCAGATGGAACTTAACTGGTCATCCTCCTGTCTCAGCCTCTACAGTAGCTGAAATTCCAGGCCTACATCATCACCTTTTAAGGAACTTAAAAATGTTTTAAAGGTTTATCTATTTTATTTTACATGCATGAATGTCTCCCGTGTGTGTGTGTGTGTGTGTGTGTGTGTGTGAGCACGCACACACGCACACATATGCCTGGCTCCTGTGAAGGTCAGAGTGTTTCCTCTGTATGTGTGCATGTGTGCCTGGTTCCTGTGGAGGTCAGAGTAGTTCCCCTGTGTGTGTGTGTGTGTGTGTGTGTGTGTGTGTGTGTGTGTGTGCCTGGTTCCTGTGGAGGTCAGAGTATTTCCCGTGTGTGTGTGTGTGTGTGTGTGTGTGTGTGTGTGTGTGTGTGCCTGGTTCCTGTGGAGGTCCGAGTGTTTCCCCTGTATGTGTATATGTGTACCTGGTAGCTGTGGAGGGCAGAAGAGGGCATCAGACCCTCTGAAACTGGGGTTGGGAGTCACTGTGTGGGTACTAGAAACCAAACCGAGGTCCTTTACAAAAGCAACAAGTTCTCTTAACCACTAATCCATCTCTTCAGCCCCCAGAACCTTGAGAGGGGGGCGAAGCCATGCCCACCTGGCTTTCCAGCTCCCTAATTTTTCAAATTTATTTATTGATTGTAATGTTGAATATTGAACCTAGGGCCTCTTGCATACTTTGCAAATGTGATACTGCTAAACCCTGCCAACCACACACCCCAGCCCCTCTCTGGGGATTCTAAGCAGGAGCTCTACCACTGAGCAACACACCCCAACCCTTCATTGGGGGATTCTAGGCAGATGCTCTACCACTGAGCCACACCCCAGCCCCTCACTGGGGGATTCTAGGTAGGTGCTCTACCATTGAGCTAAGCCCAACCATTGGTAATGAGATCTGGTGCCCTCTTCTGGCCTGCAGGCACACATGCAGGCAGAACCCTGTATGTATAATAAATAAATATTTTTTTTTTTAAAAAAAAGGAGACGGAAGAAGAGGAGAGAGAAAGGAAAGAAAACAGGGGTGGTGGTGATCCTCCATTCTGCCAGCACTCAGGAGGTGGAGAAAGGAAGAAGTTCAGGAGTTCAAGGTCACCCTTGGTTACACACTGAATTCAAGTCTAACCCGGGGTACAAGAGACCCTGCTTTTTTGTTTATCTGTTTGTTTGTTGTTTCTTTGAGACGGGGTTTGCTGTAGCTTTAGAGCCTGTCCTGGAACTTGCTCTGTAGACCAGCTGGCCTCGAACTCAGAGAGATCCACCGGCCTCTGCCTCCTGCTGGGATTAAAGGTGTGTACCACCACCGCCCAGCTTTCTTTTCTTTTCTTTTCTTTTCTTTTCTTTTCTTTTCTTTCTTCTTTCTTTTAAAGATTTATTTATTTATTATGTATACAGTGTTCTACCTACAGGCCAGAAGAGGGCACCAGATCTCATTACAGATAATTGTGAGTCACCATGTGGTTGCTGGAAATTGAACTCAGAACCTCTGGAAGAGCAGGCAATGCTCTTAACTTCTGAGCCATCTCTCCAGCCCCTGAGATCCTGTTTTTAAAAACAAAAAGAAGAAAGGCTTGGCAGCTGAAGGGAGCTGAGAATGGTGCAGGTAGTAAAATCTTTGGGAGCATTAGGACCGACGTTCAAAGCCCACAATTTATGTTTACAAAAAGCTGGGTGCATGTTTTACACCCCAGTGGATCCCTGAGGTTCACCTCCTTGGCCAGCAAGTCTCATCTACTTTGTTTGTGGCAATGAGATAGAATAACAGTAGGACCTTTGCCTTGACAAATCCATGTACACCTGCATAGACACACAGAAAGAAATGGAGGGAGGGGGAAGGAAGGGGGCAAAGGAAAAGATGAATTAACTTCTGCGGTGCCAACAGTATATGTGTGCCCATCTAGTTTTAGCATGAAAAGAGAACACCAAGGTGGGGAGACTTCGCCCTCCCCCATCCTTGCTTTCCAGCTTCCTAACTCACCTACAGCCCATCAGATAACTTCTCAGTGACATGACACAGAGAAGCCCTGCAAAAAGCTTGTGGTTCCATGCACCTCACTGGGGGCATCTAGGCAAGTGCTCTCCCGCTGAGCCACACCCCAGTCCTTCACTTGGGGATTCCCTAGTGCAAAAGATGCTATACAACTGAGAAGGGAGGGTCTGGAAACGTTCCCCAGGAATGTGTCCTGATGCCCCCACATCTGTTTCAGATAGGATTTCAGTAGCTCAGGGTGGTTTGGACCTTGCTACACAGTGGACTGGATGAAGAAGGCCCCTCTGCTATTGTCCCCCAAGTTAGATGCTGCCATGCCCGCTGCCGCCGCCCCCTGTACTCCCTCCTCTTCCTTCTTGTTTGTGACAGTGTCTCACCATGTAGACCTGGCTGGTCTGAAACTCACAATGCAGACACACTCACCAAGATCCTCCTGCCTCTGCCTCTAACCATGCCTGACTGCTTTTGAATCTTTATTATTATTATTATTATTATTATTTATATGTGCTCTGCCTGCATGTATCCCTGCAGGCCAGAAGAGGGCACCAAATCTCATTACAAATGGTTGTGAGCCACCATGTGGTTGCTGGAAATTGAACTCAGGACCTTTGGAAGAGCAGGCAGAGCTCTTAACCACTGAGCCATCTCTCCAGTCCTGCTTTTGAATATTAAATAAGATAATTTATTCAAGTGTTGGGCATATGGATCAACAGAACCTGGAGTCTCACAGTTCCCTTCTGCTTGGATGGGATCCAGCAGGCCAGTAGAGACGACAAAAGTAAATGTATTTCTCCAGGGCTGGGTTCCCAGCCCAGCACAGCCTTTGATTCTATTGTCTTGCCACAGAGGGGTTGTCCCCAAATATATGACTGTAACCTTCTCTGGGTAATATCATTCACTGAACCTCATCTTAGTGCTAGGCCCTCTTGTATCTGTCTTTAACACACCAGCCATCATTGGATAGATAGGGACGTGGTTCTAAGAGGCTAAGCTATTGACTTGCTTGAAGTCAAACAGCCAAGGAAGAAGCAGAGACAAGAAATCTGTCTGAGTGACATAAGTCCTGTTGTTTTTCTTTTTCCCAACATCTGCCTAAACCACACCAGGTACCTATAGGATGTTCATTGAACAGCTGGTATTGCTGGGCAGTGGTGGTGCATATCTTTAATTCTAGCACTTGGGAGGCAGAAGCAGGCAGATCTCAGAGTTTGAGGCCAGCCTGGTCTATGGAGGAGTTCCAGGAGAGCCAGGGAGGGCACAGGCTGATCTGTGCAAAAGTTTCTTCATTTACTAAGCATTGCAATCGGACTAGTGGGGTATGTAAATGCCCCCACATATACATATCCTTTTTGTGCTACTGGAAATGGAACCCAGGAACTTGAACATTATAGGTAAGTGTATTACTGTTGACCCACATCCCCAGCCTCTCACTCGTTGATGGATTCTAGGCAGACATTTTACCACTGGATGACTCCCCTAGACCCACACTGGGGGATTCTAGGCAGCTGTTCTACCACTGAGACCCAGCCCCTCACTGGGGGATTCTAGGCAGGTGCTCTACCACTGAGTCACACCCCAACCCTTCACTGGGGGCCTCTGGGCATGTGCTCTACCACTGAACCACACCCAAGTCCCCCATTGGGGGATTCTAGGCAGGGGCTCTACCATTGAGCCACACCCCAACCCCTCACTGGGGGATTCTAGGCTCTACCACTGAGCCATACCCCAGCCCCTCACTGGGGGAGTCTAGGCAGGAGCTCTACCACTGAGCCACACCCCAGCCCCTCACTGGGGGATTCTAGGCAGGTGCTCTACCACTGAGTCACACCCCAGCCCCTCACTGGGGGCCTCTGGGCATGTGCTCTATCACTGAGCTCTGATTCTAACTGGTTTCTTTTCCAGAGAATCTCAAGTAGGGGCTGGTGAATGGGTTGGGTCTTGAATTAGCATCCACTGCTGCCTCCTTCAGAGCTTTCAAAGTGCCCTCAGCTGTATCTTGTCCTTGTCTCACCTTAGAAAGTGACCTTTGGGGGGGGGGCTGGAGAGATGGCTCAGAGGTTAAGAACATTGCCTGCTCTTCCAAAGGTCCTGAGTTCCATTCCCAGCAACCACATGGTGGCTCACAACCATCTGTAGTGAGGTCTGGTGCCCTCTTCTGGCCTTCAGGCATACATGAAGACAGAATATTGTATATACAATATATAATATAATATTGTATATATAATAAATATATATACAAAATATTGTATATATAATAAATATATATACAAAATATTGTATATATAATTAATTAATTAATTTAAAAAAAAGAAAGTGACCTTGAGCCGGGTGGTGGTGGCAAACGCCTTTAATCCCAGCACTCGGGAGGCAGAGACAGGTGGATTTCTGTGAGTTTTAGGCCAGCCTGGTCTACAGAGCTGGTTCCAGGACAGACTCCAAAGCTACAGTGAAACACTATCTAAAAAACTAAAAAAAAAAAAAAAAAAAAAAAAGCACCCTTTGGCACATGTTCCTCAAGACCCTCTGAGACCCTCAAGACCCTCTGAAGGCCAGAGGATGCTCAAGGATCCTCGCACTGAGGGCTCGCTCTCCCTACAATACCGACGTCATGTGCTCTGCAGGAGCTGGCTCTGGGTTCTAGGAATGGAGCCCTCTGGCTCGAAGGAACCCTCCCAACCCTGAGGGACCCATGGCGCCCACTCACACTGAATGTACCAGGCCCTCCAGATGGCATTGTTGAGGCGGATCTTGTCCCGGCACAGCAATTTGAGGCCTTTGAAGTTCTTCCACTTGGGAGAAACCAGCTTGCCGCTATTGGAGAGGGAGAGAGGGAAAGCTATCAGAGTAAGGGCAGGGAGAGAGAAGATGGAAGCATTTCAACAGCAGCCGTCTAACTATGGCTGGAACGTCCCCAGAATCCCCACATCCTGTCTATAATCTAGTAGGCTTGAAACCTTACAAATGCCATCTAGTCCCCACTCTGTATCTATTGGTTATCTCCTCTCATCCCAAGTTGGTAATGCTGTCCATTGGCCTCAAGGAGAAGAGTTTCCACATCCAGCGTGTGCACGCGTGCGTGCGTGCATGTGTGCATGCGTGCGTGCGTGCGCGAGCGCAGAAGGAGAAAGAGTTTTTTTTAAGATTTATTTTTATTTTTATTGGTGTCTTGCCTGTACATTTGTCTGCGTGAGGGTGTCAAATTTCCTGGAACTGGAGTGATAGACAGTTGTGAGCTGCCATAGGTGCTGGAAATTGAACCTGGGTCCTTGGAAGAGCAGGCAGTGCTCTTGCCCAGTAAGCCATCGCTCCAGTCCAAGAATCTTTCCTGCGCTCTCTCTCTCTCTCTCTCTCTCTGTCTCTGTCTCTCTCTCTCTCTTTCTCCCTTCCTTTCTTTTCTACTTTTTTTTTGTCCCCCACCCCAGACAGGGTTTCTCTATAGCTTTTGGAGCCTGTCTTGGAACTCGCTCTGTAGACCAAGCTGGCTTCAGACTCACAGAGATCCGCCTGCCTCTGCCTCCCGAGTGCTGGAATTACTACCACTGCCTAGCAGCCCAACAGTTTTCTATAGATAGTCCAGGCTGGCCTGGAATTAGAAATCACAGAGAGACACTAAAGACCGCATCCCTCCCCGAGGAGGACTCTAGAGGCCCCACCCCTCCTCAAGGAGGACTCTAAAGACCCCACCTTTCCCCCCCCCCACCAGGAGGACTCTAGAGGCCCCAGGAGAACTCTAGAAGCCCCACCCCTCCTTGAGGAGGACTCTAGAGGCCCCCCAATAAGAATCTATAGGCAGTTGGCAGCTGCTGGGAGAGGGTGAGACGGTCTCTACACCTGTAAAGACACTGGTCGAAAGCCCATGCTCCTACAAATAATCCCTCAGCCATGAAGTTATAGCCACCCTAAACTCTCTAGGTAACAACAGGAAAAGGCATGATGGCCAGTTAGACAGCTCAGCAGGTAAGGAGGTAAGGGTGCTTGCTGTCAAGTCTGGTGACCTGAGTTTGATCCTCATGACCCCCATGGTGGAGGGCTATAGAACAGACTCCAACAAGTTGTCCTCTGACCACCACGCCAAGGTATTCACCCCCCCACACACACAGTTATTTAAAATTGTAAGATATGACACTGGCAGTGGCGCACGCCTTTAATCCCAGCATTTGGGAGGCAGAGGCAGGTGGAGCTCTGAGTCCGAGGCCAGCCTGGGCTACAGAGCAAGTTCCAGGACAGCCATGGCTGCACAGGAAATCCCTCCCTATAAAAGTAAGACATGAAAATAGAAGGGAACTAGGAAGAGGAAGGATGTGAGCTGCAGTGGGTGAGGACAGAAGGGTGTAATTCAAATACATTGTACACGTGTGTAAAACGCCATAAAGGTGTAAAATTAACACATAATGGTGTATAATTAATATAGGCTAATAAAAAGCTTTTTTAAAAAAACAAGGAAATCCTTCTGCCTCAGCATCCTCAGTACTGCAGGTATAGGAGGTGTGCTCCATTATGGAAGGCTCTCACATCTCTCCCTGCCTTTCGTCTTTGAGAGAGGGTCTTTCCTAGCTTCAGACAGCATAGAGTAAGTCTTGAGTGTGTAATCTTGGGCTCAGTACATAGCCAAGGCTGGCCTTGAACTCCTGATCCTCCTTCCTTCCTCTGCTTCTAAAGTGCTGGGACTACAGGTGTGCACCACTGTGTCCAGCTTCTCATACCCATTTATTACATCTTTTTTTTAAATAACAGGTTTTATTGATATTTATTTTATATGTATGAGTGTCTACCTGTACCACTTGCATGCCTGGTGCCCACAAGGGCCCCGAAGATGGCATCAGATTCCCTGGGACTGGAGTTACAGATAACTATGAGCTGCCATGTGGGTTCCAGGAACCAAACCTGGGTCCTCTGAAAGATGAGCAAATCCTCCTAATCAACCAAACCATCTCTCTAGCCCCAAACATCCACTTCTGAGGGATAGGATGAAATGGACTTCCTCACGGTCAGGGAGGAAAAGAGTCGTTTCCAAAGGGACATAGTAAGGATGTAGCCCTGGCTGGCCTAGAATTTACTATGTAGACCAGGCTGGCCTTGAACTCACAGAGATATGTCTGACTCTGCCTCCTGAGTGATGAGATTTATTGTGTGTATCACCATGCCTCGCTTCCAGTCCCTTTTTGCTTGCCAGTCACACGGGCTCCCATAGATTTGCCCATAAGAGACTTAGGGGAAGAAGACAGTTTGCTGGGATAAGAAGGAAGTGCCCGTGTGCCCACAGCACATGTGTGGCCATCTAGAGGAAGCAGAAAGCCATGCCTTTCTCCCAGTAGCATAATGGAAAGAATCATTTGGCCAAAGGAAGACAGCATGGAAACAGAATCTTAATCTTGACCTTAACCTAGGGATCCACAGAGTACATAGTGGGAAGGAGTTGAACATAGGTAATGACTTCAGCTCCAAAGTTCCCTCTGAGAACAGGTCACATTATCACCGCCTGGAAGCTGACCCAAGAGGCCAAGATGAAGATGATAAAGACCTTGGACACCTCCCCACCTCACCCTTATCCCTTCCTACCTTCTTTCTTCATTGTCTACAAGCCAAGCCTGCATCCAAGCCACTCTGATCTATTTTTTCTCTTCTTGCTCAAGGAGGCCCTAAGAGTTAGCCTTCCAGGGACTGGAGAGATGGCTCAGTGGTTAAGAGCACTGGCTGATCTTCCAGAGGACCTGGGTTCAATTCCTAGCAACCACATGGTGACTCATAACCATCTGTAAAGAGATCTAGTGCCCTCTTCTGTCATGCATGCATGCGTGTAGGCAGAACACTGTAGATACTAAACAAATGAATCTTTTATATTAAAAAAAGAATTAGCCTTTCATAAAGACAGGCTGGGTTTGGGGGTGTGGGTCTGCTATAGAGGACTTTCTAGAATCCCCCAGTGAGGGGCTGGGGATGTGGGTCAATGACGGAGAGCTTGTCCAGGAACTGGACAAGACCTGGATTCCATCCTCAGAACAATATATGCACACACAAAGTCAGGCCTACTCTCCTGGTGGCTCCCCTCATGATCTGGGTAAGCGGTGGGTAGATGGCCACCTGATTCGTTTTTTCCTTTCTTCCTGTACTACCGTGAGTGCATGGGTCATTGGGCCTCCTCTCCTTTCTGGTCTCCAAGCTCCAGTATTTGTTTTAGGTTAATGGTGGCTGCCAGGGTGTGGGATGTGGGGTGGCAGGGGTTGCCACCTCAGAACGCAACAGGCTTCATTACCCAAATAGGCCACCCCTAGCCTGATGGCTGGCCCCCTACCTCCCAGAGCTAGATAAATACCATCTGTCCAGTAAGGCAACATGATTGGGTGGGGGACGTGGATTTTTCCTGAGGCAGCTTCTTTGGTGGTGTGGGGTGAATGGGGGACACTCCTGAGTTTGTGGTCCCTGTCTGTAACCCAGCAACCGTTAGGTTTCGCTCACCCAGGGTCCTACCTCAGCCTTCTGCTGTCGGGCCTCCAGCTCCCTCAGAGGGTTGGTAGCCTAGGCTGAGGGAGATGAGTCCGTGATAAGATCAAGCCAAAAGGAAAGGATTTGGTTGGATGCATGTGAGGGGAAGAGACTGGTTCGATTAAAAAAAAAAAATTCTAGGGCCAAGGTTCAAAAGCTGTGAGTAATGGGGGATAAACAGAAAATCTCAGAAGAGGGAAGGGGAAAAGGAAGGGAAGGTTAGGCTTGTAGAGACCAGAGGACCATTCTTAAATATGGCTCCTCAGATGCTCTCCACCTTGGGGTTTTGTTGTTGTTGTTTTCCGAGACAGAGTTTCTGAGTGTAGCCCTGGCTGTCCTGGAATTTACTCTGTAGACCAGCCTGGCCTCGAACTCACAGAGATCTGCCTGCCTCTGCTTCTTGAGTGCCAACACTGCCCGGCTCCACCTTAGCTTCTGAGACAGTCTCATTGACCTGGGACTCACCCACCAAGTAAGCGAAGCTGACCGACCTTGGAGCCACAAGCATCCATCTGTCTCTGGGCTCAGTACTAGGACCGCAAGCACACACTGGCAAGCCGGGCTCTTTTCTCTGTGGGTTCTGGGGATTGGACTCAGGGCCCCAAACTCCCAAGGCAAACACTTAACCAACAGAGCTATTTCCCCAGTCCCTCTTTGTTGTCAGTTTGTTTAATACAGGGGACTCGCTATGCAGCCCAGGCTGGTCTGGATCCTCATCCTCCTGCCTCAGCCAGCAGTGTTGGGATGACAGACCCGTGCCAGCACTCCCGAGACAAGAGCCTTCTTGAAAGTTTTACAGCTGTCCTCCCTGGGGCTTCCACCCACAGAACCAGGGAACACAGTGTGCCAGAAGATCCTTGGCGAGGGTGAAGTACGCAGGCGGGTGCAGGCGGCCTTCTCCCTGTCTAACTGACCAGTTCCACCCACCACTGGACCCCCTGCCTGCTTGCCCAAGCCCCACCCATCTCTCTAGCTGCTCTCTGGAGATTCTCACCCTCTGAAATCCCCTTTGCTTCACAGAACCCCTATCACGGGAGGGGGGTTGTCTTTGAAAGTCTCTCTCTCTCTCTCTCTCTCTCTCTCTCTCTCTCTCTTTCCTTCTTTGAGACAGGATCTATTTATTTATTTGAGACATGTATCTTGGGCTAGCCCCGAACCTTAAATTCCCATGCAGCAGAGGCTAACCCTGACCTCCTGACCTTCCTTCCTCAGTCTGAATTCTGGGATTCCAGGCATGCTCACCCACAAATGGATTTTGAGCTTGAGCATGGGGTGTTTACTTTTGTTTTGGTTTTTATTTCTTATCACTGGGAGGGATGTGCTTGGCCTGCGGGGGTGGGGGGTGGAGGGTGGAGGTCAGAGGACAACTTTATGGAGCCCATGCTCTCCAGCCACTTTGATGCTGCAAATAACCGTCACTCGCAAAGCTAATCTCCCAGCCCATATTCTGTTTTTTTCCATCACCAAGGGTGCAGAACCAAAGACTCCTGTGTACTTGGCCTCTCCCACCCTTGGTGTTTAGAATCCCATTTAGGAGAATTTAATGTCCTGGCTTCTTGGGGAGGAAACGCTGCGCTCTCTACCCTAGCTTCTGAAGGAGCAGTTTTGGGAGTGTGTTCTGTCCGTCCGAGTACTATTTCCCTATAACCTCTCTGGCTCATAATATGGCTTGGGAGGCCCAGTAAGCCAGCCTTGAGTGCTGTGTAGACAAAGTAGGAAGCCCGAGTTGGGAGTGGTTGGGAAATGGGAGACCCTTTGGGGGAACCTGGGAACCCTAGGCTTCTTGTGGGGTTCTCATTACTGGCTCCTCATGCCTGTAATTCCAGCTCTTGGGGAGGCCAAGAGTTCCAGGATAGCTTGATCTAGTGTCCAACCCTGTCTCAACGAGAGAGGGAGGAGGAAGGATATCCCCCTCTTCCCCATGTAACCCCAATAATTGGGAATCTTTGATAGATAGAGCACTGTCCCTGTGTGAGCTGCATCTGGTGGTATTCTGAGACCTTAAATGCCCTCTTCCCAGGGAGTCTCAAGATGTCCAAGGGCGGGGGAGGGGGAATGGGACAAGGAATTTGAACTTTCCACATTGGTCTCAGCGCCCTGAACTATCAGGTTGCAACATGACCTGGGCTTGAGGCCAGAACATGTGGGCCAAGGTTACACTGCCTCCAGCCAATGGGGTCTCGCAGCCCCGCCACCACGCGGTAGACCACGCTCTTCCGCAAACCCCACCCCTGCTCCAAGTCCCTTATGGGGCTGCAGGTGTGGGTCTACGGCCAGCGGCCGTACGAAAGGGAGGAGGCTGGCTGAAGAAGAGTGATATTTTACAGAGAGGAAAGATCAAGGCCGGCCGATCCCCCTTGCTCGCCGATTGTTTTCAGTTGATAATTTATCCTGGTCCCTCTGCTCCCGGGAACTTTGCTCCAGGGCACTGGGCCAGGACCCCAGTTCGCTCCCTCCTCTGGGACAAGTAGGTGGGGCTGGAGCTGGGTGCGGCCCCGGAGCTCTGAGTCGTAGCAGGGGGTTCCTGGCTGCGTTACAGTTTCCCACAGATACCTGTTTCGGGGAGACCAGGTTTCCCCAGTCTCACGCAAGGCGGACAGCAGCACCCCCTGCTGGCTCTGGGCGGGTCTCGCGCACCCTCTTCCCGCTAACCTTGACATAGCGTTCTAAATCAGGCATGGTGGCTCAAGTTTGTAATCCCGGTATTTGGGAGGCTGAGAAAGGGGTCTAGCCTGGGTTACCTAGCTCCACGCCAACTCAATCTGAACTTCAGAGTGAGACTGTCTCACCAAGCTAAATCAAACCAAAAAGACAACGTACGGGCAGTCGGGAAGCGGGCAAGAAACTGTTTCCATATGAATTGACACTGGCTAGGAAGGCGATAACCAGAGAACTGCAGTGTGCAGAAAAGTCAGTGATACTTTTCGGGGACTGCTGGGGATAGATGAAACAGTCACACGAATGGAGTCACACGAATGCAGGGAGGGAGTGCAAGGGATGGCTTATAGTTTGGAGAGTGGAGGGACACCTGTCATTTCCTAAGAGCAGAAGCAGAGAACCAGGGAGAGGGGCCCCGACTGCAAGAGGCCCTGCAGAGTGGAGGGCAAGAGAGTGGCGCCACGAGCAGATAATAGAACGCAAATGATTCATAAGCTTGGGTCAGGAGACTGACTCGGAACCCCAGGAAGGGGAGAATGTCTAGGTTGTGTCCAGAGTTCTCCGAAGCATCGTGGAAACAGAGCCCCAGTGCGCGATCCCCCACGGAAAGCTGGGATTCGGGCTCCCCAGTCTGCCCTCACCTGTAAGCCAGGCTCAAGCACTCGAAGAGCCGGGTGAGTGTCGGATCGATGCTGCGTGGCCCGAAGTCGGTGACCCCCATGGACCCCTCCTGGTCGCGTCGCCGGGTCAGCGAGTCGCTATGAGGCGAGGACACCATGAAGTGTCCGCTGTGGATGACCTGTGATCGGTGCAAACCACCCGCACTGCGCCGGAGACTCGGATCCTCCGAGTCTGTATCCGAGTCCGAATCGGGGCAAGGGACGACTCGGGGCACCTGCAAATCCACTGCTAGATCCGCCAGAGCGCGCGCCATGGCCACTAAGTCGCCAACTCCCCTGCGCTCTAGGGAGCAGCCAGAGCGCCTAACGTAGCCAGCAGAGCCTTATTAACCATGGCCACGCTCCAGTTTTCCTGATAGGTCCTTGGGGTGGGCGTGTCCTTGGTGGTGGGTGGGGTTTAAATTAGTATAATCAATGAGCCCGGTATGAAACTACTGGTCCCAGAGCTTAGGCAATGGCCTTTCTTTCTGTTACAAGCCCTTTTTAGGGCTTTCTGTTATAAGCCTCTACTTCTCAGGTCTCAGAAAAGATCGGCTGGGGAATGGGGCTACAACCCGGCTGATAGAGTGCTTGCCTAGCATGCATGAAGCCCTGAGTTCAGTCATCTGCACCACAAAAATTTGGCATGATGGCAAAGGTCTGGGATCTCAGCACACGGGAGGTAAAGGCAAAAAGACCCTAAGTTAGAGCCAACAATATGGCTAACATGTGAAGATGTTTGCCACCGCCAGGCCTGACGACATGAGTTCCAACCCCCAGGACCAACACAATGGAAGAAAATACTGGACTTGTTTACGTTGACCTTTGAACTCCACACGTGTGCGTAGCACACGCGGTCACAAACACATAAACACTAAATAACTAAGTAAATAAATGAAATATCAGAGGTTCAAGATCTCTCCCTGCTTCATAGTGAGTTTAATATGTACCTCGCCTGCCTTCCTTCAGTTTTCCAGCATCCTATGTGGTTGAACCCCAATGTTAGTTTGCACCCAACTTTTCTTATGATTGTCCTACACCTGTATAATAAAGTCCAGAAGTGGTGTGTGTGTGTGTGTGTGTGTGTGTGTGTGTGTGTAATCCCTGAGGGTCCACCCTCTCTGGATCACCTCCCCTGTTCTCAAGCAGGGCTTTCTGCTCAGAAAGTTCTCTCACGGACCCGGAGGTCCAGCTTCTGATCCTGCCTTTTTTTTTTTTTTTTTTTTTTAAGGACAAACACTAGGCTGGGCATTAATAACAGCTACCTAACTGAACAGGTAAAAGTCCTCTTCTGAGATACCAGCTAAGGAAGGCTCAATGGTAGAGTGCTTACCCAACCTTCCCAAGGTCCTGGGTTCGATCCCCTACACACACACACACACACACACACACACACACACACACACACACACAAGCAAAATCCTTGTCTGAGGCAAACCACACAGCAATGAAAACACATCCAAGGATCCCAAATCCTGATCTAGATGTGAAGATGTTGGCTCAAAGGCTGCTTTCTGTGCACCAGGCCTCCTACCCCAGGGAAAAAAATCTCTGAGCTGCATTCCACAGACTCCACTCACTAGGGGAGTGGGATGGAAGGATCCTTGGTGACCCTACTTTACACCCCCCCCTTCAGTTGTTCTTCAAACTAGCAGCTTCATTTGTACCTCATTCTATTTCCCAGGCCCCGAGGAAAACCTTCAGAGACCTCAGCAATAAAAAAGATAGACTTAGAGCCAGGCGGTAGTGACACGCCTTTAGTCCCAGCACTCAGGCAGAGACAGGCAGATCTCTGTGAGTTCGAGGTCAGCCTGGTCTACAGAGCAAGTTCCAGAATAGTCAAGGCTACACAGAGGAAACCCTGATTCAAAAAACAAGCAAGGAAACAAACAAAAAGATAGGCTTAAACCGGTGGTGGTGGCACAGCCTTTAGTCCCAGCACTTGGGAGGCAGAGGCAGATGGATCTCTGAGTTCGAGGCCAGCTTGGTTTACAAAGAGAGTTCCAGGATAGCCAAGGCTACACAGAGAAACCCTGACTCAAAAGAAAAGGGGGAAAAAGGAATAAAATAAAGATAGCTTGCTTATAAAATTCCCAGCACTGTGGAAGCAGAGACGAGATCATCATATTTAAAGGCCAGTTTAGTCTACATAAAAAGTTCCAAGGCTGGGCCTGTAAGTTTAGTTGGTTACTCATCCAGCAAGTAGGAAGCTGTGGGTTCAATCCTTCAGCACTGCATAAACCAGGTGTGGTATTCACCTCTGCGATCTCAGCACTGGGAAATAGAGGCAGAAGACCAGGAGTTCAAAGCCCTGCTGGCTACTCGCAACTCTGAGGCCAGCTTGGGGCTACATAGTGAGACGCTCTCACTCCAAAACAAAACAGGACCCGCGAGATGGCTCAGCGGGTAAAGGTGCCTGCTGCCAAGCTTGACGACCAATCCTTGGAACTCACATGGTAGAAGAAGAGAACCAACTCCCACGAGTTGTTCCGCGACCTTCACCCAAGAACACTTTTGGCACATGGGCGTGTTCTCTCTCTCTCTCTCTCTCTCTCTCTCTCTCTCTCTCTCTCTCTCTCTCTCCCTGTCTCTCACGCGCGCATGGGCACACACACACACACACACACATATAAATAAACACAATAAATGTTTAAAAAGTCAAAACAAAAACCTTCAAACAACAACAACAACAAAAACCATTGTAGTGCGCAACTAATACAAGAGCGTCCCAAAGTTTTGATTTTGCCCACAGTGGCATGGCATGACATGACACGAGGCCTCTTCCAGGTGGCACGGTGTCAGATGGCCTGGGTGACCTCTCGGTGCCTTTCTCCCTTGCCCTCTAGTACCCGATGCCCAGAGTTCGCAGCCTCTTAAATAACCTAGTCTGGTTCACGGTCCACGGGTTGCAGGATGAATCCTGACTGGGTGTGGAGACCCAGTTTTTCCCAGCAATCCTTCCTGACGCCCTTTCAGCCTTCTAGGCTTGCCTCTTGAGGTTTCTCTCTTAGACTGCCCACACTGAAGTACCACCTTCTTGCGGTCACCATGCCGCCCTGGTTCCAAACACTAGAAGATGGATTTCCTTCTGCAAAGATTCACAGTGGGCGCACTGGCCTCTCTTTCCCACTAGGTGGCAAATTCCCTGGCAAAACCAAGAATCTGTGACTCTTTTACAGTCCAACTTCCCCCTTAGAAGCAAATGTGACACTAATGCACATAAAATCAAAATAAATAAATTGTGTAGAAAAATATTTTGCCGGGTGGTGGTGACACATGCTTTTAATCCCAGCACTCGAGAGGCAGAGGCAGGCAGGTCTCTGTGAGTTCAAGGCCAGCCTGGTCTACAGCGTGAGTTCCAGGACAGGCTCCAAAGCTACATAGAGAGACCCTGTCTCGGAAAACAAACAAACATACAAGGAGCAAATGTGGCCAGACTTGGTAGTTCGTGCCTTTATCCCAGCACTCAGAAGGCAGAGGCAGGAGGACTCCTGTGAGTTCAAGGCCAGCCTAATCTACGGAGCTAGTTCCAGTGCAGCCAGGACTATCCAGAGAAACCTTGTCTCAAGAAACAGAAATAAGAAAGCTAACATATAGTTGCTGAATAGATGAGTTAGTCACATTTGTCTGCTAGCTATGCTGTGTCCATCTGTCCATCTATCTACTCACCCCTTCATTCACCCCTCTACACATCTGTACCTGTACATCCATCCATTATCCATCCACCTGCTTTCTAGCTGTACATCCTTGACCCATCTCTTGTTCATCCGTCTGTTCTGTATCCATCATGGATTCCGTTATCTATCCATCGATCACCATCTGTCTACCCACCCGCCAATCCATTCATCGTCTATTTATCCGTTTGTTCGCCCATTGTCCGTCTGTCTTAGTGGCCGTTTCTGTTGTTGGGAAGAGTCACCGTGATTGAGGCAACTCTTTTTTTTTTTTAATTTTGGTTTTTTGAGACAGGGTTTCTCTGTGTAAGAGTCCTAGTTGTCCTGGAACTCACTTCGTAGACCAGGCTGACTTCAAACTCACTGAGATCCACCTGTCTCTGCCTCCCAAGGGCTGGGATTAAAGACGTGCACCACCACCGCCCAGCGAGGCAACCCTTATAAAGGAAAACGTTTAATTGTGGTGACTTGCTTACCGTTTCAGAGGTTTGGTCTATTATCATCATGGAGAGAATCAAGGCAGCACGCAGGCAGACATGGTGCTGGAGAAGGAGCTGAGAGTTCTTACATCTTGACTCACAGGCAGCGGGAAGTGGTCTGAGACACTGGGCCATATCTTGAGCATATAGGAGACCTCCAAGTCTGTCTCCACTGTGACACACTTCCTCCAACGAGGCCATACGTACTCCAATAAAGCCATACCACCTAATAGTGCCACTCCCTTTGGGGAGAATTTTTTTTCAAACCTCCATGCCATCCAACCACCTACTGTTCATCTAGCTGTTCATCTCTCCATCCAAGCTTCTCCTTCTCCATCCCATTGTCTGTCTGCACGTCCACTCACCCACCATCTGTCCATCTACTATCCACTCCTTCATCACCTGATCACTCTCCCTACGATCCATCCATTCAACGGTGCCTTAGTTACTTTTCCGGTTGCTGTAATAAAGTACTCCGGCAAAAGCAAATTAAGGGAGGAAGTGTTTGCTCTGGTGCATAGTTCAAAGGCACCGTCGTGCCGCGGAGGAGAGGGGAAGGTAGCGGGAGCTTGGAGCATCTGGTCGCAGCAGGACACAGAAGGCAGGAAAGGTGCTGCCGCTCAACAACCTTTCTCCATGAACACGGTCCGGGATCCCAGCTAGGGAATGGAGCTGTCCACAGTGGGTGGGTCTTATCTCAGTGAACCAAATCAGAAGAATCCCTTTCTGGACCCGTCCACAGGCTTATCTCAAAAGCAGCTCTAGATTCTGTTGAGGTGACAATAATATCACATCACATCAACTACCAGCCATCTACCTTTGTTTTTTTTTTTTAAAAGGCAGGGTCTCACTTTATAGCTCTGACTGGCCTAGAACTCACTCTGTAGACCAGGCTGGCCTCAAACTCAAAGATCTGCCTGCCTCTGCCTCCTGAGCACTGTAATTAAAGGCAGGCACCACCATACCTGGCCTGATCCACCAATTCTTGTACCCAGCCATGTATGTGACAGCCAACCATCTCTCTATAAATCCATCTACCTATCCATCTATTATCTTTTTACCTATCAATAATCTACACACACAGAGAATGAGAGGGATGGAGAGAGAGAGAGAGAATTAAATCCATATTTTATGCGCCTGTCTCAGTGCTAAGCATCCACATTTTTGGAGCGTGTGTCTAAACATATGAATGGACCAACTACAGTTGAACAACAACTTGGGAAAGTACCAGGTGTGAAGATGCATGCCTGCGATCCAAGGGGGCTGACGGAGGAGGGTCAGGAGTTCAAGACCAGCCAGGGCTACAGGTCTAGACCCTGTCTCAAATGACAACAAATCAAAAAATAATTACCTAGTACTTTGCCCTCCACATGCCATAGAGAGCCGAATAAATTAACAGACATCAAGATGGCTCAGTCGGCAGAAGCACTTGCTGCCTAAAGACCTGAGTTTGATCCCTAAGCCCCCACACGGAGAAAGGAGCCAGCCAACCTCTATAGCTATCCTCTGACCTCCAACCACATGTGCCAAGCCACTCTCATATGTGCAGGTGTGCGCACACAATAAATAAATACATAAGTAAATAAAAATTTAACTTAAAAGGAAAAACTGGAGCTGGGTGGTGGTGATACAGGCTTTTAATCCCAGCACTCATGAGGCAGAGGCAGGCAGATCTCTGTGAGTTCAAGGTCAGCCTGGTCTACAGAGCGAGTTCCAGGACAGGCTCCAAAGCTACACAGAGAAATCCTGTTTCGAAAAACAAACAAAACCAAAAACGAGAAAACTGGAGCTGGAACGGTGGCTCAGCGGCTGAGGACTCCTGTTGTATTCCCAGCAGCCATACGGCGGCTCGCAAACACCTGTAACTCCAGCTCCAAGGGATCTTCCCCAGGCACACACATGGTGCATGAACATACATGCAGGCAAAACACTCATACACAAAAATAAATCTAAGAAAAATTAAGTTAAGAAAAACTGAGCATTCCCTTTGAACCTAGCACTCAGGAGGCAAAGGTAGGCAGATCTGAGTTTGAGGCCAGCCTGGTCTACAGAATGAGTTCCAGGACAGTGAGAGCTATACAGAGAAACCCTGTATCACTCACTCAAAAAAAAAAAAAAAAGAAAGAAAGAAAAAGGGAAATGACAATGTTCATGGGCCGTGAGAGAAGGAATCAGAAGTTCAGAAGGTACAAATACAATTTTCTTTGTTTTTGTTTCTTTCCAGGGAGGCAGGATTTTTGTTTATTTATCGTTTATTTGATTTTTTTTTTTACGATAGGATCTTTTGTGACCTAGAATGTACTCTGTAACTGTGGATGACTTTGAACTTCTGAACCCCAGCCCCCACCTTTTGAGTACTGAGGATCACAGTGGGTCACTGCCACCGCTGGCACAGGGCACAGATGTGGAGTTCCCTTTCAGCTGATGCAACTTGCTGGATTCGACAGTAGAAGTGGTTGTGCAACCCTGAACATACCAAGAACCATTGAAAACACGGGTAGAAAAGGGGTGGGGCAGCAAGATGGCTCTTAACACCTCCCCCCAGCCATCTCTCCAGCCCTAAGCAAGATGGCTCAGTGGGTAAAAGGGCTCACTACCAAACCTGAAGATCTGACTTTGAGCCCCAGAACCCACATGGTGGCAGAAGAGGACAAGTTCCTAAAAGTTCTCTGACTGCATGTGTGCCCTGGCACACACCTACGCACATACAACAATGAATAAATATAATTCAAAGTTTTATCAAAAAGAAAATAGATGAGCCAGGAGGTGGTGGCAGTGCTCACCTTTAATTCCAGCACTCGGGAGGCAGAGACAGGAGGATCTCTGTGAGCTCGAGACTAACCTGGTCTACAAGAGCTAGTTCCAGGACAGGCTCCAAAGCCACAGAGAAACCCTGTCTTGAAAAACCAAAAAAAAAAAAAAAAAAAAAAAAAGGAAAAAAGAAAATAGATGATTTTTTAATACATAACTTATATCTCATTAAAAAAATAAAGACTTGGGGGCTGGAGAGATGGTTCAGAGGTCAAGAGCACTGACTGCTCTTCCAGAGGTCCTGGATTTAATCCCCAGCAGCCACACGGCAGCTTGAAGCTGTCTGTAACTCCAGTTCTAGGGGGTCTGACACCTTCTTCTGGCCTGTGAGGGCACCAGGCATACTGTGTGGCGCACAAACATGCATGCAGATAAAATACATAAAAATAAAACAAAAATAGGGACTTGTATAGGTGGGTCAACCAGACAGGAAGTAGAGGCAGGGCGATGAAAACAGGAGAATTCTAGGAAAGAGGAAGCCCATTCCTCCCCAGTCCTGCCCAGATCACTGAAGAAGCAGGATGTGACCTGCCCCTTTGAGAAAGGTACCGAGCCATGTGGCTAACATAAATAAGAACAATGGGTTAATATAAGCTACAATAGTTAATAAGAAGCCTGAACTAATGGACCAATCAGTTTATAACTAATGTAGACTCTGTGTAATTTCTTTGGGGGCATACTGGCTGTGGGAACTGGACAGGACATAAACCCCAACAAAGCAAGCCCAGACCTCATGTTACAGAATGGCACCCAACGTGGGGCAACTGCATCCACATAAAGCCTGAAAGAGCTTAAAAAGTAATTCTAGACAAAAAATAGGAAAGTAAAGCATGGTTCTTGGTAGCAGCAATTTCTCAGGTCTGCTCTGTTTGCTAGAGGCCAGCAAGCACTCTCATGTAAGAGAGGCTTCCTGACTCAGCTTTAGCTGCAAAACCTTACAGCTCTTTTAAAGCTCCTGCCACAAAACACTTAAACAGTGTTAATAAAAAGCTAAATGCATGCTTTTTGGTCTTCAGCTGGAGCAGAAAAAAAGCAACACCATTTTAAAATGCCGGCTTTCTGGGCCATCCTGCCAGGGTAAACTCTAACTCTTTCAGGCAGGTGGTCTGACTACGGAGCATTTAAATGTGGTTTGTGAGCAGAATGATGCAGCTTGCTTGCTGGCAGGGACCTTAAAACGCCATAGAGTTGTAACAATAAACATGGCTCAGGCTGGTACCTCCACCATGAGCCTAAAATCTCACAAAGCTAAGAAATGGGCTGGATCCAGCCATCAAAGCCACGGCTTTAATCCTACCCATATTGCTTAGTAAATTAAAGACTCATGTGGTCAAAAAAAGAGATGTACAGTAAAGAGAGATTCAAAGACAAAAAAACCTCTAAATGTTTTACAGTGTGTTAAAAACATATACAGGCTTTAAAAAAGAAAAAGGTTAAAGTCAGTTTATAAGTTAAAAAAAAGGTTAAAGTCCTTAAAAGAAAAAAGAAAAAAAGAGAGTAGTTGGGTGTGGTAGTACACACCTTTAATCCCAGCACTGGGGAGGCAGAGACAGACAGATCTCTGTGAGTTTAAGGGTAGCCTGGTTTACAGAGGGAATTCCAGGTCAAAGATACACAGAGAACCTGTCTCAAAAATCTAAAAGTTAAAAGTAAAAATAAAAGAAATAAAGGTTAAAATAAAGCCACATAAGGAAAAAATTACACAGAGAATTTTGACACTGTATGTTATTGTACTCTCTTTAAATTGTTTGAATGCTGAGGAAGGAACAACAGCTGCTAAAAGATACTTGCTTAAAATGCTGCTAAATTAATCCAAGATAGGTATTTTGAAAAATACCTTAACTTCAAAATTGAAGTCAAAAGGTATGTTACTTTGGAGAAGAGATTTTGCTTTTGTTTCTACAGGAAGTGAGAGATTGTGGATTCATTCTGAGTTAAGAAAAATCATATTTGATCAAGGAAGACCAACTGAGAAATCTCCGGTGGGAACAGATGGCCCAGATGTCAGAGTTCTACATCTAGAACGGATTCAAGACTGCTGCCTGAGATGATCAAGACTCACAGGATACTTCAGTCAGGACTTAATCATAATTCTAAATTTTCTTTAGGTCCCCATAAGATTATCAGCACCCCCAACCAGCTGGAAGTAGCCTGGAATACTATGCCCACATTCCCAAAAAATGGGCTAAGGATATTTTCCTTTGTTTAAAAAAAAAGGGGGGGCAGGAGTGGTGCAGGGAGAATTGTCTGTATTCTGTCCATCATGTTTTAAATAAACACTGATTGGCCAGGCACAAAGTATAGGTGGGTCAACCAGACAGGAAGTAGAGGCCGGACAATGAGAACAGGAGAATTCTAGGAAGGAAGAAGCTGATTCCTCTTCAGTCCTGCCCAGATCACCAAAGAAGCAGGATATTACCTGCCCCGCTGAAAAAGTACTGAGCCATGTGGCTAACAAAGATAAGAACAACGGGTTAATATAACTTACAAGAGTTAATAAAAAGCCTGAACTAATGGGTCAATCAGTTTATAACCTAATGTAGACTCTCTGTGTGATTTTCTTTGGGGCTAACCAGTTGTGGGAACTGGGCAGGACAGAAACCCCCACAAATCAGGCCCCCATGCCACAGACTTGAATACTATATGTGATTGTTTTCTAGTCATCCTCTCAATTGTGGGTGTGTAGTTAACAGTCCCATGTCCATTTTACAGAAGGGAAAATCAAGGCTCCCAGGGGTGCCATTATTCAGAGAGGTGAAGTGAGGGCTGGTGATAGACAGCTGGTAAAGTCACGGGAGTGTTTGGAGGATTTGCTTTATGGCTGGCTTTTTTTTTTCTTTTTGTGTATTTCAATTAATTAAGTAATTTTTTTTTTTTTTGAGAAAGGGTTTCTTTGTAGAGCCCTGGCTGTCCTGGAACTTACTTTGTAGATCAGGCTGGCCTCAAACTCACAGAGAATCTGGCTCTGCCTCCCAAGTGCTTGGATTAAAAGCATGTGTCATCACCACTCAGCTTCTTATTTAATTTTTTTTTTTTGAGACATGGTCTTATGTAGCTAGAAAGATTCAGGGCACAATGGCTTATGCTTCTAATCAGCACTTGGGAGGCTGAAGCAGGAGAATTATGGTGAGTTGGGGGCCAGTTTAAGCTACATAGTGAGTTCCAAGTCAGAAAAGACTAAAGATGAGAGTCTGTTTCAAAACCCAGAGAGAGACTCACTGTGTGACTAATTGGTAACAAGGAGGGAAGCTACTTCCTTGTCTCTGTGTGAGCACTGAGCTCCTGCAAGAGAAGGGCAAAATGTCATTGACAAATGTGGGCTATCGAGATGGCTCAGGAGGTGCTTGCTGCGCACTCTGCCAATCCGAGTTCGATCCCCAGGCCCCACGTGGTGAAAGGAGAGAACGAACTCCTGCAAGCTGACCTCCGACCTCCGACCTTCACACACTGAGAAATGTGACTGCGTTAAAGAAAGGACGTCAGATTGGATTAATTTTTCATAACAGAAGTATCCAATTGTCCTGTCAAACATCTAAGCCTTCGGGCTGGGGGTGGGGTTCAGTGGGCTGTGGGCTTGCCTAGAACACACAAAGTCCTGTATTTGATCCCCATCACGATGTGTCTGTCTGGAAGAGGCGGACACAAGGCTGTAATCCCAACACTCAGGAGGTGAAAGCTGGAGAGTCAGAAGTTCAAGGTCACCCTCAGCTACATAGCAGGGGCTAGACCCTGTCTCAAGAAAATAAAAGTTGGGGGCTGGAAAGATGGCTCAGCAGTTAAGAACACTGATCGCTCTTCCAGAGGACCAGAGATCAAGTCCCGGCACCCATAGCTCACAGCTCACAACTGTCGGCAACTCCAGTTCCAGGGGATCCAACGCCCTCACACAGACATACATGCAGGCAAAGCACCAGTGCCATAAAATAAAAATAAATTGATCAAAAGTAAAATAAAAAGTGCACCTTTAGTCGCAGCACCCGGGAGGCAGAGGCAGGCAGCTCTCTGAGCCTGAGGCCAGCCTGGTCTACAGAGCGAGTTCCCGGACAGCAAAGGCTACACAGAGAGACCCTGTTTAGAAAAAAATAATAATAAAATAAAAACTAAAAGGCATCTCAAGCCAAGAGTGACAAAGCACTAATTTTCTCGCTTGGGAGGCTGCAGCCGGAGGAGCGTGAGGTGGAGGCTGCACAGTGAGACTCTGTCTCAAAACAACAATAACAACGAAACCACTGCTACCCAAGCAGCTGTGACCGTGCAGGCCGCCTCTGGTCCTTCCTGAAAAAATGCTAATCTCTGGGCTCTGAGAGGGGAAGGGGGTTGAGGAGGCAAAGAAGGAGAGGAAGAAGAGGAATTGGATGAGCACGCCTCTCTGTGGTCTACCATAGCCGTCTGCCTGTTCATCTCTCCATCCCGCGGTGATCAATGTGCGATCCACCTGCTGTTTGTTCATCTACATCCAGCATGTCTCTACCCACCCATCTATCCATCCCATCCAACTCAGCCGTTGGTCGTATTCATCCTCTCTCCCCCCCTCACCACCTCTAGGCCTCCTGAGTGCTGGAATCACAGGGGTGTGGCACCTCACCTGGGTTCATCTCTCCATCTGTGCATTCATCCAGCGCCCATCTCCTACCAGCCACTTTGTTCCTATGTTAAGCCGTATTTCCGTATATGTGTTTACCTACTTCTCCATTTAAAATTTGTTATTATTATTGTTATTATTAGTGTGTGTGCGCTTGCGTGTGCACACTGGGTGTCATGGTGTACATAAGAAGGTCAGATGGCAACTTTTGAGAGTCTGTTCTCTCTGTCTACTGTGGGTTATAGGGATTAAACTGAGGCAGAGGCACTGGCCTTTACCCACCAAGCCATCTTACTGGTCCCCTTCTTACTCCCTCACTCTTTTCTCTCTCTCTCTCTCTCTCTCTCTCTCTCTCTCTCTCTCTCTCTCTCTCTCTCTCTCTCCAGGTTTTATGTAGCTGGGGCTAGCCTGGAATTTATTGCGTAGCCAAGGATGGCCTTGAACTCCTAATTCTATGCCTCTGCTTTCAGAATACTGGGATTGCAAGAACTTGCCACCACATCCCGTTTATTTATTCTTCCATTTCTTCATCGACTTGCTATCCAAACACCCACCCTCATGTGTGTGATCTACTTGTTGTTATCGGACCCTCAGGAAAGTCAAGATGGGAGCTCAGAGGCTCTGCCCCCTTGCAACTCAGCAAGCAGAATGACAAATGCCCAGCAGAGATCAGAGAGAGACAGAAACAATGCCACAGAGAGTGGAGATGAGTGAATGCAGGGGGACTTACACCCGAGGGGTCACAGAGGACACACAATGAGAAAGCATGCTTGCCAAAGACTGAGTGGTAACTAGGTACACAGATGTCAGAGAGAGTACCTGGGGTTGGAATGGGGGTAGGGAGACTGGGGAACCAAAGTGGCAGGTCACGTCTCTGGCTGGGCTGAGGTGGGGTCCAGAAGCCCACCCAGCTGCTAAGCTCACTGGCTCACCCGGGCCAGGACATAGATAGTCATATTCTAGTTCTGCCTAAAAGCCTGGCTCCAGTGTCCCTCATAGTTCAGCTTGGGGTGGATCTGCCAGGAATCCCCCACTGAGGGGTTGAGGTGTAGCTCAGTGGTAGATCCCCCCGCCACACACAACCATGTGTATTAGGTTCCACTCCAGCACCACAAACGATAGAAATCAGTAAAATGTGACCATTGAATCACGGCTGAGTGGTAGATTCCACGACCAGCTTGAAACACAACCAATTTATCTTCCGGGGGCTGAATGTGGTGGCATGTGCCTAGAACGCCAGCACTTGGGAGACTGAGGCAAGAAGACAAGGGCAGGTTGGGCTACATAGTGAGATCTTGTCTTTAAAAAAAAAAAAAAAAAAAAAAAGGAGGGGACGGGACTGGGGCTGGATGGGTCAGCTCTTGCGGTCAAGATTGAGTTCAAGGGCTGGAGAGATGGCTCAGAGGTTAAGAGCACTGCCTGTTCTTCCAAAGGTCCTGAGTTCAACTCCCAGCAACCACATGGTGGCTCACAACCATCTGTAATGAGGTCTGGTGCCCTCTTCTGGCCTGCAGGTATACATGTAGACAGGATATTGTATACATAATAAATAAATATTAAAAAAACATGCATTCTCCTTAAAGGAAAATAATGCATAATTTATATATAAAAAAGACCGAGTTGAATACCAGTAACGGATGCAGAGAACCACTTCCCACAAGTTATCCTACACACCCACAGCCACACTAAACAAATAAATATAAAAGAAGTGGGCACGGTGGTGCACACCAATGCCCCTTGACTGGTCCTTGTCCCACCATGCTTCACTTCCTTCTTCATTTCTTTCTTTTTTTTTTTTTTTAAAGCAGAACAAAGGAAAAAAATTCTGGGTTTGTTTTTTTGTTGTTTGTTTGTTTTTTGAGGTGGGGTGTGTGTACAAGTCACTATATAGCCCTGCTGGTCTTGGACGCCCAGCGGGCCACCTGCCTCTGCCTCCTGACTACTGGGGCACATCTGATTGTTGCTGTTTGTTTATTCTTTGCCTTTTTCTTTGGGAGACAGGGCGTCATGTAGCCCAGGCTGGACTCGAACTCCAGCTCTTTCCCCCTCCCCAGTGCTGGGATCACAGACCTGGCACCGTCATACCCAGTTCGTGCAATGCTGGTGATGGAACCAAGGGTTTCATGCCGACCAGGCAACACCTTTGCCACTGATCCCTGCTGTGTAGTGGTTTGGTCGTAGCTGTATTGTGCAAGCGTGACTGACTAGGTTTGGGCGTTGGAGACTGCGAGGCTTGATTGTGACCAAAGTCACACGTCAATGGTATTAAGAGGGTGGAAACCCCCCCCTCCCACCTTATTTGGGCAGCAAGACGGGTCAGCTGGTAAGGGTTGCCTCTCAAGCCTGGAGTTGTCTGATTCCCGGAACCCACGGAAAGGCAGAAGAGAACCAACTCCATAAACATTGTTCTCTGACCTCCACACCTGCAACCCCTTCAAAATCATGTTTGTGTGTGCAGACACACATACACAGACACACACAGAGACATAGGCACACACAGACACACACAGACATAGACAAACACAGACACAGACACACACACAGACATAAACACACAGACACACATATAGACATAGACACACAGACACACACACAGACACACAAACACACATACACACACAGAGACACACACAGGCATAGACACACAGACATAGATACACACACACAGAGGAAGAAAAGAAGGAAACAAACAAACAAAACTATAGTGGGTATGGTAGAGCACACCTCTAGTCCCAGCACTCTAGAGGTGAGGGCTGGCGGATCTCTGTGAGCTTGAGCCCAGCCTGGTCTACAGAGTGAGTTCTAGGACAGTCAGGGCTACACAGAGAAACCCTGCCTCCAAAAGCAAACAAACAAAAGCAAAACAAAACAAGAATACAATGTTATTTTGGTCTCAGCTAGTCTAAAACTGGAACTCACTATGGAGCCCAGGCTGGCCTCAAACTCACGGCAACCCTCTTCCTTATGTCTCTTGAGTGTTGGGATTGTGGGTGTGGATCACAGCAAAGGGTTCAGGTGATACTGGGAATGGAGTCCCTGACTTTGTACACATTGAGCAAGCACTCACCCAAAGGATCCACACTCCCGGCCCCTGCCTTTCTTCTCTATAATGTTAGATGTCTTGGTAATTTGTTAAAGTAACAAAAACCTGCCTGGTACAGTGATTGAACTGAACCTCTACTGTCCCTCCCATCCCCTCCCACTCCCATCCTGTCTTGCTCCTCCCCTCCTGCCCCCCCATGCTATTAGTTAGTGGGAGAGTTGTTGAAAGTTTAACCCTTCTCGCCAGGCATTGTGGTGCACACTTTTAATCCCAGCACTCTGGATCTCTGACTTGGAGGCGAGCCTAGTTTACATAGTGAATTCCAGGACAGCCAGAGGTACACAGTAAAGACCTTGCATGGAAGAGAGAGAGGGAGAGGGAGAGAGACAAAGAAAGAGAGACAAAGAGACAGAAAGACAGAGAGAAAAGAAAAAGAAAAAAGTAAATAAAATCTAACCACTCACCCTGGCCTCCATTAGCTAGCACTTATGCTTAAACTATCTGGGGTCACCAGTGATTTTAAAAAACAAAAACAGCCGGGCAGTGGTGGTGCACGCTTTTAATCCCAGCACTCGGGAGGCAGAGGGAGGTGGATCTCTGAGTTTGAGGCCAGCCTGGTCTACAGAGCTAGTTCCAGGACAGTTAGGGCTGTTACACAGAGAAACCCTGTCTCGAAAGCCCTCCCCACAAAGAGTAAAAACATATTCCCCATTAAATGTAGCCAAACACTGCAACTTCCTGCTAGACTTATCTAGTGGTTTAATCAAAGCATTCAACCATATCCTCAGTCATCTAAATCATACAAGTTCTGGTCTAGCCTGGTGTGGTGGCATATAAGTGCAATCCCAGGACAGCCTGGGCGACATAGCAAGTCCACACACTAACCTGGGCAACCTAACAAGATCCTGTCTCGAAATGTCTTAGAAAGTAGGAAATTGAACATGTTAGCATGTTCCTGTCATCTCGGCTCTTGGGCAGGAGGGTTAGGAGTTCAAGGCTAGCTTCTGCTACATAGAGAGTTTGAGGCCAGGGCTTTGGGAGACCCTTTCTCAACATCCCCTCCTAAAAATAAATAAATACAAACTGCACCAAAACACCCATCCCAACACAAACAGGTAAAGAAATAAACCTGGAGTGGGGGCTGTGACTCAGTGGTAGACTTCAGTCACCCAGACAGAGAAGAAAAAAGTCATTGCAAACAGTACCGAGGGCTGGAGAGACGCTCAGCCGTTAAAAGCTTGTACTGTTTCGGCAGAGGGCCCTTGCTCAGTTCCCAGCACCCTCAGCTCCAGCTGCAACTCCAGCTCCAGGGGCTCTACCACCCTCTTCCGGTCTCCAAGGGCATTTGCACTCATGTGCACATAATACACACACAAAATTAAGACTTGAAAAACAACAAGGTCTCATTGTATAGGAGGCATCGAACTCACATAGACCCCTGTGCCTCGGCCTCAGAGCGCTGGGATTTAAGGTGTGCACCACCAATTACACCCAACAAAAAGACGTCTTTAAATAACCACAACTTGCTGAGCGCGGGTGGGGGTCGGAGGAATGCCTTTAATCCCAGCACTAGAGAGGCTGCCTCCTGTGGGTTCAAGGCCAGCTAGAGCGATGCGGGGAGACCCTGTAAACAATAAAAAGGACTGAGTGCCACTGCCGCAGCTTCAGTGTTCAGTGCTGTCAACCTGACGTAACAGATATCGGGGAGCAGGAGGGTGACCCGTCTCTCAGGCCTCCTCTCGCCAGTACTGTGTGCCCAGTGCGTCTGGCAAGGCTGAGCCCAACAGTGGGTACCTGGTGTTTACAGAGGGGCAGAGGGGCGGCCAGCGTGAGGCAGACAAGCTGGGAAGACCGGTGCAGGTCTGGAAAGTCCCTGGCTCTGAGGATGGGGGCTCACCCACGGCTGTGCAGGAAGTTTGGCGGGTTGGACCAGCAGAAAGTAGGCAAAGAAGACTGACTGGCCTCAGAGTTCCCCCCCCCAGCAGTCTCCCCAGAGAACAGGCAGTCTCCCAGCCTGGGCCTTGCATCATCAGAGGAGAGAGAGAGAGAGAGAGAGAGAGAGAGAGAGAGAGAGAGAGAGAGAGAGAGAGAGGGCAGAGAAAGATAGATGAGAAAAGAAGAAAGGACAGAGAGATCAAAAGAGACAAAGAGGAGAGAGAGGCAGATGAAAAGAAAAGAGGGCCCAGCACAGAGATAGAGAGAGTGTGAGATACATACAAAGAAAGAAACAGATCAGAGAGAGAGAGACACAAAGAAAAAGAGAGATTAAAGAGAGAGGCATAAGGAAACAAATACAGAAATAGACACAGAGACAAAGATAAAGCTAGAGAAATGGAGAGAGAGAAAAGGAAGACAGAGACACAGAGAGAGTGATGAGGGAAGAAACCAAAAAACCAGATGAAGAGACAGGAGACAGAGCAAGAGAGAGAGAAAGAAAGACTGGGAGTCAGAACACACAGCACAGACATTGATGGTTACAATCTGTCCATTTTCCAGATGGAAAAGTTGAGGCCACTCAGCAGATAAGTTCCAAAGTGTAGCCTCTTCCTTTGGGTATTATCGGAAGACATTATCTCTAACTTCCTCATGTGCCTGGGTGGACTCTGTGCCCATTGCTTAGATGAAAAAGGAGACCCCGGAGATGGGGTGACAGCCAAAGTTGCCCCATCCCAAGTTACCATCTACCTGGGAAGAGCAGGGTCAGACCCGGCCATGGAGTTAGATGATCGGGGCTTCCTGGGACAGAACTCAGGGGTGCAGGGCGCAGACTGAACCTTTCCTACCGCACAGTCTTGGGCTCCACTACATAAGAAGGAGCACACCGCAGGTGCCACTCAGTGGCTTTGGAGGTCGGCTTGGCCTCCGCAGAGGCCACCACGACGCATTTACCTTGTCGTTGCAAAAAGTACAATAGGGCCAGGGAGAGGGCTCAGCTGGCAAACGCCAAGCCTGACGACCTGAGTTCAATCCCCAGGTCCCACACGGTGGAGAGAGAAACTCTGGAGAGCCATCCTCTGACCACCGCATGCATGTGCCCATACACTTATACACACGTCACACACCAATATGTGCCCATACACATACAGCCACACACCGACAGATTAAGATGTAAAATAGTAGTAATCAAAGACATGGTAAATAAGGACGTAGAGGTCGGACAGTCCGACTGCTCTTTCAAAGGGACTTAGGGACGGAAAGCTCCCTGACGCCGGCTGCGGCAGGCTGCTCCGCTGCCTGGGATGTCAGCCTTGTCTCCTCCGGCATAGTATGTTCACGCCAGCTCTGCCAGGGCATCAGGCCACTGGGCAAGATGGAAAATGGGTCTCAGGGACAATTCATTTCGGGTCACACACCTGGTGAGTCTGATTGTGAAACAAAAGTTGAGGTGACCTCCCCCCACCCCCCAAGCCATCCAGTAGGCAATCGCTCTGGGACTGTCAACTCAAACCAGGATTCTGGTCTAGCCCCGGAGGCACAGCGGTATTGATCAGTGTCACACTAGCGCTGACAATGTTCTGTCCCTTGCCCCGGTCGGGGGTCCCTCTTCTCCACTGTCAGGACCATTAGCTTCAAAGAGGAGAGGCAGGGACGGGCCACCTTGTCGGAGTCTCCGGCTTAGGACATGTGGGTACCGAGAGAGGCGAGGTGGAGGAGGCAGGTACACGCCATACGGACACTTAGGAGCTGATCCAGGACAAAGTCACCACCCACACAGCCTGCCAAAGCAGGGTAGGCACTTCCTTGCCTACAGTGTTTCTAGCCTCAGGTACAGCTGGGTGGACTGAAGTCAGAGGAAGACAGCGGAAGAGTCAGAGGGGGAGACAGCATTAGGTATGATCAGGCTGCCAGGGTTCACATCCCAGCTCTGCTACATCTAGGCTGTGCGACCTCCAGCCACTGCCTTGACCTCTCTGGGCCTCTGTTTCCTAAACTGCAAAGCATAGATAATATCC
Organism: Myodes glareolus; assembly: GCF_982192425.1. NCBI lineage: Eukaryota > Metazoa > Chordata > Mammalia > Rodentia > Cricetidae > Myodes > Myodes glareolus. The sequence continues at coordinate 111,331,070 of NC_142027.1, forward strand.
TTTCTGGCTTGGGTGGTCATAAAGGAGGAACGGGGCCAAGAAAAGCCCCACATGGTATTTAGTTTGCAGTCAATGTAAAAGAGTTTCCCACTCCTTCCAGTTTGTCTTGTTTTGTTTTGTTTTCGAGACAGGGTTTCTTTGTGTATCCTTGGCTGTCCTGGAACTCGTGCTGTAGACCAGGCTGACCTCAAACTCACAGAGATCCCCCTGCCTCTGTCTCCTGAGTGCTGGGATTAAAGGCTTGTGTCCCCACCAACCTGGTTTCCATTCCTTCTTTCTTTGGCCAAAGACAGCCCTCAGTTTTTTTTGGTCGTTGTTGTTGTTGCTGTAATTATTATTGTTGTTGATGTTGTTGTTGATGGTGGTGTGTGTGTATGTGTGTATGTGTGTATTGTTCTTTTGAGACAGGGTCTCACTATGTAACTTTGGCTAGCCTCATTATGGAAACCAGGCTGACCAGCCTTGCACTCATAGAGATTCGCCTGCTTAGGCCCCCACGGTGCTGGAATTAAAGGCTTGTGCCACCATGCACAGGCTGTTTTTTACTATTCTCTGTTGTTTAGTCTTGAGACGGGGTTTCTTGTCTCTCAGGCTGGCCTCAAACTTGCTATGCAACCCAGAATGATCTTGAACTCCTGCCTCCACCCCCAGTCCCCAGTGCCAGCATTACAGGCGTGCACCACCACACCTGGTATTACAGTGTGGTACGGAACCCAGAGCTTTGTACATGTTAGACACTCTACCAACTGGGCTATAATCCCAGCCCCTTTTTGTGAGACAGGGTCTCACCCTGTAGCTTAGGCAGGTCTCAAACTCGTCAATCCTCCTGCCTCATCCTTTTGAGCGCTGGGATCACAGGCATTCACCAACTCCTGCTATAGATCCATTTGAGCCTTCCTTTGGATATGGGGGCCCATGGCAGGAGTACAGACAGGCCAATTGCTGAGATACCAAGCTCTTGGGGAAGTTGGCAGACAGGACTAGATCTTCACACCCCAGCTGACCTGAGACCTTGACTGGATGGCCTGCCTTTCTTTCCCTCCCAAGGTGTCTTGGTGTGCCCTTGTATCCTGGCTCTGTCTCCATGCAGGTGGCCCTGGAGGGAACTTCCAGTGTCACAGGGGAAGAACCAGGCCCCGAAAAGGGCCAAGGTCACAAAGCCTGACAAAGGCAGGAATCTAAAGACGGAAACACAGCCCACACCTGGCCACACGGTCCCCTCTCCCACCACCGTGGCCTCAAGAATCACGGACTTGGTGACAGAATGGCTGGGAGCCAACAAGAAGGCCCGGCCCTTCCAGGCTTCAACCAGGTCCCTAGCTAGCCCCTGCCTGCAACCAAGCTGGGTGACTAGAAATCCACAGGCCCCACCCTGGCATCTGTCCCCTCCCTCCTGCCTCCCTGGATCCGGTCAGCCCCCCCTGCACCAGGTCACCATTTATTCCCAGCCTAGTATGGGGGATTCAGGAGGTGACCCTGGGAGCCTGAGTGGGTAATCCTAAAAGGTCAAGAAAGATAGATTAGGATTCCTGATGCCCAGTCCTCCCTGGCATCTGAACCTGCCCCTTTCCCCACTGGCTCCACTCATGAGCAGGTTGGGGGAGGGGCAGAGAAAGTGGGAGCCCCCTACTCCAGTTGTGATTTAGGAATGCTTCCTCACCATTGCACACTGTGGCAACTGAAGTCTGGCGGGGCTCTGAGTCCACCTGTGCAAGGTATCCATGTCCCTCTGATACCTGAAGACCTTCCCTGCTCACCTGAGCTCCACGCGATCCTCAGAGGGAGTCGGGCTGGGCTCGGCTCCTGGGCCTCGGGTCTCCGCGGGGCTGCAGATGCTCAGGCCGGCGCTGCCTCACCCCGCGCCTTCTCAGCGCCGGCGGCAGAGGGCTCCGTGCGCTGCGCCCGCACGAGGCCGGGCTTTTAGACTGGGGTGTGGAAGGCTAGGCGCTACAGGCTCCCCCGCCCTCCCTCTCCGAGGTGTCCTTTGCCCCTTGGTCCGGTGCCTCCTTCTCTCCTTAGCACGTGGATGGCAGCCGCTCCTCCGGCTGGTGGCCTGTGGAGCAGCGGTGGCGCGCGCCGTGGGTTCAGGCGCCCGCCAATCACCTTCTGCCGCCCCGCTCGTGACCCGCTCACCTTTAACCGCCCTCTCCTCGGGGGCTTGATGTTTGGTTCCCAAACTGTAGGCTGGGTTCGAGAAGGGAGCAGCCCCAGGTACCGGGCCAAGGAGAGCGTGGGAAGAGTCTCAGCTACCCGCCCCAGCCCAAGGCCCTATTTGAACCCCACTCAGGGTTGTGGGCTCCACTTGTCTGCAGCTCCCAGATGCTCGTTGATCCCTATCTCTGCCCCAGGGAGTCAGCTCCATCCTCGGTCCTCTGCTGAGGAGGCCCCCTGTTCTCCAAGCTCCCTTCTCTTCCCAGCTAGACGTCTCCTGGAACATCCTCCCCTAGGGGTGCTGGGAACTGATGGTGGGCCCTCTGTGAGAACAGCAAGTGCTCTTAACCACCAAGCCATCTCCCCAGCCCTAAATCCTCCTTTTTTGAAACAGGTTCTGAGCCCAGGCTGGCCCACGTAGCTGAGGACTGACCTTGAACTCCTGGTTCTGCTGCCTCCATTTCCCAAGTACTGGTGTCGCAGGTGTGAATCACCACACCTGGTGACGAGGATTTGGTGTCAGTATGTCTGTTTTGAAAAGTTATTTCATGGGGCTGGAGAGATGGGTAGGGGTTCGGCGAACTGGTTGCTCTCGCAGAGGACGGTGTTTGATTCTCAACATCCACAAGGGTTCACCTTTATCCATAACTCCAATTCCCGGGACTCTGATGCCCTTTTCTGACAAAGTATGCACACGTGGTACATGCATGAAACATGCAGGCAAAATACTTTGATATGAAACATAATACATAAATCTATGGCAAAAAAATAAAAGAAAAATGTATTGCATTTTACTTACTTATTGTGCGTGTGCATGTTTGTTTATGTGTTTGAGCACATGCCTGCCAAGGCACACACGTGGAAGTCAGAGGGCAACTTGTGAGAGTTGGCTCTTTTTCTACCCTGTATCAAATTCCGGTCCTCAGGCTTGGCAGAAAGCGCATCTACTATCTAAGCAATAATATTGGCCCTATTTCCTATCTATTGTCAAATATTATTCATAATATTTATCTAAAATTCACATTTCAGTCAGGTAGTGTGGTGCACACCAGTAGTCCCAGCACTCAGAAGGCAGATAGAGGAAGGTTATCTTCCAGAGCTGTATATACCAAGATACTTCTGAAAACAAGCAAAAAACAAAATTAAAAAAAACTCTAAAACAAAACCTCAAATTTTTCTGGGTTGGCCACACCCATTCATAAAATAGTGGAAGCAGGAAAGTTTGGGCAAGACATTGTCACCCAGGTCCTCTCCCGGCTCTAGCTCACGCTGCGACAACCTCGGGCGGACCCAGAAGGGTACAACTGTGTTCACAGTCGTGACGTGCAAGGCAAGAGGAGAACAGGGTAGAGATGGGATGGGAAGCAGGGAGAACTATAGTAATCATAACAGACTCCATCAGAGAGATGGGGTGGAGAAGGGCAGAAACTTCTAGAACCAGCCTGCTCCTGGAAGGCTGGTTGAAGGGGATGGGACATCCAGTCTGGTGCGTGCTGGGCAAGTGCTACCTCTGGGGCACACTCCCAGCACCTCACTGGGGGTTCTAGGCCAGTGCCCTGTTGCTGAGCTATGCTCCAAGCCTTCCTTAGAAGAAAAATGTCTAGGGCCACTTGGATGCTGAGAAATGAGGGGGTGGGTTAGATGATTTCTCAGGAGTTATTCTCCTTGCTCAGTGAAATGTGGGGAGATGGGAGGCGTCCTCCTGTGAGGGAGGCTCCTTAAGATCAACAGAAACCATCTTCTAAAGACCCTTTTTGTCCCTGTTTGGGAGATGGGTTTGGTTTGCAGCCCAGGATGCCCTTGAACCCACGACTCCTGGCTGCTGCTCATTTCTGCCACTTGCCCAGGACACAGAGCTTCCTAGGGTCCCTCCCTTTCCTTCTCAGACCTTCACGGGCTTAGACTCACTTCATCCAACAACAATCAGAGGTGGTGGGGTGACTGCTCCCCATTTTACTAATAAGAAAAGACAGGGGTTGGAAATGCAGTTCAGTTGGTAGAGTGCCATGCCCAGCACACCCTAAGTCCAGAATTCCAGCCCCGGCACCACACAAACCAAGTATGGTGTTGCATACCTGCCATCCCAGCGTTCAGGAGGCTGAGAGGAGGAGACTGTGAGGTCAAAGGAAGCCTGGGCTACATAGAGAGTTTAAGGCCAATCTGGGTACATGAAAGCCTACATAAAAGGGAAAGAATGAAAGAAGAGAAGGAAGAACCAAGAGCACATTGGTGCTTGGTGATTTATCTGGGGTCCTGTGGGTGGGAGGTGGTGGAGCTGGGCTTTGGCCCTTGGTGGTGCATTTCAGCCCTTGTAGTATAAGAGATCCTGTGCCAGGGGCTAGGACTGGAGAGATGGCATGAACCCAGTCCCTTCCTTCATAGACTCTGCAAATCTTAAACTTCTGTGGTACAGTCTAGGCAGCATCTGAGAGGCTAGAGTGGATGCCTCAGTCCTTCAGTAACTTAATCGTAGGGTAAAGGGTGGGAAAGGAGGGAGGGTTTCAGGTCCAGGGGTGCCCTAAACAACAGCAGAAGGGGTTAGGAAATAAAACCCAGGGAGATGGCTCAGTGGGTGTGGTGTTTGCTGCAGAAGCCTGAGGACCTCAGTGAGATCCACAGCACTAACATAAAAAGGTTCAAGTCAAGGGGTGGTGGCGCATGCCTGTAATTCCAGCACTCGGGAGGCAGAGGCTGGAGAATCTCTGAGTTCGAGGTCAGTGGAGTCTACAGAGTGAGTTCCAGGACAGTCAGGACTACACAGAGAAACCCACCCCTCAAAAAAAAAAAAAGAAAGGAAGAAAGAAAGAAAGAAAAGAAAAGAAAAGAAAAAAGGAAGAGAAGAGAAGAGAAGAGAAGAGAAGAGAAGAGAAGAGAAGAGAAGAGAAGAGAAGAGGGAAGAGGAGGAAGTACTTCCTACTTTTGCAAAGGACCAGAATTCAATTCCCCATCCATGTTGGGCAGCTCACAACTGCCTACACCTCTAGCTCTAGGGGTCTTCAACACACTCTTCTGACCTCTGCAGGCACTGGTACATACATGGTATACAATCATGCAAACACATATATACATATAAGTAAAACTTAGATAAACCTTTAAAAAAACAAAAGAAAGAATATGCCCATACAATGATTCAAAATCCATGACAGTTTTGTCTTTTTCAAATCTCATACCGGAAGCCATGGAAATATCAATCCACAGGCAAATGGATAAACAAATAATGGTCTATCCATACAAAGAAATACCATACTGCCATTAAAAAGGAAGAAACTTGGGTCATGCTTGTTGGTGTATGCTCTTAATTCCAGCATTCAGGAGGTAAAAACCAGCCAGATCTCCATGAGTTCAAGGCTACACGGTGAGACCTGCCTGATGATGATGGTGAAACTTGGGGCTGCATCTGCACTCACGTGCACTATACCCATGTGAACGCACACATACACACACATGTCTACATCAAATAATAATAAAAAATCTTAAAAAGGAAGATGCTTGATAAATGTTCTGCTGTGGCTAACAGTCAAAGCAATTCAGAGAGAAAAAAAAATCACATGAAAAAAAATATAGCCATGTTCTTATCAACAGCCCCAATTAAACTCACTGAATCGCTAAAAAAGAAAGAGAAAGTAAATGGGGAACTGGTGTGGGAGAAGTGTCTGTATTCTGTCAATCATATTTTAATAAAACGCTGATTGGCCAGGCAGGCAGTATAGGCGGGAAAGCCAGACAGGAAGTAGGGGCGGAGCAAAGAGACTGGGAGTATTCTGGAAGCAGAAGCTCCCTCTGCGACTCCTGCGCAGACCACCGAAGAGGCAGCATGTAACTTGCCCAGCTGAGAAAGGTACAGAGCCATGTGGCTAATGTAGATGAGGATAATGGGGTAACATAAGTTATAAGAGCTAATAAGTAGCCTGACCTAATAGGCCAATCAGTTTATAACCTTATGGAGTCCTGTGTGTGATTTTCTTTGGGCTTGCCGGTTGTGGGGTACTGGGCAGGACAGAAACCCCAATAAGCCAGCCCCTCATGTTACAGGGAACTAGTAGGGAAGAGGAAGTGGGTGGGGAAGAATAAGAGGGTGAGCACGATCAACATGTAATATGCATGTACGCACCATGGAAATACCATGATGAAACCATTATTATTATTATTATATAGATTTTTTGAGACAGGGTTTCTCTGTGTGGCCATGGCTGTCCTGAAACTCACTCTGTAGACCAGGCTGGCCTCAAACTTAGAGATCCACCTGCCTCTGCCTCCTAAGTTCTGGAATCAAAAGCGTGCACCACTACCACCCAGCTAAAATCCATTATTATGCATAATTGATTTTGACTTTAAAAATAGAATACAGCATAAGTCCATTTATACAAAAAAAATCTAGAAATTCAGACGAACTAGTAGTGACAGAAGAGAAAAGAGTATGGAGTTAAGGGTTGGGAGAAGAAGCTAAGAAAGACACAATGAGGCTGCAGAGATTGTTCAGTGGTTAGAGCACTGTCTGCTCTTGCAGCCGACCTGGGTTCGGTTCCCAGCACCCACATGGCAGCACACAGTCATCTATAATTCCAGTACCAGAGGATCTAATTCCCTTCTTTGACCTTAGCAGGCACAAGACACACAAGTAGGCAAACATCCATACATATAAGAATAAAATCAATAAATCTAAAGGCTTTTTTTTTTTTTTTTTTTTTTTTTTTTTTTTCTCTGTAGCTTTGGAGCCTGTCCTGGAACTCACTTGGTAGACCAAGTTTTTTGGTAGTTCCTGTTTTTCCTTTTCTTTTAAATAGTTCATGCTGTCCCACCGGTCCTGGGAATTGAACCTGGGTCCTCTGGAAAGGCAACAAGTGCTCTTAACTGCTGAGCTACCTCTCCAGGCCCTGGATGATGCATTCTTTGTTGTCTTGGTGGTTTCACGGAAGAACTGTTCCTGAACTCCTGCGACTGCCCTCTTTGAATATGCGTGACTGATGGAAACCGTGAGCCCAAACAATGTCCCTTCTTTGAGACTTCACAGTAATGTAACAGACAGCACTTAACTGCTGTGTGCTGTGTGAACCCACAGAGATGTTGGCTCTGGAAGTGACCATGTCCTGCCCCACTTCAGACCCAAGCATACTATTGATGTCAGGTGTCCTCCAAGGCCCCTTGTCTGGGCATGCATTGGGTCCCCCTAATCCTGTGACAGGGAGGGAAGAGAGCAGCAAAACAGCCCAAGAGTGAAACACTGTGTCCTCAAGAACAGCTGGAATGGGGCTGGAGAGATGGCTCAGCGGTTAAGAGCATTGCCTGCTCTTCCAGAGGTCCTGAGTTCAATTCCCAGCAACCACATGGTGGCTCACAACCATCTGTAATGAGGTCTGGTGCCCTTTTCAGGCCTGCACATAGACAGAATGTTGTATACATGATAAATAAATAAATAAATAAATAAATATTTGGAAAAAAAAGAACAGCTGGAAGGTGACCCATTAAGAACAGCTGGAAGGTGACCCATTTCCAACAGAGGTCATTTCATACCCCATGGTATGAAAGAGCTGGCTTGGTAGAGTGGCACATACCTTTGATCCCAGCTCTCTGGAGGCAGATCTCTGTGAGTTTGAGGCCAGCCTGGTCTACAGAGTGAGTTCCAGGACAGAGTTCCAGGACAGCCAGGGCTACATTAAAAAAGAAAAAAAAAATTTCTGCAATGGAACTGCTGGGTGTTCTGACTGCATCAATTTGATGATGTTTTGCTCACTCTCTTCTTCTTTTAATTAATTAATTGTTCATATGCACAAGAGTGTACATGCCAGGAGCCTATGTGGAGGTCAGAGCAGAACTTATGGAAGTTGGTTCTCTCCTTCTACCTTGTGGGTCCAAGGGATCAAACTCAGATTGTCAGGCTTGATAGCAAGTGCCTACACCACGCTTAGCTATCTTACTACTGCGACTAGCAGAAGTAACAGTATGATGTTTGCATGATGGAGCTGCCCGCACGCCACAGCATGCTTTGGAGGGCAGAGGACAATGTTTCTGAGTCGGTTCTCTCCTTCCACCTTCATGTGGGTCCTAGGGATGGAACTCAGGTCATCAGCCTTCTACATGGTAAGAGCCTTTACTCAGTGAGCCACCTTATCGGTCCCATGTTTCTTCTTATTCCTGTAGCTTATAAGAGAGTGGAAGAACGTGAGCAACTTACCAGTGACTACACCACTGAAGAAACATCCTTCCTTCCCGCAGCAGGCACAAACTCAGGGGCTTCCTGGGTCCCGCCCCACTCAGTGATGAAATGCTGGCCAAGCCAAACTTATTCAGGCTTTGGGAAGATGAACAAGCTGCTGCCAATTCAAGAGCCCACATTGTGCTTTGAACAACACTCTACCCTTTCCTCAGGCTCTTAGATTCTGTTCGTTTTCTTGTTTCCTTGTTTGTTTTTGTTTTATGTGCATTGGTATTATGCCATGGGTGTTGAGTCACCGGGAACTAGAGTTACAGACACTTGTGAGCTGCCGTGTGGGTGCTGGGAATCGATCCCGGATCCCCTGATAGAACAGTCAGTGATCTTAGCTGCTGAGCCATATCTTTAGCCCTCGTTTTTGTTTTATAACATCTGTCTAACTGTCTGTCCATCCGTCCACCCATCTACCCACCCGTGTCTGTGTCTGTGTATTATGTCTGCACACATACCATAGAGTCATATACGGATCAAATTCCAGGAGTTGGTTCTGTCCTTCCACTATGTGCATCCAGGGATTCAACTCAGATCCTCCTTGGGCTCAGCGACTGGTTCTTGACCATTGAGCCATCCTGCCAGCCCTTGTTTCTTTCATGAGCTGAAGTCTGGCTATGTAGTCCCAGCGGAGCTGGAACTCATGTTCTTCCTGCCTCAGCCTCTGGGGGGCAGGGATTACAGGGGTGTGCCCCCTCATGCCACCTTTAGCTGACTTTTTTATTTCTGCCAACCCCATAGCTAATGAGATGCCTGGGCTCCAGCTATGTTGCCCGCAAAATAAGGCAGCCAATGGTACGGAGTGTGAAATTGGCCCTGGCAGTAGGAAAGGGGGTGGAGACCTTAGCCTTGGCTAGACTTTAGCCTTCCCTTGACAGGAAGGGAGGGAGAGGGCTGAGGAACCAGACACAGGAAACGGCAGCCACAGACAGGACTTTAAAGGTCTTGGTGGTACCATGCGGTGGTGGCATGTACCTTTAATCCCAGCACTTGGGAGACCGAGGCAGGAGGATCTCTGTGAGTTTGAGGCCAGACTGGTCTATAAGAGCTAGTTCCAGGACAGGCTCCAAAACTACAGAAAAATGCTGTCTCAAATAATAATAATAAACCCAATATTTTAAAATATAAAATAAATATAAATATATAAATAAACAAAGAAAAGACTTTTAAAAATCAAAATGGTGGTATCCCTCCCCGAAGCCCTTGCCACTCTCAAGTTGCTTATCACTTATCTTTACATTTGATCTGCTCAAAAATAAAACACAAGTAAGTATAAGAATCATCGAGCGGGACGTGGTAGCCCACACCCGTAATACCAGAACTCAGAGGAGAGAGCAGAAGACGGCAGCTGCAAGGTAGCAAATAAAACGTAAACCAGACTGAACTCTAACTCCGTGGTAGAGCAGCCTGTCTAGGAGCCCCAGTGAGGGGCTGAGGGTGTAACTCAACAGCAGAGCACTTTGTAAGGTGAACCCTCCGTTTCCAACCCCACGACCTCAAAGAAATAAAAAAGCCCTGGGGGTGGGGTGACGATAAAAGGGAATCAGCGTGAAAACTAAGATGAATGAGATGAACAGAAGACATCAGGAACAGAGCAAGGGACTAACTAGTCAGTCACCTCAGAGGTGAGAGTTGGCGGAGCCTCAAACTAAAGCTGTATCTGATTGTGTTGACCTCTGAATGGAAAGGTTGCTCTTCTTGGCCGCCAGGGGGAAGCTGGAGCAAAGGGCAGGCTCAAAGAGCGTCCTCGGAGTGGGGGATGGGACAGACAGCTTTCTAGGAGGGCACAGAAGGACCAGTGGTCTTTAAAACAAACAAACCAAAAAAAAGGAACTTATTTATTGCCAGAGACAGTGGCGCATGCCTTTAATCCCAGCACTCAGGCAGAGGCAGGCAGATCTCTGTGAGTTCGAGGCCAGTATGGTCTACCTGAGTTCCAGGCCAGCCATAACCATAGAGTGAGACTCTGTCTCAAAACAACAGCAAAAATTTATCTATTTATTTATTATGTACACAACATTCTGCCTCCAGAAGAGGGCACCAGATCTCTTTACAAATGGTTGTAAACCACCATATGATGGCTGGGAATTGAACTCAGGACCTCTGGAAGAGCGACCAGTTCTCTTAACCTCTGAGATCATCTCTCCAGTCCTTATCTACTTATTTTATGTGTGTGTGTGTGCCTGAGTGGATATATGTACACCATTGTATGTAGGTGCCAGAGGAAGCCTAAGGAGGGCATTAATTCCCCTGGAACTGGAATTACAAACAGCTGTGAGCCACCATGAGGACTCTAGGACCCAAACTCTGGTCCTCTGCAAGAGCAGCAAATATTCTTAAATGCTGAGCCATCTCTCTAGTCTCTGGGACTGGAGGGACGGGGGAGGGGAGAAGGTTGTGTTGTGTTAGTGAGAGCGTTTATGTGAGGCATGGGGGAGGGGGTTGAGTAAACAGACCAGAGAGGCAGGAACCTCCCGATCATCTCACTTAGGGATCAAAGAGGACAAAGGTTTCCAGAGTAGGCGGGGCCAAAGGAGATCCGGACAGGAAGAGACCCCTGAAAAATTCCCACGAAAAGCTGGCACTAGAGAAGCAGAATAGGGGAGTTCAGCAGAGTGTGAGGAGACGGACTGTTGATAACTCCAGCGACTATGGTCAAGGGAGAGCCGAATTGCGAGTTCACAGGAAAACGGTTAAGTGCCCAGGCTGTGGAGGTGCAGAGGGCTTGGGGATTGAGGAGAGACAGATGAGAAGGGACAACACGGGACGGGACACGACGACGGGGGTGCGGTTGGGGGGACGGGAACACGGAATTTCATATGAGTGGATTTCAGTTATGGGAAAGTGGCGGAAGAGCACACCTGCCGTCCTAGAACTGGGGAGGCTGAGGCAGGAGGATGGAGCCGGATTAGGAACAGTCCCTAATGCCCTCTTGGTTCCCATGCCTTGGTTTACGGTCATTTCCAGCGTTCCTGTTCAGCCTATGAAACCCGGCTCAGTCATCACTTCCTCAGATAACTCTTTCTGATTGGCTGGTCCCAGTCATGTGCTCTCACAGTGCTGCGTGTGTACATACAGGGAACACATTCACTATGTGTGTGGACGAGCTTGCACCCCTGTGGGGGAAATGTGACGGTGTGGGTGCGTATGGAAAACCGAAGTCAATGATGGCTATCACATGAACTTGTTTGTTGGTTTGTGTTTGGACAGAGAGAGCCTGGACCTCACTGACCATGTTAGACTGGCTGACCATCGAGTCCCAGGAATCCACCTGCCTCTGACGTACTGTGACTAGAAGCACGAACCACCATGCCTGGCTTTTTTCCTGACTTCCAGGAATTGTGCTCTGGTCCGCGTTCCTGTGCGACAAGCATTCACCGGCTGAGCCCTTGCTCCTGCCATACTGATTATTTTGGAACAGAGCTTTACTATGTAGCCCAGGCTGGCCTCAAACTTGGGACAATCCCCCTGCCTCAGCCTTCTTAGTGATGGAATTACTGCCAAGTGCAACCATGCTTGCCTCTGCCATTCTGTCTTGCACTAGATGCGGGATGGAAACTCTGCCTTGACCTGTGAACTCTCTGAAGGTGGGAAAGCGTGCCCCTAGGTAGTGGGCTAGGTAGTGGGCACGCCTTTGTGCTCTGTGCAAGGATTGTCAATCAACTGTAATGTGATGTTAGGGAGGTGATGTCATCTCTAAGATTTTTAAATCTATTTTATTGTGTGTTACCTTTTATTAATTTATGTTTTGGTGGTGTTGGGGAAGGACTTTCATGCTAGGCAAACACACTACAGCCGAGCCACGGCCCTAGCCCCCTGTGATACCTCGGTATCTCTAAAGTAACCGTGACTCAAGTTAGTTGCATGCTTTCCTGCCCTGCGCAGAGGCACTCAGAAATCACGCTCCATGCTCAACTCCCCATTTTACAGAGGACAAAAACTGAGGCATGGAGTGGGGTGGGGACGATGGATGACGTGTCCAAGTTAGCAGCCAGACAGGGACTTTGGCGCCCAGCCCAACTAAGAAAGCTGTAGGAATCCAAAGGGGAAATATGAAAGAGCCTTGCAAACTGTAGACGCCTGGGGTGGGAAGCTCTGCGATGAAGCGTGGCAGAAAGAACGGGTGAGAGAGGAGAGGAAGACTTGGGTTTCCAGAGGGAGGAGGGAGGATGGGCCTCTGGAGAGAGGCCGCTTTGAGCGACAGGTTCGCGGTGGCTCCGCGGCACCCCGGCGGGGGATCTCCGGGTGAGGCCCGCCCCCTACCTGCCCCACCCCCAGTCCTGCCAGCGGCGGCGGTCCCTTTAAGAGTGGTCGAGGCGCCCCCTGGCGGCGGAACGCGAACAGCGCAGCGCGCGGCCGGAGCTGGAGCCGGAGCCCGGAGTCCGGAGCGGAGCCGGAGCGGAGCCGGGGCGGAGCGGGGCCGATCGGGCCGAGCCAGCAGCCGAGCTGGGGGCGCGGGCGGGCGGTATGTACCGGGCCCGGGCGGCGCGGGCGGGGCCGGAGCCCGGCAGCCCGGGGCGCTTTGGGATCCTCAGCACCGGGCAGCTCCGGGATCTGCTTCAAGATGAGCCCAAGCTGGACCGGATTGTGCGGCTCAGCAGGAAGGTAACGCGGGGGGCGCGGGCAAGAGGAGGGTGTTGAGGGGGGCGATGGAGAGGACGGGCCGCGGCCTGCGGGGACCCGGAGACCCAGCCAGCGGAGGCCACCCCCCTGGAGCTGCCAGGCCTCGGGATCATGGGAGTCTGGCACGTCCGAGTGGGCCCCGCGGAGCCGCCCCCGGGGGATGGGGGGCGCCCCGATCCGGCCTGGGGCGGGTGGTGCGGGAGGGGGCGCCCGGGGATGCACCCGTGCACCCCGGGATGGCCGCGAGGCGTGCCCTCCTGAGGATGCTCCGGGGAGGTGTGTTCTGGGGGGCGGGAGGTGGAGGGTGAGCTGTGTTGTTGGGGGCCCTGGCTCAGCACACCCACGTTCTTTAGGGCCAGAAAGGGGAGGCGCCTTGCTTGTGGAAGAACTGAAGGCCTGCTTGATACCTGGGGTGGGGAGGATAGCTGAGAAGAGGGTTAGGCTTTAGATGGGGAGGGGGCTTTGTGTCTGCCATTGGGGATGAGTCTATGAATACAGAGGCTTAAATTCGGTAGGCCACCATAAGAGAAAGTTGTATATTTCACGGGAGACATAGGCCCGGGCTGGTTGTCTGTTGGGAGGGGGGTGCAGAAAGAGAAAGTGTGTGTTAGAAGGAGCCAGACGAGGAGGGGCATGTGCTTGGATCAGGGGACAGATGGAGGGGAGCGTGTTCTCCAGGGGCGGGGAGCGAGGCTTGGCCCTCCTAGAAACAGGCTCAAAGAGCCTTCTTTAGGGCCCCAGTGCTGCCTTCTGCTAGGTGAGCAGCTAGCAGGTGCAGGGGACCACAGAAGCAAAGGGGGTGTGTATTGTATTCGTGGGGGTGTGTGGGGTTCCGCTAGAGGGCCGATGAGGGGTTATAAGAGATGAGAGGGTGACCTGAGTGGGGGCGGGGGAAATGCTGGGAAGGCACAGGGTGAAAACACCACTCCCCCAAGAGTCAGAACAGAGGGTGGAAATGTTTTCCGCACAAACACCTGAGGAGGACGCGAGACAAAGGCCTGGAATGAGAGGCAAGCTGTCCAAGCATGGAAAATGGGACAGAGAGCGGAGGGGGTAGTCCTCGGGGATCTGAGCAGACATATTAATTGAAAAATTAAAAATTAACTAACATTTGTAGAGGCCTTCATAGTTTGGTTCACTTAGGTCTCACGACAACTCGGTAAGAGAGGCGGTTTTTGTTTTGTTTTTGTTTTGTTTTGTTTTGTTTTTAATTGTAGAAGAAACTGGGGCCCCGAGAGAGGCCCAGAGGCAAAGCCTGGACCGGGCCAACGTAGGCCCCTCCACCTGTTGGTCCCCACACCCCTGCCGGTTGGGGACTCCCGGGTGCCTTTGACTAGGCCTGTGATGTTGTGTTATGGTGGACTCCTGGGTGACCCTGGGCAGTTTGAGCCCAGGCCTCTTAGCTCTCCTCCACTGGCAGTTCCAGGGTCTGCAGCTGGAGCGGGATGCCTGCTTGGCCTCTAACTACGCGCTGGCTAAGGAGAACCTGGCCTTGCGGCCCCGCCTGGAGATGGGCCGGACTGCCCTGGCCATCAAGTACCAAGAGCTCCGAGAGGTGGCCGAGAACTGCGCAGACAAACTGCAGAGACTGGGTGAGGGGAGGCGCAGGAGACCTGCCTGGGGTGGGGTTGGCTTTCATTTGTGCTGGGTTCCTAAGGGTGGGGCTGGGACACGGCTACTTCCGGACAAAATCTGAAGGGAGCTGATCTTGGCCTTCTGGAAAGTGAGATTGTGAGCTGTGGAGGAGCAGGCGTGGAAAGCTGGGCTGGGTTCCCGTGTGTAATCCCCGTACTTGGGAGGCAGAGGCAGATGGATCACAAAACTTCAAGATCATCCCTAGGCTCCATAGTGAGTTCTGGGCCAGACTGTGCTGTCTCTTGAGGGGCCTCAAACACAGAAACAAACAGCTGGGTTGAAGAGGCCTAATGGAGCCAGGCGGTGGTGGCACATGTCTTTTTAACCCCAGCACTTTGGAGGCTGAGGCTGGTGGATCTCGGTGTTCTGATTTTGGGGCCAGCCTGGTCTACAGAGCAAGTTCCAGGACAGCCAGGGCTACACAGTGAAACTCTGTCTTGAACCCTGCCTCCTCCCTCAAAAAAAGGAAAAGAAAAAGAAGTGGTGTGATGGAGGTTCTGAGTAGTAAAGAAAGGAGGCCCAAGCTGGATATGGAGGCATAGGTCTATAGATTCACCACTTGGGAAACAGACGTAAGAGGATCAGTAGTTCAAGGCCAAACTTGGCTACTGAGTGAGTTTGAGGCCGGCCTGGGTTACCTGAGACAAAGAAAGAAAAAGAAGAGAAAAGAAAGAAAAAGAAAAAAGATGAAGGCTGATGACATTGATGACATGGTCCACTGAGTAAAGGCACTTGGTGCCAAGCTTGAGTTTGATCCCTGGGACCTCCATGGCAGGAGAAAACCAGCTCCCATAAATTGTTCTCTGACCTCCACAGCTATGCAGTGGCGTCAGTGTGCCCACACAGACTACACACGAGAAATAAATATGCATTTATTTATTATTATTTATTAAAATAAAAATGTAAGCAGCTTTTAAAAACCCAACACCCAAACAAACAGAAAACAAGAAAGGGGGGCTGGAGGGCAACTCAGTGATTAAATGAGTGTACTGGGTGCTCTTCTAGGAGACCTGGGTTCTATTCCCAGCACCCCACATGGCAGCTCACAACTGCCATGTCTGATCTCCACGGGTACTAGGCACTCACATGGTACACATGCATACATGCAGGCAAAACAAACGTGCACATTAAATAAAATTTGTAAAAAGGAAGGAAGAAAAGAAAAACAAGAACCTAGCCTTGAACCCTGCAGTACCTCCCCCCACCCCCGTGATCAGTCTCGACTTTATCTTTTTACTCTAGGGTGAAGGCCTGCCTCACGTCTGACCTAATTAATGGGCTGGGTGACGGGGCCTGGGTGTGGCAATGGGGAGGGTATCTGTCCATAAACGCCCAGTAGTGTCCACGTTATTTACAGAAGCTCAACCAGGCATGGTGGTGCATGCTTATGATCCCTGCACTCAGGAGGCTGGGGAGTACCACATTTGGCTGGCCAGCCTGGGCTGCACAGTGAGACCTTTCTCAAGTGATGTGATGATGGTAGTGGCTGGAGAGATGGCTCAGCAGCTGGGAAGGACTGGAGTTGGCTTCTCAGTAGCCATGTTGGGCAGGTCTGACAACCTCTGGCCTCTCAGGATCCTGAATTCTGTCAAATGCACATACCCATATGCAGATACATACTCATAATTAAAAGTATTTTATTATAAAATAATAAAATATATTATTTTATTTAATATAAATTATATTTAATAATATAATTTTATTATAAAATAAAATCTTTTTAAAAAAGAAACAACAGTAGAAAAACAAAAAATAAGCTGAACTTGTTTGTGCATGCCTATAATCTCAGCACTTTGAGGTCTAGAGACTGGAAGATCGGGGTCAAGGCTAGCCTGGGCTACACAGCAAGTTCAAGGTTAGAGGCTGTAAGAAACCCTGCCTCAAACAAAACAAAACAAAAGTTAGGATTTGGAGGTCACTGAGATGGGAACTGTAGAGTCACCTGCGGTCAATGGGAGAGTCAGAGTCCCTGTCTGTCCCCCTGTGGTCCTCAGAGGAGAGCATGCATCGCTGGAGCCCCCAATGTGCGCTGGGCTGGCTGCAGGCTGAACTGGAAGAGGCTGAGCAGGAGGCTGAGGTGAGGGGTAGAGGCGGCTGGGTCCAGGTGAACAGGGAGGGAGACCCATCTTGTCCCATTGGGGTTGTCATTACATCAAAGACTTGGGACCGTCTCCTCTAAGAATCCCACCATGATTTCCTACAGAACTTTCCAGAATGGCAGAGTTTGATTTCCTAGGAATGTCTACAGACGTTGGAGGGCAGGGTCCGCTGAGTAGGAATGCCCCCCGTTCCTTTGGGCTGGGTTGGGAGTGGATACTAAATGGGTTGAAAGGCCTGAGACAGCCCCTCACTGTGGAAAGAGGGTGGACCCTGTCCTGGGCCAGGTTGGAAGCTCAGGGCCTCTGCTGGCTGGTCACCGTGGGGGAAGAAGGACTCAGTCTCTGATCGGATTGCCTCCTCCCAACTTTCCCTTTCCCTCCTGGACACTCCCAGATCCAGATGGAGCAGCTGCTGCTGGGGGAACAGAGCCTGGAGGCCTTCCTGCCAGCCTTCCAGAGGGGCCGTGCCCTGGCCCACCTGAGGCGGACCCAGGCAGAGAAACTACAGGAAGTACTGAGGCGTCGGGAACGCTCTGCCCAGCCGGCTCCCACTACTGCTGCTGCTGCTGCTGCCGCCACCGCCATGGATCCCCCCAAACCCTTCCCTGCTGCTGCCGTCCTGCCCACTGGGGCCGCCCGGGGACCACCTCCAGCCGTACCCCGGAGCCTGCCCCCCTTGGACTCCCGCCCAGTGCCCCCACTGAAGGGCTCCCCCGGATGCCCTTTTGGCCCAGCCCCTCTGCTGAGCCCTCGACCCTCTCAGCCTGAACCCCCTCATCGGTAGGAGCCAGGGTACGGCCTCCCAGCGGGGGTCCAGACAAACTTGATTCGTGGCTCCTCCTCCTCCCCCACTGTCTGGGTGGGGGGAGGGGCAGGCCCCTCCCCCTAGCCTCAGGCAGGCCCAGGGCCCTGGAGGCTGAGCTGGGGAAGAGGGGCTCCCCGAAGAGGCCCGTAGAGGGCTGGGGGGGTGGGTGGGCAGGGTGCTGGACCTCGGTCACCAAGGAAACTCTGCCTTTTTATTTTATTTTATTTCGTCTCCCCGGTCCTCCAGGGTGTCAAACCAGGTCCTCAAATGAAAAGAACTTTATGAGGGCCTGCTTCCCCCAAGGGGTCTTGCTTGGGGGGGCTGTCGCTCCCTGCCACATTACTGGGCTCGAACTTATTGGCCAAGGCTTACTGGATTGTTCTCCTCCTGAGCTAACCCTTCCCGCAGTTTGGGGGCCCTCCGCCTAGGAGCCAGGTGGTCATGCCCCAGCTGCGGTCCCAGGGACACCCCCAAGGGCCTTGCAGCTGGCCCTGGGACAAAGTAGGACAGAGGCTTCTGACTTGCCCAGGTGAGAGCCGGCCATCCCCAGGAAAGACCGGTCTGTATTTTTCTGTCCCTGTCTCCTTAGAATGGAACCTTTTTGAGGGCAGGTCCTTGTCTTTGTATGTTCTGTCCCCAGCCCCGCCTCCTAGGGGCTGTCAATAAATGTGCTGATGGATGACGGTGATGATGCCCGCCTCCTCTCTCCTCCCTCAGCCGACCTTCTCAGCTCCTCTGGCTCATCCTCCCTTGGAGCTGTCCTTTTCCCTGCCCATCCAAAACTCAACTGACCTGCAAGGCCGATAGACGCCTCCTCCTCTGAGCTGCTTGGTTTCCAAAGAGCCTTTTCTAAGCCTTACTTCCCAGCCTGGCCAGAAGCGACACCGCCTCCTCCTCTGTCACCAGTGGCCTCACCTGGCTGCACCTTCTTTTCTAGGATTGCTTGCCTTCTCATCAGGATGGTACCGTATCTTCTCCTGCCACACCATAGCCTCCGCTGGTGATACACCTTGGATGGGTGTCAGAGGAGGGGCTCTCTTAGGAATGCAGGCATCTGTCCTCCACTAGGGACACATTAAGTGACCACTTAGGCTGCTGGATGTGGGGCAAGAAGACTGGCAATGTCGAACGTCGGGAGAAGGGGCAAAACTGTGACCCCACCCAGAATGTGGGAGGCTGAAGCAGGAAGATCGGAAGTTCAAGACTCGGAGCTGGGGACATAGCACAGTTGGAAGAATGCTTGTGTAATACGCAGGAAGCCCTCGGTCTGATCCCTAGCACCCCCTAAACCAGGCATGTTGGATGATACCAGTAATCTAGCACGTAGGAGGTGGAGGCTGAAAGATCAGGAGTTCAAGGTCATTCTCGAACATGACGAAGTGGGTCTGAAGCTGGCTAGGCTGCTGTCTCAACAAACAAAACCCACAAAACTACATTCAAGGCCAGCCTAGGCGACATAGAAAGTTCAAGTCCAAACTGAATACATGATGAGGCCCTGTCTTTGGAATAATGCAGCAGTAGCATTCCTGGGGTCAACCAGGGTCAAGTCCACACACAGGAGATTTGGCCAAAAGGCAGAAATGTCTACAAACAAGAGTAGTCTGCCAGAGGCATGCTGGTTCATTCCTATAATCTCAGCGTTTGGGTGGCAGAGGCAGGAGGATTGCTTTGAGTTTCAATCTAGCCTGGGGTGGAGAGTTCCAGGCCACTCTAAGCTACAGAGTGTGGTGGTTTTTTTAAAAATTTTTTTAAAAGGTTTATTTATTATCTATACAGTGTTCTTCCTGCATGTATGCCTGCAGGCCAGAAGAGGGCACCAGATCTTATTACAGGTGGTTGTGAGCCACCATGTGGTTGCTGTAAATTGAACTCAGGACCTTTGGAAGAGCAGCTAGTGCTTGTAACCGCTGAGCCATCTCTCCAGCCCTGCAGAGTGAGTTTTGCTTGCTTAGTTGTTTGTTTGTTTTTGAGACAGGAGAACTCACTTTTTAGAAAAGGCTGGCCCTGAACTCACAGAGGTCGCCTGCCTTTGCCTCCGGAGTGCTGAGTAAAAGTGCTGCTACCACACCTCGTTTACAGAGTGAGATTTTTGTCTCAAAGTAACAAGCGTGCTATTGAAGTGTACAAAGCTAGTGTGGTCTTTGTCCATGTTACTAGAGATAGAATCATCTAGAATGTTGATGTTGAGTTGACTACTTTTCACTGAAGTTTGGGATACAAAAGGGACCCCACATTGGCATCTTTGAAGTACAAAAGATGAGAGGGAGGCTTGGGACTAAGATCCACAAGAAGGGTGTGCAAATGCGGGCGTGTGGTGTTCAGTCCAGGATCTCCCAAGGCCAGCTTTAAGTGTGACCCCAAGCATAGAGACAAGAACAGTGGGATGAGAATTTGGGGATCACCAGGTGGGGGCTCTTAGTGGCTGTTCCTGGAGGCAGGGACCCCTGTAGGTGTGTGAGAAGGGCTTAAGAATTTGATGATCTTTGGAACTTCACCCAACAGCTGGAGCACGGGGGAGGGGGGTGTCAGAACCTTAGAGCCTTTTAAGCTCAATCAGTCACCCCCAGAAGGGTGCAGGGGAACGCACCCAACTGGAGAAACCTCATATGGTTATTCTCCCAGCCTCATTGCTGCTGTGGGCTGAGGGATACATGAACCCCAGGGTGCTTGGGGAAACCTCCCTTGACTTCCAGCTCAGCCTGGGAGCAGACTGGATGCTCCCATCCTCCAGGATGCCCCATCCCTGGACCATCATTCTGGGCAGTGTTATTTAAGAATACAACCAAAGAGAGAACGAGGCAGATGTGGTGGCATACGCCTTTGATCTCAGCACTTAGGAGGCAGAGGCAGGAGACTCTCTGTGAATTCCCTGCCAGCCGAGGCTACACAGTGTGACTTGGTCTCAAAAGAGTGGAATGGGGAAGAGCTAAGGTTGGGCATGGCTACCTCTTTTTCCATCACCAGGACTCTGAGGAGTAGCTTCTAGAAGGGGTCAGTGTCCAGGACTGGCCTCAACCTTTCTTGCCTAGGGCAGGTAAGAAGTAGAGAGCGAGCCAGCCAGGTTGGGGAAGTGACTCGGTTGGAAGTGTGCCTGTCTCACATGCCTGAAGGTTCTGGGTTCCATCCCCAGCACCGAACAAACTAGGTATGGGTAGTGCATGTCTGTGATCCCAGTATTTGGCAGGAGGGTCAGAAATTCAAGGTCATCCATGGCTACAAAGGAAGTTTAAAACCAGCCTGAGCTAATCAAAACTCCACCTCAAAATTTAAAACAAAACAAAAAGTTCTAGTCAAGAGAGGGTATAGGGACAGATAAATGTTACTATGGGAACCGGATGGGTCCTTCAGGTGACCTCCCAGTGAGGTGAGGTGTGGTGACCCACACCTCTAATCCCAGTACTTGGGAGGCAGAGATAGAAATATCTCTATGAGTTCAAGGCCAACCTAGTCTACATAGTGAGTTCCAGGCCTGACAGGACAACATACTGAGACTGTCTAAAAACTAAGACTCATAGGTCCCTGACTAGCAGATGCATGTATGTTCTGAAGATTTCAGTCATTTTTACTTTGAATATTCTGCCTCTGGGTTCTAGGGATGAACATACCCGGGAATGACCCTGGGATGACCCTTTTTGTGAGAGAGGAAAAACTAGAGTAGGCAGTGAAAGGCCTAGAAGGAAAGTCTTTCCTGGGGGCTGTAGGTGTGCCTCAACAGTAGAGCCACTGATTGCCTAGCAAGTGTGATTCCTGGGGTTAGCCCTGCTTCTACCTATTACAGACCCCTAGAATCTGCAGTTAGCACCACAACACACAGCCATAACCCCAGGAACGCCTGTTTTGCTATCTGAAGAACTGGAAAATATTTTTTAAGTCACATTTATTTATTTAATTTGTAGGGGAGGCCACATGTCATGAGATGCATTTTGAAGCCAGAGAACAACTTAGGGGAGTTGGTCCTCTACTTCCAACATATGGGTCTCAGGGATCAAACTCAAGGTGTCAATCAAGTTGGCACCAAGTGCTTTATCTACTGAACCATCTTGAAAACCCTTACTGGGGGGCTGTAGAGATGTCTTAGAGGTTAAGCACATTGGCTGCCCTTCTAGAGGTCCTGAGTTCAATTCCTAGTAACCACATGGTGGCTCACTACCATCTATAATGAAATCTGGTGCCCTCTTCTGGCCTACAGGCATATATACAGGCAGAACACTGTATACATAATAAATAAACAAACTTAAAAAACCCTTATTGGGGACTTTTTTCTTTTTACAGGAACAGAGCATTGGGTTTGTAAACACAGTGTTTTATTTTGTTGTATTTTCAAGACTGGGTTTCTCTGTGTAGCCTTGGCTGTCCTGGAACTTGCCCTGTTGATCAGGCTGACCTTGAATTTAAGAGATCCACCTACCTCTGCTTCCCAAGTGCTGGGATTTTAAAGGAGTATGCCACCATCACTGTCTGGGATTGGTTTTTTATTTTTGTTTTTGATTTTTGGGGGGGTTCGAGACAGGGTTTCTCTGTGTAACAGCCTAACCATCCTGGAACTCACTCTGTAGATCAGGCTGACCTCGAACTCAGAGATCTGCCTGCCTCTGCCTCCTGAGTGCTCAGATTAAAGGTGTGCACCATTATACTCTGCTAAGTGAACTCTGTGCTAACCAAGGTTCACCAAGCCAAGCAGTTGCCAATCAGCCTATGATCTCTGCAAAGGTCTGGCTAAAAGCTTGCCCCTAATCACCCAGGGAGAAAAAAATAGGTGGTTTCCAGTATCTGGGCTAGCTGTGGGTTTATTCCACTTTATACACCAGTTTTACCCTCAGGATTGAGGGGAGAAGTTGGTATGACTGTACCAAGAACTTCTGCATTTGGCTAAGTCCTTGCCGTTGTTAGGGATCGTTAAAGATCCTTAGTGTACCTGTAAAGAATACAGACAACTCGGGGACTGGAGAGATGGCTCAGAGGTTAAGAGCACTGACTGTTCTTCCGGAGGTCCTGAGTTCAATTCTCAGCAACCACATGGTGACTCACAACCACCTGTAATGAGATCTGGTGCCCTCTTCTGGCCTGCAAGTGTGGAGGCTGAATACTGTGTACATAATAAATAAATAAATAAATCTTGAGGGGAAAAAAAAAAGAATACAGACAACTCAAGGCCAGCCTTGGCTACATAGAAATACACTGTCCTCTACCGATGGTAATAAACCAACCATGACTCCTAACTCCAGTGACATACACACAAGAGCTGAGACTCTATGTAACTCCAAAGTAGCTGGAGACATTGTCCTGAATTTCATAGTGAGGGGCTGGGGTGTGACTCAGTGGTAGAGCACCTTCCTAGAATCCCCCAGTGAGGGGCTGGGGTGTGACTCAGTGGTAGAGCACCTTCCTAGAATCCCCCAGTGAGGTCTGGGGTGTGGCTCAGAGGTAGAGTACCTGCCTAGAATCCCCAGTGAGGGGCTAGAGATATGGTTGAGTGGTAGAGTACTTGCCTAGCATGTGCAAGTTCTGGATTCGATCCCAGCATTGAAAAAAAAATGAAGAGTTATACTTACCTTTCTGTATAAACAAAGGTTATTTAAAAACATGTATTTATTTGTGTGTGTGTGTGTGTGTGTGCGTGTGTGTGTGTGTATGCATATAAGTGGCGGTCAGAGGACACCTTCTGGGAGTTGGTTCTTTTTACTGTAGATCCTGGGGTTCAGGAGCGATTCATGTTGTTGGGCTTGGTGGTGAGCACCTTCAGCTGGTGAGCCACCTCATGGACCCAGGTATGGGTTATTATATCAAACCCAAATTCCTGCAGGGGGCAGCAAGGTGATGAGGCAAAACAGTCTTTTTCTATAAGAAATGCTCCCACTCTCTCTTTCATTTAGCTTCTCTTTTTAATGAGGTTGCTTTGAGACACTGTCTCTCATGGGTAGCCCAAGCTGGCCTCAAACTCGTCCTTCTTCTTTTCTTTTTTGAGACAGGGTTTCTCTGTCTAATAGTCCTGACTGTCCTGGACTAGTCTGGCCTCAGACTCACAGAGATCCACCTGCCTCTGCCTCCTGAGTGCTGGATTTAGAGGTGTGCGCCGCCACCACTTGGCCATCCTTTTAGAGATTTATTTTATATAATTTCTTTTAAAGACAAGCCCCAGCAGGCTGTGGGAATCTACCCAGTCTTTGCCTCTTTCCCTCTGTTTTATTATTGTGATTTTTTTTTTAGTGTTTGCCTCCATGAGGGTGTTGGATCCCCTGAAATTCAGTTGTGAGCAGCCATGTATGTGCTGGGAATTGAACCCAGGTCCTTTGGAAGAGCAGACAGTGCTCTTAACCACTGAACCATCTCTTCAGTCCCAGAACAAGAGTTTGTTTTTCTCAAGACAGGAATTTTCTGTGTATCCCTGGCTGTCCTCAAACTTCCAGAGATGTGCCTGCTGGGATTAAAGAGTGTGCCACCTCCACCCAGATATTTAATAGTTTTTTTGTATGTGTGTCTGTGTCTATGTGTGAATGCAGTACCCACAGAAACCAGGAGAGGATGTTGGATCCCTTGCAGCTATAGGTGAGCCATCCAATACTGGATCTGGGAATGGAATTTGGTCCTCTACAAGAGCAGTGCATGCTCTTAACTACAGACTCATACCTCCAAGCACTACACTCTATCCTGTCTTTATGTTTTGCTGTTATGGTTTGAGACAGGGTCTGATTATGTAGCTCTGGCTGACCTCAGATTCAGAGATGGGCCTGCTCCTGCCTCCTGAATGCTGGCTTAAAGGTTTATTCTACTGCATCTGGAGAAGACCTTGAACTTCTGATCCTTATTCCTCCACTTCTTGTGTACTAGACACACACCACCATTTCCATGGATACCATGTTAGGAGTGGAACCTAGGGTTTCCAGTGTGCTCCATGCCCGGTGCTCTCTGTGGTTTTAACACAGAGAGGGGCACTACTCACCTGGAGGCTCTGCAGCACCCTACCTACGTTGCAAGTTGAATCTAAGAGCTAACCTACCTGGGGGTTAGCACCCAGTGGGGGACATACTCCTTATGATGTCATCTACAGGCAGCTCACCACAGGGAAGCTGAACAGAAAGCAAAGTCTGAGATTAAGTAAATATCCTTTATTTATTTTGAGACAGGGCTTATGAAGCCTAGGCTAGCCTTAAATTCTGTGTCTTAGGATGACACTGAACTTCGGATCCTCTTGCCTTCGCCGAGTGCTGATTACAGGTGCCACCACCATGCTCGTGCCAGTCGTGCTGCAGGCAGAAGTCAGGGCATACACTGCCAGCTGAGCCATAGTCCCACTTTTCTCCATCTTCACCCACAGACAACGGCCCAGAGAGCCCTGTGACTTGTCAGCTCCCTTCATGGCATCTGGTGACCTCCCAGGAAGCACACAGGTTCAAGATACAGGACCCTGTTTCACAAAACGAGTGTTGGTGACCATTCCCCTGGTGCTGCGGGGAGCTCCGGAGTCAGTCATGACTGAGAACAACTCCCTGGTCCAAACCTGCACATCTCTTATAATAACATGTATTTATTCAGTCTGTGTGAGGTATGTAGGTACACATGCACATGCCACTGCACTTATGTGGAAGTTAGAAGTTCTGGTGTCCCTTCTCTCCTTCTAACATGCAGGTCCCAGGACAGAACAAGACAAACTCCTTAACCTACTGGGCCATTCATGGGTCTACCCCGACTCCCTTTCCTCTTTTTGAAACAGGGCCTCACTGTGTAGCCCTAGCTAGCCTGAAACTCACTATGTCAGCACAGCTGGTCCACAAACTCGTGGGTCATCCTCCTGCTTGTCCAGTGCTGGGAATACATGTGTCTACCACCACATCCTGCTTCTACCCTTTTTTGAGACAAGGTCTCACTATATAGCCTAGGCTGGCCTTAAACTGAGACCTGTCTCCCTTCAGCCTGCCACATGCTGGGATATATACATGTATCACATCCTATCTTAATACTGGAGCCAAGATGGAGGCCAAAGATGCACCATGTGAATGACTGCCAGAATCTGGGAAGGAGTTCAGAAGGAAGGAATCCGGTTGTGCAAACACTGTGGTCACTAAGAGGGCATTTGGCTCAGTTTGCCCATTTTAGCCATCTGTCTAAAAGACAATCACCAGATGCACAATCTTTGTTTTCTATCTTCTTGACTAGGCTCACGCGCTTCAGTCCCATGCCTGCTGTGTATTCAGCCTTGCTCTGTGCTTGCCCCCTTCAACCACGCCCTTCATTGCCAGACTGGGGAAGAGCCACGGAGGCAGGGATAATGTCCACTGCCAAGTTTATCTTCTTGCTAGGGCATACGGGAAGTAGGGAAAGGGAAAACTCACTACAATCCTGGGAGGAGGGAACCACTGTGTGGTAGTCCTCCAGAAAGCCTTCTATATCCATGTGGGTGTGTGGCCCATGCCAGAAATCCTAACACTCAGGAGACTGAGGCAGAGGATGGAAAGTTCTAGTCCTGTCTGTGATTCAAAAAAATGCTGAGATTACAGCAACATCCAGCCTGGTTTATAGGGTACTGGGGGAGGAGCCAGGGTTCTGTGCATCAACTGAGCCACATCCTGAGCTCTGCTGTGGATCTCTACTTTCTTGGCTTTACACACGGCCCCAGAGTGCTCCTGAATTCAGGATGTCCTAGCCTACACCCAGTGTGGGTCAGAAGTAAGGGGACCACAGGACTACTGTAGCTCTGACCACAAGTTACTATTAACTGCTTGGTATAAGAAAACCCAAAACCGGGCTGGAGGTTAAGGACACTGGCTGTTCTTCCAGAGGTCCTGAGTTCAATTCCCAGCAACCACATGATGGCTCACAACCATCTGTAATGAGGTCTGGTGCCCTCTTCTGGCATAGATGTAAATGCAGGAGGAACATTGTATACATAATAAATAAATCTTTAAAAGAAAGAAAGGAAGAAAGGAAGGAAGGAAAACCCGAAACCTAGAAAACTAACGGAGTCATGGTGGTACACACCTGTGTACTTCTGTACTTCTGAGTGTACCAGCACTCAGAAGGTGGAGGCACAAAGTTGGGTGTGGTGGCGCACACCTTTAATCCCAGCACTCAGGGAGGCAGAAGCAGGCAGCTGTCTCTGAGTTCGAGGCCAGCCTGATCCACAGAGCAGAGGACAGCTAGGGTTACACAGGAAAACCCTGTATCAAAAACAAAACAAAAACAACAACAAAGGGTCAAGAGATCATGATCAGGCACAAAGAGAGTTCATGATCAGCCTGGGTTACTAGAGACTACCTCAAAAAACAAAACAAAACAAAAATTTCCCCAAATCTAAATGACAAGTCTCCCCCAAAAAAACTCATTACAAGCTGGGCGGTGGTGGCGCACGCCTTTAATCCCAGCACTTGGGAGGCAGAGGCAGGCGGATCTCCGTGAGTTCGAGGCCAGCCTGGTCTACAAGAACTAGTTCCAGGACAGGCACCAAAAACTACAGAGAAACCCTGTCTCAAAAATCAAAAAAAAAAAAAAAAAACAAAACAAACAAAAAAACAAAACACAAAAAAACAACTCACTACAATCCTTGGTCAGCAGCATATAAGGAACCTATTTTTCAACTTTTTTTTTTTTTTGAGACAGGGTCTTATGCTGTGGGATAATGCTCTTGTACACTGTAAAGATTTGTCACTTGTATTAGTTTAATAAAACACTTATTGGTCAGTAGTTAGGCAGGAAATATAGGTGAGGTGACCAGACTAGAATTCTGGGAATAGGAAAGGCAGAGAGTCAGTCACCAGCCAGATGCAGAGGAAGCAAGATGAGAATGCCTTACTGAGAAAAGGGACCAAGCCACGTGGCTAAACACAGATAAGAATTATTATGGGTTAATTTCAATCGTAAAAGCCAGTTAGTAATAAGCCTGAGCAATAGGCCAAACAGTTTATAATTAATATAACTGTGTGTTTCTTTGGGACTAAACAACTGCAGGAACAGGTGGGACAGAAATTTATGTCTATAAATGGCACTCAATGTGGGGCTCAAGCACACAACCCTGAGATTAAGAGTCTCAGTCTCACTATGTAGCTCCAATTAAAGATGTGAGTCACCATGCCTGTCTTATCCTTTTAAAGACAAGCCTTGCTATGTAACTGATCACAATCCTCCAGTCTCAGTCTCCTCTGTGGATTACAGGCCCATACTACAATCTGGACTTCATCTCCATCCTAATTAGTGAGCTTCCTGCTGCTTCTACTCCAGGGCCCAAAATTACTCACACAATCCATGAGCCTGATTAGAAAGATTTGACTTGTGGCACCTCTGATCATGCCATGTGGCAGATGCATGGGCCACACTCAGGAACTCAAGCTCTAAGTCTTGTTACAGTTAGCAGACTGCACAGTTAGCAATGCAAGTGGCTAGGAAAAGGCAGACCAAGGACAGGAACACTGTCCCAAAAACTTGGTCTAAGTAGTATCACCCTACATCACCACCGTGAGTAGAATATGAGTAATAGTGATAGACCTCAGGAGAGCAAATTATTTACTCTTCTGCCACCACACCCACAGGGCACCTTCCCCAAGGTCACACCCTAGATAAGTGTGAACACAGGAACACATTCCTCTAACTCAAGGGCTTTGCTTTCTTGTTGCCAGACGACAGAGGCGGTGTGGAACAGACCTAAGAAAATGGCAATCTTTCACTAACTTTTTTCTTGGAGGCAAAAGGGGACACAGGACAACAGCAATGCTGGGGACCAAACCCAGTGCCTGCTGCATGCTAGCATTCTCTCACTGAGCTAGCTACAGCCACAGCGGGATCGTTGATCAAGTCTCACCTGTGGCTTGGGATAACACAGAAAGACAAGTTTCAGGCAAGCCCCAAGAATTAATCTTTTTGGCAGAGGACAAAAAGATTGGCACGGTTCAAGGGTTACAGAGGAAGTGCTGCCCCATGGTATAAACATGCGGTAGGGGACCAGAAAAAGCTTGCTGGGGTTTCTGGTAAAACCAGAGCACTTGTTCTGGGAGTTGACATCTGGAAGGCAACTTCTAGAAACAAGCAGGCACCCAGTGGGGGGGCTCTGGAAAGCACGTACATTTCTGGTTTTCTGTTATCTTTCTCCTGGGGCCTCTTTCTTGCCACGGAAGAGCTTTTTTTTTTTTTCCTGGACCATAGGAGAAGGCTGTGTTGATCACCAGCCAGATAGGAGAGTTAAGGGAACGCCACAAGAGGTAGTCAATTCATTCCAAGACCAATAGTTCAAAGGTCAAGAAAGGCAAGTCCTTGGGCTGATTCCCCTTCCCTCCGTTTCTCCGATTAAATACGAAAGCCGATGAAGACGAAGATGAGGAAAAGGAGGATAAAGAAAGTGGCATCTCGGGTATCATCCCAGCGTAGCTCCTTGTTGGCCCGGTCCTCCTGCTTTTTGCGAAGGGCCTCCCTCCGGGCGCGCAGACGCCGCTCTCTTTCTAGCTGTTCTCCATAGTGCGCCTGGTAGAAGGCGTCAAAGTCGAACATAGTGCGACGGTCGCCAGGAAAGGCCCGAGAGCCATAGTGAGCCCGAGGGGTAGGGGGAGGAGGGCGGGGAGGAGGAGGGGGATCGTCCGGGGGTGTCCTAGAGGGCCTGACACCGGGTCCGCGCAGGTCCTGGTCGCTGAGCAGACCTCGATCATACTTGCGACGGAGGATGGTGCTGCCCAGGACCCGATAAGCTTCGGAGATGCGCGTGAAGCGTTCGGCGGCCTCGGGGCTCCCGGAATTGCGATCAGGATGGTAGAGGAAGCTCTGCCGGTAGTACGCCGCTTTGATCTGTGCTTGCGTGGCCGTGGAGGGGACACCCAGCATCTCGTAGAGGGCAGTGCGGGAGTAAGGCCTCCCTCGCGAGAACCAGCCCGCGGCCGAATGTTGTGGCAACCCCCGAGCCTGCCACAGCCTCCATAGCGGTGACAGCGGCCAGCCCAGGCAGCGCGCGGCCGCCATGTTGTGGCGGGGACTGGGCGGTGCCCAGCCGGCCAATGGGAACCACGAATCGTGAGCGGCGCCTCCGGCTTGTAGCCAATCAAATAAAAAGATGGGCGGGGACCGTTTAGAGCGTGAGCTCTACGTTGGGGGGGTAATCGCAGGGTTGATGACGTCAAAACATCGCGCCGAGGCTTGCCGGCACCAGCGTGCCGCGGTACCCTAGAGATGGCGTCTCGTAGCCGGAGACCGGAGCACAGCGGACCGCCTGAGCTGGTGAGAACCTTGTCAGGTCTTGGTCTTCTTCTAGCATGCCTGTTTTTGGATTCTTCCCCTCATATCCCATGTATCTTTCTCTTCCCAACAGTTTTATGACCAAAATGAAGCCCGGAAATACGTTCGCAAGTGAGGAGGGCATGGCTGTGGAATGGCATCGGGGGTCGGGATCGGCGAGTCGCCCGGATTATGGGCGTCGCTTGGATTTTAAGCCGTCGAACTCTTGGAGGGATCTTGATACCTTGGTTTCAGTGTGGATGTTTTCGTCTCTAGTTTACACTAGGTCGTTTGACAATGTGTGGTTATTTATTTGTTTGTTTGTTTGTTTTTGGATTTTCCGAGACAGGGTTTCTCTAGCTTTGGAGCCTGTCCTGGAGCCTGTCTTGTAGGTCTTGTAGACCATGCTGGCCTTGAACTCACAGAGTTTCTCACGTCTCTGCCTCCCGAGTGCTGTGATTAAAGGCGTGCACCACTACCGCCCGGCAGACAATGTGTTTTAAACATGTGGTCAAGTAGGCATAGAGGATACCTGTAGGATACTGTCATATTGTGTATGTGCTCTGTCATTGAGCCACACCCCCAGCCCCTCACTTGGGGATTCTAGGCAGAAGTTTTACCATTGAGCCACACCCCCAGAAAGGAATGAATACTATTAGGAGGGAGGACATATTCATTATGGGTTTCTTGTGATTCTTATTTAAATGCGTGATTGCACTAAATTGTTATGGAAACCGTTGAGAGAAACGTCTGAATCCTCTACACGATAGTTTATTTGGTTTTGTTTGTTTGAAACATGGTCTCTCATAGCCCAGGGTATTCTTGAACTTTCTGTGTATCGGAGGTGACTGAATTCCTGAACCTACTGTCTCCACCTTCCAAGTGCTGAAATTGCAGACATAGTCCAGCATGTCTGGCTCTATGGAAACTGTTGTGTGTGATTATTTACCTTGATTTTGGACAGACCAGGTGTAGAACTATTCTGTTTAATATGGCCCCCAATAGCTATCTAGTAAAATTCTTTAAGTCTGAATGACAATGTAGAGAGTGAAAAAAAGACACAGCTCACAATTTTTTTGCTGATTCCATATTGAAATAACTCTTTGATTATATAAAACATATAGTATAATTATAATAGGTTATTTGTTCTAGTTTTGTTAGTTTTTTTTTTAAGATACGTTCACATTATGTGACCCAGATTGGCCTCACTTGAAGTGACCCTCCTGCTTCAGCCTTCTGCATGCTGAGATTATAGGCATGTACAATCATGTCCTGTTCTTCTGTTTACTGTTTCTCTCCCTCCTTCCTTTTGAGACAGAGCCTCACTACATAGCCCTGGCTGCCCTTGAACTCACAGAGGTGTGCTTGCTCAGGTTCTGGTTCAGTGGAGGTGTGCATTGCCACACCTGGTTTTTGTTTTCGGATACTGGGGGTAGGATGTGTGGTCAGGCACACACTTTTTACTACTGAGGCGAATCGTTTTTTGGAGGTACAGGGCTTTGAATTTAGGGCCTCTTGTGAGTTGACAAGTGCTCCACTCCCGAGACAAATGCCACTTGTGCATTGTTGATCCGTGTAGACGGGAGTAGATATGGCAGATGACTCTCGGAGAGAACGTATCCCTAAGGAATGAGCATCCAAACCAGCATAGATATAGAGTCATTGACTGCTCTTCTGCTGAGTGACTTGCTCTACTTCTGTCAGCCTTGCAGCTGGTGCACTTAACAATCTGTACATGATAAAATGACATGCTACTGTATCAGATGGACTTTTGGGCTTACTATTTATTATGTATACAATATTCTGTCTGCGTGTGTGCCTGCAGGCCAGAAGAGGGCACCAGACCTCATTACAGATAGTTGTGAGCCACCATATGGTTGCTGGGAATTGAACTCAGGACCTTTGGAAGAACAGGTTATGCTCCTAACCGCTGAGCCATCTCTCCAGCCCCGGGCTTACTTTGTTGATGTTGTTTTGAGGCAGGGTCTTGCCCAAATTGGCCTTAAACTCTTAGTCTCATACCGGCCTTTTGAGTGGTGGGATTTTGTGGGAACTTTCATGCCCATCATGGGACTAAGTTCAATAACTGCATTTGAGTTGTTGGTTTCAGGTTAGAATTGTAGGTTTAAAATGTTGGGCAAGGACTGATGAGATAGCTCAGGGGTTAATAACCAAGCTTCATGACTCGGTTTGATCCCTAGAATCTCCATGTTGGAAGAAGAGAACCAAATTGAGCAAGTTGGCTTCTGACTTCCACATGCTTGCAGACACATACACACTAAATGAAATAAATAAATTTTTTTTTGTTGTTTTGTTATTTGAGATAGGGTTTCTCTATGTAACCCTGACTGTCCTGGAACTAGCTCTTGTAGAACAGGCTGGCCTTGAACTCAGAGATCTGCTTGCCTCTGCCTCCCGAGTCCTGGTATTAAAGGTGTGCGCCACCACTGCCAGGCAAAATAAAAAAAATTTAAAGTTAGGAGAAAGTACCTCTAGTTGCTAACTCTTTTGATCTAAGAGAAACTCTAACTACTCCTATGTTTTTCTGCTTCCCAGCTCACGGATGATTGACATCCAGACCAAGATGACTGAGAGAGCATTGGAGCTCCTCTGTCTGCCAGAGGGTCAGCCCTCTTATCTGTTGGACATTGGGTGAGGTCCTGGGGCCCCAGGTCTCATTGCCTTGGTGGGGTGGAGGGTCTTTACTATTCAGCTCTGTGACCCCTGTGGGTTGTTTCCTACAGCTGCGGTACTGGACTGAGTGGAGACTATATCTCAGAGGAAGGGCACTATTGGGTGGGCATTGACATCAGCTCTGCCATGTTGGGTAAGTTTGCCCTGTCTGTACCAACGTGGCTATCCTCTTGAGTATGGAGCAGCTAAATTGGATTTCTGGTTGAGATCAGGTCTTGCCGTGTAGCCCAGACCAGTCCCCAATGTGAGATGCTCCTGCCTCAGCCTTTCTGTTGCTGAGATCACAGGCCTGCCCACCACACCTGTCTGCAGCAGCAGTACCCATATTTCCTTTCCTCCCATGTAGATGCTGCCTTGGACCGAGACACAGAGGGAGACCTGCTGCTAGGGGACATGGGCCAGGGAATCCCTTTCCGACCAGGTTCTTTTGATGGCTGCATTAGGTGAGGGTCTTCACTTCCTACTTGTAATTTCATACACCAGTGTTTCCTAAACCCAGCTGCATAATAGGCATACGTGATATTTAAAAATTTACATGTTCTGGACCTGTGAGCTGGCTCTGATTACAGGTGCTTGTTACCAGGCCTGACAAACCTGTTTGGTACAGAACACACATGGTGGAGTAAATAAATGTAATTAAACAAACATACATCTTCTAAGATTTTGTGATTTAAAAAGAGAAAGGCTGCTAAAATATAGTTGTGTGTGCGTGCATTCTTGTATGTGGGTACAGCAGGTGGAGGCAAGGAAGCATCCTTAGGTATCGGTCCTCAGACTCTCTGCCTTTTGTTTCAGACAAGCTCTCATTGGCTTGGACCACTGTCACACAGACCAGATTAGCTGACCAGTGAGCTTCCAGGCATCTGCCTGGCTCTGCTTCCGATTCCCCCATTGCTGGGATTATAGACACAGTGACCTATAATTAATTATTTTCCCAGGCAGTGGTGGTGCACCCCTTTAATCCCAACACTTTGGAAGCAGAGGCAGGTGGGTCTTTGAGTTCAAGGCCAGCCTAGTCTACACAGCGAGTTCCGGGGTGTCCAGGACTACATACACAGAAAAACCCTGTCTTGAAAAACTAAATAAAAAAAGATGTTTATTTTATGAGCATGTTGGCCTGTGTGTGTGTGTGTGTGTGTGTGTTTCACATGCATGCCTGGTCCCTGTGGGGGCTAGAAGACAGTGTTCAGTTCTCTGGAACTAGAGATGTCTGTGAGCTGCTGTGCGCGTGCTGGGAACTGAACCTGTGTCTTCTACAAGAGCATCAAGTACTTTTAAACCACGGATCCATCTCTCCAGCCCCTGGACTTCAATAACCAGCTTTGGAGCATTAAAATTGCTTTTAGAAATATGAACTGTCGCTGCCCATGGTTGTCACCTCAGCAGTGAGGAGGTGTGGGATGGGGTGGGGGAGGGTACAAGCCTTGATAGCTGCAGCAGAAGCACGGAAAAGGTGGATGAATGGCTGGGTGTACGTGCTTGCTGTCCAGTGGGTTTCCCTGACGGTCCGCAGAGAGTGAAGGGGTAGGTGGGCAGTAACGGCCTGGGCTCCTGGACGTACACATAGATGTTGGTTGAGAGAGCATTTTCCTGGAATAACTGAAGGAAGGGAGTGCTGCCCCAATTGGTTCTGTGTTGAAAGGAAGTGATCAAGAGTGGACTGACCTGCAGGACAGGAGCTGTATGTAGCATTGTATTATCATGGTGGATAATGGCAGATTCCTCAGGAGTCACTGGCGAGGTGTCGGCCCTCTTGACTGGGTCCCTTCCTTTCCAGCATCTCAGCTGTTCAGTGGCTCTGCAATGCAAACAAGAAGTCAGACGTCCCCGCCAGGCGACTCTACTGCTTCTTTTCTTCTCTGTACTCTGCCCTTGTGAGTATAGCTCCCCTCCTCTTGGTTCTGTCTGCCTGTCATTCTCCTGCCTCAGAAGTTCAAGGATGACATTGAGGTCATGATGGGAAAACTGTTTAGAAAGGACATGTAGCCTCTCAAGACTCAGTTGGGCACAGTGGTATAGACCTGGAATCCTAACACTTGGAGGCAGAGACTGGAGAGTTGGGAGTTCAAGACCAACCGTGGCTACCTAGGAAATTCAAAGTCAACCAGCGATGTCTCAAAAATGCAAAAGGAAAAAAAGGGTCCAGGTGCAAAGGGCAGACATCTGACTAAGCCCAGGAGCATCGATCGCAGTCAGCATCTGAGGCAGTTGAGGGCGGGGAGTGACGTCATGTTCAGCACACAGAGTGCCCGTGTCCTCTGCACTTCCCTGCACTGTCTCCTTCTTTTTTAATTAAAAAAAATTCCTGGCAGGTGTTGTGGTGCCGCCTTCAATCCCAACACTTACTGCGTAATTCTTGCTTCTTGTCTTTTTTCTTTTGAGACAGGGACTTACTGTGTAAACTATGCTGGGCGTGAGCATGTAGTGATCCTCCTGCCTCTGCCTCCCAAAGGCTTAGGTTTCAGGCAGGCCCCATGTTTTCCTTTGTCACTCGCCACAGCTGTAAGGTAAATGCCTGCCTGACCAGCGAGTGCCCCCGTTCAGGAGTTTTGTTCATGATGGCGCTCTGAGCCTTGCCTGTGACGGGAGCTCTGTAATGTTTAGTAAGTGAAGTGCGCTGTGGCCATCAGCTTACATGGTCATGACATTTCTGCTGCTCACAGGTCCGTGGGGCCCGAGCTGTCCTGCAGCTGTACCCTGAGAACTCGGAGCAGGTGAGCAGCTATCTAGATCTGCCGGGGGCGGGGTGTGGACCAGCCTTCTCCATTTAGCTGCCTCTTGCCATGGTAGAACAAGGAACTCTTGCAGACCGGTGGAAAAGAGGGAAGGAGCACCCTAGTGATGGCACAGTGACCCCAGATGGCTCCCTGAGAGGGGGTGTGCAGTTTTCTGTTGGCAGATGAGATGGCGGGCGGCTGGGGATGTGGCTTAGTAGTCGAGTGCTCATCTAGATCCATGAGGACCTGGCCTCCATCCCCAGCACAGAGAGAGAAAAATGGAAACAGATAAGGCCGCGTCCTGGAATGTGCCATGATGTGACGCATCTCCATAACCCTACGGCTAGAGGACCTCAGCAGTTCTGCCTTCTGTGGCAGGACTTAGGGCTTAGAATGGAATCTGGTTTTCTGAGGGTAGGGAGATGGGTCCCTGGACCAGAACATGGGAACGAGCAGAACCGCTTTGTGCTGACACTCTCCTCAGGGTGGGGCTCCAGAGACTACCCACTTTGTGCCTTGGTGGCTTTTGAGGCCTCTGAGTCAGAAAGGTCTAGCTAGACTGTGCTTTAGATTCTGACCAATGAGGGCTGAGGATCTCTAGCGCGGCTGTCCCTCCCACGCCTCCATTTGCTCTCTGGCCCCTCTCTCCTCAGCTGGAGCTGATCACAACCCAGGCCACGAGGGCAGGCTTCACCGGCGGCGTGGTGGTGGACTTCCCCAACAGTGCCAAAGCAAAGAAGTAAGTGGCGGGTCGACAGCTCAGCGGGTGAAGTGCTTGCTGCACAAGCGTGAGGGCCTGAGCTCCCATTTCCAGCATCCGTGTAAAAGGCTAGGCGTGGTGTGCTTGCTCGTAACTCCAACGAGGCGCTGGGGAGACGGAGACAGGCAGATTCCTGGATGGGGAGCTTTAGTACAGTGAGACGCTGTCAAACATGAGGTGGAGAGTGTCTTGGGGAGTGATGACTGAGCTTGACTTCGACTTCATGCTATACACATACACAGTGAGTGCTGGGCCAAGCGCTGTCTACACAGCTGGGGCCCTTGCAGGCTACTGAGTAAACAAAGGGATGCCGGGTAGATGGACAGGGCCACAAAAGATGCAGGGCTTGTCTCTTCCTGCCAGGCCTTGTGAGCCAGGCTTCACGTTGCTCTGCCTTGTTTCAGGTTCTACCTCTGTCTGTTTTCTGGGCCTTCCACCTCCCTGCCAAAGGTAAGGGTCTTGGGCTCCCAGGGTGCCTTATAACTCCCAGCATAAGAGCATGCTGGGAGGGCTTCATTGGTTAGGGTTCCCTAATCCCTTGCACAGAGCCCAACTGAGACCTCTGCAGGTCCTGGGAAGGACCACCAACCCTTGTAGCCTGGCTTTTAGGCCTGCTGGGGTTACTAAGGCCTGAATGCACACATGTCTTATGTTGGGGCAGAGAGCGCCAGGGCGACTCAGAAGCTTTGTCTTCCACAGGGGCTGACTGAAAGTCAGGATGCAGACCAGGCCACCGAGTTCGCCTTCACCAGTGAAAGGTAAGGTGTGAGGGGCCTAGGTGCGGGACCCAGGCAAGGGCTCGGGCATTTTTCTCTACTCTCACCTTAGTCAGGTTAGAGCCAGCTGCAGTGCCAAAGTGATGTCACAACCAGATGTGCCTCCTCCTCAGGCTGAGTACCAGGACAGCCACAGTGCCTTAGCTTCCTGTGTGAGCCTGCACAGCCCCTTCACACATTTGGCAGGGTGTTCTTGTGACGTCCCCCCTTCTCGGCCTCCCCCAGCCCCTTTCAACTACAGCCTGGATCCCTGGCTCCTGCGTCCTCATCTCTACCCTCTAGAGTCTTCCTATCCACGCACATAGCTCACAGTTTGGGGACGGATGCCCAGACCGTTCAACACAGCTAACATAGAGCACATGTCACCAACCAACACTAGCGTGTTGACGAGGGACCCTAAGATGCATGGAGGGAGTTGGATGCCTGGTACTTCCTCAGCAAAGCCAAGTAGAAACATCTAGAAGTGTCTCAATGGGGAATGAGCAGGGGAGCTAAGAAAGGAGTGGTCAAGGGTCAGGGGCCAGGCTTACGCGCAAGTTCCTGTTCTCAGCCAGCTCACCTGCCGTTTGTTTCCGTTTCACTATGAGAAGAGGCAGGTTTCCACATGGCGTCACTTCCCTGCCCCATTACTCCTGACACCCGTGGTCACTTGCCCTTTCCTTTCCCCCACTTGGATGACTTTCTCTTGCCTTTCTTTAGTGGCTGGCCCCTTGTTCCTGTAGCAGGCTTTCTTAGACCAGGCCCTACATCATGACAAGGAGGCTTATTGGTTATGAGGCTTGTTTCTAGATAGCTTCTTTAACTTAACCTGCTTCTGCTGATCTGTGCGCTGCCCCGAAGCTTGTGTACCTTATCTACGCTCTGTCCATCCTGCTTCCTCTGTGGCTGGCTGGCTGACCCCTGGCTGACTGGGCCCCGTTTTCTCTCTGCTTGCCAGCCCTGTCTAGCCCTCCTCTGCCTAGCTATTCACTGGTCAGCTTTTATTAGACCAATCGGGTGCCTTAGGCAGGCAAGGTGAAACAGCAACACACCTTTACACATTAAACAAATGCAGCATGAACAAATGTAACACACCTTTACACAGTAAAACAGTCTGCAATACAAACATAACAAACAAATATAACACAACTTTACTTAAAACAATATCCTATTTCACAGCATGTTCCCGTTTACTGCACCCACAGTGTTCCGTGTGTTCCATATGACCTCTGGATCCCCTGCATTTACAGTAACCTCTGACTGCGCCTGTCCCCTGACTTCCAGGAGCAACATGGCCGCTCCTCCTCTCCTTCCGTGACTCCCTTTTGGCCTCATGTGGCCTGCCCCTCTTTCCTGGTGGCCTGGGTTGCTGCACGTAGCCCAGCCCCTGCTACAAATGCTGAGTAGCTCTTGGAGCCCTACTCTGCCTCTGCTAGGGGAAGGTTTGACAAGGCTGGGTCATGGCTCCTGTCTGCACCCAGGGGCCACAGTCCATACTGAAGCAGCCGGCAGCTCTCCCTCAAGCTAGGCTGGATCACTTCATCCCGGCAGCCAGTGGGATTGTGGCTGTGGGTGGGTGCGCAGACTCCCTTTCTTCCGTGGGCCTTTTGTCCATTGGGCTTTGGGGATCACATTCCTCCTCAGCCAGGGCTAGAGGCCAAGATGATCTGTGAGTGGCATTGTCGTCAGGGCTGCCATGAGCGGGCAGCCTTGTTTTCCAGCCTCAGACATTGACAGAAGCTGGAGTGGGGTGGGGGTGGGGGAATTGACACTGGCTTCTGCCAGGCATACTGAGCCCCAACCCAGACAGGGACCTTACGTGGCAGCATTGGACTGTGCAGGTTCCATGGCTTTCCTTGGACACAACCAGGTTACTTTCTTTTTTCTTTTCTTTTCTTTTTTTTTTTTGAGTTACTCCTTCCTGGAGTCACCGTATAGATAAGGTGTGTGCCAGACACAAGGCCATCTGCCTAGTGATACATTGTAGGGACAGGGACTTTGCCCCACAGCTCTGCTAAACCAGGGTTCTGGTCCTATTACAGAGGTGTCCAGAGTGGAGGTGATTGATGGGAAGAGGGTGCTTCAGAGCTAACACTCCCCCTCCCCGTGACAGCTTAGCCACCCTCTCCCTTCTGTCTCTGGCTAGGGCTCCACACAAGAAGGCACGGCGGGACCTGGTGAAGAAGAGCCGGGAGTGGGTCCTGGAGAAGAAGGAGAGGCGCAGGCGCCAGGGCAAGTGAGTATCGACTGGGGGTGGTGGGTGGCAGGGAGGGTGAGGCCGTGGCCACCAAGACGTAACCTGCTTTTATGGTCACAGAGCTCTTCCTTCTCCTGAGTCTGTTCTGTCTGTCTGCAGGGAGGTCAGACCTGACACCCAGTACACTGGCCGCAAGCGCAAGCCCCGCTTCTGAGGGCTCTGCATCTAATCAAGTGGAGAGTCTGGCTACCCACACCTGCATCCAGTCCTGCAGATGGCCCTGGCCGTCCACACCTGCATCCAGTCCTGCAGACGGCCCTGGCCACCCACACCTGCATCCAGTCCTGCAGACGGCCCTGGCCACCCACTCTGAACAGAGGTTGGGAGCTGTCCAACCCAGGACCTGCCTCTGAGGAATTTTCTAGATTGAACTGTTTACCTCAGCAGCTAGCAACATAGTATTTTAGAAAAGTTGCGAATTTCTCAAAATATTTTTTTCACTAAAAGTGTTCCAGGGATTTGGGTTTGGCAGCCCAGATCATGTAATCCCAACACCCTCCTTGGAGGCTGAGGCAGCAAGATGGAAAGTTCTAGGCTAGTCTGGACTACAGAGCAAAAACCTGTTCTAAAAACACAAAGTGAAAAAAATTTTCTAAGAATGTTTTATTTTGTCCTAAATACATTAACTTAGTTTCTAAGTAATTGGTGGCTCTATATTAACCCGTGTCTCCGGTTCCTTTGTTGGGGACCACTGCATGGCTCCTAGCCAGGAACTGGGTTTAAAGACCTGGAAGGAACAGAAGCTTTCTTCCATCTTGGGAGGGGCACAGATAGGTTCCTTGAATCTCAGGACTCATCTCTCATGTCATAATGCCATGCAAGGTTGGGAATGGGGTTCGGGTATTTGAGGTGTCCCTTGCCTCACGTGGGAGGTGTTAAATATCTTAGCACTTGGTGACCTCAGGCTGTTGGGACAATCGCAAGTGGTCAGAAGTGCAGGTCCTGCTCTAGGATGTGTGGTGTCCAGGCTAAGGACATTTGATACATATGTATCTCCCTAGGAAGGCA
Source organism: Myodes glareolus (assembly GCF_982192425.1). NCBI lineage: Eukaryota > Metazoa > Chordata > Mammalia > Rodentia > Cricetidae > Myodes > Myodes glareolus. The sequence goes on from NC_142027.1 coordinate 111,370,962, forward strand.
TTGAACAGGGAAGGTGAGGGGTCTAAGGGCCTTAACCCTTAGAGTTGTATCTCCCAGGGATCAGATCCGGGACTTTGGCTCAGTGGGTACAGTTCTCGCCACGTGAATTAGGAGTTCAGATTCACGAACCCAGGTAAAGCGGATACAGTAATGCTGCTAGTTAGGCAGAAGTCCCTGACACTCATGGGCCAGCTGTACACAGTGAACAAAGATCCTGCCTTGCACAAGCAGAAAGTGAGAACCAAAGTTATCCTTTGATCTCCTCACACATGTACCTACACTCAGGCACATGTGTACTTTTTTTTTTTTTTTTTTTTAGGGGCTAGAGAGATGGCCCAGTGGTTAAGAGCATGCACATAACCAGCTATAATCCCAGCACCAGGGGATCCAATGCCCTCTTCTGGCTGCCACAGGTATCTGCACTCACATGACAGACACACACATAAACAGCCAGGCACGGTGGTGCTCCCTTTTAATCCCAGCACTCGGGAAGCCGACTTCTGACTTCTGAATTTGAAGTCAGCCTGATCTACCTAGTAAGTTCCAGAATAGTAAGGACTACCTAGTGAGACTTAAACAAAATTAAAATAAATAAATAAAAAAGATCTGGGAGTTGGAGAGATGGCTTGGTGGTTAAGAGCGTTGGTTGTTTGCGCAGAGGAACTGGAATTGGTTCTCAGCACCCATGTGGCAGCTAACAACCATCCGTAAGTCCAGCTGCAGGGGATCCAACCCACTCTTGTGACCTCTGCTGGCTCCAGGCACACATGCTAGCAAAACATTCATAACAGGTGAAAGATCTAAAGCCATACCTCTGATGGGTGAAGGTGGGTCTCCCCTAGGTAAGGGTGGGGTTCTGGGGTGGTCTCAGAAAAGCCCAGATGTTACCCACTGACCATCCAGAAGCAGCTGAAGGCCTGCATATTGCGGGAAAATTGGGAATCCTCCATCTCTGAGCCCCTTCCCCTTCAGTACCCACATGGTTGATCTCGTACCCCCTACACTGCAAATGGGGAAAAAAAAGTTCCAAGCAGAGGCTCACTACAGATACAAATGTTTATTCTACATAAAAATTTCACAAAATGGATAGCTGGTTGTACCAAGACCTTTGGTGAAGGGGTGGAGGGAGTGGCCGTGAGAGAAGGCAGCACGGACAGTGGCCACAGTCACTGGGCAGGAGCAAAGCTGAGGGAAGGGGGCACACAGACACGGCCCCAACTCCCGCTGCATGCGCTCGCATGCACACTCCTTGCCTGTGGACAAGAAAAGGTTCCTGGGGCACGGGATACGTTTTTGACTCTGAGAAGCCCCAAGATAGCAGGGGAGGGGAGTGGAGAGCCCCCTCCCCAGCTGGCTGCTGAATACTGCATCCAGTACACCTGACATCACGTGGCACATCAGTGGGAGACAGGGCAGGGTGAAACTGCAGGCCCAAAGTGACACCTGGCTTTTCAGAACATAAAGAGAGCAGGGGACCACTGTCCCCAACATGCAACCCTGGCTGCAACTCAACATGCCTGTTAAGAGACTGTGGGCAGAGGCCTGAGGTCTGCTCCACCTCTTGGCTCCAAGCAAGGCTGGAGAGGACACTATCACGCTTCTTGCAGAAGTTCACTAGGCTCAGGCCCAGCCCAGGGACATGACTCCCGGGGCTGTGGTAAGGGCAGCCGAGGCCAGAGACATTGTCAGCCTTTGCTCAAAGTGGGGATGCTGGGTGCTCCTAACACACCGGCAGCTGTGACACCCTGAGCCTCCTGGCAGTGGTAAGCTAACAAAGACTTCAATGTTGGGCTATCCCTTGGGACACCTCTCCCCTAACCTGAAAAGCAGCACCATGTGACCAGCTGGTCCCCACCCTCCAGGTGCCTTGGCATGGTGGGGAGCGCTGGAGAAGCCAAGGGGCAGGGCAGGGAAGGGCAAGGTTAGGGTCCAGAAAGGAGCCCGAGTCCCAGGGGAGGGTGGACCTCAGGCCTGAAGAAAGACGGACCTGGTCAGGACCCAAGTCTTGCCCACACCGACCTGTCCCCAGCCCCTCTGGCTGTTCCCGATCCTGCTCCCCTCTGCCTCCTGTACAGATACACACTGTCACAAGATCATGCACACGACACGGCTTGGGGCAGGGTGGTAGGAACGGGAGCCTCATGGCAGAGAGGGAGCAGTATGGGATGGGAGGGAAAGGGCTCCCAACCAGAAGGCAGGGATGGGGAGGGCAACCCAGCTAGGCGCAGCAGCCAGAGGCCTCCTCGGGGAGACCCGTCCGGAGTGGAGAGGTGGGTGGAGCTGGTGTCTATCCAAAGATGCCCCCGATAGTGGAGGCGATGACGATGCCCAGAATCACACAGCAAATGATGATCATGATCTTCTTCTGCAGGGAGACAAAGGGCAGGCCTCAGAAGAGCCATGGGAGTACCAGAAAGGAGGAGTCAGAATGAGGGCTCAGGCTGGGGCTGGATAATAGAATGCCAGCCTAGAAGCCCCTCGTGAGAGGCTGGGGGTATAGCTCAGTAGTAGAGCTTTTGTCTAGCATGAGCTAGATCCTGGGTTCCATCTCCCATATGGACAAAAACACCCAAAAATCAGGAAAATGAGGGTTGAGATATGAAGGGTCAGGACAAGGGGTAGGTGATGGCCTAGAATGGGCTGTTGATGGAGCGGTGAAGGCTTTGCTTGGGTTTCTGAAAACGGGACAGAGGAAGGTGGGGAGGAGTGTCTCACAGTCTGGGGGCTCTCCGGGGCACGGGCTTGGACAGAGCTGGCCACTGACCCTGCGCGCCTTGCTCTGGTACTTGACGGCTTTCTTGGTGTCGGACACCGCCCTCTCCACGTAGTCCACAGCGTGTTCCACGTTGTACTCGATCCTGTCAATCATCTCCCCCTGCAGGACCAGGGGTACCCAAGGTCCAGGCCTCCCTCCTCAGAACCAGAAGGGAGCTCAGAGGAGGGATTCGGGAAAGTACCCTGAAGTCAGAGAGAGAGAGAGAGAGAAGAGAGTGGTGAGGAGGGCAGGGAGCTTCTCACCTGTGCCACCAGGCCAGCCACCTGGCCAGGGCATCTTGAGTACAAGGCATGCTAGGAACAGCTCCCATCTTTCCCAAACAGCAGCCATCCTGGGGGCGAAATCGGCCATGCAGTGTCAGGCAAGGGTGAAGGTCATGCGGAGGGTGGTCTGCTGTGACTGTATGAAGTGCCAGGCAAAGAAAGGCAGGGCGGGAGTGGGTGGGCTGCGGCCTGAGCCGGGCCTGGCCAAGGTTTAGCAGGTGACCGGGGGCAAGCCTCTTACTCTTTCCTTAGGGGCCGGTGCCGATTCTTTTAAAGATTTTATTTATTTATTATGTATACAGTGTTCTGTCTGCATGTACACCTGCATGCCAGAAGAGGGCACCAGATCCCATCATAGATGGTTATGAATCACTATGTGGTTTCTGGGAATTGAACTCAGGACCCCCTGGAAGAACAGTCAGTGCTCTTAACCTTAAAGACATCAATGACGCTCTTAATATCTGCTGTCTTCAAATTCTGAGACCCTTTAGCCAGCCCACAGTCCTCTCTGGGTCCTATGTTCTTCATCTGCCCGTGACTCCGCCCACAAGGCTCACAGCAATGGTGTGTCTCAGTCTAAGTCTGACACTTCCTCCTGGGAGCTTCTCACCAGGACACAGCAGCAGCGCCCCACTAAGGTGATGTTACGTCTACCCGCAGAACCCCTAGTCTACCCAGGCATGACTTGGGAGCCTAGCACTTGAGAGGCTGAGGCAGGAGTTCAAGGCTAGCCTGGTCTACAAAGCAAGACCTTTCCTTACAAAAGTAAAAGAAATCACAAAACACCCCCCTAAAAGACCTAAAACATATTAAAAACAAAAACAAAAAACAAACAGCACCAAAACCTCAGGAAAACCAGGTATAGTGCTATACAGCTAAGATTCTAGCACCGAGGAGGTTGAGCCAGAATAAGGAGGAGTCAAGGCCTGGCTTGTGCTAAACAGCAAGATTATCTCACAAAAGCAGAAGAACAACACTAAACTGACATCAACAAAGCCAGACATGGAGACTTAGCCCTGTACTCCCGGCACTCAGGAGGCTGGAGGAGGAGGATCACCATAGACCTGAGGCCAGCCAAGGATGCTCCCGTCTCAGAACAAAGGGCTGGAGCTGAAGCTCAGTTGCTATGGCAGTTGCCGAGAATGCCTGGAATGCAGGAAGTCTCTCTTCACATTGGATCCTCAGCACTGAGTACAGTGGCACACACCTGTGATCGCATCATCTGGGAGGAAGTGGAAGGGGATAGGATTGGTAGTTCAAGGTCCAGGACGTGAGATGGCTCAGGAGATAAAGCCGATTCCTGCCAAGGCCGAGTTCATTCCTTGGCTCACATAATTGAAGGAGAAAATTTACTTCCAAAAGCACAAATGGGCACAGACACACAGAGGCACGCACGCACGCACACACACACACACACACACACACACAGATGTAAAAAGTTTTGTTTTTCTTTTTAATAAAAAAATCCAAGGTTAGGGGCTGGAGAGATGGCTCAGTGGTTGGGAGCACTGACTGCTCTTCCAGAGGACCCGGGTTCAATTCCCAGCACCCACATGGCAGCTCACAACTGTCTGAAGATCCAGTTGCAGGGGATCTGACACCTTCACACCAATGCACATAAAATAAAGTCAAATAAAGCATAAGAAATATTTAAAAAAAATCCAAGGTTAGACTGAGACAGCTCACTGGTTATGAGCACTGGCAGCTCCTGTAGAGGATATTGGTTCAACTCCTTACATCCACATCACATGGCAGATCACAACCATAACCCCAATTCCAGGGGACTGGACACCCTCTCCTGGCCTCCATGAGAACAGGCACATAGTGCACAGACATGTATGCAGACGAAACACCCACACACATTAAAATATATATATATATATATATATATATAATACGTATTTTATATATAAATAATATATATGTGTATATCTATTAGTTCAAGGTCATCTTAAGCTACAAATCAAGTTTGAGGCTGGCACGGCATATCTGAGACCCTGTCTTCAAAACAAAACCTGCTCAGTAAGAGCTAAAGAAACAAAGGAACAGCTTCTTGGTATGGTACTCAGCACCACCAGTTTTCCCACCTCTTCTGCCTCCAACTTTGGCTTGGCCTTGACCTCTCCCTGTATCCCACAGACCTCCTTTCTCCTCAAGCTCAGCCTCCTGATGAGCCCTTGGCATTGCCGGTCCCTCAGCCAGAGGCTACTTTTCATTTCTCCTGGGAGCCCTTCTTGGTTGGTCCCTTTGTGAGGGGCAGAGGAAGCCCTGCGTGGATGGAGCCCTGAATGTGTGTTAGGACATGGGTACCACCTTTACTTCAGCACTCAGGAGGCAGAAGCAGTTGGATCTCTATGTCTGAGTTCAAGGCCACCCTGGTCTACATAACAAGATGCTGTCTCAAAGCAAAAACAAAACAAGAAAGAAAAAACAAACTGGCAGTGGCAGGTGGAAGTCAGGTAATTAGGGTGAAATGGCTCAGTTGACAAGTTTGGATCCCCTGTAAAAATCACCCACGTATAAAGCCAGCCATAGAGACCCATGCCTCTAACCACAGTTCTGTGAGCCAGAAATGGAGATTTGAAGGTCACTGGTTAAGTCGGTCTAGCTGATTTGGTGAGCTCCAGATTCAGTGAGAGAAGGTGTCTCAAAGAAATAAGGCACATATGCATGTGTATAAACATACACACACACACACACACACACACACACACAATCTCAAGTTTTAGTTTACGACTTTGTGTTAGGCCTCATTTATAACTATCCAGGCCTCTTGTGGCTCACAAGCCACAGGCTGAATATGCCTACCTAAGACTCTCCTGAGCTCCCAGCATCGCCGGAGAATATTCCGTTTGTTCTATATAGATGCTGTGCTGCCCTTTCTCACCCAATAGCCATTCACTCCTGTAAGCAATGCTCAGTTGTCTTGTCCACTGCTATGCCTTCTGCCCCTACCAAGGCAGTCGGTCCATAGTGACCCATGACAGAGTTTGTGAAGCCAGGACAGGGCTGGGATGAGGGGTGGGACCATGCAGGGCCAGGGGGACCAAGCAGAGCCATGCAGCGGGATCCCTGGAGGCCCTTACAAGAGTCTATGGTTACCTGAAGACACTGTCCCTCCCAGGCAGGGCAGCGTGTTGGGCGGAAAGGGAAGGGGTTAGTGTGGTCCTGGATGCTGCTGGGAGCCAGAGGCCCTAGCATCGCGGATGAGGGCACTCACCTGGCTCTCCACCAGCATGGCCATGTCCATGAACATATCGTGCAGCTCTCGGATGCTGTTCTCCAGCTTGATGATCTCACTGTGCCTGGTCTCGATCTCACTCAGAGCCTGCTTCGAGATGCTGGAGTCCATGATGATCTAGGAGAACGGGGAGTTTGTCATTTTTCGTTTTTCAACTTATGTGTTTGTTTAGGTGTGTGAGTGTAGTGACTGAGGGCCAGAAGAGGATGTTGGACCCCCTAGAGCTGGAGTGACGGGTGGTTAGGAGCCGTCAGACACGGGTACTGGGAGCCAAGCTCATGCTTCCCGGAAGAGCAGCAAAGGCTCTCAACCACAGTGATTTCTCCAGGCTCAGTGATTAGTTTTGTCAATTTATTGTTGTTGTTGTTGTTTGAGACAGGGTTTCTCTAAAGCTTTGGTGCCTGTTCTGAACTGGTTCTGTAGACCAGGCTGGCCTCAAACTCAGAGATCCGCCTGTCTCTGCCTCCGAGTGCTAGGATTAAAGGCGTGAGCCACCACCACGTTAACAACATTAATTTTGTCGATCTGACAAAACCTGAAATCAACAGGAAGAGTCTCATCTCAATGAAGACTGTTCAAACCAGCTCAGTTAGGGACATATCTACGAAGGATTGTCTTAATTATCAATGAAGGATTGTCTAATTATCAATGTTAACTGAGATGACGAGGCCCAGCCCACTGTGAATGGCACCATTCCCTACCCAGAAGATCCGGGACTATGGTAAGAGGAAGCTCGCTGAGCACTAAGCATGCGAACATTCATTTATTTTCTCTCTGCTTTGACTGTGATGTGACTAGTTACTTCAAGCTCCTGTGAGCTAGATCATGACCCCTCTCCCCTGAATTGCTTTCTGTCCAGGCATTTATCACAGCCATGGAAATAAAACCAGAACAGGAGCCAAGGAGAAAGGTGGCTGGGATGAGCCGAGGTGACCCAGAAGCAGCAGCTGCCACAGCCCTTCCAGCCTCCTGTTTGGCTTCACTGCTAATTAGTTTCTGTGTGACTCAATCCCTGCCTGAAATGAGGAGCTGATGACACCCTCCCCCACGACACACACACACACGACACACACACACACAGAGTTAGTGCTCAACAAATGACTGTTTTATTATGGCAGGCATAAGCGTGAACCCCTTGAATCCCAGCACTTGCAAGGCATCAGCAGACAAATCTCTGTGAGTTCCAAACCAGCCAGGTCTGCCCAGAGAGTTCTAGGACAGCCGGGGCCACATAGTGAGACCCTGCCACTGAAAATAAACAAACAAATCAATAATATAAAATGCACACACACGCCATTATTTATTGTGTGTATGTGAGTTTGCGTGCAACCATGCTCAACAGCACGTAGGTGGAAGCCAGACAAGAAGTCAATTTTCTCCTTGCATAAACAGTCCTGGCATCAAACCTCGGTAGCTGCTGAGCCATCTTCGCTTGAAACAGGATCTCATGTATCCTAGGCTGCCCTGGAACTGGTGACAGAGCCAAAGATAGCCTTAAACTCCTGATCCTCCTGACTCTCTATGTTTTTGGTTTTCCGAGACAGGGTTTCTCTGTATAACAGTCCTGGCTGTCCTGGAACTCGATTGGCAGAGCAGTCAGGTCTCGAACTCACAGAGATCTGCCTGCCTCTGCCTCCTACGTGTGAGGATTAAAGGCCTGTGCCACCATGCCAGACCTGCCACCTCGCTGGGAACTAAGTCCAGGGGTGTGTGTGTGTGTGTGTGTGTGTGTGTGTGTGTATGAGCGTGCACAAACAGGTCTGAGTACCAACTTGCACACACGCAGAGGTCAGAACAAGGTATTCTCCCCTATCACTCTTCTTCACCATCTCTTAAACAAAAATAGATATAAAACTACACCTATTTGCATTATATACATTATTTGCATGTATGGGAGTGTGTGCATGCCGCACCTTGCTTGTAATCAGAGGACAACTTGGTGAAGCCAGCTCTCTCCTTCCACTGTGTACTTCTTGGGGATTGAACTCAGGTCATAGGCCTCAGCACCACTTCCTTTCCCCTCTTAGTCATCTTGTCGGCCCTGCCTCTGTGAGACACAGTCTCTCACTGAACCAGAAGTTCACCTTTTTGGTTAGGCTGGCCGGCCGGCAGGCTCTCAGTTTGGGCCTGGATCTGCCTGCTCACTCCTGCAGGTACAGGCACCCCGAGTCTGTTCTGAGGCATGGTCTCACAGAGCCCAGCCTGTCTGCCAACGTGCTATAGCCAAGGCACGGTCTCACAAAGCCCAGCTGTCCGCCAACGTGCTGTGTAGCCAAGGATGATAGCGACTCCATCCTCCTCCCTCCACCCGCCTGGTGCCGGGATGACAGGTGTGCAACATCACACCTGCTTGGTCTACACACATACCCTGGCTGGCCTTGAACCGGCAGCACTACGCTCTCTTCAGTCTCTCAAGTGCTGGGTTTACAGGTGTGAGGCATCATGCCCAGCTTAGATGCTGGTCTTAATTTTTCTTATTATGTTTTATTTACTCACGTGCTGTGCATGTATGTGGGGTATGTGTATGTATCTTTATGGTATGTGTGTGGTGTGTGTGTGTGGACAACTTGCAGGAGTGAGTTCTCTGCTTTCACCATCGTGTCCCAGGGACCCAGCTGAGGTCATTAGCCAGGCCTGGCAGCAAGCTCCCTTACCTGATGAGGCATCCTAACCCGGACACAAGTTTTGATTTTCACCTTTGCCCCCGATATTTATGGGACCCTCAACTTGGTCTCCTCCCTTTTCTTGATTGAGACTCAGGCTCTCTCTAAAATCCAAACACTGTCCTGACCATGGGTTTGGCACTCGCACTGGGACTAGTGTGGAGACATGTGGTCTATTGGTCCTGGTAACAGGGAAGGCTTCCCACTCACCCCAGAGGCAAAGATGGCAGGGTTCCCGCTCTCCAGCATGTCTTCCAACTCCTCACTGGTCGTGGTCCGGCCAGCTGTGGGTGAAGTTACATTAAATCCTGCCTTCTCCAGGGAACTCAGTAGCTTCTAGTCCTAGCCCTCTAGTCGAAGCCCCACCCTCAACCACACCTCCCGCTACAAGTCCCACCCCTAAGCGGTTGTTAGGGAAGGGCCCCATCCTTTGGACCCAGGCCGTACAGGCACAAGGTTCTACCCACCTCACTTTAGTCCAAGGCCCATACCCAGGATCCACCCATTCAGCCCAAACCACACCCCCAGCCACAGGCCACACCTACCACCACTTAAGCTCCAACCACGGCCACCAGGCCCCCATTTGTGGCTCCAACTCTCCAGTCCAAACTACATTACTAGCCACAAGCCCCATCGACCACTCCTTCAGCCACAGGCCCCTCCTTTCCAGCCCGGACCCTGTCCCCAGCTCACTGATCTCCAGCTGCCTCTGGATGCGTCCTTTGCAGCGTTCTCGGTAGTCGGACTGTGTGGCATTGTACTCAGACATAACCTCCACAAACTTTCGTGACAGAGTGGAGTGCTGGGAGTCGGGGGCGGGGAGACAGGAGAGCTGGTAGGTATCAAGCTCCACGGGGACCCAGAGACCCGCCCACCCCCGCCGTCCTGCTGCACCTGCGTCTTCCGGATCCTCAGGTCGGCGGATGAGCGGTTCAGACCTTCCTCCTGCTCTATGCTCTGCTCGATGCCTGGGTGGAGGGTGAGATAGGGGACGGCTGAGCAATGGACAGCCTCTGTGCATCGGCTCCACCCACAAGTGGAGGCTTCAACTTCCCACCCCACACCCGGGGACAAAAGCCTCTGCCCGTGTTAAAAGGTATGGGGGAGGTGGGGTCATATAGAAAGCAAACTGTAAACAATAGTGGGGGGGACCAACAACGCTTCTTCTCGCTGGCTAGTGTGTGCACCTGTGTACATTTGTGTGCAAGCACACACCCACCTGTGGATACCCTAAGTAAGGTAGGGGTGTGTGTGAGTGCACCTGGATGTACTTGCTTATGCTAGGACTGGCAGTTCAAGCTACTTTGTGACCTGACAATTCCTCTTTTGTTCAGGAAAGTGAGGACCAGGTGTCTGCCACCTGCAGGGCATGCTCCTTAAACTGCAGAGGCCATGGGACATGTATGTATATTTGTGAACACAGACAACACAACATATGGTCTCTGCATAAGTCCAGGATGCCAACCACCTCCTTGGGTGGGTTTTAAAATTTATTATTTCTACATAATTCTCATATAGCCCAGGCTGTCCTTATGTTGCCTAGACTGTCCTTGAACTCTTGATCCTTACATCTCCACATTCTGAGATTCTGAGTCTCCACACCCAACTTATAGGGTTCTGTGACTCAGATTCAGGGCTTCACATTGGCTGGACGATACCAACTGAGCCACCTCCCCAGTCACCTAACCCAGAGCGACTTACTCTTTAACTTGGAGCGAACTTTGTTTGCTGTCTTCTTGATATCCGACATGAGCTCTTCCAGCTCCTCCTTGGTCTCTACAGGGGGAGCGGGGGACATGTGGTGTAGGATACATACATGTTTTCCTCCCCGTTCAGACCCGGCCTCTGGCACCAGGAGTGAACAGGGGGCTCTGGGCAAGCCCCAGCATTACGGTGTCCTCTCTTCCCTCGGCGACATCTTTGTCTACAGTCGCAGTTCTAGGATGAGGCCACCTCAGCTACAGCCTCCCCGTCTCCTCTCGCTGCCTTCCAAGAAGCCGCCCTCCGGTTTCGCTGCTTCCCCCATCCCTTTGCGGATAACAGATGGGGCTAAATTTAAGGCTGGTCGGGCTGCAGTCGGCGCTGAGGACTGTTTGCTTGTTGGGTGCTGGGGGTGGGATGGGGCCGGGTTTTCACCTGGCTTCACCTGGTGGCTCAGGAGGGTAAGTGGAAACCTCCCAGGTCAGCAGGGTGCCCACCTTGCCTACTTAGTCAAAGCAGCAGCTGACCCTGAACTCCTCACAAGGCTGTCCTTTCTAGGTGCTTAGCTCCCCTGAGTGGCTGAGAGGGCCCCCCCCCCCCCCGTAGTCTTGGTGGGAGGTAGCAGTTTCAAAGGTAGCACATCCCCTAGGGGGTTGTAGCCCTGGAGGTGACAGGTCACTGGGGGGTCATGAGAGGTGACTAAAGGTGAGGGAAAGCCTTGTCTTGGCCATAGCTATGACTTTAACTGGCAGAGGCCTCAGGGTGCTCAGCTCCCTGCCCCCCCCCCCCACCAGCCACCAGTACCGCCCTCTCTTAAGGAGAAACTGGGATCGGGTTCTTGGCTCTCACCTTTCCTCCCATACACACTGGGGACAGAGGGCTTCGGGGTGATAGCAGTGACTATCAGGATAGGAGGGTCACCGATCCTGACGAATGTCAGGGGGGCTCTGCGGAGTGGAGGAGGGAGCCTTCCTCCCACGAACACAAGGAAACTTGGTCACCAGCTGCTCTCGCCGTCCCAGCCTTTTTTGCTCAGACCTAAAATAGCCCAGCCGGATGGCGGCCCCCAAGGAGCGAGAAGCAGCGTTGATCCAGGAAAGCCCCCCACCATCTTCCTCCTTCGCTCTGCCCTGCCTCCCAGCCCCATGGGATGCCCTCTCCCCTCGATGAGCAGCTGCATCTCCATGCGGCTCTGCTGCCCAGTTCGTGGGAACCATACCCACTCTGTGGGCCACACAGGGATAAGTGTGGACAGCGGTAGCCCTGGAAGCTGAGAGAGGAAGCCGGGTAGATGGGTATGGTGTGCCCGCCCCACCTCCAGCAGCTGAGGGGTCCCCTGGCCAGCTCTTCCCCTTCCTTCGGACAGAGCCCAGGCTATCCTGAAACTAACTGTGCAGCCACAGATGACCTCGAACTTCTAAGCTCCCACCTCTACCTTCCCGAGTGCTAGAATAGCTATGGCCGTGTGCCGCCACGTCCCAATTACAGGGAACCAGGGATTGAACCCAGAACTTTGCACAAGCTGGTCAAGTACTCCATCCACTGAGTTACATCTGGAACTCATTGCTTTCTGCTCACCACAGAACGACCAGATTATGCAGCCCACACAAGGCCACAGGGTGACCTACATAACCACAGACAGCAACGCGTACATCACTGCAGCCGTCGTAGACAAAGCTTTAGGAAGGGATAATGTGAGGTGGCTGTGCAGCCTTCCCACAGCCCCGGTGGTTCCTCCCTCCCCTCCCCTCCCCTCCTAGGACGTCTCCTTAGGTCCCAGATGCTTCATTCTGCCTTGGGGGGGGGGGGCGCACGGGACTGGACACAGGTACAGTACAGCTGCTATCCAACCAAAGGGCCTGAGGGTGAGGAGCCCTGGATGAGGGGACACACGCTTGACACAAAAGCCTTCCCTTATCTTTTGTGAATCACAGGGGACTGCATTTCCAGAGGACATGAAATGACAGGATAGCAAGCTTCCAGGAACTAGTGACCATGGAGGGCAGGCAGGTATGCCTGGGTCCCTGAGCCAGAAGAGTGGCCCGCCAGTGCCTCCGGGAGCCTGCAGTTAAAACCCTCCAGGGCAGAGGGTCTCGGCTGGGCCTGGCTACAACACACACACACACACACCTCAGCAGGAATGTGAATGTGAAGACCAGGCCAGACCCTGTTTAGGACTGAGTGGGATTTAGATACACGCAGGCTCCCTGTGTGAAGGGAGACAGGTGATTAACTTCCTGGAGCCACAAGAATGCAGGACTCTGGGCTACTAAGGGGCAGGGTGCCAGATCTCACAGGAAGCTTGTCTGCTCTGTCAGGGAGCCACCTCAGAGTTGCCATCTGCTCCCAGGGGCGTTAAGGAGGGAGGGGTTAGGCTGGGCAACCTCCAATTCATCAGGTGACTTACTCTCTCCTCCCCGTCCATCCGTCCGTCCGTCCGTCCGTCCATCCATCCATCCATCCATCCATGCACAGATCCTTATTCCCAGCACCCTAGGAGAGCTGCCTGACATCCCTGTGCCCTTAGGAAAAAGCCAGGTAGCTGGGGAAGTGGAGGCTGACCTGGAACTCTCTTTGTAACAGAGGATGACCTTGAACTCCTGATCCTCCAACCCCCACCTGCTGGGATCACAGGTGTATACCACCAACCCTGGCCACCACAATCTTCACAGCAGGCCCAGGTCTACTGGGGACGCGGGCAATGACTTGTTCAACTCCAGGTTGGGATCAGGGCAAGGAGCCCTGGCTTCTACATGTGCAGATCGAACCCCACTGCCCCTCACACCCCAGTCCAGGGGGACTGGGGCTCAGGAGCCCTGTTTGGCAGCTGCCCCCATTCTCACTCACTCTCGTCCGGGTTGGGGGAGGCCAGGATGGCGCTGTGTTTCCGCTTCACCTCCTCCACGTTTTCAGCGATCTTGTCAATAAAGCCGCGGATCTCTTCCACCTGGGGACCCAGGTCAGAGGGGTTAAGAGGAAAACAGTAGGGACTCAGAGGGGAGATGGGCCAACATTGGGAGCCGGGCAACCGCTCCTGGAAAGTCCAAAGCACGGACTCTGCTTTGCTAAGTAAGCATCAACCTATCCACCCTCAAATTGGCTAAGACTGGGGTGGGGGTGAGGGCGGAGCAAGACTTAGGTGCAGGAGAATCCTGCATCAGCTCGTGGGTGAGGAACGGCAGGTGCCAGAGGGGACATAGATCAGGCTGGTTCCCACCTGTTCGAAGAACTCATCCATGAAGCGGTCTCGGTCCACGGTGACAGTGACATCATCATCGTCATCGCTGTCCTTGGCCTAGACAGGGTCAAACATATATGTGAGTGGACATGAGTGGGTCCCCTGGGATCCTAAACTATGGCTCTTTGGCCATTTATCTCCCTCTTGGGAGTCTCTGGGCAGGAACAATGACAGATAAGCTGTGTCCCAGCTTCCCGCCACAGTGCCACCTGGAGGATCCCCAGGCCCCCAGTACAGTAGAGAAGATCTGCCTGTCAAGTGGGTGACAGAATCATGTCCCCTTCCAGTAGCTATGGAACTTGGTTACCATACCAGTGGTCCCTAAAACTGAAGCAAACCAATAGGTTGCTGTCTGAGTTAACCGAGCTCCACTCGAGTCTCCAAAATTTGCTGGACAGACTCCTTGCAAGCCAGGGCTTCCTATACTCCGGACACAATGGTCTTTGTTGTGTTCTGTTTTTAGACGGTGTCCCACTTTCTAGCCCAGGCTATGGTTAAACTTCTGACCTTCCCTCAGCCTCTCAAGCGCTGGGATTATGGGTGAGTGCCACCATGCCCGCTTCTCAATTAAAATGGAGCTCAGAGTTTCCAAGACCTGTAGGTCCCAGCGTCCCAAAAGCAGCCATATAAAAACCACAATTACCAGCCAGGGAATAATTAGACTAGGCTTGTCTTCTGGCCATGGTCATTGTTTTTCCCTTTTCCATTTATGTGTGTGCACATGTGTGTATGTATGTGATGTGCATGTATATTTGTATATGTGTGCATTCACATGCATGTGGAGGTCTGAAGTTGATGTCCTCAGTTGCTCATCCCCCATATTTATTGAGGCAGGGCCTCTCAATCAAGCCCAGGGCTTGCCGATCAGATATGGGTAGTCTTGCTAGCCAGCTTGCTCTAGGGATGCCCCGTCTCTTCCTTCTGAGGCTGGAATTACAGGCAGGCGGCCACATTCACATGGCATGGGTTCCAGGGATCTGAACTCAGGCTCTCTTGCCTGTGTGGCAAGCATTTTAATTGCTGAGCAATCTCCCCGGCGCTGCTCATGGTTCTCCTAGCCAACAACACCTGGAGTCAACCAAGGCCATGAGCTGGTTAGTTCAGTCTCCTTCCCCACAGCCAAGGTCCAGCAATGTGACCTAGAACAAGAACTATCACCTCTGGGTCAGGAGCTCAGGGCTCTGCCATGGCTGACTGCTTAGTACCTGATGGCAGAGGGTACTGTCTGCTCTCTCAACATGATTCAGGTTGAGGGGATGAGAAGGCCTGGCTCAGGGACGTCCCATCCCTGCAAAACTTATACTCTTCTGTGAACCGGGGATAGTGAGAGCTGACTGTAGGGGCACAGGACTTAGAAGAATAAGACGCAGGTGTTTTCTTGGGCTCCATTACCTCGTCAAAGCAGGACCCACCCAATGCAAGGGGGTGGCTAGAAGCTTCTCTGAAGGCAGCGCTGAGGGGCCCCCTCCCATCTAGAGATCACACCTCCTCCCCCGGGCAGCTAAAATAAACCCCCCGCTCTACTCCTTCTCCTCAGAGTGCCTGTGGACTTCACCAGGTGGCCATCCCTCCCCCAATCCATAGACTAGAAGACACTGGGAGCTATTGTCACACTTAGGAGCCATTCCTGGCTGTGGAGTTGAGTCACACAGGGTACTCCTTAGGGAAACTGAGGCACGGCATAGCCTGCAAGAGTTCTGTCCCATCACTCTGCAGCTAGCCAGATCCTGAGCACTGGAATTGGGGTTTATGCTATTCGGTCTCTGGGGTACTTGGAAAGGTGGAGTGAGAATGGTTCCACCTCCTTTGCTTTTTGCTTATTCGCATAAAAAATTTTAATTACAAAAAATACATATAGTTATGGTACATACAGGTATGCATGTGTACACCGTGCACGGGTAGGTACGCGCCTGCACTCTGTAGGTCAAAGAACAAACTTGTTGGTTCTCTCCTTCCACCATGTGGATCCTGGGGATTGGACCCAGCAGAAAGCATCTTTACCCCCTGAACCATCTTGCCTGCTCCTTTATCTTTATTTTCGAGTCAGAATCTCGTGTAGCCCAAACTAACCATCAACTCAACAGGAAGCTGGGGATGGCCTTGAACTCCTGACCCTTCCATCTCCACCTCCTGGGTACCAGAATTACAGGAACATACCACCGCGCCCGGTTTCCAGTTTCCTTATCTGGGAATATCCAAAGCTGGAGAGGCTAGCATGTGCCTGGAATCCCAACAACACTCTGGAGGTTGAAGCAAGAGGGTAAGGAGTCAAGGTCATTCCCAGCTATGTGGGGAAATCCAGGCTAGCTTGGGCTACATGAGACCCGGTCTCAAAACCATTCAAATGGGGCTGGAGAGATGGTTCATCAGTGAAGAGCTCATATTGCTCTTACAGAGGATCTGAGCTTTGGTTTCCAGTACCCACAACAGACAGCTCACAATCACCTGTAACTCCAGCTCAAATGGATCTGGTGCCCTCTTCTGGCCTCTGTGGGTTCCTGTACTCAAGTGCACATATCCACTCAAGGACATACATATACTAAAAGTTTTAAAATAATAAAAATAACACTAAAAAAAAATAAGTCAGTTAGTAAGTAGAGGGCCTAGAACACACATAACCCTGGCTCTATCCCCAGTCCCTCAGAACTTGGGCGCCAGCCTTGCCGAGCCCCCTGCTCCACCCTTGGGACTCCTGGGGCTGGGCTGGTATTTCTCCATACCACTTCGCTTTGCCAGGCATTCGATCTCTCTAGAGCTCGTTCTACCATCCCCACCGCCGCCCAAGGAGCTAGAGCTAGAGTGGAGACTGGCGGGGATACAGCCAGACCGTGTCTATGAGGGCAAAGCTGGGAAGGAAGGGTCTGGAGAGATTCTGAAGGGGCCATTCAGAGTGACCCCAAAGCCAGTCGGAAGGTTTGGGTCTGACCTCCCAGCTGTGGTCAAACCTGGCATGGCTCTCAGGTACCCTGAGGGGGAAGCCCATAGGAATCACCTTTCTCAAGGTCTCTCGGTGGGAAAAGTTTCTTAGCTTACAGCTCCAGCCAATTACTGTGGAGAAGTCACAGTAGCAGACCTTTGGAGGACCAGCCAGCCACATTACACCCAGTAAAGAGCAGAGAGGAGGGCTGGAGAGCTGGCTCAGTGGTTAAGAGCACTTGCTGCTCTTGCAGGGGACCTGAGTTCAGTTCCCAGCACCCACATGGTGGCTTGCAGTCGTTCACTCTTACTTAGTTCAGGACCCAAGGAATGGTACCACCCACAGTGAGCAGGGTTTTCCCACATGAACAACACAGACATGTCCCACACAGATATGCCCATGGGCCAAGGCAGTACAGACTAGCTGCAGGATTGAGTCTCTTCCCAGGTTATATGAAGCTGACAGTCAAAGCTGGCCAGCAGCCATCGCTGTCTCTGCCTCACTAGGACCAGTTTCCTTTTCCTCCCCAAATCCCAGGGTCTACCGACCGCCCTGCAATCCCGCCCCTGCAATCCACGCTGCTTCCCCTGGACTTCAGATTCCATGAAGTCTACCATCCCCTCACCCTCAGGTGCTGCTTCTATCAGGGGACCCTATCCCTCTAAGCACCCCCCATTCCTCTGGTTTCCCTCACACCTTTCAGGTCCAGACGGGAGCCACAGCCGGGTTTTCACGCCCTTGGTGACCTGAGGAGCCCCGCCCCTTCGACCTTGGCTTGCGAGGGCTTGCAAGCCGACTGCTCCCTCACTGCCTTTTCCAAACAGCACTGCCCATATCTGGAAGGCACCGCTGTTGGCAGTCTCTTCTCTTTCCTGTGGTTTGGCTCTCTGCTCTGAAGAGTCTGTTCCTGCCTCCTCCCTAGGGTGGCCCTACCGGAGCTAACGGTGTCACCAGCAATCCTCCCTGCTCTGTTCCTGTCAACTCCAGTAGGCATTCCTTTCTCCAGAGGCCCGAGACTCACTCTACTCTGCCTCTGTTCTGCCTCTGCCCTGCCTCTGCCCTGTGTTGTGCGGTATGCAAACTGAACCTTCTGTAGTTTGAGCAGTGTCAACAACTGAGCGGTGGTGGTGGTGACATACACCTTTAATCCCAGCACTCGGGAGGCAGAGGCAGACGATCAGTGAGTTCGTGGCCAGCCTGGTCTAGTCTACAGCAAGTTGCAGGACAGCCAGGGCTACACAGAAACCCTGTCTCAAAAAGCAAAGCAAAACAAAACAAAACAACAACAAAAAAAAGAAGTTAATAAAAAATTGATCAAGGATGTCTAGCTCTCTTAATATAGCCAGATAATCAATGCAGGGCTGTCTGGCAAAATGGCTCAGCAGGTCAAAGAGCTTGCCTTGCAACCCCAATGACCCGAGTTCAGTGGCCTGGGTTAAATTCCTGGATTTCATATTTATTTAAAAAAAAAAAAGCTGGATGTGGTGGCTGTTATGTGAGCTCTCAGCATACCTACAGAGAGAGGGAGGCAGAGCCAGAAGAACCCACTGGAAGCATCCATAAGCTTGGCAGATGCCTAAATGAGAGGAGAGAGCCTGCCTCAAAATCAAGGTGGGAGGGAACTAAGGGGGGGTCAGCAGGTAAGAGTACCTGCCACAAAGCCTGCCGACCCGAGCTGGATCCCTAGGACCTGCAGAAAGATGGATAGACAGAACCAACGATACCAAGTTGTCCTCTGATGTCAACACAGAAGCCACAGCAAGGATGTACCCTCACAATACATCATATACACACACATACACACACACACACACACACACACACACACACAGAGAAGCCCTAGTGTCAAGCCAGTACTCGTCATACATCATGTATGATACATGATGCATACAGAGAAATAGAGAAAATTGAAACAATTTTTAAAAATTATAATCACATACTTTCTTTCAAGGAAAAGCCCAAACCGTCCCCTGCCCACAGTCCCCATGGCTGGAGTGAGGACACAAAAAGGACCTATCCTGTTTCACTTCGTTTGCTTCCCCTCTCACGCTTGGTTATCCTAAGGCAGGGTCTTGATGCACAGGGCTGGCCTCCAAAGGCCATGTGTCTGTCTCCGTCTCCCCAGGGCTGGGGTCACAGGAGTAGGCCATGATGTTCCTCCCAGACATATTCCTGACCAAAGCAACTCCAGTAATGAGGCTAACCTGGCTATCCTGGCAGGCCTTCCTCCTGGTGTCCTGACCAGGGTGGGCACGGTCACCTGAGCACCAGTAATGTGGCTCGGCTGGAAGAGTGCTTGCCTATCATGAATGAAGTCCTGGGTTTGCTCCCCACCACCGAATCAGCTGAATGTGGTAATGCATGTCCGTAATCTGAGCACTTGGGGTGGTGGAGGCAGGAAGGTCAGAAGTTTAAGACTATCCTCAACTACATACCAAGTTTAAGGCCAGCCTGGGCTACATAGACCCTGTCACAGACAGACAGACAAACCCAAATGAGCAGCCAGGTATTTATTTATTTACTTCTTTCTTTATTTATTTGATGATTAAGGATCCAGGTGGGGGGTAGTGGAAGCTACATAGAAGGGACAGGGTAAGGGTAAGGACTTGGTGAACTTTAGCATGAAGGCGGCAGCTAGAGTCAAGGACAGACCAAGGCCCAAACATCCTATGGGCAGACATGCACAGAAACCAATCTTGCTGCCAGTCACGCCAGAGTGTCTCTGGCCCTCTTCAGAGCCATCTCTTCAAACTCCCAGATTGGAACCCTTCTGTGTCCAAGAGCCCCCTAAATCAGAAACATGGAAACATCTCCCTCCCTCCCTGTTCAGTTCTATGAGACAGGGTCCCAGGCTAACCTCTTGCCTCCTCCTCTCAAATGCTGGCATTTCAGCTATGCAGCTGTTTGACAACCCCACCCCCAATGCTCTTCCTCTCTTTCATAGATCCTAATGATTTGATTTTTCCTGATGGGTTTTGTTGCTTATTCCCAGTTTTGGACCCCGATTCATATCCAGGACCCGAGGGGTTAAATATCCATTTCCAGGGTGCTGGAGAAATGGCTCAGCCGTTAAGAACTCAAAATTACTCTTTCAGATGGCTGACTTCAGGACTCAGCACCCATACTGGGTAGCTCACAAGAGCCTGCAACTCCAGTTCCAGGGGATCTGACACTATCTTCTAGAACCCTAAGGCACCTGCACACATATGTACATACCCACATACAGACAAACACATATATACACAATTAAAATCTCCCAGTAGGGGCTGGCAAAACGGCTCAGTGGTAGAGCCCCTGCCTAGAATCCCCCAGTGAGGGGCTGAGGTGCGGCTCAGTGGTAGAACACCTGCCTAGAATCCTCCAGTGAGGGGCTGGGGTGTGACTCAGTGGTAGAGCCCCTGCCTAGAATCGCCCAGCGAGGGGCCGGAGACAAAGTTCAGTGGTAGAGCCCCTGCCTAGACTGTATAATGCCTTGAGTTTGATCTCTAACACTGCAAACAAACAAGACAAACTCCACAGAAGTCATGTGTGGTGACTTGAAAGAAAATGGCCCCCAGAGGGAGTGGCACTATTAGGAGGTGTGACCTTGTTGGGTAAGTGTGGAGGCAGGCTTTGAGATGATATATGCTCAAGCCACGCCCACTGAGACAATTCACTTCTTGTTGCTTGCAAGATGTAGAACGCTGAGCTACCTCTCAGTAGCAAGTCTGCCTGCTCGCTGCTATGCCATGTCCCACCATGATGATAATGGACTGAACCTCTGGACTGTAAGCTGCCACCTCAATTAAATGCTTTCCTTTATAAGAGTGACTGTGGTCATGGCGTCTCTTCACAGCAACAGAAACCCTGACGATGGCACCATCGTACCTAACGGCCATCCCAGCACACAAGAGGCCAAGGCAGAAAGGTCAATACAAGTTTGAGGATAGCCTGAGCTACACATCAAAATCTTGCCCCAAAACAATAAAAAAGCCATCAATTAAAATATACACCACACACACACACACACACACACACACACACACACACACTCCTTGGACAAGTGAAATGTCTCAGTGGCTTGCCACCAGGTTCAACCCACATAGTGGATAAAAAGAACTGACTCCTATAAGGTGTCCTCTGACTCCCATGGGTGCACTGTGGTTCATGGGTGCCCCTTCCAAACGCCAGTGAGATGGCTCAGCCAGGCAAAAGCCCTTTCCACTCAAGCCTGGCAACCTGAGTTTGATCCCTGGGACCCACAGAGAGGAGGAAGGAGTGAATGGACTTTCGAGAATTGTCCTTTGACCCTCTGACCTCATGACTGCCAGGAAATTGCAGGCTGGAAGCAAGTGTTGTCCCCGGCAAAGATAACTGAGGAGCACAGGAGCTCCCCAGAGCCACTGTGAGCAGAAAGCTCGGAGCTGCTCCTAGCGGTGTTGATGACAATCTATGTGATCTTCCTGGCACAGACTCCCGTATTCCAGGACACTTTTTCTCCAGAAAGCCAGTGTGATTGTTCTGGGAGGTGCAGAGGCCGGAGGATGGCAGCAGGCCAGCCAGCAGGGTTTGATTCATTTGCTGGCCCAGCCAGCATTGCTGTCTGGCTGCCTCCAAGGCTTTTTTTTTCCCCCCTTCCTCTTTAGTGACTAATCAAAGTCAGTATCGCTAGTGCAGAGAGGCCCTGAGCTCCAGACAGGGGTATACAGAGAAAGGCAGGCTGGGTCTCCAGAAAAGCAAGCTCCCAAGTCCTGCCTGGTCTCCTATCTCCACCCCGGAGCTGGATGATCCCTGCAACTCCACTTCCCACTTACTTAAAATCTCTGCCCCGGCTCAGCACCCTCCACGCAACCCAGAAAGGGGCAGTACTGGGTCGTGTATCCTTAAATAAACTCTTGGTCTTCTCTCAACCTTATGTTTGTACGATGGAAAACAGGTGGTTTGACTAGATGGTCCTGTAAGCTGATTCCATCTGCATCCCAGCCGTACACATGCCTAAGTATACAGTTTATTCTAAACCCTCTCCCGGGGAGCTGAGGAGGAATAAGGAAACCACACATTCGGTCACCTCCTCTGGGAGACAGATAATGTCATATCCATTTTATTATTTGTTTTTCTTTCTGGGTTTGTTGTTGTTGCTGCTTGCTTGCTTGTTTGTTTTGAGACAGGGTATCACATAGCCCAAGCTGGCTTTAACTGCTAAGTAGCTGAAGATGGCCTTGAACTCCTGATTCTTTTGTCTCAGCCTCCTACGTTCTGGAATACAGGACTATGCCACTAAACCTAGCTAATACCAGCTCCATCTGACAAAGGAGCAGAGAAAATAGGTTAAGCAGGAGACAGAGATGGTACCTTTGAGGAGCAGGGGATTACTGGGCACAGACAAAGAGAACCCAGGGCTACCTCTTCCAGAAGGTTCTGCCTGTCCTCAGTCTCATAGTGCACTGAGAGCAAGATGTCAGGGGCCTTGATATCACCCCCCTCCTTTATTTATTTATTTATTTATTTATTTATTTATTTATTTATTTATTTATTTAGGGGTTGTCAAGACACTGGGTTTCTCTGTGTAGCTCTGGCTGTCCTGGAACTCGCTCTGTAGACCAGGCTGGTTTCCAACTCACAGAGATCCACCTGCCTCTGCCTCCCGAGTGCTAGAATTAAAGGCGTGCGCCACTACCACCAGGCCACAAGTGTTCTTAACCATGGAGCCCTAACTCCAGCTCCCTGCTCTATTTTTTATTTGAGACAAGGTCTCACTAAGTTGTTGAGGCTAATGCCGAAATCATCACGTAGTTCCGACTGACCTTGGATTCGAGAGTTTTCTAGCCTCAGCCTCTGGAGTAGCCGAGGAGACAGACGTGCACCACAAGACAGGCCTGGCTCAGAAACCTTTCATCTAGGGGAAGGCCTAAATTCTACTCTCTGGTCAGCCGACCCCTCCTTTCTGATCACGGTCTTTATCTTAGGACGTCCAGCTCCCTCTGGGCCACATTCTAATTTCTCATTTGCCCTGACTCTCCATGTGCACCCTCTACTTCTTGTCATAGAGTCTCCTGTGCCATGCTGGCCTTGCACAGAGGTGACCAATGATCTGGGAATACTCTGGGTTATTGGTGTGGATGTGTGTGTGTCCGTTCCAGAAATTCTCCAGAAGAAAATGAAGAACGGGTATTAGCGAATCAATCCCACACCAGTTATGTTTTAAGGGGTTATTTATTTGGCGGGAGTAAAACTTACATACACCATAAACCGTCAGGAAGGGAGCCTAGTCGCTGGAGCAGGAGCCGGGAGCAGCAGCCGAGATGGAGCACCGGAACCAAGAGCCGGAACCAAGAGCGCCTTATCCGGAACTGCTTCTCTTTTTAAAAGAGAAATATACCACGCCCCAGTGGGCTGGTATTTCAGCAGCTATTGGCTGACGGAGAGGAAGTCACTCCCCGCTGCACTGTGGGCTCCTGCTTCAGTGATTATTGGTTGAGGCAGCGGAAGTTACTCCCACAACAAACGGGGTCTAGGCCTACAGCTCAGCTGACAGAGCTGCCTGAGCAGCAGGCAGGAGGCCCCGAGTTCCATCCCCATGGCAGCAGAAACTGAGTTTGCAACGGGGCACGCCTCAAATCCCAATACTAGGAAGGTGAAGGCGGTAAAATCAGAAGTCCAAAGTCATCCTCAGCTACAGGAGACCGTAACTTAAAAACAAACAAAACCCCACAGAAAATCAGGGTGCAGACCTGCTCACACGTGTCCAAAATACCAATGCTAGAGAGGCCGAAAGAGTAGACTCACACGGCCAGTGTGGGAAAGACCCTTATCCCAAGAAAAAAATTAAGGGCCGACAAGATGGCCCAGCAGGTAAGGGTGCCTGCCACCAACCACAGCAGCGTGAGTTCCGTCCTTGGCACCCACATGATGGAAGGAGAGGGCTCCAGAAAGTTGTCCTCTGACCTCCATGCACATGCAGCCGTCCCACAGTAAATAACTGAATAAATGTAAAGATATTAAAATAATAATAATGATAATGAATAAAAGCTGGGTGTGGTGGCTTACTCAACACTTAGGAAGCTGAGGTAGGAGAACGGCTTAAAATTTGAGGCCACCCTTGGCTATATAATGAATTCCAGACCAGCCTGGGATGCAGAGAAAACCTGTGGGGGGGGGCATGAAAAAGAAAGAAAAGAAAAAAAGCAAAAGAGAATCAGCTTGGTAGTATGTGCCTGCCACCCTAGCAGTAGGGAGCTGGGGCCTGCAAGATCAGGAATTCCAGTTTAACATGTGCACTTCTCCAACAAATGAAGGCAGGAAGAAGAAAGCGATGGAGACCTCTGAGTTCCAGGCATGAGGCCTCTGCATGTCACATGTCAAGGGAACAGCTTACTCCCCAACTCTTTCCCCAGCTGTGTGATCCTAGACCAGTCTTGACCTCTGACGGGTTAGGCTTCTGATCTGGGGGCCTAGCTTACAAGGCTAGAGACAGGGGAACCTGCTGGCCCCTTCATGATCGATTTCACCGTGCATCGCATCTGCAGATCTGGGAGAGGTGGGGCTGAGGAAGGCTAGAGGGCTGGGCCCAGCCCACAGCGCAGCAGCGAGGAAGCACGCCAGCTCCTTCCCCAAGTGTGACTTTTATAAATAAGCTCTCTTCTCCTTCCTTCCAAATGTGGTGGTGCTGGGTGGGGGAGAAAAAGGAGGAGGAGGAGGCAGAGGACGAGGAAAAGGGAGGGAAGGCCTGGGCAGGCACATAGATGCCATGAAGGCGTCCGGCAGCATCAGTACCAGCGTCCCCATCCCTGGTGCCTCTGTGCTTTTAAACCCTGACTCCTGCACTCTAGGGGCTCCTGCAAATTCAGTCACAACTGGAAAACCTAGGATCTCTTCCCAAGCCCCAAGAAGCTGGGCTCTGAGTTTTCCTCTTATTTTCTCACACATCCCATGCTATCTAGCATCAAAATTCCTGTAGGGCTAAGAATGATGGTGAATTCTGGATCCTTCTGCCTCCACCTCCGAAGTGCTGAGATGACGGACAGGTGTGCCCCCAACACTCCGGGTTTATGCCAGGCAAGCACTCTACCAGCTGAGCTATGTGCCAAGTATCCCCTCTTTGCATCTCATAAACAGGAACCCTGGGACAGGGGAGCAACGGATGTCTTTTTCAAGACAGGGTTTCTCTCTGTAGCCCTGGCTGTCCTGAAACTTGCCCTGTAGATCAGGCTGGCCTCGAGCTCACAGAGATCCACTTGCCTCTGCCTCCCGGGTGCTGGGATGAAAAGCAGGCACCATCACTGCCCAGCGAGAGTAAGGGATTTCTAAAATTGGCAGCAGCCCCCATGACTATTCCAGTCCAACCAAGCTTGGATCAGCTAGGTCCACCATGGACATGGCCAGTGGGCCATGAGGAGCATCTCCGGGGGCCTTGATGCCTGGATGGAGTAGAATGCATGTAGGGTTAATTAAGCCCAGTTAGTCATCCCCATGTGGGGCCACCCAGGCTAGTGCTGGGGACATATATCTAGGTTCAAGCTTTTTTTGTTTTTTTTTTAAGATAAATTTTAAGATTTTTAAAAGATTTTAAAAGATTTTATGTATATGAGTACTCTGCCTTCTCGAAGGCCTGCATGACACAAGAGGGCAACATTTCCCATTACAGACGGTTCTGAGCCACTACGTGGTTGCTGGGAATTGAACTCAGGACCTCTGGAAGAGCAACTAGTGCTCTTAACCTCTGAGCCACCTTTCCGGCCCTAGGTTCAAGTTTTTTACAACCCACCTGTCTGACCTTGATCTACCGCCTGTTCGACAAGCAAGCGGGCCATTTTGCTGTGCCTCAGTTTTACCTCCAGCAGAGAGGCTGAAGGCTGAGAGCCAGAGACTGCAATCATGTGGGAAGGTCTGCCTGCCATGTTCCTGGGCACGATTTCCCTCATCCACCCACAACAGACACACTAGGTACCCCAGCCGGACCCAGCCATGTGCAATGCCATCCATCACCTGGACATGCTATCTGAATCAATCTGGCACCAGTCAGATGCGGTGGTGCATGCTGTTATCTTAGCATTCACGAAGTTGAGGCAGGAGGATTGCTTTGAGTTTAAGACCCAACTGGGCTACATGGCTCCAAGCTACCTCGGGCTACAAAGAAAGATTTTATTTAAAAAAAAAAAAAAAAAAAGACACCACATAAAACACAAAAAAACATAGCACAGGAAACAAGGGGCCGGAGGGGGAAGTGTTTAAAGACTATACATGACATGAGAGACTGTCTATTTCCTTTGAAAGAGATGAGACACTGGGCACCCAGCCAAGAATAATAGAGGTCTGAAGGCATGTGGGGGTCGGTTGCAGGTAGACGAAGAGGAAGGCAAGACTGGAGAGCACAGATGTGGCTGGCAGTACGGTAGGGGGATCTAGGCACAAACAGGGAAGCTAAGCAGAAATCAAAGCCATTAGGCAAAAGCCCAAAGACAAAACTTTCCATGAAACGCCGTAAGTGGGGCACAAGAACAGAGATCTAGGGAGCCACCCAGCTGGAGGGAGGGGGCTCCCAGAAATCAGTGGGTGGAGCTCGCTGGGGATGGTCAGCCTGGTAATCAGATAAGACAGCCCGAAAAAGCACCCTTATTCAACCCTCCCTCGGGCTAGCTTAACTTCCGTCCCTCGGTCTGAGGCCCGAGGAAGGATATTCCTCTGTGTGTTGAGAGTAGGCGACCGGGGTCTCAGGATTTAGAGATGACGGTTCTAACTTAGAGCCATTCTACAGCCTTCCACTCCTCTCCAAACCCCGCCCCAAGAGCCACACCCCAGAGGCCTCCGTCACACAGGTAGGAAAATAGATCCAGGTCGCAGTTAGACCTGGAAATCCAGGAAGGGTCTGGGCAACGCCAGCTTGGGTTGCCTAGAAGCCCAAAGGTGGACCAAGGGAAGGTATGGTTGAGTGCTTAATTCAGAGCAAGTCGGGGATCCCTAAGACGACCGGGGTGGATCGGGAGCCACAGGTGATGAGAGCCACAGGTGATGGGGTGCCCCAAGAGACAGCTCCCGCAGAGGCCACCCCCACCCGGCGGCCTCATTTCCGCAGCGCGCCCAAGGATGGAGTTGGGAGGGGAACTCTGGGCAGGGGGTGGGGGAGACGCTCAGCCTCCAGGGGACAGTACAAGGACGGCGACAAGCGGGCGGGGAACAGGTCACGATTTTGCATCCCGCCACTGAAACCCCATAACAACTCCCCAATCGCCCCCAAACAGGAGCGCCCCGAAAAGTTCCTCAAGACCCCAGGTTCCAGCCATCAGTCCCAGTGCTGAAGAGCTCGAGTCCGTGACCCAAAGTGGACCGGAGGGGTGGGACTCCCATGGGGGTTCGGAGGTCCCTCAGGCTTGCAAAGCTACCTCTGACCCCTTGTGGACGCCCCGGTGGCCGGCGAGAGCCGAGTGGAGAATTGTGGGGCGCGGGGCGAGAAGCGCGCGGGGATCGGACTCACCGTGCGGAGCTCCTGGGTTCGGTCCTTCATGCTCCCGGGAGTGGCAGTAGGCGCCGGCTGCAGTCGAGTGAGCCCCGCATGCGCGGATGCCGCCCCGCGGCTGCGCAGCGCCAGCCCGCGCCCCGCCCCAGTCCCTGGGACCCCCAAGCCCAACCCCAGATGGCCACGCCCATCATCCTTCCGCGCCAGGATAGATCCCGCCCAGGGCTCCGCCCCCGGGTAGTCCGAACGGGGTACAAATCCAGCCTTCGGATTCTGGTACCTACCTCCAGGCATCCGCGAGTGATTTCTTCCTCGATGTGGCTCTAACTTAGCCCCCACCTCTGTTTAACCACCCGGTGTCCCTAATCTAGATCCTGGATCCTGACCCTCAAAGAGTGGCTGGAGTGGACTTACTCACAACACACACACACCCTTTGTTTTAAAGGTAAAGTCTCACTGAGTAGCTCAGGCTAGCCTTGAACTCCGTCCTGCTTCTGTCTCAGCCTCAGGGGTACAGGGCTTGCAGGCATGAACCTTCCTGCCGGGTTTGAAAGTCCCGTCTTGAATTGACTGCCTCAGACCTCCTGCATTTCCCCCCTCACTTCCCAAAGTCAAAATTCCCCTTCACCCTGTCCTGAGATGGCTGAATTGGTAATGGTGCTCGCCACCAAGCCTAAAGATCTCAGTTCTATTCCTGGAACCCACGTGATGGAAGGAGAGAATCCACTCTTTTAAGGTGTCCTTTTGTCTCTACGTGAGCTCTACAACACACATCTGCACAACTACATGAAGGAGGCAGGGGGATGAATGAGTGAATTTAAAAGGAAATAAACCGGGCGATGTTGTTGCACGCCTTTAATCCCAGCACTCTGGAGGCAGAGGCAGGCGGATCTCTGTGTGGTCTCCACAGCGAGTTCCAGGACAGACTCCAAAGCTACACAGAGAAACACTGTCTCGAAAAACCAAAATAAATAAAATCCCTCTCTAGAGCGGTCAGTCCTCAGCCTTCCCACCTCTCTGAGCATCCTCCTGTCCAGACTGAGACTTGTCTCCTTTCCCAGGGTTTCTCAGCCCATCTGTTGGATTCGGGACCACTGACTTTCTCCTTACGCACAATAATAAACATAACAATGTTTGGTCGGCAGTGGCTAAAGGGACCGGCTGCTCTTCCAGAAGTTCTGAGTTCAACTCTCAGCAACCGCATGGTGGCTCACACCATCTATAATGGGATCTGATGCCCTCTGCTGGAACGCAGACATACTCACATGCAAACATTTAGCTGGGCGGTGGTGGCACACGCCTGTAATCCCAGCACTTGGGAGGCAGAGACAGGTGGATCTCCATGAATTCATTTTTTACAGAGTGAGTTCCAGAACAGCTAGAGCTACACAGAGAAACTCTGTCTTGAAAATCCAAACAAATAAATAAATAAAAGTTTTCCTACCCCACCCCTTTTCTTACGCCTCAACCCCAGAGTTCAAATGCCAGGCCTGCATCTTATCTCCTGTGCGGATGCTGCAGGCTACTCAGACCCAGGCCCAGCAGAAAGATCTCGGCAGTACCTGTACAACGATGTGAACGGTGTGTCAGCTGGCAGACGTGTACCTTTTAGCTCCCTGCCGGCATCTTGTTGCAGAGTAGACACACACACACACACACCTCTACTTCCTCATCTGCTCACCCCACTGCCACCTACCTTCTGTGTAAGTGGTCTCAGGCCTTCCTGACCCCAAGCCAAGCGCACTCAGGTCTCTTTGTACCATAGGGTTACCAAGGCATGCTTCTGGATCCGATCCAGCCGCCTGCTGCCCAGCGTGTCTGGCCCTGGCGCCTCTCCCAGACTTTGAGCGAAGGTTAGATGGCTGGCTGGCTGGCAAGCTGCGACATTGTTTCAGCCTTTCCTTTATCCCTAGAAAATCTGACAGGAGATAAATGTGGCCTGGCGTGGGAGACAGCCACATCCTTCCCCGTTGTCCAGACAGCAACATTATGCTATATTTTATTTTTAATATATTTTTTTTGTGTGCGTGGTAATGGCACAGCATGCATAGAGAGGTCAGAGGACAACTTGCAGGAGTTAGTTTTCTACCTCCACATGTGGGGTCACAGGGGTCAAACCCAGGTCATCAGGCTTGGCAGCAAGTGCCTCTACTCAGTGAGCCATCTTATCATATATGTGTGTTCCCGTGTGTGTGTGTGTGGGGGGGGGTGTTTAAAGGGTCTCTTGTATCTCAGGTTGGTCTCAAACTTGCTATGTAGCTGAAGATGTTGAATCCTTCTTCTTCCTGGTTTGGTGTTGCTAAAATTCTTTCCCCCACTATAAGGTCACCAAACCAAAGTATGATGCCACCAAAGTTAACCCTGGAACATCAGTGAGTCTATTGACCTTACTTAGAGAGCATGGGTGAGGGGTCTTTCACAGGTATACAGATGCTTCTCCCCAAAAGGCCACACTGGAAAGTCTACTTAGGAGGGATGGTGGTTTTCCCATGGTTGCATGGATGGAGCCCTTTCCTCTAGGTCTCCCCACGTTAAGACTCCCTAAAATAAAAGATCCAACTGGTTGGGAGGAGTGCCTGGGTACTCAGGTGGGGATCCCATGAGCCTCTCTGCCTGGGAACTCAGGCAAAGGTCCCATGAGCTTCTCTGCTCCATCCTTCTATGAGGAAAGTTTAGTCGTCAGCAAGCCCATCTGAGATGATGCTTTGAACAGGCCCAGCCCAGTTCCTGAAGATGGTGACAGTTTTTCTCAGAGGTTAGTGCTGTTCCTCACTCCACCTCCTGAGTTCTGGGAGTGCAGGTACAGTGAGACACTATACTTTGTTCGTCTCTACCCTGTTTGCTCCACAGAACCCATTTGACTGAGAGGGGAGGCGCCTGGCCCCTCATCTGGTGGG
Organism: Myodes glareolus; assembly: GCF_982192425.1. Taxonomy (NCBI): domain Eukaryota; kingdom Metazoa; phylum Chordata; class Mammalia; order Rodentia; family Cricetidae; genus Myodes; species Myodes glareolus. Next base: position 111,401,090 of record NC_142027.1, read on the forward strand.
CTTCCTGTGTTTAGGGAGAGTCAGTGGAGTGGGTCACAGTTATGTCCTCAGAACTCAGTATCTGGCTGAGTGGAGAGACTTCAGGAAAATGAGACAGCTGATTCCAGAGAAAGCCACAGTATCTTGCCGACATCACTCATGCAGACAGGTTAAATGTTAGCGTGAAAAAATGAATGAAGAAATGAAAGTGTGCACTTTGCTCTAAACTTTTTTTTTTTGGATTGGTGAATGATCTACTACAAAGCCATGACCCTGTTTATTCTCTAGGGGATTCTAGGCGGGTGCTCTACCACTGAACTACACTCCAGCCCCTCACTGGGGAATTCTAGGCAGGTGCTCTACCACTGAGCCACACCCCAGCCCCTCACTGGGGGATTCTAGGTAGGAACTTTACCATGGAGTTACAATCCTAACCTCTAAAGTTGAAGGCTGGCCTAGAACTCACTATGTAGCCCATTCAAACTGCCTCAAATGATGCAATCATCCTGTCTCAGTTTCCCAAGGGACAGGGATTGCAGGCACTGGTCATCACTCCTGGCTTAAGAATTGCAATTTAACTCTCCCCTCCTCCATGTTTGTAGAGAGTGGTTTGTGTGAAGGCCTAAGAACAACCTCTGCTATTGTTCTTCAGGTGTTTTTTTTTGTTTTAAAGCATCATTTATTATATAACTTCTACCTCTGTGCCAACATTCTTTTTAAAAAAATATTTATTTATGAGCTGGGCAGTATTGGTGAATGCCTTTAATTCCAGAACTCTGGAGGCAGAGGCAGACAAATTTCTGAGTTTGAGGCCATCCTGGTCTCAAGAGCAAGTTCCAGGACAGAAACCTTGTCTCAAAAAAAAAAAATTATGCATATGGGTATTTTGTGTGCAGGTGTATATGGGGACCACATGGATGCCTGGGGCCTAAGGAGACCAGAAGAGGGCATCAGATACTCTGGGACTGGAATTATCAACAGCTGTGAGCTGCCGTGTGAGTGATGGGAATCAAACCCTGTTCCTCTACAAGAGCAGCCAGTGCTTTTAACTGCTGAGCCTGCTCCCGCCACCAACACACACATATGCACAGATACACTTTTGAGATAGTCTCTCATTGGTCTGGAACTAAACAGGCGATATTGGCTGGCCTGGAATCCTCCCGTTTCTGCCTCCCCAGCACTGCTCCTGCAAGCACAGGCCACCATATCTAGTTTTCTCTCATGGGTTTTGGGGACCAACTCAGGTCCTCATGTTTGCAAAGCGAGCACTTGCTGGCTGAGCTGACCCCTCAGCTCCTTTTCATGTTTGTTTTCCTTAAATCATAGTTTCAGCTGCACTCGGTGGTGGTGGTGCTGTGGCATGCGAGTCTTTAATCCCCGCTCTTGGGAAAGAGAGGCAAACAGAACACTGAGGCCAGCCTGGTCTAGAGAGCAAGTTCCGGAACAGCCAGGACTACACAGAAAAACAAACCTTGCCTCAAAAAACCAATCAATCAATCAATCAATCCAAGCCCCATGTAGCCCAAAGGTGCCTTGAATTCACTGTGTATATAAAACCGAGGGACCTCCTGGTCCCCGTTTCCACTTCCCCAAATCTAGATTTGTGGTCTGTACACTTCCCCATGGTCTCACTATGTAGCCTTGGTTGGTCTAGAACTTGCTATATATATAGTAGGCTGGCCTGGAACTCACAGAGAACCCATGCCTCTGCCTTCCAGTGCCGGTCTCTGCTGAGAAGGCAGGTTTTGAAGAAATTCCAGGTGAGGGTTCAGGCATGTCGGGAAAAGCATTTGGGGCTAAGGGAGCAGTACACACAACAGCAATGACTCTGGAGCGCGTCTCGTATGTGTGTGGTAACAGCAGGGAGGTGAGGAGGCCTCGTGCATCGTGACTAAGGAAGAGCTGAGAAGAGAGGAGGCCAGAGTCCCAGGGTGGAGCGGGGCGCAGGAAGCTTTAAGTGAAGACCTTCATCCTCAGCTTCTCAGAGCAGGGGGGCGGGGGGGGGGTGCTGTGGGAGCCACAGAAGGGTATTAAGCAGAGGAGTCATGTGTGTTATCCACCGTAAGCTTTACCAGGATTGTTCCAGGTTAGAACAGACGGCCCGGGGTTGAGGGCAGGTTCCTGAATGTAGGCGACAGAACCGTGGCACGGTCAGAGAAACAGTCATATTGTGGATATCTATTAACGGTGGAGCCAACAGCCGGGTGGTGGCGGTGGTGAGCTCCTTTAATCCCAGGACTCGGGAGGCAGAGGCAGGCAGATTCCTATGAGTCCGAGGCCAGCCCGGTCTGCAGAGCGAGTTCCAGGACAGCTAGGGGTTGTTGCACAGAGAAATCCTGACTTGAAAAACCAACCAACCAACCAAACAAACAAACAACAAAAAAAAAGATGGAGTCAACGGAATTCAATACTTGAATGGTTGTTACCTTTTTTTTTAAAAAAAAAAAAAAAAAAAAGCTTTGCCGGGGCTGGAGAGCTGGCTCAGCAGTTAAGAGGCTGGAGAGGTGGCTCAGCAGTTAAGAGGCTGGAGAGGTGGCTCAGCAGTTAAGAGGCTGGAGAGGTGGCTCAGCAGTTGTTAAGAGCACTGCTCTTTCAGAGGCCCAGGGCTCAATTCCCAGCACCCCTACATGGCAACTAACAAGTGTCTGTAACTCCAAGATCTGATACCCTCAGACAGAGACAACATGCAGGCAAAATACCAACGCACATCAAATAAAAATAATTTCAAAACAAAAACCACACCTTTGATGATCCCTCTTTGATCACTGAAGAGGCAGAGGCAAACTAATCTCTGTGAGTTTGAGGCCAGCCTGGTCTGCAGAAAGAGTTCCAGGATAGCTAGGGCTACACAGAGAAACCCTGCCTCAGAGACAAAAACAGCCAGGCAGGGTGTCGCACACTTTAATTCCAGCATTTGGAAGGCAAAAGCAGTCTGTGAGATCCAGCCTGGTCTACAAAGTGAGTTCCGGGACAGCCCAGAGCTGTTTCACAGAGAAACCCTGCGCAAGGATGGCATGCAAATTCGTGAAGTGTTCCATAGTTTAAAAAAATAGGAAAACAACAATAAAACAAAGCAAAACAAGAAGTTCTTTCTCTGTCTCTCTCTCTGTCTCTCTCTGTCTCTCTGTCTCTGTCTCTCTCTGTCTCTGTCTCACTCTCTGTCTCTCTGTCTCTGTCTCTCTGTGTCTCTCTGTCTCACTCTCTGTCTCTCTGTCTCTGTCTCTCTGTGTCTCTCTGCCTCTGTCCTGTCTCTCTCTCTCTCTCTCTCTCTCTCTCTCTCTCTTTCTCTCTGTGTTGTGTACATGCGCCACAGCCTGCATGTGGAGGTCCATCCATGACAGCTTGCAAGAGTCAGTTCTCTCTCTCTCTGTCACTTGGGTTCTGGAGACTGAACTCAGGCCATCAGGTTTAATTCAAGTGCCTTTACCTGGTGACCCATCCCTCCAGACTCTTAGTGTTGCTTTTCCAAAGATGAAAAAGAGCTATAGATCATAGTAGATATCAAATGTGGAGGCAGGAGGATTGTGGGTTCTAGACCAGCCTGTGCTACCTAGTAAAACCCTATCTCAAAAAATTTTTAAAAGATTTATTTATTTATTGTGTATAGTGTTCTGTATGCATGTACACTTACATGCCAGCAGAGGGCACCAGATCTTATTATAAATGTGAGTTACTATGTGGTTGCTGGGAATGGAATTGAACTCAGAACTTCTGGAAGAACATCCAGGGCTCTTAATCTCTGAGCCATTTCTCCAGTCCAGAAATTTTTTTTAAAGATTTATTTATTTACTATGTATACATATTCTGCCTGTATGGCATAAGAGGGCACCAGATATCATTATAGATGGTTGTAAACCACCATGTGGTTGCTGGGAATTGAACTAGGTCCTCTGGAAGAACAGTCGGTGTGCCAGGTAGCGGTGGTGCACGCCTTTAATCCCAGCACTCTGGAGGCAGAGGCAGGCGGATCTCTGTGAGTTTGAAGCCAGCTTAGTCTACAGAGTTTTAGGACAGGCTTCAAAGATACACAGAGAAAGTCTGTCTCAAAAGAAAGGAAGGAAGGAAGAGAGAAAGGAAGAACAGTCAATGCTCTTAACCTCTGAGCCATCTCTCCAGCTTCCCCCCAAAATTTTAAAGTGGTCTAGGACCTAGAGAGATGGCTCAGTGGTTAACAGAGTACTGCTCTTGTAGAAGGCCTGAGTTCAATTCCCAGTACAACATAGGCTCACAGTGCCTGTAATGCCAATTACAAGGGATCAACAACATTTACCTGTACAGACACACATACACATAATTTTTAAAATAAAAATAGAATAAATAATTGAAAGGCTCTGGCGAGATGGTTCAGTACTTAAGGGTATTTGTTGTTCTTTCAAATGACCGGGATTTGGTTCCCAGCACCCACAACAAACCTCTCACAACTGTCTGTAATTCCAACTCCAGGGCATCAGACACCTTCATCTAGCCTCACGGAGACCAGCACACATGACCTTCCCCGATCCTTCCCTCCCTTCCTTGCTATCTCTCTATCTCTGTCTGTCTGTCTGTCTGTCTGTATCTCCTCACCCCCCCACACACACACATCAAATTTTTTTAAAGCCAAGAAGATTGGCATGATGGCGCATGCTCTAGTGCCAGCATTCAGGCGCTCAGTAGGCAGAGCGCAGGCCAACCAGGACTACATATTAAAACTCAGGGGGTGCGGTGAGAGTGGTGTGTGACGGGGTGGGGGGGGGTGGGGGGGTGGGGAGGTTGCGGCGGCTGAAGAGATAAGTCATCAGTTAATAGCTGCTCTTCCGGAAGTCCTGGGGTTGCTTCTCAGCTCCCACATGGGCAGCTCAGAGGACCTGACACCCTCTTCTGGCTTCCCTGGGCATCAGGTAAATTACCTATACAGAGGATAAAATTAAAAAAAACCAAAAAGCTGTGTGTGACTCGCACAGGTAACCCCAACACTGGAAGGCAAATGCAGGAGGATAGCAACAAGTTCAAGGCCAGTTTTGTTTACATAGTGAGTTCCAGAACAGCCGAGGCTACTTAGGGTGCCTGTCTCACTGGGATAGAGCAGCAGGACCCGGCAGAGTAAGCAATAATTGGACTGAGGTTGAGACTCTTAAATTTGAGCTCCTCATCACAGCCCAGTGGGAGAGCTAATAGACAGGTGTGCCCTGGAATTCAGGTGAGAGCCAGGCTGGAAGACATCAACAGAGTCGGTTTCTTTTTTTGCACAACGGAGTCTCATTTACCCCAGGCTGGCCTCTACCCTGATATGTAGCCAAGGATGACTGGGAATGTCTTTTGCTTCAGCCTTCACCTTCCCAATGCCGGGATTACACGCCTGTGCCACCGCCACCCCCCACTGGTTCGTGTCCCTCGATTTCAGATGTGTCGACAGAGTGAGTAGGAATCGTGCCCGAGCAGATGAGCAGTATTTTTGCAAAGGAACCCTGGGAGTTGCCAAGCGTCTTGGGCACCGCTGGTTCCATCTCACGCGCTCGGGGTACTGTAGGGTCCGCTCTTTGGATCTCTGCGGCTGGGAGCTGCTGCCACCTACAGGTCAAGGGCGTTACTGCCTCGCTTGTCCAGCTGCTTTCCCTTGCACCTGTGTGCTCAGTCTGGGATGAAATCACCAGCGACAGAAGTCCTCCAGCTGGTGGCAGCGTCACTCTGACAGTGTGATAAGAGGGGATTTACGCACCTGGAGGAGAAAGAGGAAGCTTTCTCCACCTAACGTATTTTTTTTAGCGTTGGGGACAAAACCCAGAGCCTCACACGCACACTCCACTTACTGAGCCACACCAGTAGCCCCTCACTGGTGGAATTCTAGGCAGATGCTGAGCTACAACCCTGAAGTATTTATTGTATAGTTTGTGTCGTTGCTGTTTTTTTTGCTTTTGCTTTTGCTTTTAGTTTATGTGTACACGGATGCCTATGGAGGCCAGATGAGGGCGTTGGATCCCCTGGAGCTGGAATTACAAACAGCTGAGAGCCACCTGACATGGGTGCAGAGAACTGACCTCAGATCCTCTGCAAGAGCAGCAAGCGCTCTCAATCACTGAGCCATCTTTGTGCTAGGAAAGGATATTCTCAATATGATATACGGAAACACAATGAAGAGAAAACAACCCAATGAAGCAGTTTCTTCTCTTTCTAATGTATGCGAGTGTTTGGCCAGAATGCATCAGGTATGTGCCTGGTGCCTACAGTGTTCAGAAGAGGGCATCAGATCCCCTGGAACTGGACCTACGACTGGTTGTGATCCACCATGTGGGTGCTTGGGATAGAACCAGGGTCCTCTGCAGGAGGAACAAGTTCTCTTAACTGCTTTTTAAAAAAAGAGGCTATACCATGAGTCAAACCACCCTAGCAAGCACAAACTTCAAGGGACGCTAACTTAGTTTGATTTCATGCCTGCGCCTCACCCTGCTGGTGGGAGCTCAGCCACATGATCTGAGTGGATCGGCTGATTCGTCATCAGAGCAGAGGGATAGTGTATGATCGTCAGGTCCAGCCATATGCAGGAATTGGGCAAAAAGGCCCAGACACAAGATGTTCTAGTGTTGCTATTGCCATGATAAAACGCCACAACCAAAAGCAACTTGGGGAGAAAGGGGTTTATTACACTTCCATATCGCTGTTCCTCACTGAAGGAACTCAAACTGGGCAGGATTCTGGAGGCAGAAGCTGATGCAGAGGCCATGGAGGGTGCTGCTTACTGGCTTGCTGTCATGGGTTGCTCAATCTGCTTTTTTGATTTTTGTTTCTTTGTTTTTTGAGACAGGGTTTCTTTGTGTAACTTTGGCTATCCTGGAACTAGCTCTGTAGGCCAGGCTGGCCTCGAACTTACAGAGATCCACCTGCTTCTGCCTCCTGAGTGTTTTGATTGAAGGTGTGCACCACAGCCTTCACTGCCACCACCGCCTGCTTCCTTACAGAACCCAGGAGCCACAACGAGTGATGTCTTCTCCCATAAACTAAGAAAAATGTGCAGCTGGGCGGTGGTGGCACACACCTTTAATCCCAGCATTCAGGAGGCAGAGGCAGGTGGATCTCTGAGTTTGAGGCCAGCCTGGTCTACAAGGTGGGTTCCAGGACAGCCAGGGCTACACAGAAAAAAATCTTGTCTTGAAAAAACTAACTAGGGGCTGGAGAGATGGCTCAGAGGTTAAGAGCACTGACTGCTCTTCCAGAGGTCCTGAGTTCAATACCCAGCAACCACGTGGTGGCTCACAGGCATCTGTAATGAGATCTGGTGCCCTCTTCTGGCCTGTAGGCATACATGCAGACAGAACACTGTATACATAATAAATAAATAAATAAAAATATTAAAAAAAAAAGAAAGAAAAAACTAACTAACTAAAAAGGCAAAAGAGAAAAAAAGGAAGGAAGGAAGAAAGAAAAAGAAAACGCCTTATAGTCTTGCTTACAGCTTGATCTTATGGAAGCACTTTATTAATTGATATTGTCTCCTCTCAAATGACTTCAGCTTTTGTCAAGATGACATAAAACTATCCAGATGCAAGAGTTTCAAGATGGGGTAGGTTTATGGAATATCACCCCTTAACAGACTATCTGTCTTTGGTAGAAAAGACATCTCTCCTGTCTTCAGTGCTTTGTGCAAACCCCTATGTAGCCCAATTGGACAGATTCCCCATTGGCTCCATCTGCAAGAGCAGTACGTGCTCTTAATTGCTGAGCTGCATCTCTGGCCCCTGAACTTTGTGACTCAGCCTCCTGAGTGCTGGGATGACAGGCATGCCTGATAGCATCTGGCTATTTATGACTTGGATGACTATCTCCCTTCTCTAAAATGTGAGTGTCCCAAGACTGGGAAATCTGGTCTATTTTTCTTCCCATCACCAGGATACATGGCTTGATCAGAGCAAGTTTGTAGGACACATGAATACACTCATAAACACACACACACACACACACACACATTGGGCAGTGGTGGCAAATATCTTTAATCTTAGCACTCAGGAAAGAGAGACAGGCAGATCTCTGAGGTAGACTGGTCTACACAGAAAGTTCCAGGACAGCCAGGGCTACACAGAGAAACCCTGTCTCAAAAAACCATAAGAGTTGGTAGTTAAGAGCACTGGCTGCTCTTCCAGAGGTCCTGGGTTCAGTTCCCAGCAACCACAGGGTGGCTCACAACCATTTTCTAGTGGGATTCGATGCCTTCTTCTGGCATGAAGGCATACTTGCAGCTAGAGCACTCATATATATAAAATAAATAAATCTCTTTTTTAAAAAATAATTTAAAATAAGCACATACACAGGTGTGAGCGCACACACACCATCACGCATGAGCCACATGTGTGGACATTGAAGGACCGTGCTGCTCCATTTCCTCGGCTTGTGAAAGTTTAGTCAGAGCCTGCATTTGCACACCCAGAGCCTGCATTTGCACAGCTACTGGCACAATCGTGTGTCATCCCGAGTGCCTGTGGGTGCAGGGCATGAAACGCAGGTCCTTAGGATCGGCAGCAGGCATACCTACCTACTAAGGCACCTTGCTGGCTCTGTTTCTTGCTTTTTGAAGAAGTAAAATAAAAATACGGAAAGGAAGTGGGGTCCGGTGGCACACATCTTTAATCCCAGCACTTGGGTGGCAGAGGCAGGTGGATCTCTGTGAGTTCAAGGCCAGCCTGGTCTATAGAGCAAGTGCCAGGACAGGCTCCAAAGTTACACAGAGAAACTGTGTCTTGAAAAAAAACAAAAACAAAAACAAAAAACCACAGACAAACAAAACAAAACAAACAATAAAAACAACAAAAAAACAGAAAAGGGAAAGGTTAGACATGTCACTCTGGACGCCTCTGAAAGATGTAAACAAATGTGTACTCTATGAAGACAAACAACTGTACAGATGTGAAGCGGACATTTGGTTGTGGAAATGCGCCTACCAAACGGCACCGAGCACTTCTAACAGCCACCTCATCATGGTCTCTAGATACAGTTGTTCTTGGAGATACTGGCTCAAGAATCTCTACCACCATCCAATTCAAGGATGCTGAGACGTTCAACCCCTTATACAAAAGGGTATTCTATGGGCTGGGGTGTGGCTCAATGGTAGAGCCCCTGCCTAGAATCCCCCAGTGAGGGGCTGGGGGTGTGGCTCAGTGGTAGAGCCCCTGCCTAGAATCCCCCAGTGAGGGGCTGGAGTGTGGCTCAGTGGTAGAGCCCCTGCCTAGAATCCCCCAGTGAGGGGCTGGGGGTGTGGCTCAGTGGTAGAGCCCCTGCCTAGAATTCCCCAGTGAGGGGCTGGGATGTGGCTCAGTGGTAGAGCCCCTGCCTAGAATCCCCCAGTGAGGGGCTGGGGTGTGGCTCAGTGGTAGAGCCCCTGCCTAGACTCCCCCAGTGAGGGGCTGGGGGGTGTGGCTCAGTGGTAGAGCCCCTGCCTAGAATCCCCAGTGAGGATTTGGCTGGGCAGCAGAACACTTGCCTAGCATGTGCAAGTGCCTGTGCTCGTTCCTTATCTAGCACTGCACAAAGAGATTAAAAAAAAAAAAGAGAAAAGAAAAAGATGCTCAACGTCTCAAAAATATCTTCCCTCCCCCAAAATGGACTGAACACCTCAGTCAGGTGACCGACACTAATGTCATGGTTTCAGTTACACTGGGCAGCACCAGCAAACAGCCTCACTTCTGGGCTGTTGCGGTGGAAGTGCAAAGGGATGGTGTAATCAAGAGGAAACTGGACTAACCCAAATGAAAGGACAGTGTACCTGCCAAGGCCATGAAAACTCACAGGCTACAAATTATTTCAAGTTGAGAGCAGAGAGCTAAGGCAACTGGGTATGTTTGATAACATGTTAGGTTTCTGTTCCTTTTTGACTTTTCAAGACAGGGTTTCTCTGTGTAGCCCTGGCTGCCCTGCAACTTGTTCTGTAGACCAGGTTGTCCTCGAACTCAGAGATCCACCTGCCTCTGCTTCCCAAACACTGAGAACGCTGGGCTCTATCCCAGCACTTGAGAGGCAGGGGCAGGGAGATCTCTAATTTTAAGACAGGCCTGATCTACAGAGAGAGTTCCAGGGCAACCAGGGCTACACAGAGAAGCCCTGTCTCAAATCAAACAAACAAGCAAAATTCCCTCATCTGGTCCTGCATGTTTGGAGTATACTGGAAGGTGCGTATTCAAGATATTGGGACTTTTTTTTTCTTCTGAGGTAGGTTTAGAATTCTGGGAACAGATTATGCCTGAAGGGCTAGCAAAGAATCAAGTCTCATGCTCAGCCTTGCAGAGTCTGTTCTTGGACCAAGCCAAGGTTGTCCCTCCTTGGCTATAGCAAGACATAGTGGAGCGCCCCCTAGGGGCGAAGGAAGGTAAGACTTGGGAAAGGCCTGGGCGTTGCAAGGTGTGAGAGGGAGGTGTGCACTTGCTCCTTGCCCCAGACTGTCCTTAAGTAGGTGGAGTCTGCTAGGGAGTGCCTTGCCTGGAAGGGCAAAGGGCTCTGTCTTCTTAGTCACGACCAGCTGACAAGAGTCTCAGTCACCAGGCCACCTTTGTAGGGACATTGAAAGGTAAGTGGTCCCAGCTTACTCATTATTATTATTATTATTTCCCATGGCCAGTGTAAGAAACTCTTTCTCTCTGGGGGTTCCAAACACTGTCCATTTTGCTAAACCCAGCCAAGTGATCTATCTCGCTTGCCGTTCCTGAGTAAGGCCCAAAGTTCCCTGGCCTACTTCCTAGCGAGCCAGCCAAAGGTTCTTCTAGGGCTTTACAAGATGAGGATGAAGCGCCCCCTGGAGGCAATGGGTGGTAAGACTAGGTTGACTTAATGGCAGGTAGGTTAGGGCCAGGGTCAAGGCTGTGGGGCTTCTCTTTCAGACCAGATCTCCACATCTATTACCCTCCAACAGAACCCAGAATTCCGAGCGGCTGGAGCACTGGGGGACACCCGGGCAGAGCCTTCCCTGGAACAAGCCCTGCTGGAGCGGGATGAAGCCATTGCTAAGTGAGAGAAACCGCAGATGGGGGTTGTGGGGGGACTCACTCCTGCTACAGGAGAGGAAAGGGATTCCAGACATCCCGGGAAGGAAGCCACTAGAAATCCCCTGCTGCTGTCCCTGCCGCCTGCAGGAAACGCGCAGTGGAAGCTGAGCTGGACTCCTGCAGAGAGAGATTGCGCACAGTGGAGGCTCAGCTGCTGGAAGCCCTGCAGGAGAAACTGAGGCTGAAGCAGGAAGTGGAGGCCTGGGAGGTAGGGTGGGGCCTGTGATTTGGGAGGTTTGGAAGCCGCCCTTTAGTCCCCAGGGACTGCCTTGAACCTGCTCTCTCTTCCTCCTGTCCCCAGGAAGACATGCAGCAGGTGGTTCGAGAGAGAGTACAGAGTCAACTGCAGGGAGAGTCCAGGGGCGCTCTGGGGACCCAAGCGAACACAAGCACCAGCAGGAACTCCCGGATGCACCTCTCGCGGAGTCAGTGGGGACGATGGTGGTGAAAATGGATCCCAGAACTTTAAGAGAACTGCCTTTATTCATTAAAGGGTTGGACGACCTCTGTACCTCTGGGCCCTCTCGGTGCCCACCTGAATTGTTCTATGCAGAAGCAGGCGGCCGGTTGCAAAGATGCTGCCAGCCCAGAGTTCCCTGTCTGCTCTTTCAAGGAGCCATTTCTTAGGCCAAGAAGCTGCTGACGGCATCCATGAAGTCTTGGGGTTTGTCACTGTGGACCCAGTGGCCAGCATTGGGCACGGTCTGAATCTGGGCTTGAGGAAAGAGACGCCTAATCTCTGAGTGGTGGCTGGGTCTGGCCACCATAGTGAGGTCAAACCAGGATGAGAGGGAGAGGGAGAGGGGGAGAGAGAGAGAGAGAGAGAAACAGGAAAGAATGAGAGTTGCAGGAGCCGATGTGCCCAGTGGTATTGCCAGGTTCCCAGATACCCCATGCGCACACCCCAAGCCCTCCCTAACCCAAGCAGACTCCCACAGCTGGTGGTAAGGCACACCCCTTCCTCTGGCCCTACAATGACTTACTGTACATATCCAGAATTTCCACCAGTTAGAAAGAGAGTTGGCCCCGAGTAGGATTCAAGCTGCTGTGGGAAGGTCAGAATCTTGTCCAAGTGCTGAGCTAAAGTCTCCAAGTTCACTCTCCAAGAGAACCGCCCGTCTACCTCCACCAGGTTGGTGAGCAGGAACCTCCGAATGGCTGGGTCCTGCAGTGGGTCAGGCAGTTGTGAGGGGCTCTCTGTGAGACCCCCCCCCCCACGTGTCTTAGTCTACACCATGGGGGTGAGGAGAAGGGGGTAGCATGTATCACCTTGACAGCGGTGCTAAGCTGTTCATCCACCAGTTTTCGGGCCTGGGAGTGCGGCACCTTCTCCGGGATATCAACGGCCTTCATGGCTGCTATGTATCTTCCTAGATATGATCCAGGTGTGGTTCCTACTGGGCTTATGTCTACAACAACCAATCGCTCCACAACATCTGGCTATGAGACAGAATCTCACTGAGTCTCCAGCTCGGTCGCTGGAGCCTGGTCACCCAAAGCACAGATGTGCCCCACATTATCAGTTGGGCACGTCCGGTGCATTAAGAGGAGGACCCAGACGGACGCAGCTCACCCTCTGCAGTGCCAGCAGCATGGCTGTCTTTCCTCCCATGCTGTGGCCAACGAGGACGCAGGGCACCAGGCCCAGCTGTGGCAGGAGGCCCTGAAGGTCCTGACTCATGGCCTCGTAGCTTGCATCTGGACTATGGGGGCTGTCGCCATGGTTCCGAGCATCCACTGTCAACACCTGGGGTGCAGGGTGAAATAGGAATATAGGAATGGTGGTACCCTGATTATAGACAGTGAAAAGCCTGGGAAACTATGAAGCAGTCAGGGAGATGAGTCTGGGGACACAACTGTGTTTGTGTATGAGCATGTGTGTACATTTTCATGTGCACGTAGAGGCCAGAGATCACTCTTGAATGGCTTCCTTAGTTGCTATCCAACTTATTCCTTGATTTTTACTATATACATATAAATGTATGTATACAGGTGTGTGCAAGTATATGTGCATGCGCATATGCCGTGGTGTGCATGTGCTGGTCAAATCCCAACTTTAGGTATGGAGGGGAGTAGGTATTTGAGTAAAGAGAAGAGCCTCAGACCAAGAGAAACCAAGAGTGCACGAGGCTGAAATTACTGGGTTATATAGAAAAGAGAAGCTGGGGGTGGGGAGGGAAACCCCTGGGCTGGACAAGTTTATGGTAGAGGTTGGGGTGGAAGAGCCACTGGTGAGCTTGGCAGCGAGTGTTCTTTGGTATGGTAACAGGCAGAACCAATAGCCACGTGACCTGAGTTTCTTTGGGACCTGACACAGGGGCAGGTGGAGCTCTGTAACATGAATGGGCGAACTAGAAGGCACCTTGTAAAACCCGGCCTCTTCGAAGGTGTTTTCCGGGTTACTGTGCACTGAAACTTTTCACTTATCAGCAGGAGCCCAGACTTAAGCTAGGTCCACCATCTTCAGGCTTCCCCCTTAGGCCCCGCCCATCCATGCCCCACCCCACCCGGAAGCTCACCCTCCTGCCGGTTCTTTGAACCATCGCCTTGGCGATGGAGTTGAAGTTGGTTTTGCTGCCGAAGAGTCCATGCAAAAAGACGATGGCTGGGAGTGTCGCCTCTCCATCTAGAAGGTTATAGGAGAGCGGCAGCGGCCTGGAAAGTGGGGGCCACCATGGAGAAAGGGGGAGGGTGAAGGAGAGAAGGGGCGAGGCCAAGGGAGGGGCGGGGCCAGCCGGGCCGCGTGCTAAGAGGACCAGTGGAGTCCCACCCTCCGGGTGTCCTTGACTGACCTCGTCTCGGCGTTCTCTTGTCCACTACTGCGGCTGCTACTGAAGGCGACGGGCACCGCCGAGCATCTGGAAGAAGAGGCACCAAGCTTCCCACGGAGGACCCTCCACGCTCGCGCCCAGCGGAGCATGCCCACACTTGCGGCCTATAGCGTGTGCTTCCTAGGGATTGCCCTGCGCACGCCCCGCCTCCCAGAAAGCCCTGCCCTTTTCCAACTGTGGCTCGGCCTATTTTCCTGCCCCCAGTCGAAGCGCCACTCCTGGTCACGTGACTTAACGTAACCCCGCAGCGCAGTTCAGCTCCCTCGTTGCACAATTGCCCGAAGCAGGCGTTTCTTGGCCACGCCCTGGGAGGAGCCTCAAGGAGAGCTGGCCCTTGCACGTTGCAAGCCACTCTTGCAGCCACTGTGAACCTGGTCTGGAGGACTAGTTGCCTTGGTTACGCGCTGGGCGTAGCCATCCAACACTAAGCCCGCCCCGCTTGTACAATTACTCAATTCCTGCAGACACTATGAGGCGCTTAGAGACGAGATCCTTGCCAGGACCAGGGCGGTGTCACATGGGATTGGTCCGCCTCTTGGGCATTACACAATACTCTTAAGACCTGTGAGCCCCTGCCACGCCCTGGAGGGGCCACCCCATTGGCCTGTTCTTTGTACCATCACTCAATCGTCGTAGACTCTGTCGGGCCTCTGGAGAGACACTCCTTGACCACACTCGGGGCGGAGCCACCGGAGACTCTGGAACCACCCCTTGCATCATTACGTAATTTCACCTTCCCTGCCTCTGTGAGCTGTTTCCTTGGTCATGCCCTACGGTGGGCGGAGTCACAAGAAAACCTAGGCTGTCCCTTGCTTGATTTTTTTCCAAACCCTTAAAATGCTGCCGGTAACTTGGCTCCTTGGCCCCGCCCTGGGTGGCGGAGCCTTGCACCATTACGTAATCCTGTACGCACCTGTGAGCACCTCCCGGAGCTCATTGGCTTTGTCGTAGACCACGCCTCAACCTTTAAATGGCGCGTAGTCTGCTAGCGTTCTCTCACTTTAACCAGAGGTTCAGGGAACAGGCGTAGGGCGTGTCCCTTGCAAACTGAGGACCTCCTTTCTCGGCTCTCGAGCTGACCCCACCAAGCCTGCTCCTCAGTCCTCAGGCACCGCCCTGGGTAGATGCCATGCCCTATATGCCTCCGGCAATAGCAGTAGGCGCCAGGAGTGGCTCTTGTCCCAGCTTCCGCCAGCTTGGTGGCGCCGTGCTCCACCACTCCTGCCAGGCTCCCCAGACCGAATGCTTTGTTTTCCGAAGTCCCTTCAAGAAAAAGCTAGAAGAAGCTCTTGAGATCACTTTTTCTTTGAATTGGTAAATTGAAGTACAGAAAGGACAAAATATTGCTACAACAGGCAGAACCAGAATCTTGGTCCGGTCTTCCGTTTCTGATGCAGGTCAATATAGAAGACCAGGATCAAACCCTTGGCCAGGGATTTGTACCGTAGTTGATGCACTGAATAGAAATGGCTCAGGACTGGGCGAGCTGGCTCACACCTTTAATCCCAGCCCTTGGGAAACAGAGGCAAGCGGTTTTCTGTGAGAATTCAAAACCAGCCTGGTGTATATAGGAACAGCCAGGACAGCCATAACTATATAGACAAACTCTGTCTAAAACAAACAAACAAACAAAAACAAAAGAACCCCCTCCCCAAAAAAAAGAAAGCAAGAAAGGGCCGGGGCTAGCAATTTACCATTTACCAGCAGAGAGTGGTAATCCTTCCACCCCCAGAGGGCACCCTATTCCGCGCTGAAATCACTTCCAACAGGATCCCTGTCTTCTGTGCCTCGTAGTCTAGGGAAAGTGAGTTTTTAAATTTCAGACCCTTCTGCTACAATCGACCGTTTAGCAGTTTGGAGCTGTTTTGGTCATAGCAAACACATCTGCTGGAGAACCTCGGGACTCCTTGTTATTCAAGTTAAGTTTCCCAGAACACTTCAAGCACTTCAATCGATTCCTTCCCAGAGTTCCCAGCCAAACACCAAGCTGCTGGATTTTAATTCTCTTTTGTTCTTCTTTGGTGCTGCTGTCTGCCTTCCGCCCTGCTGGTTTGCCTGGTCATTTACACACAGACACAGAGACATACACATGCATATATACACACACACACGCATGCACACACACACACACACTGAGATGTATTTATTTTACTTTACATGTGTGAGTGTTTTTGCTTGCTTGCCGTTATGTTCTATGTATCGCGTTTGTACCTTGTATCCTCAGAGTTCAGAAGAGGCCATAAGCTCCCCTGCAGCTGGGGTGACAGAGGGTTGTGAGTCACTATGTGGGTGTTGGGAGCCGTCCTCCAGTCCTCTGCAAGAGCAGCACATACATGCTCTTAGCTGTTGCAACAGCTCTCCAACCCCTTTTGTTTGTTTTTGAGACATGGTCTCTTTATTATATAGCTCTGATTGCCCTGGAACTCACTCTGTAGACCAGGCTGGCCTCAAACTCACAGGGATCCATCCGCCTCTGTCTCCTCGGTGTGCGCCACTATACCTGACAACTGTTTTTTGGTTTTGTTCTTTTTTTTTTAAAGTCCAGGCTAGCCTCAAACTTTTGTTTGTTGTTTTTTGTTTTTTGAGACAGGGTTTCTCTGTATTTGGAGCTTGTCCTGGAATTCACTCTGCAGACCAGCCTGACCTCAAACTCAAAGAGAGCTGTCTGCCTCTGCCTCCCAAGTGCTGGGATTAAACGCATATTCCACCACCGCCCAGCTATTTAAAACTTTTTAATTATTATTTTTAAATTTATTTATTTTGGGCTGGAGAGATGGCTCAGTGGTTAAGAGCACCGCCTGCTTGTCTAAAGGTCCTGAGTTCAATTCTCAGCAACCACATGGTGGTTCACAACCATCTGTAATGAGATTCTGGCCTGCAGGCAGAATACTGTATACACAATAAATAAATAAATCTTTAAAAAAATAAATAAATTTATTTATTTTATTACATTGGTGTTTTACTTGTGTGTATGTCAGTGTCTGTGTGAGAATGTCAGATCTTGGAATTATAGACAGTTGTGAGCTCCTTTGTGGATGCTGGGAACTGAACCTTGGGTCCTTTGGAAAAGCAGTCGGTGCTCTTAACCACCGAATCATCTCTCTAGCCCCAATTTTTTTTTATTTATTTATTATGTATACAATATTCAGTCTGCATGTATGCCTGAAGGCCAGAAGAGGGCACCAGACATCATTAGAGATGGTTGTGAGCCACTGTGTGGTTACTGGGAATTGAACTCAGGACCTTTGGAAGAGCAGGCAATGCTCTTAACCTCTGAGCCATCTCTCCAGCCCCTCTAGCCCCAATTTTTAAATTGTTTATAAACTTTATTATTTAAAAAAATCTTGCAAATAAATAAAAGCATAACATACCAAAATTAGCAAGACCCAAAGTCTATGCAACTCGAGTGTCTCTAGGCTAGAATTGGCATTTGAAACAGGAGCTGTGGAGCCTCACATTCAATTTTTTACTTTCAGTATCAAATGTATTTTATGCATTCTTCACCACCAAAATAACAAACAAAAAATCCATGAGAGTCAGAACTAGAAAAATGATTATTTTTATATCTTCTTCCAAAACCTGAGTCTTTTATCTGTATTCAGTCCTTCCTCATGCCCTTATGTTTAGCCTTTCTTGTTCTTTTGTGTTGTCCTGCTCACACATGTACATGTGTCTGCAGATGTACATATATTATGGATAGAGAACATGTGACTTTTTTCCTTGAGATTGTATGACCTTTAAATCTCTTTTTGTTTCGTTTTGTGTTGTGTGTATATGTGTTTCCCTGAATGTACAAAATAGGGCATTTGTACCAAAATGGGACTGGAATTATGATTGTGAGCCACCATGAGGGTGCTGGGATTCAAACCTGGGTCCTCTACAAGAGCAGACACTGCTCTGAACCGCAAGCCCTCGCTTTTTATTCTGAGTGGTACTAGGGGTTGAATTTAGGGCCTCATAGCCCTTTTTTTCTTTTTATTTTGGAACAAGATCTTCTTTTTTTGACAGCGGAGGGGGAGGGGGTTCTCTGTGTAACCCTGGATGTCCTAGAGAGCTCGCTCTGTAGACCAGGCTGGCCTCAAACTCACAGAGATTCACCTGCCTCTGCCCCTCAAGTGCTGAGATTAAAGGCGTGTGCCACCACTGCCCTACTGGGATGAATTCTTACTCAGCAGCCCATACTGGCCTTGAACATGTGTCCTCTCACCCAGCCCCAGCAGTAGCTGGAATTATAGATCTGTGTCAACAAACCTATGCCCTGTCTTACACATCTTTTAGGAACCAAGGTTAACTACTGTCTCTGTCTCCAACTGTCCCAGATATTCATTATTTCTAGCCCATATTCATCAAGTGTTTGTCTATAAGTTCTATAGCAATACCTTCCCAGTGTCCATCCTAACCCAGGGGTCCCCTGAGGACCCCACTATATTTTGTTCATCTGCTACAAAAAATATGATTTTTACTGAAGAATCACTAAGGAGCTGGAGTGATGGTCCACCAACTTAGGGCTCTGGCTGTTCTTCCAGAGGACCTAGGTTCATTGCCAATGATTCCCACAGCAGCTCACAACTGTCTGTGACTCCAGTTCCGGGGGAGACAGTGCTCTCTTCTGGCCTCCATGGGCATTGTATGTATAGACCACAGCCTGGTCTATACAGTGAGTTCCAGGATAACCAGGGCTACATGGAGAGACCCTGTCTCGTGAAAACAAAAACATAGCTCAGTGGTAGAGTGCTTGCCAAGTATTCATGACTTCCGAGGTTCAAACTCTAGCCCCACCCCCAACACGCACCCAAAAATGAAGTTTCAGGAGTGCCCACTAACAGGAGAGGGCAGACACTAAGGCTAACCAGAGATGTGTGGGCCCCCCATCTCCTCTTCAGGGCAGGGCTGAAACAGGCTGTGTACCAACTCCCAGCTAAATCCCTCTGTGGAAGGGAGCTCCGCAGCTGTTCCTTTCTATCTTGAACTCACAAGGGACCCTTACCAGGCTGATAGCTTTGTTGGGTACAGAGAGTTATTAGGGCTTTGACAGAAACACCTGAGCCCTGTATGATTCAAAGGCTGGGAAAGGCCTGTCTCCTTTCTTTACATTTTTTTTTGGGGGGGGGCACGGCAGGTCAAGGGTTTCTCTGTGTAGCCCTGGCTATTCTGAAACTTGCTCTGTAGACCAGGCTAGCCTCGAACTCACAGAGATCCTTCTACCTCTGCCTCCTGAATGCTGGAATCTTCCTTTTCTTGAATTTGCGTTTAGATTTATCTACTTTTATTTTATGTGTAATGGTATTTTGCCTGCATATATGTCTGTGTGCCATATGCATATGTGGTACCCACAGAGGCCAGAAGAGGATGTTGGATTTCCTGGGACTATGTGGGTGCTGGTAATCTGACCTGGTTCCTCTGAAAGAGCAACAAGTGCTCTTAACCACTGAACCATCTCTCCAGTCCCCTTCTTTCTTTTGTGTTTTCTGTTTGCTTGGTTGTTCTTTTTTGTTTTTTGTTTTTGTTTGTGTTTTTGTTTTTAGAGACAGGGGGGCACGACAGGTCAAGGGTTTCTCTGTGTAGTCCTGGCTATTCTGGAACTAGCTCTGTAGACCAGGCTGGCCTCAAATTCACAGCTATCTGCTTGCCTTTGCCTCCTAAGTGCTGGAATTAAAGGTGTGCGCCACCACCACCTGGATCTTAGATGTATTTTTTGACTTTTTTTTTTACATGTATTTATTTATTTTTATTTAGTGTATGTCTGTGTGTGTCTGTGTGTGTGTGTGGATACACAGGTGTCATACATGTGTGTGGAGGTCAGAAGATAGCTTGAGGGAGTCTTTGTTCTCTGCTTTCTCCACATTGGGTCTGGGGATTGAACTTATATCCTTAGACTTGGCAGCAAGCGCCTTTATCCATGGAGCTGGATCACCAGCCCCCACAGTCGAAGGGCTCATAGTTCTGTTGGGAAAGGGTTCTGCTGTTAAACAGTTTCTGACCAGCCAACCTTCTGTCTAGCCAGCTCACCCCAAGCTGGCACACAACCTTTGACCACATGCCCAAGAGCCAAATAGCCCAGATCTACTATCAGGGGTGGCCTTGAGGACTTAGGGAGTCCCAGGCCCTGTCCCTGGCCCTAAACCTTGTGGTCATGTGGCTTGCTCAAGGCTGAACCTGGCAAGCAGAAAAACCAGTTGGTCTGAAGGTCCCAGGGGAACATTCCAGAGAAAGTAGTGGGGGGGGGGGGCAGAGAAGAGGGGTAAAGCTACCTGGACAGGCAGGACTCTGAGAGTGGCCTGTTGGGGAAGGGTCATTTCAGAGTTGGCCAAGTCAGGGGGTTTAAGTGTTTAGGTTTGTTGACTTCCAGCAACTCAGGTATGCTCAGGGTACATAGCTCCTAGCCCCTGATAATACTCTTGAGGAAGGTCTCATCCTTATTTTTTCTATCACCTATCTATCTATCTATCTATCTATCTATCTATCTATCTATCTATCTATCTATCTATCTACCTATCTTTCTTTTTTCACTTTTTTTTACCCTTTTAATTTATTATGCATGAGAGAAGAGGGCACCAGATCTCATTATAGATGGGTGTGAGGTGTGAGCCACCATGTGGTTGCTGGGAATTGAATTTAGGACCTCTGGAAGATCAGCCTGGACTCTTAACCTCGGAGCCATCTCTCCGGCCCTCCCCCATCTATCTTTGGATCTATGCGTCTATCTATGTATCTATCAATCATTTACTATTTTTGAATTTATTGTCTATCTGTGTGAGTGAAGCCAGCATGTGGGGTCAGAGGACAAGGGGGAATCAGTTCTCTTCTTCCACTTATGTCCCAAGTTTCAAACTCAGGTCGTCACCGCTGAGCCATCTTGCTCAGGGCATCATTATTTTACCCCGGAGGAAACAAAGAAACGGAGACGAAGTTAGTTAGCTCGAGTCACTAGTGTGCCTCAGGCCGGATTCCTTCCCCGATTCCATCTTCCACCGAGGCTAGGGCCGTCATAATTTCGTCACTGCCCTTCTGGTTATAGACCCGGGACTCAAGAGGTGTGTGTGGCCGGCTGGGAGGCAAGAGACACTGCATCCCGGCGGCGGCCGGGCGTTGAACGGGTTAAAGCTGGAGGCGGCAAGTGTCCTCTTAACCGCACCTGGCTCAGTATCGGTCACGTGCCCAGGGTTTCACCTGCCCTGCTGGGCAGGGACAATCAGGCCGCTTGTTCCCTAAGCCGGTCTCCATAGTGACAGAAGTGTGCCTGGGGAGGTCACGGGGGCAAATTCCTGCCTGCTGGCCCGGGTGTGTCAGGGGTGTCAGCTGGATCGTTGCTTGTTTAGGGGTTCCCTAGGGGGCCGTGGAGGTTCCCGGTGGGGCTCGTCCTCCCAGTCCGCTCCCCCTCCGCGCCCAGGTGTGACTTCCCACCTGGCCACCTGAGGTCATTTCTCCATCAGTCTGGCGTTTCTCCAGATTTTGAATTTAGGTTGATTAATCTGTTGGTGCTTTCCGTATACATTCTCTGGTTTAATCCGCGTGGCTGTTGGCGCAGTGGGGTGGTAATCCCCCTGGGTCGTTATCCAATACCCCGCTCCCCCTCTCGTAGTTAGTACTCTGAAATACAACAATACATTAACTGCATGACAGGAACTTTCCCCAGCCCTAATGAACCACAAACTTTTTTTTTCAAGTTTTACTTGTTTTATTCTATGTGTATGGGTTTTTTTTCCTGCATATATGTCTGTGCACTACATGCATGCCTAATCCCAGAGGAGTTATAGATGATTGTGAGTCACCATGTGGGTGTTGGGTACCGAACCAGGGTCCTCTGCAAGGGCAACAAGTGCTCTTAACCACTGAGCCATCTCTTCAGCGCCTGAACACAACTATAACTAAATTATTTATTCATGCTGAGTCAGAGTCTCATGTAGTTCAGATTGCTGGGAGTTGAACCCAGGTTGTATGGAAGAGCGATCAGTAGACCTCTAGCCCACTGAGCCATCTCTCCGGTCCTATTCATTTATTTTTAAAGGTTTATTTTTATTTATGTATGTGTGCACGTATGAGTGTATGCCACGGTGCTCAAGTGTCCTGGGAGGCTAACAAAGGGGACTTGAAACCCTGGGAACAGGAGTTCCAGGTGGCGCGTGCCCCCTGACATGGCTGTTGGGAATAGAACTCAGATTCTGTGGAGGGGCAGCCAGCACGCTTAAATGATCACTGAGCCATCTCTCCAGCTCCTTATATATTTTCTATTAATTAAATTATTCATTTATTTTACATCTGGACCACAGTTTTCCCTCCCTCCTCCCCTCCTACCACCTTCCCACTGACCCCCCTAGTCCCCCACCCCCCATCCCCCGTCCCCGTCCTCCTCCCATCCCTCCAGCCCCTAATTTATTTCGTGGCTCTGGAATAAAACTAGGCTTTGAACATTCAAGTCTTCTACTAGTGAACTTGGCTTTTGTTTTTTTAAGAGGCATGTCACCACGTTACCCTGGTGTATTAGTTACTTAATTGTTGCCATGGCCAAATAACCAACAAAAGCAATTTAAGGAAGGCAGGCTTGATTGCCCTTCACAGTTCTAATGTCCAGTTGGTCATGGAAGGCAGCTGGTCACACTGCATCCACAGACTGGAAGCAGAGAGATAAAGGCTGGTACCCGGTTCCCTCTCTCCTTTTTATTTGGTCCAGGATACCAGTCCAGGGGACGATAAAGTGCCGATTAAGTGTGGGTCTCTTCACCTCAATTAACCCAATCTAGAAAGTTTCTCAGAGACCAGAGGTTTGTTTCCTAGATAACTCTAGATCCTGTCAAGTTGAAAATTCATTTTAGCCGTCAGGCTCACGGCCCTCCCTCCTCACTCTCCCAAGTACAGAATCACAGGCGTACCCCAGCAGGCACACCCAATTCTATGTTTGTTCAAACTTAACAACCTACTCCCCTTGAGAAATGGCAGCCTGAAGGTTATAATCCTGTCTGCCCGGCACACCTGAGCCTTCATTTTGTTCGTTCGTTGTTTTGTTTTTGCTTTTAATAGCCCGATCTTTTACTTATTGAGGATCTACTGTATGCAGAGGTTTGGAATATAAGAAAAGCCCAGATCAACCTAGATGGTACAGATACTAACTGGTATGTTTGAAAAAAAAATTAAAAAGTAAAACGAACAATAAAAAATGAAAAGCTTCAAAAGCAAGGAAGCTGACTTGACCCTGGAAGCGCCTGAGAGCAAAACGAAAGAGATGGATGAGAGAAAGACCTGGAGCCTGGGGGTGTGTTGAATAGGTGAGCTGGGTTACAGCAGAAGAGAATGTTCTAGAAGCCAGCACACCATGTGCAATGGTGAAGTCATCCATCTCTCTCAAGCAGAACATCCAACTCTTTTTTATTTATTTACTTTTGAGACAGGGTCTCCATATGGACCTTAGGCTGACTTTAAACTCTCTCTTAGAAGAAGAAGGAGAAAAAGAAGAAAAGAAGAAGAAGAAGAAGAAGAAGAAGAAGAAGAAGAAGAAGAAGAAGAAGAAGAAGAAACAGTTAATTTGACTTATAGTTTGAAGGCAGATGGTCTATTGTGACAAGGAAAGCAAGGTCACAGGAGCTGGGCCCATTGCAAACACTGTCAAGTGGCAAAGAGAGAGGAACGCTGGTGCTCAGTTCACTTTCTCCTTTCTGTTTAGTCCAAGACCCCAGCCCCCCTGGGATGGTGCTGCCCACATTCTGGAAGGGTGCATCCAACTATGCTAAACCTCTCTGGAAACACCTTCATGGACAAGCCTAGATGTGTGTCTCCAAGGCGATTTTAAACCCAGTCAAGATTAACCACAAATCCATCCTTTGTTTACCCGACACCCCCATGGTATTATGCTAATCTGTAATACTCCGTCCCTAGGTCCTTAAAAGTTTGTACCCACCTCCTAATGCAAAGTACATTTAGCTCAACTCCAGCAGTCCCTTCTGACCTCAAACTCTTTCTTGTTCAAGACAGATTCTCAAGTAGCCAAGGTTGACTTTGAACTCGGTATGTTGCCAAGGATGGCCCTTAACCTCCCCCATGATGGGATTATAAACTTGTGGTCTGGAACTCTTTTTTTTTTAATGTATTTATTTTATTTTCATTTTTATGTTTGTGAGTGTTTCACTTGCATGCCTGCGTATGTACTATGTATGAGCCTGGTACCCGTGGAAGCCTGAAAGAAGGTGTTGGTTTCCCTGGAAGGGACGTTATGGATGGTTGTGAGCTACCATGTGAGTGCTGGGAGTTGAACTCAGAGCCTCTGAAAGAGTAACAGGTGAGCTGGGCAGTGGTGGCACACGCCTTTAGTCCCAGCACTTGGGACGCAAGTAGGTGGACCTCAGTGAGTTCGAGGCCAGCCTGGTCTACAAAGTGAGTTCCAGGACAGCCAGGACTGTTACGCAGAGAAACCCTGTCTGGGAAAACTAAAAAGAGTACCAGGTTCTCCGGGCTCCGGTGCTCCTAACTGCTGAGCCACCTCCTGCCTTCAATCTTCTTTAGTTTTCTAAGGGATTACAAGTGTACAGCCCCTGTCCTAGCCTTTAATGGCTGAGCCACCCCTCCAGCTCCAAGCTTTTAAAGTCTTTCTAGAGAGGTTAGAATTGATTCATTGGGTGAAGTGTTGGTAACCAAAGTGTGAGGACTTGAATTCAGATCCCTATCACCCACATAAAGATGGGGCACTTTGGTATGTCTCTTTAAATCTAGTCCTGGGAAGCTAGAGACAGGCAGATCCTGGGATCCCAGCTGGCCTAACAGAATTGATGAGCTCCAGGCTTATTGAGAAATCTTGCCTCAAAAAATAAGGTGACTAAGAGGTTAAGAGGAAAAAAAAAAGTAGTTCAGAACTCTTGTTGCTTTTCTAGAGGACCTAAGTTTGTCTCCCAGCATCCACAAGTAGCTCACAATGACCCATAACTCCAGCTCTAGGGATCTGATGTTCCCTGTTGCCTGGATTCCCCTACACACACACACACACACACACACACACACACACACACACACACACACACACACAAAGAGAGAGAGAGAGAGAGAGAGAGAGAGAGAGAGAAACTAAAAATAAAATAAGGTGGTAGCAATTAAGGAAGATGTCTGACATTGACTTCTGGCCTTCATATGCACGATAAACACATCCACATGAACACACACACATCCACAGACACCACAGACACAGAGCATCATCACTCTTTCTTCCTTATGCCTCTTTCTCCTAGATCCCTCCTAGCTCTGTTAATTTTTATTTCCCGATGGCTCTGATTGTCATTGTGCTCTCTCTCTCTCTCTCTCTCTCTCTCTCTCTCACACACACACACACACACACACACACACACACACACACACACACGTCTTGAGTCATTTCTCTGTAGCTATCAGCACCATCTGTTCCAAACTCAGACCATATTTCTCTGTTGACCTGTTTTGTATTTTCCGAGCTCCGGGTTCATGCTCATGTCCTCGGGGGCACGGACAGCTGCTAGAGGAGCTGAAAGGTGACTTTGTATTTGCAAGTGTTCCAGCTCTGGAGGGAAGTCAGGCTACGCCTATAACTGTGTTCTGGTAGGGATGGTCTCCCTGCAGGAGTTTTTTCAGGGCGAAGGTTTCCAGGGTGGAAATTGGTTGGATTTCAATCCCTGATCTTGGACAAACTCAGAGATTGGCTGGATTTCGTGCTCAGGGATTGGCTGGATTTGTGCTCAACTGGTCAAGGGCAGAGTGTGTTTCTTTGACTCTAGTTTCAGGGGTCAGGGTGTGTTTCTTTTTTTCTTTTTTCTTTTTTCTTTTTTTGAGACAGGGTTTCTCTGTAGCTTTGGAGCCCATCCTGGAACTAGTGCTTGTAGACCAGGCTGGCATCAAACTCACAGAGATCCGCCTGACTCTGCCTCCCAAATGCTGGAATTAAAGGCGTATGCCCCCTCTGCCAGGCCAGGGTGTGATTCTTTGGCTGGCCCTTTTACCCTACAGTGTTCCCAGAGCGGAAGCCCTTTGTGGGAAAGACAGGCAGACCGGACTCCAGACCGCTGAGATTTGTTAAATTCTCCCAACCCTTAGCCATCCATTTCCCTTCTCTTCCCTCCTACCTGTCTTTCCCTTCCCTACCTTCTCCTTTTGGATGTTGTTTTTAAAGTTTTAATCAGTCTCTCTCTCTTTTTCTCTCTCTTCCTCTCTGTGTCTGTGTGTGCACACATGTGTGTGTGATGTGTATGTGAGAGGCGGTTGCTTATGCCGTGACACACAAATAGAGGAAAGAGGTGGAGTGGATTCTCTTGCATATTTATGTAGGTTCCAAGGGATTGGACTCAAGTTGTTGGGCTTGCATGGCAAGTGCCCTTCCCACTGAGGCATCTCACCAGTCCCCTGCTGATGGCTTTTTTGAGGTGGGATTTCATATAGCCTAGGTTGGCCTTGAACTTACTGCACAGTCAAGGATGACCTTAAACTCCTAATCCTCTTGCTCTCCCTCTAAATGCTGGGGTTACTGCTTGCACCACCATGTCTGGCTCTTGTTCTTGTTGTTGTTATTTTGTTTTTAGTTTTTGGAGACAGGATCTTGTTACATAGCCCTGGCTAGCTTGGAACTCACTGTATATAGATCAGGCTAGCCCTGTACTTTCAGGGATCTTTTTGCCTCTGCTTCCCCTGTGCTTGGAGGGTAGACATAAACCTCTATAACCGCTGAGTCCTCTTGACTTTGTTGAACTTGCGGTCCAAACTTAGGACTGAAGTTCATTGTATTTGATTGTCTGTGCAAAATAAAGCATCTAGGGTCACTGCTGTGCTTGATATGAAAATGGCCCCCATAGGCCCATAGGGAGTGGCACTCTTAGAAGGTGTGACCTTGTTGGAGTAGGTGTGGTTTTGTTGGGGGGGAAGTGTGTCACTGGGGATGAGCTTTGAGGTCTCAGATGCTCAAGCCAGATCCAGTCTCTCTCTCTCTCTCTCTCTCTCTCTCTCTCTCTCTCTCTCCTTTCTGCAGATCCAGTTGTAGAATTCTTAGCTACCTCTTCAGCACCACATGTGCCTGTGTGCCACCATGCTTCCTGCCATGATGATAACTGACTAAACCTCTGAACTGTAAGCAAGTCCCAATGGAAAGTTTTCCTTTATATGAGTTGTCATGGTCATAGTGTCTCTTCACAGCAGCAGAAGCCCTAAGACAGGCACCTTACAAAGAATTACATAAAATGTTATTACACATCTGTCAGGGACCAGCCTCGACGAAAATACCTCTCTCCAGGGTAGAGGCGTGGGGATTTAGAAATATAGCAAAGAATATGAAGACGTGAATGAAAACAATAAAATGGAGAATCATACAGGAGAGTATCAGGAGGGAGTTCCAGCGAGTACTGAAATTCGCCTGCATTTGATCTCCAACTGCTTAAAATACCCTTGACCCCAAGAGGCAGGAATGAGATAAAAAACTACATTAACAGGACACAAGGAAATGAACAGACTAGTTGAAGGTCAGTTGAGGGCTACTTCCACAGTTAAACCTTCTGTTGCTAGAGCAAAACAAGTCATGCTCACACCCTAGACCAAAACATTCTATAGCAAACCACTCCCTGAGTGGAATCTCCATAAAGAAACTGGACCGGTAGTCAGGTCCTTAGCCTTTTTTGGGAGGTAGGAACACATCTACTTCTCTATTCCTGAAATACAAGGTCTGGATATTAGCCACACCTATTGACAATAGCCTTAAGAGAGGAGAACTCTCTGGTCTGAATCTAGGTGGGACCTTTGAGGTAGAAGCACAATAACCTTGAAGAAACTAGAGGTAAGTTCCAACTTTCTCTGACCTTTGGTCAACGTGGAAATAGGCTCACCTTTCTGGACCTCTACACACACACACCTAAGTCTGGGGACTGTCATTTATAAGTGCTACAACGCCTTAAGCACATATGGTTCCACTCACGGGCTTCTTTTAAGCCAGCAAGCAACTATTCATTCATCTGAAAATATTTATGCCAGGCAGTGGTGGCACATGCCTTTAATCCCAACACTCAGTAGGCAGAGGCTGGCGGATCTCTGAGTTTGAGGACAGTCTGATCTAAAGAGTGAGTTCCAGGACAGCTAGGTCTGTTACACAGAGAAACTCTGTTTTGAGAAAGAAAGAAAGAAAAAAGAAAGAAAGAAAGAAAGAAAGAAAGGGAGGAAGGAAGGAAGGAAGAAAGGAAGGAAGGAAGGAAGGAAGGAAAATATTTACTAAGAGTCTGCTAAGGACAAGGATGACCTTCAGTTTTATTTTATTTATTTATTTATCTGCAGGACTGGGTTTTGAACCCCGGGCCTCAAGCGTGCCAGGCAAACACTTCTCAGCCCATACAGGCCCTTCACTGGGGAATTGTAGACCAGCTTGCTGTACCACTGGATCAGGACCCCCAAGTCTTTGTTTTCAGCTTTCTAATTTTGAGACAGGGTGTCACAAAGTTCTCCAGACACAGACTGGCACTGGCTTTGAACTCGCCACGTGGGCCAGGTAGTCCTTGAACTTTGAATCCTCCTGCCTCAGCCTCCCAAGTACCTGGGATTGCATCTTTAGGCCACTAGTACTGGCCTTGATTTTACTTTAGCAGTGCTGGGAATGGCTGCAGGGGCTCTCACAGGGCAAGGCAAGTGCTCCACCATCGAGCTACACAACCAGTACACAAGTGTATGACTTTTGGAGCTAGGCATGCGGCAATTACGTGACCTCATTCTTTAAGGAGCACAGAAAACCAAACTTGGGGGCCAGTTTCCTGGGTAAAGAGACTGCTATGAAAGCCCGAGTACAGATTCCTAGTCCCTGTGGTGGGTGATGCACACCCACATCTCAGCTTTTGGGGGGGGGGAGGATACGGAAACAGGCAAATTCCAGGGGCTCAAGCTGAAATGGAGAGCCCAGGTTCAGAGAGAAAGCCTGTCTCAAAATCTGTAAGGATGGGCTGTGCACGGCGCTGCAAGCTTTTTTGTTGTTCATTCCTGTTTTTGTTTGTTTTGCAGACAGGGTCTTGCTACTTAGCCCTGGCTGGTCCTGGAACTCACTCTGTAGAGCAGGCTGGCCTTGAACTCACAGAGATCTGCCTGGCTCTGCAGAGTACTGGGACCACTTCTTGGCATCTTTTTTTTTTTTTTTTAAATAGGGAAAATAATGACGAGAGAGAGAGAGAGAGAGAAAGAGAGAGAGAGAGCGCTACAACCGGGACATTATTGCTTGTCTTACAGATCAGAGTGACAGGTACCCAGGCCCTGCAAATGGTGGGACAATCCCGTCTGTATTACAGATCTGAGCGACAGGTACATAGGTCCTGCAGAAGGTCCCTCAGCAGGCACCAGGAGCCCCCTCCTTGGTTTGCTTCTTCACCAACTTGGCAAAAACCAACCGTCTTGGCTCCGGTAGCCTTTCCTGGATCACTGGCAGGGCGCACAGGCGCAGAGAAAGACAGGTTACTGTCTGAAGCCTCCTGGAGACCTCGAGAGAGCCACAATAAACACTGCAATTGTTTGATGAAGCACTTGGCTTTGGGTCTGGGCAGCAGGAAGAGCTAAAACTGGTGTGGCAAGGCAGAGGTGGCCCGCGGCAAGAGTTTGCCTGCAGGGCCTGGTGAAGAGCTCTGAAAAGGTGCTTTCTGAAGAAACCTGGGGCGGCTTCTCCCAGCCACTTCTCCTGTGTCTCTAAAGCTTCTGTGTGGCCGGATGTACTAAAATACTAATGATCAAAATGCACATTAACTAAGTCCCTATGCACCCAGCATGGTACCTGGGTAGTCTCTTGTTGGTTTTTGCTTGTTTGTTTTAAAACAGCGTCTCACTATGTCGCCCAGGCAGGCTTGGGATTCACTTATGTTGAAGTAGGCTTCCCTTGAACTCACCGAATCTACCTGCCTCTGCCTCTGCCTCTAAGAGTGTTGGAATTAAAGGTGATTTTTAATTTTTTTTTAAATCTGAGACAGATTGTTCTTCTATAGAGCAGGCTGGCCTTGAACTTGTGAAGATCCTTCTGCTGTCTTTGCCTCACAAGTAAGCAGATTATTAGATGTGTGTCACTAGGCCCTGCTCCCCCTGCCCTCCCCTCATGGTGTTCCTAACGTCTTATATTTTATTTTGGCTTTTTTTTTAAAATTTTTTTAACTTTAATTATGTATACAATATTCTGTCTGTGTGTATGCCTGCAGGCCAGAAGAGGGCACCAGACCCCATTACAGATGGTTGTGAGCCACCATGTGGTTGCTGGGAATTGAACTCAGGACCTTTGGAAGAGCAGGCAATGCTCTTAACCTCTGAGCCATCTCTTGGCTTTTTGAGACAGGGTTTCTCTGTGCAACAGACCTGGCTGTCCCGAAACTCACTTTGTGGATCAGACTGACCTTGAACCCCTGGAGAGCTGCTTTCCTTTCCCTCCCAAGTGCTGGGATTAAAGATGTATGCCACCACTGCCTGGTTTTTTTTTTTTTTTTTTTACTTTTTTTTTAATTGAAAGAATTGTATACTTCCACTTCTCTTATTAACAATTTATTTCATTGCTATTGGCTTTTTTTTTCTGGCATGGGGGTGCATATAAGTGGGTGTGTCTGAGTAGACAGGGGCAGCCGATCCCCTTGGAGCTGGAGCGACAGGTGTGAGCTGCCTTTGGTGGGCGCTGGGCGCTGGGGTCCTCTGTGAGAGCAGTGTGTGCTCCTAGCTGCTTGGTCATCTCTCCAGTTGCCCTTCTTTCTCTTTTCTTTTGGTTTTTCGAGACAGGGTTTCCCAGTACTACAAAGCCTGTCCTGGAACTCGCTCTGTAGACCAGGCTGGCCTCGAACTCATGGAGATACGCCTGCCTCTGCCTCCTGAGTGCTGGGATTAAAGGTATGCGCCACCATCACCTGGCTATTTTCTGTTTTGAAACAGTCTCACCGAAGCATCAGGCTGGCCCTGAACTAACTCCATAGCCTAGATTGGACTTCAACTCAAGACCCTGCTGCTTCAGCTTCCTGAGTGATCGGGATTACGGCTGTATACCACCAAAGCTGACTTTACCTTGCCTTCGGAAGCTGGTGAGTATCCCTGTGCCCACCTTTAGGGCACTGTGGGACAATGAGGTCAGAAATGCTCCTCAGTTCTGGCTTGGGCCCAATTTGGGTCCCTGGGTCAGAGAATGCTGGAGCTGGAGGGAGACATTACCCGCCAGTTCTTTGTCCACAGCCCCGGAATCTAGTCAGGACCAGAGATACCTTCTCCACTTCCTTGTCCCTTCCTCCCCTTAAGCACTTTCATTTTTTAAGGGTCCCTTCATTTCATGTAGCCCCTCCCATGCCTAAGCCTTTCCCTGGTCAGATGATGGCTCAGTGGGTTAAATGCATGTCCAAGTAAGCTTGGCGACCTGAATTCAGCCCTTGAAGCCCATGAAAAGACAACAGAACTGACTCCACTTACTTAACTGACTTCTGACTGCCACTTGTGCACCTTGGCGCATGCGTGTACTCCCCCCCCCCCACGCATCCACACCCAATTAAAATAAAACAAAATAAAAAAAAAAAAAAAACAGGACTCCACTCTTAGAGCTCCGCCCCTTCACTGAGCCAACATCTGTTTATTCTTTTATTCGAGACAGGGTTTCACGTAACCTTGGCTGCCCTCAAGTTCACTGTGAAGTCCAGGCTGGCTTTGATCTCATAATCCTCCTGCCTCAACCTCCTACGAGCTGAGATTACAGTCGTGGCACATACTTGGCCCCAAAGCTCTCCTCATCAGCCACTTGTTCTGTCCTGGGGTCTGTCCCCTCCTGGAGAGAAGAGAGGTTTCCCTAGGGGAAGCTGCTGGGGACAGTCGGCTACATTCTCCTTGCTCTTTTAGGATCTTATCAGGCATGAACTCAACACTGGGGCATTTACTATGAATAGCAACCCATTTCCTCTTCCTTAGGTCATCCTGATGCCAGCACACTGGCATTCCTTAGGGAAGAGGAGGGGACTCTCTGGAGCGGTTCCCCTAAGCAAGCTTTTGGCACTGGGCACACCGGAACCTGCCTCGAATACCAGCTACTTAGGATGTTTAGCTAAGATGAGCATGCGGCTAGTCCTGGACTACAGATTGAGACCTTGTCTCAAACCCAAGCCCAGTATCAAGTGTTTGTGATCCAATACCCAGGTGACCCTCTTTCCCTCCTAGATCACCAGGATGGTCAGCATAGCTCAGTATCCTCCTGCTCCAGCCTCCCCACGAGTCCTTTCTCAGGCATGCCACTTCGCACGGTGCCTAAGTGCCCAGGTCAGACTCTTAACCCCCACTGACTTTCCCCTCCATTCCTGTCCCCAGCATTCTTGCTTAGGCCACCTATAGCCACCGTGCTGTTTAAAAACAGGTCCCTTCTCATGTTCAAACACTGTTGTCCATCCCCACATTCTTGAAACTCTCCTTTTGGTTTCTAGAAGGAGCTCACTGTTCCTCTGGTTTCAGCCGGAGGTTAATGACTCCTGGGTTTACAAGGTCTCTGTACGTTTATTCTCCTTCCTGTTTCCTGGATCGTCTTACCTGGCCATTCCTAGTGTGTGACCAACTCTAGCACTCAGATGGAGCCGCCCTCGGCTTTCTCCCAGGAACCTGAGCTGCTGTTTTGGTAGTTGTTCCATTATCGATGATCTAAGGCTGAAAGCTGAGGCTGTATTAATTGTACCTTATCTTGGTTTTTCAATACATGGTTTCTCTGCGTAGCCTTGAAACTCACTCTGTCGACCAAGCTGCCTCAAACTTAGAGATCTGCCTGCCTCTGCCTTCCGAGTCCTGGGGTTAAAGGTGTGTGCCACCACCGCCCGGCTCAAGTTGAGGCTATCTTAGATTCTTCTTGCTCCCCCCAACCCCACTCTGACACCCTAATGGTCCTGGAGTCCTGGGAATTCCACTTCCTTAAACGTCCTCAGTTCCGCCCCGGAATACCACCATCTCACCCTAGATGGGGCTTCTCTATCATCTTTGAGTGCCTAACCCAAGTTTCTCTCACCTTTTGTTGCTGTTGCTTGTTTGTTTGTTGAGACAAAGCCTCCTTATACAGCTCTGGCTAGTCTGGAATGCAGACCAGGTTGGTCTAGAACTCACAGAGATCCTCCTGCCTCCAGAGTGTTGGGATTAAAGACCTGCTCCAACATGCCCATTTTGTTTTGTTTTGTTTTGTTTTGTTTTTGAGACAACTCATGTAGCCCAGGCTGGCTTTGGAACTGTTATATGAACCAGCTGTGGTGATCAGCCTGGTCTACATGAGTTAGACAACCAGGGCTATATAGAGAGACCCTACCTCAAAAGACAAATGAACGAGAGAGAGAGAGAGAGAGAGATGTGGCAGAGACTATAAACTTGAACTCCTGATTTTCTGCCTACACTTCCCAAACAGTCTCACCGCTTTAAATCACGGCCACCTAGGCACCTGTTTTCCCTTCAAGAGCCCCGTTCTGGTTTCCTTTATCTTGTTCCAAGAGCAAGCACCTCACTTCTCAATATTGTTTAAAGCTAGGTCCCTCCCTCCTTTGCGGGCACTGGGAAGACAGTGAGGTGGCCTTTTTCCTCATCTCTCCACCTCCAGGTCGGAAGAGTTGTCAAAAGTTCCTTTCAGTCCCCGTCCCTCCACCCCCAGGCTAGGAAAGGAACCCAGGAGGCCCCGTGTGTGCTACGCAAGTACTCTATTACTGAGCCACACCCCCATCGCTTAGATGTCCTTTTGGTGAGGCATTCGAGCCCAACAATAGGTCTTTTTGTTTGACGTCTCCAAATATAAAATCGCAGTGTAGAATGTACTTCTTTAACCCGCACATATGTCACCTCAAAAGCCCAGAGCAAGGCTATGGATCGAAGCTCCAAACTCAAACCAAGTGGGACATCCGGAAGAACCCCTTGCCTCCTCCAGCTATGCCCCTCAGAAGCCCTCTGGCTGGATCTCTAGAAAAGTCTTGCTATAGGCTCTGTTGAGTTCAGTCCCGGAATATCTCCCAAGAGACCCACCATGTGAGCACCCCCATTTTACTGGACCTGTATGCTGTTTTAAGCTGGCTGCCCACGGCGAAGGCTATCCCAGGGATATTCCCCAGCAGCTGCCCGGCAAGGGAGGTGGTGGCCTGTGGGGGCCTTTCAGGATAAGGACGCTCCAGCGACTGCAAAAATGAAAGGTTTTATTGAAAAATATGAAACGGCCCGTTTTATGGTTGCCTGTCTCTGCCCACTGTGAACCTTCCGGCTGCGGAAGGACGGGGCTGGCAAGTAGCTGCGGTGGCCACCCCAGTCCTGTACTCGGGAAGGGTGAGGTTTCTTTGTCCAGACGGGTTGGGTTGGACGGTTCCTAGGCCCGGCAGTCAGGTGGCAGCCGGGGAAGAGGGGGGTCGCCAGGCTGTCTGTCCTCTTCCAGTCTAGCAAGCAGACTGCGTGGCGTCTGAAACCATCTGGAAGGTGGTGTGGTCTCCGACGCATGGCCGCAAGCTGGACTGGTGAGGTGCTTCGGCTGCTGGTAGTGGTGATGGTGCGGTCTGCGTGCACCCGGCCCCTCAGACATAGTCCTTGCGGTCATAGGCGGTGCCGGTACCGGTGCCAGGCCCGGTGGATCGCGGCGCAGAATAGAGGACCTTGGTGGTCGCGTACTTATCGCGTGGTGGGCAGGAGCAGCAGAGCAAGGCGCCCCCTAGTAGCTGCAATGCGGAGGCTGCCCAGCCCACGTACAGCCCGGCTCCCATCTCCCGCTTCTGGGCCTCAGGCACCAGTGGGTTATAGAAATCCCTGATGATGGTGTTGGCCGACCAGGACACTGGTACTAAGGTGAGCAGAGAGGCCAACAGGAAAAGCACTCCCGCCCCGATGGTGATCTTGGCCTTAGCCGTCTCGTCTTGTACGCAGTTAGTGCACTGGGCGCCCACGAGCGCCACGAGGAGCCCGAAGGCGGCCATCAGGATGGACACCACGATGAGGGCTCGGGCAGCTTGCAGGTCCTGCGGCAGGGCCAGCAGCGAGTCGTACATCTTGCACTGCATCTGCCCGGTGCTCTGCACCACGCAGTTCATCCACAGGCCCTCCCAGGTGATCTGCGCCGTGATGATGCTGCTACCGATGAATGACGAGACGCGCCACATGGGGAGAGCGCAGCACACGATGCTGCACAGCCAGCCCAACACGGCCAGCGACGTGCCGGTGATCTCCAGGCCCATGGACATGGCTGCTGGACTTGAACCGGCTCTGCCGGGCAGCTCCGGGGGCTGGGAGACGAGAGATCGAGGCCGCTGGACCTGAGAACCAACTGCCGTGAAAAGATTGACAGACGACTGTCGCCGAGACAGACGAGTGGATGGCAAAGGACGGGGCGCGCTAACGGCTCCTCTCCCGGGGCTC
Organism: Myodes glareolus; assembly: GCF_982192425.1. Classification (NCBI taxonomy): domain Eukaryota; kingdom Metazoa; phylum Chordata; class Mammalia; order Rodentia; family Cricetidae; genus Myodes; species Myodes glareolus. The sequence goes on from NC_142027.1 coordinate 111,436,215, forward strand.
TCACGGAGGCTGCCCCTGCACCTGCCTGTAGCTTTGGAGGCTGCCTGCTGAGACTGGGTTGGCTCGGGGTGGGGTGGGTTGGACTTAGCTGGTGCCCAGAGGAGGGTGGAGCTCGCTTTCCTGGCCCAGGGGACAGTGACGTGCGTCCCGTTCAGTCCCGTCCGTCCTCCCCTTCCCCTTCACCAAGGGAGGAAGGACTTAGCCAGAAACCGAGTGTTCGGGAGTGGGGGTGGGGGTGATGTCGAAGGAAGGCCGGGACCTCTGCGCTCCCTCCTTTCCAAACCTCTCCTAGTTCCTCATCCTCAACGAATTCTCTGGAGACAGACAGAGGGGGAGGGGAGGGGCATTTCAGGGATTTTTTTTTGAAACGCAAATCACCAATAATAATCTGCTTTCCCCACCTCCATCCTTTCCAGCGCGGGAGGGAGGCGTAGGATGGGGGCGAGGCCAACTCCTCTGGACAGCCCGGACTGGGAGGACCCAGTGGGGGCGTGGCTGCGACTGTTTGTCGTTGTAAGTGGACGGAATTGCAGTACCTGTTCTGGGTCTCTCCAGCTTTGAGGCAAGTATACTGGCCTTGCCCGAGCGCAGTTTGATGCAGGCTGGTAGCAAGGTCTATATTTGGAGATACTTGACTCTGAAGCCAGGGCCGCCCACCTGCAGCCCCCTCCCCAATCAGGTGTTGAGTTTAAATTCTTGTCCAGGCACCTCATGTGGCCATGGCAGACTTAGCTCAATTACTGCCCCAACCAAAAGCTGCTTTTCCTCATTGAAGTTCTCTTCGTGGGGTCTTGTTTCCTCTCCTTTGGCGGGGCAGAGCGAGTGCCAGGTGAGGTGGGAAAGAGAGTTGACACAGTCAAGAACAGAAAAGAAAAAGTCAAGCTAGGTGTGGTGGCTCATCCCTGAGGCCGAGACAAGAAGAGGGCTTTGAGTTCAAGGCCAGAGTGGGCTAAAGAGTGTGTCCCAAAATTAACACAACACACATATGAAAAGCCCTGTACAGTTGGGCGGTGGTGGTACATGCCTTTAGTTCCAGCACTCGGGAGGCAGAGGCAGAGGCAGGCTGATCTCTGTGAGTTCGAGGCCAGCCTGGTCTACAGAGCGAATTCCAGGACAGGCTCCATAGCTACTGAGAAACCTGTCTCTAAAAACAAAACAAACAAACAAACAAAAATCTCTACAGTGTGTCATGCCTGTAATTTCAGCACTTGGGAACGTGGAGGGAGGCAGGAGTTCAAGATTGTCTTGGCTGCGTGGAGAATTCAAGGCCAAATGGACCACATGAGACCCTGACTCAAACTATAAACAAACATATATCATAAAAAGCCCCAAACACCAATCCATATTGCCTCTGTGTGCTGTCTCTCCTGCTCATGGGTTGTTTTTGGTTTGTTTGTTTTTTTTTTTTTTCGATATTGGGTTTCTCTGTAGCTTTGGAGACTCTTCTGGAACTAGCTCTTGTAGACCAGGCTGGCCTTGAACTCACAGAGATCCTCCTGCCTCTGCCTCCCAAGCGTGGCTCATGCTCCGTCTCCTTCCCTCACCTCTTCCCTTCAGCATATCTAGGGTCTGGCTCTTCCGGCTTTGCTCCTAGACACCCCAAGGGCCTATGCTTGGGGTCCTTTCTTCATGAGACCCTCCTACAGCTTCCCACGTGGCTTATTGACCCCCAGCCCCCAAGTCTTTTGTAGTTTCAGAGCAGGGGGTGTCTCTCACTGGGTAGAGTGCTTAACCAGCCCGCTCAAAGTCCTTGGTCTGTCCTGGGCACTGAGTAAGCCCCCCGGGAGATGGTATGTTGATAATCACCACCCTAGCGTACATCAGAAGTTCAAGATCCTCCGCAGCTACTTAGTGAATTGAATACTTAGTGAAGGTCCGTGTGTGTGGCTTGGAAACCTGCCCCCAGACAAAAAACAAACGACAGCAAAACCATCCCAGCTTCTTACCCACAATGCCCAGTCCCCTCTGATACCTCTTTTCTTTCGTATTTGACACCAGCTGTAGTTCACTCCCTCTTCCCTGTCTTTTTTCCTCTCTTCCTCCTTCTTCTCCCCCTCCACACTTCCCTCCCTGCCTTTTTCTTCCTCCACACTGCCCCCCCCCCACTGCACTGCATAGCCTAGGGTGGCCTTAAACTCAAGATTGTTTTGCCTTCCCCGCCTGAGTGGTGAGATTCTTTGTGAGAGAGGCTACGCTTGGTTTCTCATTTATTTCTGGCTCTTTGTCTCTGCTCCGCTCGGCTAGCACCACTGGGACATTGAGAATGTTCCAAGCCTGACAAGCATTTTTGCCTGTTTTATTACATGGCACTCCCACCACCTAGAACAGGGCTGGGTACTCAGAGAGGTAATTGACTTCGCACTTTCTCTCTCATTTCCTCAACTTGTCCTGCCAGGGCTCTTGGACTGAGGATGTTGTGCTGTGAGGGCCCCAGGGGCTGGGCAATTAGCTAGGAACCTGAGACCCACACAGCTAGATGAAAAGCTGGGTGCGTGCAGGGGGGAGGTAGATGGTCCAGAGGATAAAAGTCCTTGTCGCCAAGCTTGACAACCTGTTTTTGAGCTCCATTACTCCAAGGAGGGGAAAAAGCCCATTTCCCAAAGTTGTTTTCTGACCTCCACATGCTTGCTTACTTGCATTCACGCATGTATGCGTGCGCGGGCGCATTGGATAACTAATAAAACAAAATAGAGGGGCAAGTTTCACTGAGTTGGGTCCAAGGTGTATCCCCCCGCCCCGCTCCGGGGGGGGGCTACCTCTCAAATTACAAACACTCAGACTTCATCCTCTTCCCTAAGAACCTACACCCTGGGGTGACAGAGATTCAAATAAACAATCCCAGAGGCCCATAGAAACCAGGGTTCTGTTTCTTCCAAGTACAAAGGTCTTGGGCTGGTCCTGATGGGCAGGGCTGGGAGTGCCAGGCCAGAAGGCCCAGCTGGTGCTGGGTCAGGGTTGTTCTGGAAGGAATTGTAAGCCTGGGTCCTCTTTAATGGAGTGTTGGTGTGGTGACTGATGACTTGGATGAGGAGATGGCTTTGTCTATAACGTACTTGCCACTTAAGAATGACGGCCTGGGTTCTAGCCCCTGAAATTAAAAAACATTAAAAAACAATTTTTTTAAAAAAAAAAACTGGTCGTGGTGGCACACACCTTTAATCCCAGCATTTGGGAGGCAGAGGCAGGTGACTCTCTGAGTTTGACGCCAGTCTGGTCCACAAACTGAGTTCCAAGACAGCTGGGACTACACACGGAAACCCTGTCTTGAAAACCAAACCAAACCAAATAAAACAATAAAACTGAGTACAATGGCTCCCACCTGCAATCCCAACCCCCAGGAGGCAGAGACAGGAGGATCCTAGGACTGGCCAGCTAAACAGATGAGTTCAGACAGAATGAGAGATCCTGCCTCAAAAAATACGATGGAGAAGTGATGGAGAAAGACACCTGAAGTGTCTCTGGCTTCCACATATTCAAAAACACGCGTGGGTACATACACTTGCTCACACGGACACTCACGCACATACTACAAAGAAAAGGGGCGTAAGGGAAACCTAGAGCCATGGTGTGCACCTTAAATCACAGCAGTTGGGTGGTAGGAGCAGGGGATCTCTGTGAGTTCAAGGCCAGTCTGATCTAAGTTAGTTTCAGTCCAGCCAGTGCTACATAGTGAGAACCTTTATTAAAACAAAACAAATCAGATGAACAAATTTTCAAGATGTAAACTCTGCTTTGTGTCCCTGCCTCCTGTCTCCAGTCTAGTCTGTCTCCACGTTGTTTCTGCTGCTATGATATCTCTCCCTCTAGACTTATAAGGCAGAATAAATACTTTCTCCCATTAAAAACAAACAGACAAATAAATAAATAGGATGCAGGGCAGTGGAGGCTCACGTCTTTAATCCCAACACTGAGGAGGCAGAGGCAGGCGGATCTCTGAGTTTGAGGTCAGCCTGGTCTACAGAGCTAGATCCAGGACAGCCAGGGTTACACAGAGAAACCCTGCTTCAAAAAACAAACAAACAAAAATGAGGAGGAGAAGGAAGAGAAGAAAAAGATGAAAGAAGGAAGGAAGAAAAAAGAAAGGAAGGAAGGAAGGAAGGAAAGAAGAAAAAAAGAAAAAGAAAGGAAAAAAAAACAGTGGTGGAATCTACACCAACAGTGAGCTGGAAGTCACGTGAATAGATGTTGGCGGCAGGGTGGGCCCCTCTGATGGCTGGTTGTACTGTGGTTTGACACCATGATCTTTGATTCCTGTTGGTATTCGAGGCTGAGGAAGATGTCGGTGACTTTCCCAGCCTCAGTTTCTACCCTTGTAAAATGGAGAAAACTATGTTCCTGTGACTCATGGTTTAGGACTGTGGAGAGATGGGCAGCCACGTATCTGTCTCGTAAAAATAGAAACAACCAGGGCAGGGCACGAAATTACGCAGGGAGAGGACGTGTACTAGGAACTGTGGTAGCTGATCCTGGAGACCTTGAGTAAGTCCTGTGTCCGCCTTGGTCGCCAGTTTCCTCATCCTGGAGGAGAGATTGCTCTGAAACTGGACACACTGGGGGGATGGGCAGGAAGAGCTGGCTTGTTTTTGAGATGTACCTGCTGAGCAGGGCTGATTAGAGGCAAGCAGGGTAGTTTTCGTGCCCAGGGGCCAAACTTCAGGGCCTCCACAAATAAGACTTTGGCTCCGAGTAAATACCTCCCATCAGCCCTGAACACAGTATCTACCCTGGGTCTTATAACTCAGTAATCAAAAAACAAATGGCCCAGTTGAAAAATGGGTGAAGGAAATCAAAAGCATGAGCGATTGCCTCATTCCAGACTGTTATCAAAAAGGCAGGAGCTCATGGATGCTGGGAGGAGGTGGAGAGGAGGGAAGCCTTGCGTGTTGTTGGTGGCCACGTGTGTCACTATAGCTATTATGGATAGCAGTCTGTAGGCCTCTCAAATAAGTCAAAAGGAGAACTGGCAAGGTGGTTCAGTAGTTTAAGGCTCCAGGCCTGGCTACCCGAGTTCCATCTCCTGGACCCACACAGTGGAAGGAGAGGACTGACTCTCGAAAGTGTTGGCCTCTGACCGCCATGTGTGCTCCACGGTGTGTGCTTGTGTTTGAGTACTCGAGAGTGCGAGAGTGTGCACGCACATGTGTTTGTTTGTGCATCATACCACACACCACACACACACACACACACACACACACACACACACACACACACTGCCTCCACAAAACAATGAATGAATCAATAAATGTAAAGAAAAAGTTTAAAAGACAATTATCAAAGGTCTTAACTATCCACTACTGGGTGTGCCATTGGTGAGGGGACCGAGACAGAGACACACTGCCATCCTCTACAGCCTAAGCATTAATGAATGCCCTTAGACTTTTAGGGACCTTAACTCAGCCTACACAGGGATCTGTGGTTTTCATGGAGAAAGGAATTTCAGGACGAGCCAGCATGAAACACAGTCAGAGATAAAGTTAGGGTCTCACCGCATCATAGTCTTGGTTAGCCCAGAACTTGCTATATAGATCAAGCTGGCCTTGAACGCAGAGGTACCTCTGCCTGTGACGCCAGAGTGCTAGGATTGAAGGTATTCATTACCACACCTGGTCCAGAGTTAGAGATTTTGTTAAAGATATTTTAAGGGGCTGAAGTGATGCCTCAGCAGTTAAGAGCACTGACCGCTCTTCCAGAGAACCCAAGTTAAAATCCCAGCACTCACATGGCAGCTCACAACCGTCTGTAACTCCAGTTCTAGGGGATCCGACACCCTCATGCAGACATACATGCAGGCAAAACACCAATGCGTGTGAAATAAAAAATGAATAAAAGATATTTTAATGTAGCTGAGGAACTGTAGTGGCGCCTTTAATCCCAGCACTGGGAGACAGAAGCAGGCAGACAGATCTCTATGAGGCCAGTCTGGTCTACAGAGTGAATTCTAGGACAGCCAGGGCTACACAGAGAGAACCTGTCTCAAAAACAAACAAAGGAAAAAGAGAAAAAAGGGCAAGAGAGCTGCTTAGAGTTGAAGGCAAACCTGGCATACAGACTGAGACTATCTCAAAAGGCCAACGAGCCAATAAAATCACTGGCAGAGAGACCCTGTCTCAAATAAATAAATAAATGAAGATTTTTTTTTTAAATATAGACTTTAGCCATGAGGGTTAGGAGAAAAAAAAACACTCAAGAAGAAAGACATAGCCAGGTGTGAGCTAGTGTCACAGTTAGCTATACTAGACAGACATACACATAGACAGACATACCTTTTTTTATTTTTGGTTTTTTCAAGACAGAGTTTCTCTGTGTAACTGTTCCTGGCTGTCCTGGAACTTGCTTTGTAGACCAGGCTGGCCTCGAACTCACTGAGATCCTCCTGCCTCGGCCTCCCGAGTGCTGGGATTATAGGTGTGCATTACCACCGCCTGATTGCACATACCATTCTTTAAAGATGTATTTTTATTTGTGGATGTGTGATGTGTGACATGTGTGTGTTTGTATGTGTGTGTGTGTGTGAGAGAGAGAGAGAGAGAGAGAGAGAGAGAGAGAGAGAGAGAGAGAAAGAGAGAGAGACTGTATGCTGCGTATGTGCAGGACCATGGAAGCCGGAAGAGAATATCCAATCCCTTGGAGCTGGAGTTATAGGAGGCTGTGAATTGCCTGTTGCAGGAATGGAATTTGCATCCTCTGGATGCACGCGTGTTCTCTTAACCACGGCGCCATCCCTCTAGTCTTCACATATACAATTTTAGGGGCTCTCAAAAGATTTCTAAGAAATTCCTTTTTAGTTTTGGTGATTGAGATGAGAGATAGAGATGCCTTGGATGAATTATAACCGGCTAGCACTATTGAATGGGGCTTTAAACAGGCACCTTTTCCTCGTGAACGGTGCTTCCGGTGAGATCCCTAGAAAATTGCAGGTTTACAGCCAGGAAGGTGGACAGGCCTTGAGTGGTTGCTATCTGTGTTCAGTTCTTGGTCCTCGGATGGCCGGGGGCTCCAGTAGACTCTGGAGTGAAAGGCCCCCTTGCTTTTCTTGTCCGCACGCTTTTCTGTCTTTCCATCCTGCCTCGGGTACATACACACAGGAAATACAGTCAGTGCTCAGAAGAGGCATCCACGCTCCACGCTCAGTGTGGCTGTGTGTGTAACAGCCAGGGTATGGAGACTACAGGGAATGGATAAAGCAACTTTGGGTGTGTAACAAACACCTGTAATCACAGCACCGAGAAGTGGGTAGAAGCAGGAAGGGGACCAGGTATTCAAGGCCAGGGTAGCCTTGGCAACATAGTGAGTCCCAGGCCAGCCTGGGTTACTTGGGACTTTGCCTTAAAACAAACAGACAAACAAACGAAAAGAAGGAGGAGGAGAAAGCAGAGAGGAGGAGGAAACAACAGACACTGTGAAGTATTAATCAGATAAAATGCCATCAATTTCAATAGCAGTTGTGGTGCTGGGGGACAGCAGGCCAGTGGTATAGAGAGAACTGAAGCAATCTTACTCACGTGTGGAATCTGAAAAAAGCTGGTGTTCTTAAAAGAGTAGAATAGTAGCTCTCAAAAGTGGAGGGTAGCAGGGTGCAGGGGAGGATGGGAGGGGTGTCGACAGGAACGGAGGGGCTGGAAGGATGCTGAGGGGATGCGGGAGGGGGATGAGGGAATGCTTGTCTAGGGTACGTGAAGCCCTGAGTCATATCTCTAGCAACATAGAAACAACAGACTGTGTGGTGGGGTCTGTGATTCTAGCATGAAGAAGGTGGAGACAGGAGGATCAAGTTCAAGGTCATTCATCCTTGGCTCTAGAACTGGTTTAAGGCTAGCCTGAACTACACGAGACCCAGTCTCAAATAATAAACAAGCAAGCAAGAAAACAAAAAGGAAGGTACCACCATCCTAAAACCCAAAGAGAGAGAGACAGAGACAGAGAAGGGGGATATGAACAGACATTCAGAATAGAACAATAAGTCAGCAGTGGAAAGATACTTGTTATCCTTAGACCTTAGCTAAAGGCACAGAAAAACCATAAAGTGGTACCAGTATACACTCTCAAGAGTGGTTACAACTCGAAACATTGACAATAACAAGTGTTGACAAGGTGAGGGATAATTTGTACCACTTCTCTTCTGGAGTCTACATTTCAAAAAGTCAGGGTTTCCCGTAGCCCCACCTGGACTCTCCTTCTCAACTTCCTAAATAGCCAAGGATGCTTTTAAACTTCCCATTCTCCTGCTTCCACCTCCAGAGTGCTGGGATTGTAATTTTTCTTTTCTCTTTCTTTCTTTCTTTCTTTCTTTCTTTCTTTCTTTCTTTCTTTCTTTCTTTCTTTCTTTCTCTCTCTCTCTCTCTCTCTCTCTCTCCCTCTCTCTCTCTCTCTTTCTTTCTTTCTTTCTTTCTTTTTGGTATTTCGAGACAGGGTTTCTCTGTGGCTTTGGAACCTGTCCTGGAACTAGCTCTGTAGACCAGACTGGCCTCGAACTCACAGAGATCCACCTGCCTCTGCCTCCAGAGTGCTGGGATTAAAGGCGTGTACCACCACCACCCGGCTGAGTGCTGGGCTTGTTTATAAAATGTGCAACATCACACCCAGTTTCATGCAATTCTGGGAACTGAACCTAGAGTTTTGAACACACTAGGCCGACACTCTCCCAACTTACTACACCTCCAAAGCTGATTTATTTGGTTTTATGAGTCAGGATTTCATTCTGTAGCCCAAGTGCTCTGAACCTTAGACTCTACTACAGAACCATGCTCCTAGACCCTGCCTGGAGGATTCTAGGCAGGTGTTCTACTACTAAGAGCCCCAGCCCCTCACTGGGGGATTCTAGGCAGGTGCTCTACCACTGAGCCACACCCCAGCCCCTCCCTGGGGGATTCTAGGGAGATATAACCCCCAACCTTCAAGGGTTGATTTTCAACTGAATCCTGGATTTTTTTTTTTTTATGACTTGGAACTCTGGACATTTAACCTTCTGTCTTAATTTTATTGTGACATCATGCTGGCAGGAGACGGGCAGGGTGTTTCCTTATCACTGATGGGCAGATGCAGAAGCCCGGCTTTTCTATCCTTTAGTGATGTCTGGCACAGGGGAGGAAGGTGGCTTCTCATGACTGTTGGGAGGGGTGGGAGTGCCAGCTCCCTTGGGAGGTTTCTATTGATAGGTGGATAAAGGTGACCTCCTGGGATGTCAACCCTGGAGTTAGCAGGATGTCTTTTCAATACCTCCCGAGAAGAGGAGACTATCTATGGCTGGGATAGTAGCAGGAGGGCAAAGGTCAGGACACCATCCTGTTGGAGGTGTTGGGAGGTTGCATTCCAGCCTTGTGCGTGTGGAGACTGAGTCCACCATCCTGCCTGTCTTTCGCGGGAGCCGGTGTGGGTTGGCGCATGGTTTTCCTACAGCATCTTAATTATCTTTCTCACTGCTGTCACACAATACTTGACAAAAGCCACTCAAGGAAGGAAGGGTTTCTTCAGTTCACAGTTGGAGGGCACACAGTCCAGCATGGTGGGGAAGGCACGGCGGCCGGAGTGTGAGACAGCGGTCACAGGGCAGTCACCGTCGCAGAAAGATGAAGTCAATGCTGGTGCCCGTTTTTCTTTCTTTTTCTTTTCCTTTTGACTTTGTATTCAGCTCAAGATCCAGGCTGGTGGGATGGTGCTGGCCACACTCAGGGTAGGTCTTCCTTCTGCAGAAACCCCTGGAAATGTCCTTAGACACATGCACAGTATCATGTCCTGGTGGACTGAAAGCCAGCCACAGTGAAGTTGACAAAGTTGACAATGACGATGAACTGCCACAGTTAGAATCAGTTCCTGTGTGGGCCATCCTTCCTTGTCTGATCCCTGGACGGAAAACAGGCTCTGTTTGGGGCTTTACTCTCCCCCTGCCCCCACCTGTCTGGTTCCTCATGAAGGATATGAGGGATAGCCTACAAAAAAGAAAAACAAGGGGGCTGGAGAGATGGCTCAGAGGTTAAGAGCATTGCCTGTTCTTCCAAAGGTCCTGAGTTCAATTCCCAGCAACCACATGGTGGCTCACAACCATCTCATAATGGGGTCTGGTGCCCTCTTCTGGCCTGCGGGTATACACACAGACAGAATGTTGTATACATAATAAATAAATATTTTTTTAAAAAAAAAAGAAAAGAAAAAGAAAACCGAGTTCCTGTCATCCCAGCACTCTGAAGGCTTCGACAGGAAGAGCTGAAGTTGGGGGTCAGCCTGGGCTATGGTAGATACTGTCCAAAAAAGCCAAGTGTAAAAAGGGGGCTTGGAATGGAGCTTGTTCGGTAGAGCACTGGCCCCGTGTGCAGGAGCCCTGGATTTCACCCCCAGGTCCATATAAACCGGGACTGTGTCACACACCTGGAATCCCAGCACTCCTGGAGGAGGAGGCAGGAGAATCAGGAGTTTAAGATTTTCCTTGTCTGCACAGTGAGTCTGAGGCCAACATGCCATCTGTGAGACCTTGTCTCCATTACAAAGGAGGGGAAAGAGCCAAAGATAAGAGGAGGGGAGGAAGAGAGAGGAAAAAAGAGAAAGAGGAGGAGGGGGGAGAAGAAAAGGTGGAGGAAGGAGGAGAGGGAGGAGGAAGAAGAGGGGGAGGAGGAGGAGGAAAAGGAGGAAGAAGTGTGGAAGGAACAGAGCAGGAAAGGAACTCCATTTGGATGTTTGAGTGGAGGTTGGGATGGGCAAGTGGGTGGGAGGGAGGAGACAGCAGTGGGGGAGGGTCTTGCGCGGTCTCCACCCCGGCCTATGTAGGGCCTGCTGAGTTCCCAGCCTCACTCACGAATGGAACAGAATGGACAGCCATACACTCTGTTGATTTCCAAGTTTATTTAAACCCAGAAGCCCTTATCATATCTCCATCCAAACAGCACAAGGTTAAACAAAGCCGGTTTCAAGATCTGCTATAAGGAGTTGATTTAAGATAAGGCTCTTTCTGTGGTTACTGGACCTTAGGTGAGGTCCCACCTTATCACCAGCTCCACGACAGGCCAGGAGCTAGGCTCCACTAACTGCCTCTGAGTCCCGGGAAGTCTTGCTGAGGAAGGGAATCCAGTTCCTGTAGCCTCACAAGCAGCTCTCTGGATGTCAAGGAATCTCTTCTGTGTGACTCTCCAGCACTTCTAGGGACTTGGGGCCACAGTCATCATGATGACAAGGAGGAAATTCATTAAAGAAAAATTATTCAGGCCTGGCTTGTACAAGTCCAGGAGTAGAACACCTGCCTAGGGTCCTCCAGTGAGGGACTGGGGTGTGGCTTAGGGGTAGAGCACCTCACTAGAATCCCCCAGTGAGGGTCTGGGGTGTGGCTCAATGATAGAGCACCTGCCTAGAATTCCCTAGGGAGGGGCTGGGGTATGGCTCAGTGGTAGAACACCTGCCTAGAATCCCCCAGTGAGGGGCTGGGGTGTGGCTCAGTGGTAGAACACCTGCCTAGAATCCCCCAGTGAGGGGCTGGGGTATGGCTCAATGGTAGAGCCCCTGCCTAGAATCCCCCAGTGAGGGTCTGGGGTGTGGCTCAGTGGTAGTGCCCCTGCCTAGAATCCCCCAGTGAGGGCCTGGGATGTGGCTCAGTGGTAGAGCACCTGCCTCAGTGGTAGAGCCCCTGCCTAGAATCCCCCAGTGAGGGGTTAAGCTATGACTTAGTTGTAGAACATTTGCCTAGAACTCTTCAGTAAGGGTTGGGGGTGTGGCTCACTGCTACAGAATTTGTCTGGCATGCATGCATTCCTGGTCCCACTCTTAGTGACTCAATGACACTTTTCAGAGCACAGTAAGGTAGAATTCATTCTCTGCAACCTGAGTTGGTAACAGCCCATTGTGATGGTGTCTTGGAGTGGGAAAGAGATTGGGTTCAGCTTGAAGACATGCTAGGCGAGGTGGTACATCCCTGTAATCTCACCACTCAGGAGAAAGAAGCAGGAAGTTGGGATAAGAAGTTCAAGACCAGCCTGGGCTAGGCAGTGAGAGCCTCTTTAAAGAGAACAAATATAGGATTGGCAGGATAGCCCAGCAGTTACGCACTTACTTGCAGACAACTGAGATTCAACTCTCAGCATCTCTATCAGGCAGCTCACATCGCTTATCAGACAGTTCCCAGGGACCACTTTCTGGCCTTCAAGGGCACTTGCACACAAACTACGCACGCACGCGTATAAATCTATGCAGGTACACCAGCATACATAATTTAAAAAGAAGAAGATGACCTTGCTGGCCCACACCTTTAATCCCAGCGTGTCAGCATTTGGAAAGCAGAGTAAAGTGGATCTCTTTGTGAGCTGAAAACCAACCTCATCTACATAGTTCTAGGCTACATAGTGAAGGAAAAGGAAAAAAAGACAAAAAACACAAGAATCCTAGAATCCCCCAGTAAGGATCCAACCAGTCACAGCCAATCCAAATCAAATATGCTGTCCTACTTGCTTGGGGCCCAGCCAGCATGAGGAGACCCCTGTGGATGAGGGCTTATCTGTGTGGGAGTTTCTTGTCTACCTCCTCGGTTCACTAACAAACCCATCACAAATCCATTCACAAACCCATTCAAGCCCCATTGGCTGCTGAGACATATTTTGCAGTCTTGCTACTGATTCACCAGGTCTCCTGTAGCAAAAGTGTGTTGGGTGGACCAGCAAGATGGTTCACTGGGCAATGGGGATTGAAGCTGAGCCTGATGACATGAGTTCGACTCCCCGAAATCACATGGCTGAAACAGGAAAGCTATTCCTGCAAGTGTCCTTTGATCTGCCTTATGTGGCACATACACGTACACACAGATGTGCACACGCCCACACACATGCACACACACTCACACAAACACATGCACGCTCACACATACATGCACACAGTCACATAGACACACATTCATGCACACACACACAAGAACATGCACGCACGCACACACACTCACACACACATGCACACCAGTCACATAAACATATGCACGTGTGTGCACTGGTGTGTGCACGTGTGCGCACGCGCACACCCACACCCACACCCACACCCACACCCAGAGTATGTTTTGCTTTGTTCAGCACATCACTGGGAGATTCCAGGCAGGTTTGACTGCATTCTCAGCTCCTTTTTTTAAAATCTAGTTTAGTCTTGTAGTTGTTCTGAGACATTGCGTAGCCCAATTGGCCTGGAACTCATCAAGATCTGCCTCTCTCTGCCTCTCTCTGCCTCCTAAATGTTAGAATTAAAGGTTTGTGGCACCTTGGACAGGCTAGTTTGGTTTTTTGTTTTTGATTTTTGGGGGAGGAGATTTTCAAGACAGGGCTTCTCTGTGTATCCCTGGCTGTCCCAGAACTTACTCTGTAGACCAGGCTGGCCTCTAACTCATAGAGATTCACCTGCCTCTGCCTCCCTAGTGTTGAGATTAAAGGTGTGTGCCACCACTCAACTTGTTTTTTGATTTTTTTTTAAAAAAAAACAATTTATTTATTTTTATTTACATTGGTGCTTTGCCTGTAAGTATCTCTTTATGTGGGAATCAGATTCCCTGGAGCAGGAGTTACAGACATCTGTGAGCTGTCATGTGGGTGCTGGGAATTGAACCTGGGTCCACTTGAAGAATAGCCGGTACTTTTAACCAATAAGCCATCCCTCCAGCTCCTGTTTTCTTTCTTTCTTTCTTTCTTTCTTTTTTTTTTTAACTTCTAAAGATCTCACTCTATTCAGGCTGGCCTCAAACACAAAGCAACTTTCCAGCCTCCACCTCCTACATTGCTGGTTATAGGCGTGAACCAGAATACCAGGGTCTGTTTTTGTTAATTTTATCACATTGGCTTATTAATTTGTATGTGAGAGTATGTGTGCATACATAGCATATCGTAGTGTGTGTGTAGGTCAGAGGTCACAGGTACACATGGATCCCGTTGTGTGTGTGTGGAGGTCAGAGGTCACAGGTACACATGGATCCCGTTGTGTGTGTGTGGAGGTCAGAGGTCAGAGAACAACTCACACGAGTCAATTCTTTCCTTGCCCTATGTAAATCTCAGGAATGAAATTTATGTACCCGGGTTTAATGCCAAGTGTCTTCACCCTCTGAGTCGCTGTGATGGATCTTTATCTATTTACTTACTTACTTATTTTGAGACAAGATCTCACTGTGCAGCTCAAGGTTTTGATCCTTCTGCCTCAGTCTCCCTAGAAGTGGGAGTTGTGTGTGCCTCTGTGCTCAGCCCATGTGCACATATACATTATTTTATGTGTATGGGCGTTTTTCCTGTGTGTCTGTGCACTACTTTCATGCCTGGTGCCACGGAGGCCAGAAGAGGGTATTGGATCTCCTGGAAGTGAGGTTCCGGAAGATTATACATCTGCTGTGTGGATGTGGGGAATCTGATCCAGGTCCTCTGAAAAGGCACCCAGTGCTCTTAACTTTTGAGCCATCTCTCCAGCGCCTACATTTGATTCATTTATTTATTTTAGGTCAGTTCTCACTATGTAACTCAGACTGACCTCAAACTTAGGATCCTCCTGCCTCCACACTCAACCAGAAAATTTTGTTATCAGCTCCTAAACTGAAAATCTCTGCCCTGCCTTGGAGAACTGAAGCTCTGGTTTCTATGGCCTGCCTTGAGGAGCGAGTTCTTGGGTAAGATACACGAATGAAAACCAAGACAGACACACACACAGACAGACAGACAGACAGATAAATAGCTAGGCTCAGTTACTTATATGTATAATCTCAACAATGTGGAGCTGAGGCAGGTGGATCAGGAGCTTGAGGCCAGCCTGGGCTACACAGATAGCTCTTTTTCTTGAAAAAAAAAATTAGAAATGTAAGCCATATGTGGTGATGCATGCCTGTAATTCTTACATTAGGGAAGATGAGGCAGGAGGATTGCTATGAGCTCAAGGCTAGATTGGGTCCCATATCGAGTCTGATGACAGGTTGGACTACCGGAGAACCTGTCTCAAAGGCAAAAACCAAAAATACGAAAAAGCAAAGGCAGTTCTCTAATCTGCCTTGTCTGGGAATACACCACAAGCCCCTCATTTTATGCTACTACTTGGGGGAAGGAATGTTCAGAGCCCAAGAGGAATGTGAACAGACGAGTCTTGCTGGCTGCCTCCCATTTCATCCATCAGCCTTAGAATGTACTCTTTGTCTAGACAGGACCTTACACAGTGGCTCACTCTCACCTCTGCGGTGATGCCTTCATAGAGACCCAGAGGTGGGGCTGGAAGTATGGCTCCCATGGAGGGGTGCTTGCCTGGCACGCTTGAGGGTTTGATTTTTCAGCACGGCATTAAATTGGCCCTGGTGACGCATGCAAATAATTCCGACAATCTAGAGTTCATGGAAGCAGGGAGAACAAAAGCTCAAGGTCGGGACTGGAGAGGTGGCTCAGAGGTTAAAACTATTTGTTACTCTCGCAGAGGACCCAGGTTCGATGCCCAGCACCCACATGATGGCTCACAACCATCTATAACCCCTAGCAGGTACGTACTTGACACACATAACATGCATGCAGGCACAAACATTCGTGTGTGTGTGTGTGTGTGTGTGTGTGTGTGTGTGTGATAAAATTTAAAAATCTAAATGAAGCTGGGCGGTGGTAGCATATACCTTAGATCCAGCACTTGAGAAGCAGATCTCGGTGAGTTCAAGGCCTCCTTGGCCTACAGAGTGAGTTCCAGGATAACCGGGCCTACACAGAGAAGCCCTGTTTCACAAAACAAAATGTCTAAATAAAGTTCAAGGTTACATAATGAGTTTGAGGTTAGCTGAGTTGTGTGAGACTCTGACTCTAAACAAACAAACAAAAACAGGCAAACAAGCAACCACAACAGGGCACAAAATCAAAAGCCCTAAAGAACTAGGCTCGGAATGTATCTATTTTGCCGACACTGGGAGTTTCCCGGATGGCGGCCGTTGGGAGACTTGTCTCTTCCCCAGTCCTCTTCCACCCATTTCTTTATCTGTATTTTACTGGCTGCTTTTGTGTCAACTTGGCACAAGCTAGAGGAAGGAGCCTCAGTTGAGAAAATTCCTCCCTGAGATCCAGCCGTAAGGCATTTTCTAAATTAGTGATCAGTGAGTGAGCGCAGGCCATTCTGGGTGGTGCCACCCCTGGACTGGTGGTCCTGGGTTCCACAGAGAGCAGACTGAGCAAGCCAAGGGAAGCAAACCAGAAGACAGCACTCCTCCACGGCCTCTGCATCAGCTCCTGCCTCCAGGATCCTGCCCTGTTTGAGTTTCTGTCCTGACTTCCTTCTGTGATGAACAGTGTAACCGAAGTGTAAGCCTAATGAACCCTTTCACCCCCAACTTCCGTTTTGGTCGTGGTTTTCATCACAGCAATAGAAACCCTCAGTAAGTCATGTATTCTTATGTTATTTGGAATTTGCATTTCCATCTCTTTATGGTGCATGTGCGGGTGAATGCACATGCCACCGCATGCTTGTGGAATAGCTTTTGGGGATCAGGTTTCGCCCTCTGCACTGTGTCCTGGGCCTGGCCTCACACTGCCAGGCTTTATCCCACCCCTGCTTTTTGTTTGTTTATTTGCTTTTTGCCATCCTGAAATATGAGACCAGGTCCCAACCCAACAGATTTTATTTTTTTTAAATTTGAATACAAGACCTGACTAAATATCCCAGATAGACTTAACTCTTTGCTTTTTGCTGTTATTTGTTTCTTCAGACAGAGTCTCTCTTGTGTAGCATTGTCCGTCCTGGAACTCTGTGAGTCCGAGGCCAGCCTGGTTTGCCAGCTGCTGGCCTTGGACTCACAAAGATCTGCCTCTTCCTCTTCCTCTTTCTCCTTAGTGTTGGATTTAAAAGCGTGAACCCTTGTGCCTGGTTTGGCCTTGACTTTTTTTATCTCCCAGCCTCATCTTTCTTATTAGTTGGTGATTACAGGCGTGAGCCATCACACCTGGCCCTATATCAACCTTTATCAAAAGCTAGTAAACATTAAGTTATTGTCTTGAGAACTGTGAACAGCTTGAAGAAATGACTGAGCCACGAGGAGAGGACAGAGAGAGCATTCATTTACAGATGGCTGGCCAGACACTCAACGAAAATAATCTGTGGTGTTGGGCAATGGTGGCGCACGCCTTTAATCCCCCCACACTCAGGAGGCAGAGGCAGGGGGATCTCTGTGAGTTGGAGACCAGCCTGGTCTACCAGAGCTAGTTCCAGGACAGGCACCAAAGCTACACAAAGAAACCTTGTCTTGAAAAACAAATAGGGGGCTGGAGAGATGGCTCAGTGGTTAAGAGCACTGGCTGCTCTTCCAAAGGTCCTGAGTTCAATTCCCAGCAAGTGGCTCTCAACCATCTGTAATGAGGTGCCTCTTCTGGCCATACATGCAGGCAGAATACTGAGAATATTGTATACATAATAAATAATAAAAATCTTAAAAAAAAAAGAAAAACAAAAAAAAGAAGAAGAAGAAAAGAAAGAAGGAAAATAACCTGAGGTGGCGTGAAGTCAGGCCTCAGGACCTCAAGGTCATTTTATGATGTGTAGTGAGTTTGAGGCCTGCCTGGGCTTCATTGAACCCTGACTCAAGCTAGCTGTGTAGTTGAGGATGACCTTGAACTTTTGTTTGTTTGTTTGTTTGTTTGTTTGGTTTTGAGACAGGGTTTCTCTGTGTAACAGTCCTGGCTGTCCTGGAACTTGCTTTGTAGACCAGTCTGGCCTCGAACTCACTGAGATCGCCTGCCTCTGTCTCCCAAATGCTGGGGTTCAATGCATGGTCCACAACTGCCCAGCAACCTTGCATTTCTAAGCCTCCTGTTTCTAGCTCCTGTGTGCTGGGATAGCTGTGTGCAACCACAGCAAGTTTCTGTAGTGTTGGGAACCAAATCAATGGGGCTTTGTGCATGCAGGCAAGCTCACATCTTTAGCCCCCTTTATTATTACTATTTCATTTGTTTTGGTTCTGTTTGGTTTTTGAAACAAAGTCTCTCTATGTATGTTGGGCACACTGGCCTTGAGACTCAGAAATCTGCCTGAGTGCTGGGATTAAAGGTTTGCACCATCATGCTTGGCTTGTTGTTAATTTTTAATATGACATAAAAAAAAGTTGAAGCCAGGCGGTGGTGGCGCATGCCTTTAATCCCAGCAATCCGGTGGCAGAGACAGGCAGATCTCTGTGAGTTTGAGGCCAACCTGGTCTACAAGAGCTAGTTCCAGGACAGGCCCCAGAGCTACAGAGAGACTCTGTCTCAAAAAACAAAAACAAAAAAAGTAAAAAAGTTGAGGGCAGTGCTGGGATGTTGAGTTCAGAGGTCGAACTCAGATGCACAGCCCAGGTTTGATCACCAGCATTACAAAAACAGAAACAGCAGGGCAGGGGTGGCCCACAGCACTTCGAAGCAGAGGCAGGAGGTTCTCTGAGTTGGAAGCCAGCTTGGTCTACAGAGTGAGTTCTAGGGACAACCAGGACTACACAGAGAAATCCTGTCTCAAAAAAAGAAAAACCCAAGCCACAACCAAATAAAAAAGCCATTTGCTGGGTTACCGTGGATGTCACGGAGACGCCTGCGTGCTTAGCTTCCCTCTTGGGGTTTTTGCTGAAGGTTTACTTGGCTCTGGATCAAGGAAAAGGTAGTTCATATTTCCGTCCCCTCTCTGTTGCCCCAGGGCTCTGACTTCTCATTCCAACTTCCGGGCCCCCTAAGGACCATTGAGAAGCAAAACTGGTTGGGGCAGATATCTGTGGGTGGGCCTTGTGTGGAAGGCGGTCTTTGTAGGTTTCTCGGTGTTGGTCCTCTGCTGCAGGGGCCTGAGGGGGCCCAGACCTACTGCATACTGCCTGCCTCCTTTCTGCACTTGCTACACACTGAGTCTCAGGATAGATAGGTTTTGATTTGTTCTGGCCTGGCGTGACAAGGTGTTGTATTCTCATCCAGTGAGTCCATAGTTCTGGGTGCAACCTTTCCCTCCCATGGGGGACACTGGGAAGGTGTGAGGTGAGAATGGCCAGGCTAGGGTGGACTGTTTTCTCTCAGTCTGACTTGATTGGCTGCTCTGGGGTAATTCCCAGGCTCTTAGGTGTCACAGGGCAGGTGAGGAAGGGGTGAGTCACACCTACCTACACCTTCCCCTTGGGAGAAACTTCTCTCTCCCCAGGGCTAGGTTTCACCAAGCCATAAACGGGCCCTGCCCAGGATCGCTTTCTTCCGTTTTCTGCCAGATCCAACGGAAGCCAGCATGGGGGCTGCAGGGGAGCCTGATCAAGGGTTTCAGACCAGATTCCCGAATCCCTTGGCCCATGACAACCCCCTTCTTGTCCCCTAGATCCCCTCCGTCCCTACTGAAAGCCGAGTCTCCTTCCACTGTCTGATCTTTCATTCTCCCTGGGGAATTAATGGTGGGCGGCTGGGGATGAAGAAGCAGGAACCGGGTGAATGGGCCTAGGAAAAGGCCAGGGGGCTCTTTCTTTTCTCAAATTAGATGTATTCAGTTTAGTTAATATGAGTGTCTTGTCTGTATATGTGTTTTGTATGTGTATATTTGCACCATGTGCGTGCCTGGTGCTGGCGGACGTCAGAAAAGGGCGTCGGACCCCCTAGAACTGGAGTCACGGATGGTTGTGAGCCACCATGTAGGTGCTCCCGGATTTTCTGAGGCTTAGCTGGCTGGGTTTCCCTAGGTTAGTAGTTAGGCGGGGCCATCCATGCCAAAGAATCTCGGTGGGCGGAGTTTCTCAGTCTGTAGGGAAACCATGTGGGCGGGGCTTCTGACCTTAAATGCAGGCGGGCCTATCAAATCTATCAGAGAATGTTGGCAGGGCCATCTAGTGACTAGACGAGTCTTAGGTGAGAGTGTGGGCGGGGCTTCAGGCACTGCATGGAATCTGTAGGTAGGACTCGCCGCCACCCGTCGAGAGCTTGTGGGAAGGATCTCCGTCTTTTAAGGGGTGGAGGGGCTGCTAGGAAAAGATATGAAGTTGCCACCACCCTAGCTGCTCGAACGGCTCCTCCCTCTTTCTTCTCCTTCACCCAGCCTCTGAAGCGCAACATCAGGACTAAACTGAGAGGACTCTTCCCAGATGGGTCCTCAGGGTGGCAGTATTTCACAAGACCAAGCAGAGGTTGTTTGGTTGTGTGCAGTGAGTAGGGGGACAGGCGTGGGGTGGAGCAGAGAGGTAAAGGCGCTTGCCGCTGAGGCTAAGTTCGGTTTCCAGAAATCACAAGGTGGAAAAAGAAAACTTCCGTGGGTTGTTTTCTGATCTCTACATGCATGCCATGGCATGCACACAGCAAACACACACTCGCGCACAGACACACAGCAGACAAACAGATACACACACACTCGCTTTTTAAATAAGCAAGCCGACCAAGCTGCAGTGACATCCACCTCCACTCTCCGCTCTTGCACCAAGGCTCCCCACCAAGCACCTCTTTCCATTCAGTCTCCTGGGTTCTCATATTCCTGTCTCAAGGTGGCCTCTTCAGAGGATGTCACAGCCTCGGCCACACTTGTTTTTCCCTCCGTGGATGCCTAAGGCGCACTGGACCCGGCCTAAACATCCTGCCAGGCAGCGCGGACCCTGGAGAGAACAGACTCAGATATCCAGCACTCCACAACTGTTCCCTTTTGTAGACCTAAAAAGAATCCCACCTCTGGTTCTTCACAAAGGAAGCCAATTTGGAGGTGCCTTAGCAGCCTGTTCCAACGGCCGTTCCTCCGGTGTTGTATGAGATTTTCAAAATGTCTACCAAACTTTGTGGAACATTTTGGAACTGCAGTTCCCACTAAAAAACAGGAGAGGACGACTTTAGCCCTGGAGAAAGAAGTCGGTGTGACAGGCAGCTGAGGTTGGTGTGAGCCCTGTCGCCTAGGATATGAGCTATTCTCTCTCCCTCTGAAGTTTATTTTTATTTATTTTGTTTTAAGATTTTATTTTAGCCTGGCGAGGTGGTGCACACCTTTAAGCCCAGCACTTCAAAGGCAGAAGGAGGTGGGTCTCTCTGAATTTGAGTCCAGTTTGGTCTACATAGTGAGTTCCGGTCAGTCGAGGCTTCACAGTGAGACTCTGTCTCAAAAAATTTTATTTATAACCGGGCAGTGGTGTGCACACCTTTAATCCCAGCACACAGGAGGCAGAGACAGGTGGATCTCTGTGAGTTTGAGGCCAGTCTGGTCTACAGAGTGAGTTCCAGGACAACCAAGGCTATATAGAGAAACTTTGCCTTGAAAAACCAAAAAAGAATCTACTGATTGATTGATTGATTGATTGTGGTACAGGGAACTAAAGCTAGGGCCTCATGAATGGTACGTAGGTATTCTACCACTGAGGAATAGCTCCATCCCTATATTTTCAAAAGTTATAACCTAAATTTAATTTACTTTTTCATTTTTATGGGTGTAGATGTTTTGCCCACATTTATGTCTTGCACTAGGTGATGTATGCCTGGGGTGGGAGGACAGAAGAAGGTGTCAATTCCCCTGGAACTGGAGTTACAGGCAGTTGTAAGCCTCTGTGTGGCTGCTGGCACTCAAAGCCAGGTCCTCTGGAAGAGCAGTCAGTGCTCTTACCCACTGAGCCATCTCTCCAATCCCTTGAGATTGTATTTTAATTACGTTTCTCCTATCCCTTTCCTTCCAACAAACCCTCCCATGTAACCCTGTCTGCTCTTCTTCAAATTCATAGCCTCCCCATCAATTGTTATTGCATATATATATATGTATAGCGTATGTATATATATATAGTGTGTATATATAGTGTATATATAGTATATATAGTGTATATATAGTGTATATATAGTATATATAGTATATATATATTGTATATATATATATTCCTAAGTATAACCTGTTAAGTTCATAGAATGTTACTTTATGTCTGTATTCTGCTGAGGTCACCTTGGGCATGCTGACATCTTACAAATAAACTTGACTGAAACAGATGTTTGTTGCAGTCACACCGCTTGGCTTTGGTGAGCAATGCCCTGGATTCTAACCCTGACTGAATCACTTTAATATTCTAAGTTCTGGGGGATGGAGAGATGGCTAAGTGATTAAGAGCACTCACTGGCTGCTCTTATGGAGGATCTGGGGTTGATCTCAATCACTGCATGTCAGCTCACATCCTTTTGTAATTCTGGTATCAGGGATCCAACACTGACTTCTGGGCTCTGTAGGCATTGTATGTGTACTTTGTGCACAGACATGCATGTGGGCAAAGCACCATACATATAAAGTAAGAAATACACATTAAAAAACAAAGAAAAAAAAGAATGCTCTGGGTGTTGGTGGTGCACGCCTTTAATCCCAGCACTTGGGAGGCAGAGGCAGATGGATTTCTATAAAGTGAGTTCCAGAACAGCTAGTACTGTTACTCGGAGAAACTCTGTTTCAAAAAACCAAAAATAAAAATAAATAAATAAATACCCCCCCCCAAAAAACGAGCCCGCTCTAAGCATTGGAATTGGGTATGTTGACAGGATGTGAGATAGCAAAATAGAATTAAATCTGGGGTTTATAAACATCTGGTAGAAATTCACCAGGAAGTCACTTTGAGACAGTCAACTGAAGTTCCTGTATGATTGAGGCCCTGACTTCCAAGTTTTTTTTTTTTGTTTTTTTAAAAAAAACAAAGGCAGCCCATAGAGGTGATGTCATCAAACCAGGGGCCCATAGCATCCTGCAGAAACTAATGGGGGAGGCTGAGGCAGTCAGCTGGAGTTTACCCAAGGCTGAGCTTCCTTCCCATGGTTGACTTCAGGTTTCTCTCTCTCTCTCTCTCTCTCTCTCTCTCTCTCTCTCTCTCTCTCTCTCTGACTGCGGGAACATTTATACCAAGGGATAAGCTCAAGTAACATTGCTGCTTACTTTCTAACTGTTGTTAAAGATACAATGTTTTTACTTTGGTTCTGTTTCGCCATAGGCGCAGGGGCATCCACAGACAGGATTCTTGGAAGGTTCTTGACATGAATATGTTTGAGTCTAAAGTGAAAGGCTAATCCGCTTTTGGAGCCAGCTTCAATTTGTTGTTGTTGAGACAAGATCTCACTGCTTCCCTGGCTGGCCTGGAACTTGCTGTGTAGACCAGGCTGGCCTGGAACTCAGAGAGATCCACTTGCCTCTGCCTCCAGAATTCTAGGATTAAAGACGTGAGCTACTATGCCCAGCTCAGCGGCAGCTTCTAAGTGAGCTCAAATAACACATGTCCGCTTTCTGGTATAATGCACTTATAACAGTGGGGTATAATCCAGTGGAAGAACATTTTCCTCCTGTACTAAAGGTTCTGAGCTTAATCCCCAGGTTCACAAAACAAACACAAAAACCAAATGAGCAGGGAGGGTGTGGTGGCCAGGCCGACCATCCCAGCACTTGGCAGATAGAGTGGTAACAGAAAAAATGAGGGGGAGATTTTTCTACTAGGGAAGGAGCAAGCAGGAGGAAGCTGTAGGTCACCCGAGAATGTAGGGTATCAAACAAACAAACAAACAAACAAACAAAACAAAACAAAAAACCAAAAACTTCCACTATGAACCCCTGCTATTTTTAAGTGCTTTTCCCCTTCCCCTTTTCAATGCTGAGGAGAGAACCAAGGTCTTATAAGAAAGAGGCAGCTGTACTCTAACCTCTCACTGGGGGATTCTAGGCAGGGGCTCTATCACTGAGCCACAGCCCAGCCCCTCACTGGGGGATTCTAGGCAGGTGCTCTACCACTGAGCCACAGCCCAGCCCCTCACTGGGGGATTCTAGGCAGGTGCTCTACCACTGAGCCACAGCCCAGCCCCTCACTGGGGGATTCTAGGCAGGTGCTCTGCTACTGGGCCACACCCCAGCCCCTCACTGGGGGATTCTAGGCAGGTGCTCTGCTACTGGGCCACACCCCAGCCCCTCACTGGGGGATTCTAGGCAGGTGCTCTACCATTGACTCACACTCCCAAACCCTTCTTTGGGGATTCTAGGCAAGCAGCCTACCCCTGAGTTGCATATCTTGCCCAGCTTTCTATTTTGGGCTAGAGGTAAGTGGCCCGGGCTAGCACTGAAAGCACTCTGTTACCCCAGGCAGCCTAGAGTTCTTGACCTTTGTGCATCAGTCTACTGAGTAGGTAGGATTTTGTGTGTGCATTATCAGATCCAGTTATGAAGCACTAAACACCAGGGCTTCTGCCCTTCTGGAACTTACCTGCTGGAAGGGGAAGACAGACAGGCGTAAGTGGCTGACTAATAGGTGAACGAGGGAGTGGCTTGGGATTGTTGATATGTTTTCATTTTCATTGATGACCTGTGGTTCCCATTCAGGGCTATGCTTGTGAGTCATTTCATTGATCTGTCTGTCTGTCTGTCTGTCTTTCTTTCTTTGTTTGTTTGTTTTTTTTTTTCTGTGTAACAACCTTGACTGTCCTAGAACTTGCTTGCTTTGTAGACCAGGCTGGCCTTGAACTCACAGAGCTCTGCCTGCCTCTGCCTCCCAGGTTCTGGTATTAAAAGTGTGCACCACCAAATTCTATTAGGCTTTATTTTTATTTATGTGTCTGTGTGTAAGCCATGTGAGTACAGGTACCCTTGGAGGCACTGAATTCCCTGGAGCTGGAATTCCAGGTGGTTGTGAGCTGCCATGAGTTCTGTTCATGGGAACAGAACTCAGGTCCTCCTGAAGATCAGCAACTTCTCTTAACCTCTGATCCATCTCTCCAGCACCTCAAGATTTCTTTTTCTGAGGCTTCAAAGTCATTGAGCCTGAGGCCCTGAAAAAGTCATATGGACCACTCTGGATATTTCTACGGCAACCAGGGCTTGGCAATAGCTGATGGGAGTAGGGAAGGGCTTCCTGGTGTATTGGGGCCTGGAGTAACCCTATCAGAGAGGGAGAAGCAGGAAGGAGTTAGAGGCAGGAGAACCAACCACTGGGATGCCAGGTTAAGCTAGGCTAGTGTGAGAACTTGACTCAAACCAAACAAAAATCCATTGCCAAGCATGGTAGCACACAACTTTGATCCCAGCAACTGGGAATCAGAGGCAGGTAGATCTCTGAATTTAAAGCCAGTTGGAGCTACACAACAACTAAAGCCCCCAAACCCAGCAACAACAACATATAAAAAACAACAACAAGGAGTATGGGGTGTGACTTAGTGGTAGAGCCCCTGCCTAGAATCTCCCAGTGAGTGGCTGGGATGTGGCTCAGTGTTAGAGCCCCTGCCTAGAATTCCCCAGTGAAGGGGATTGGGTGTGGCTCAGTGATAGAGCACCTGCCCAGCATGTGGAAATCCCTGAGTCTAGGCACTGTAGAAAAGA
Source organism: Myodes glareolus (assembly GCF_982192425.1). Lineage (NCBI taxonomy): Eukaryota > Metazoa > Chordata > Mammalia > Rodentia > Cricetidae > Myodes > Myodes glareolus. The sequence continues at coordinate 111,461,433 of NC_142027.1, forward strand.
AGACAGGTAGGCAAGAAGAGAAGGAGGGGAAAAGACAGAAAGAAACAAGTAAGAACTGTGTCCCATCCACTTAGGTGTGTGGACTATGGTAGGGTGGGGATCCGGAGTGGCAGAGCTACTGTGGGCACGGACACTCCCTATGGCTGCTACTGTTCTGGGTTTGCTTCTCTAACCAGAAAGAAGCGGAAGAGTGTGCAAACAGAGATGAGAGAAAAGGCAAAAAGGTGGACCCGAGCTCTGTGGGGAGCGTTTAGGAAGCCTTCAAACATCCCAGCCCTGTTGATTAAGCCCTGATATAAAAAGAACATTGGATAATTAAAGAGTTCAAAACTAACCACAAGCTTGGCTGCTCTTGACTCTGCCCCACCTCCTGTCCCCAGGGAATGAGGCAGATCACAGCGGGTTGTGCCCTTTCTCAGTCCTGGGTTGATCCAGAGCTGAGAGCCCAGAGTCGGCAGGAAACCAGAACTGCTGGCTTCTAGACTGGACAGGGAGAGGCGCATATGGCAAAAAGACCAAGAGGGGCTAGGGACAAGACTCTGCTGACAAGGTGTTTTTTGCATTAATTCGAGGACCAGAGTTGGGACCCCTGAAACCCCTGCAGATGCTGGACTTGGTGGTACCTGCTTACAATCCTGTGTTGGGAGGCAGGACAGGCATATCCATGGGGTTCCCTAAGCAGTCACCTTAGTTGCTTCAGGTAAAAGTGAAAGATTCTGAAAAAAAATAAGGGCTGATCAAAGTGGCTCTTTAGATTAAGAAGGTTTCCTTCTCAAGCATGAGGACCCACGTTCCAACCAAGCACCCATGTGAGTACAAACTGAGGGGCCAGCAAGATGTCTCAGAAGGTAAAGAAGCTTGCCTCTATGCCTCGAGGCCTGAGTTTGGTCCCTGGAGCCAGTTGAGGAAGAGAGTTGATATTGACATCTGAGACACACTCACACACATACACGCAAGCACATACATGTGCGCTGGCATACACACAGGGGCACAGGCACCCTGGACACACACACACAGACACATACAAGCACATATGCGCATAGAAACACACACAGAGCTAAAGAGTCAAAAGTTGGCAGCTGGACTTCCTGGGTGAAAGGAAGAATCTGTGGGTGGCAAGAGAGAGTATTACCTGTGCTGGGGGCAATGCCATGAGTTGAAGTAAGGGGCAGGAGGGAGGCCTCTGTCCCTGTAAGCAGGGAGGGGCGATACGACCTCTGAGTCACTCGGGACTGGGGCCATGCAGAGTTATGATCCCTGGACTCCTCCGGTTCTGTTCTCGTCACAGCTGACTCACTGACTGTCTACCAGGGAGTCTCGTGGTCAGCCTGGCTAGTTTCTCTCAGCCTCTCGGTGTGTCACAGAGGCGAGGGCTTCTCTCTCTGCAGACTCGCGTCATCAGGTGTGTGACCTGGGTGACAGGTGCTGGTCCGCTCTCTCTTCCATGTTCCATGTTCGCAAATGCGCCCCTCATCAGCCCACTGGGGACAGGCTTGCCTTGATTCAGGGCTAGGGAGCTGATTCAGGAGGTCTGGGCTGGTCCTGGCTCAGACACACTTTGTCTCTCTCTGTTTTGATGCCCTTTTACCTACCCACAGCTCTCCGGCTAACCCAGTTCCTCATGCCAATCACAGATGGTACAGGCAGGCATCTGCTCAAAACTCACCCACAAAAGTCAACCCAGCTGACTGGGGAGCCAAGGCAGGAAAACTGAAAATTCAAGGCTTACCGAGGGCATAGGGTGAGTTTAAGGCTAGCCTGGGTAATTCAGTGGAACTTTCCCTCCCACATAAACGGGGCTGCTCTTTCAGAGGACCGGGCTCTAACACTTTTAATTATGTGTGTGTTCCCACATGCTGCGCTCACACACGACGTCCATGAAGTCCAGAAAGGGCATTAGGTTGCTTGGAGCTGGGGTGACAGGTAGTTGTCTGTTGTCTGGCCTGGGTACTGGGAGCTACAAGGTCAGTACATGCTCTTAACCACTGAGCCGTCTTTCCAGCCCCAAAGGAAATCTTCAAAAAAAAAAAAAAAAAAAAAGGAAGATCTCTGAGTTTGAGGTTAGTCTGGTCTACAAAGTGAGTTCCAGGACGGCAAGGACTATGCAGAGAAACCCTGTTTTGAAGAGAGAGAGAGAGAGAGAGAGAGAGATAGGAAGAAAGAAAGAAGGAAAAAAGAGAAAGGGCTAGGTCTGTACTAAGTAGTACAGCTTCTTAGAAGCCTTTAGCAAGTGGGAGACAAATGGGAAACAGAAAGCCGTTTGTGTGTGAGAGTGTGTGTGTGCATGTGTATTGATTTTTTGAGACAGGGTTTCTCTGTGTAGCCCTGGCTGTCCTGGAACTCACTCTGTAGACCAGGCTGGCCTCGAACTCACAGAGACCCACCTGCCTCTGCCTCCCCAGTGCTGGAATTAAAAGTTTGTGCCACAGCCCTGTCATCACCGCTGGGCAAATTAGGTTTTTTCTTTCTTCTTTTTTTTTTTTGGGGGGGGGTTAGGACAGCATTTCTCCGTAGCTTTGGAGCCTGTCCTGGAACTCGCTCTGTAAATAACACCAGACTGGCCTTGAGCCAATAGGCTTTTTCATTCTCACCTGCTGGCTGAGTAGGGAGGTAAAACCACTCCTGTTTTAGAAGTCTACTAGTCCAGTTCCCAGCCTAAACTCACAGGTTTTTAGAAAAATTTGCTGACACTGAGCTTTCTCTGTCTGGGGAGCTGCAGGTTAGACAAAAAGAATCTAGTCCATCAGACTAGAGGGGCTTTGCCGGGTCCCTGGCTGCGTGGGTCTAAAGGGCTGTCTCTCAAATCCAGAGCAGACAGAAGACTTCAAAGACTTGGCTACCTGAAATGAAATCCTTGGTGGGGGGAGAGAGGGGGTGAGAGGGGACCTTACCAGGAGGCCTGATGGACCTCTGTGTGCTGTGAGGAAGTGGCCTGAGAGCCAGATAGGATGGCCAAGGTCATGTGCAAACACGAGAAGGAGCCAAGGGTCTCGCAACTGCTTAACCATGCCCTAACCCATCACAGAGGGATTCTAGGCAGGTGCTCTACCACTGAGCCACACCCCAGCCCCTCACTGGGGGATTCTAGGCAGGTGCTCTAACACTGAGCCACACCCCCAGTTCCTCACTGGAGGATTCTAGGCAGGTGCTCTAACACTGAGTCACAACCCCCAGTTCCTCACTGAGGGATTCTAGGCAGGTGCTCTACCACTGAGCCACACCCCAGCCCCTCACTGGGGATTCTAGGCAGGTGCTCTACCACTGAGCCATACCCCAGCCCCTCACTGGGGGATTCTAGGCAGGTGCTCTAACACTGAGCCACACCCCCAGTTCCTCACTGAGGGATTCTAGTCAGGGGCTCTACCACTGAGTCACACCCCCAGCACCTAATATGGAGGGTTTCTAAACCAGCTGCCTAGAAACTAAAATCACGCGCTAATTGAAGGGAAAGTAACTTAACAGCTATCCTCTGAGTCACTGAGTCTCCTCTACATTTCCGTTTCTGTTTCCTCTCTCTGGTGCGTCCCTCCATTGGAACCCTCCCCTCCCCCTCTTTCCACGTGCCTTGCCATCCTGCCTGGGCCCTGGGACTCCAGCCAGGAGGCAGCAAAGTGTCTTTTTTATTCCTTGGAAACACCGTCACCTCCACCCTAGCCCGTGTAGGACTCAGCAGTTGCCTGGCTAGTCTAGCCAGGCTGGGCAGCCAGGCCTGTCATTACCTGGCCTCAGGCCTTAGGGGGTGGATGGCCCACCCATGCAGGCTGCCAGGACAAGGGAGGGCTGGGGATCCCCATGCTAGGCAAGTACTCTATCATTAGCTGCATTCCAGTCTTTGTTCTACTTTCTTCTGTGTGTGTTTGTGCACATGTAGAGATGCTAGAGGTTACTCATTCCTGATACCAGAGCCAGTGACTTGCTTTTTCTTTTCTTCCCTTCTTTAAAAATACTTTTACAGTTTTTAGATTTTTGCATGTGTGAAAGTTTTAATTGCATCTATGTGTGTGCACCATGTGCGTGCAGTGCCCACAGAGGCCAGAAGAGAGTATCGGATCCTCTTGGAACTGGGTCTAGTGATTGTAGTCAGCTGCCATGTAGAAATCGAACCTGGTTCCTCTGGAAGGGCACAGTGCTCTTAAGTGCTAAGCCTTCTCTCCAGTCCATGGCTCGCTTTTTAGCTCTAGTTGTCCTGGTACTCACTCTGTAGACTAGCCTAGCCTCAAACTCACAAAGATCCACCTGCCTCTGTGTCCCAAGTGCTGGGGTTAAAGGTGTGTACCACCATCACCCCACTCCCTTGACTTGCTTTTTGAGACAGGGTGTTTCTCCCCTGGGGCTTGGGGCTTGCAGAGGAGATGGGAAGTGACCTCCAGGGACCTACTTGTCTCCAGCTCCAAGGTCTGGATTAGACTGTGCTTGACTTTTTTTTTTTTTGGTTTTTCAAGACAGGGTTTCTCTCTGTAGCTTTGGAACCTGTCCTGGAACTAGACCAGGCTGGCCTCAAACTCACAGAGATCAGCCTGCCTCTGCCTCCTGAGTACTGGGATTAAAGGTGTGCGCCACCAGTGCCCCGCTTCATGTTTGACTTTTTTTTCACTGTTTAAGGAATTTTTATTAAAGCAAGAATTTTATAATCCAAATTACATTTCTGCTACTTAAAAGAGAACTGACATCCCAAGCTATTCCACAGTAAAGAATTACAAAGAAAGGAATGCTTTAAACTTTTGTACTTTGCTGAAAATTCTTTTCCCGAGGTCTATAAAACATTAATTTGTTTTTATATTTTACTTTTTTGTATTTTTTGTAGTTTTATATCAAGTAATCTAGTATAGCACTGTTTGTGTATGTGTGTGTGTGTATATATATATATATATATATATATATATATATATATGTACACATGCATACTAGACCTGGTATTTGCTTGCTACATAAGGTTCAAAGTTTCCTTCCCTTTTTAAATTTATTTTATATTTTGTCATGCCTGACTTTATTTGGATTCTGGGAACTGAACTCCTCCTACTTTACCCACTGAGCTATAGCCACAGTTCACCCTTTACCTCCGTGAGAGGCTCAGTAGGAATGAAAATGTTCTAAAGAGACACCCATGTCTCTCAATCTCAAAATCAGACCGCTGAAGGTGGATCCCAAAGAAATGGGAATCTCGGGCTGGGAGAAGGAAGAGGTCCCAGCCAGAGGAGGAAGTTGCCCCCTGAAGGAAAATTTTCCACAGCTCCAACAGCTTGTCCAACAACCTGACGGAATGAGAATGGAGTCTAGACAAAGATGGGCCACAGTGGGCGGGACTGGACCTTGACCGTGACCACTTAGATGTGCATGCTGTCCTTGGCCATCTATTTAAACTTAAATTTCATTTTAGGACCCTAAAGACGGGTTTGGGGGTTATTTGAATCTCAGTTCCTCTTCCCAATGGAGTCACATTGAATAACCGTTTCCTTTCTACTTCCTGCCGTTAATCCGACTCTCTCTGAATTGTCTAATTGAAGATCAGTGTCTGAACCGGACTTGGAGCATAGCCTATGACAAAGTCACCAATCCTTCTTATTCCGAGAAACAGTTTCACAGGCTGCCTATTCACCCTGCAGCCCTAGCTGGCCTGGAACTCCTGGTCCTCCTGCCTCAGTTTCCTACTTCTGAGATCCAGAACTGTGGCTTTCCAGAGGTGTGACACCCCCTCCCAAACAACACAGCCTATCAGTCAAAAGATGCTGTACTCTTTAATACAGTTCCTCATGCTGAGGTGACCACCAACACAAAATTATCTCATTGCTACTTCATAAGTGTAATTTTGCTACTGTTATGAATTGTCATGTAAATATCTGATACGCAAGAGATCTGACATTCAACCCCTGTCATAGGGCTGACGACCCACAGATTGACAACCACTGATTTAAAGGTTTGTCCAGCCAGGTCTGGTTCCCAAGGCTTTGGCTCATGGAGACAGAGAGTAATTGTCTATTCCCAGCAAGGAAATTGGTTGAGAGCTTTTTCCTGTTGCCCAACATCTTTTCCTGGTAGTTCCAGACCCACACTCAGGAAGGTACCACATTTTTCCATAGATTCTGAAAGTCCCCAGTTCAGGGCTGCAGGGTAGAAAGTATCTCAGAAGGAGTGGCCTGTTTCCTGAGATGGCCCACATGACCTTCCTTCCAGATTATTCCATGCAGTGGACTCTAAAGTGAGTCTGCAAGGTTTACACTTTTAGTGGAAATGCATTTGAGGTTTTGTAAAACCTTTAATGGACAGTTACTTTAAAAAAATAAAAAAATAAATAAAGTAGCCGGGGCTGGAGCGATGGCTCAGTGGTTAAGAGCACTTGCAGCTCCTGCAGAGGATGTGAATTCAGATCCCAGCACCCACAACCATTTGTAACTCCAGTTCCAGGGTACCTGACATCTTCTTCTGGTCTCCATTGGCACAAGCAAGTATGTGCAGATACATACATGCAGGCAAAACACTCATACACATAAAGAAAACTTAAAAACAAAGCCAACAAAACCAGCTGTTGACTGGGGCCGGAGAGGTGGTTCAGTCAGTAAAGTGACTGACTTTACTGCAGAAGGGGATCTGAGCTCAAGTCCCATTTGTTTGTTTGTTTGCTTTTTGAGACGAGGTTTCTTTCTGCTTGTAGCCCTGACTGTCCTGGAACTCGATCCTGGCCTCGAACTCATAGAGATCCTCCTGCCTCTGCCCCCTGAGTGCTGGGATTAAAGGTGTGCGCCACCACTCCCAGGTTCTGAGTTTGATTCTTAAACACCACTCATGTAGAAAGCAAGACATACTGAGGTTGGAGACAGGAGGGTCCCTGAAACGAGTCTTGGTTAGTTCCTAGTTCAATGAGAAACACTGTCAATGGGCTGGATGGATGGGTAAAGGGCAAAAAGAGCTTGCTGCCAAACCCGGAACCAGAATTCAATCCCTGGGATCCATGCGGTGGAAGAAAGAACTGCAAGTTCTCAAACTCCCACGTGTACCATGTGACATGTGTGTGTGTGTGTGTTTATCAACTCCCCCAAATAAATAAACATAACCAAAACAATAAGGCGGAAGTGATTGAGGACATCAACTCCTGATTTCTCCATACGTGCACACATATGCAATGCATGTACATACACATATATGTGTGTGTCTATCTCTATTTCTATGTCACTGGAGCCAGTTTTACTCATCCATACCTGACCTGACATTCCAGTACTTGGGAGGTGGAGGCAGGAGGAGAGGGAGTTCAAGGTCACTCTGTGGCAAGTTTGAATCTAACCTGAGCTACGTGAGAGGACTCTGTCTCAACAAAAACAAAGGAAAAGAAGAAAACCCTTTTGTTTGTCCCCAAACACTGACTCTCCAGGCGGGCCCACAAGATGACTAAAACACAGAAAAGCCTGGCCCCACCACCTTCATTTTGGGCCTGTCTTCTTGACTGTGGGGTCAGCTGCTACCTCAGCTTGTAGGCTTGTCAATCATTCAAAGAATGTCCTCCTAGAGTTCAATGACACCTACAGGATCTTATCAGCATTCAAGGTAGAAGGGCCCCTGAGATAACATAACAGACCTCCTGCTTTTACAATATTCTGTCCCAGGTGCCCCCAAAGCACCTGAAGGTACCCAGTCATTGTCACGTGCAGTCAGTCCCCTTGGATTCCAGGAACAACAGATCCTTTCCGGGCAGATCCACTCCCCTAATGAAGGCAATTATACACTATATTCAGACTGTACCCTGGGGCAGAGCAACCATCTCAGCAGCTTGTGGGGCTGGCAAGATGGCTCGGTGGGGAAAGGTGCTTGTTGCCAAGCTTGAGAACTTGAGTTCAATCCCTGGGATTCACGTGGTGGAAGGAGAGAACTGGCTTTAATAAGTTGTACTGTGACCTACACACACACACACACACACACACACACATACACACACACACATGCACACACACACACGCACACATACACACACACACACACCCCAATATATAAATAAACAAATAAACACCACAGAACACAGAAGATAGAAGTGGTTTGTCCCCTCAGGCAAGCAGGGCTTCTCCGGAGTATTTGGTTGAGCAACCAGACCCCACTTTGGCCTGGACTGTTTAATTACGCATAACCCTCACCAGTAGCCCCCATTCTTCCACTAGTTAAATTCAAAGCTCAGGTCAGTTCTTTCAAGATTAACTTGATATGGACTGAATCTCTTTTTTCTGCTTTTTACCCTTATCTACCTGATTACACGGCCCATCAGGGTGCATGGCTGAGAGTAGCCAGAAACGATTTTAACCAGCCCTCTCCCTTCCTCTTGGTTTGAAGTGTTTCAAGCTCACCTCTCTATCTCCGTAACATCTGTTTCCTTAAGGCTTGGTGGTGTTAACAGGGCTGGTGAGAGTGTTGGGTGGTTTATGGTATGATCCAGGGTGGCTGGGGTGGTGGGTTGGAGGAGGGTGTTGCCCCTGATATAGACCAGCTTGGTCGGTGTGTGTCCACCAGCACAGATATTACAGCTTCTGCTGTGAGAACGACAGTAAATGGGTAACCGTCCTGGCAGGAAGGAGGGCTTTCTAGAGACACCCGTGTCTCACCCTTTGTCTGTCACTCTATTGAGACAATGGCTCCCAAGGAATTGGAATTCCCCAGGAATCTCACACTGCGGGAAGAAAAAGACTGAAGCCTGGTGCCAGCCAGAGGGGGTGTTTGCCTTCTCTGGAAAGGGACTTCACAGGGTTGGGACAGTTTATAGGAGAGATTTGGAGCTGAGACAATGATGGGTCAGAATGGGTGGCACCAGGCCTTGACTAGGGTGGCTCTGCCTACCTCTTGCCCTGTATTCAATGCTAAACCTCTTGCCTGGACACCAAGGGTGGGCTTTCAGGTGTGGGCACTGGGGGGTGGGCTTTGTGTGTTACGGGGACATCTTTGCTCCTCTTCACCATGTGGCTGCATTAACTACATCTCCTTTCTCTGCTATTCACTCTTGTCCCTCACCTTGGTGTTTTGAGGCTGGGACTAGCTAGTTAGGGCTGCTGTTACCTAGGCTGGTAGCCAGAGTGTCTCGGACTGAGCAGATGGCTCAGTGGGTGAAGAGCTTGCTGTACAAACAAGAGGAGCTGAGCTTTGGGTGTCTGCAATCCCAGGACTGGGAAGGTGGGGACAGGAGGGTCCCAGGCTTGCTGATCAGCCAGCCTGGCCAAGTGGTGAGCACTAGGATCAATGAGAGTCACACACACACACACACGCACACACACACACACACACACACCACTATACCATACAGTATATCATACACACCACACACACACACCACATAGACACACACCACACACACACTATGCCTTGCAGCACACAAACCATTCCATACGCACATACATACCACACACACGCACACCAATCTGCATCCCACGGTCCGTAAACAAATGGCAGACACGTGCCCAGGGCTTGCAGTAAGAGTTTGTCTATAATCTGAGCCAGGGCCAGGGCCAGGGCTAGAGGTGGATTTCCTCATCTTACTGCCCAGGGAGCCAGCGAGGTTTCCTGGGCCTGCAGGTGTTTTACTTTATGACAGGTGGGGTGTGTGGACCAGAAAGTCACCTGACTCAGTTAGGCATCAAATGTCCTCCAGTCTCTCCCACCGCCCCCTCTTCGGACCTGGATGTCCTCCCAGGATACTGCTTTTGTCTGTCTTGCCTAGCTGCTCCACCAGCCTCACCTTCCCCAGCGGACCACCTCTGCCTCTGGGACCCGTGAACACCTGTTCTTTCCCCCCAGACTCTCCCCCCCCCCTTCCTACTTCCTGTGTGGTTGGCTGACCGCCTTAGTCACTTGGAAAGTGGAAAGTTTTAGGGCTTGCGTGCTCCCCTCCCCCGTCCCAGCTTCTCCCAGTGCCATTTAGTGAGACCCGGAAGTAGGGAGGGCAGGATGGTAGGGGTTTGGGGCCTGGCTGACTGGCCATCTGCTTCCTATCAGGCAACCCCAGCAGGGAACACAGGGAGGGAAAACCTGGCTAAGGCTATCTGTACAAGGCAAGCGCCTGCTTCTCTCCCGGCCTCAGTTTACCCATTAGCGCCAGTTCCTCCCCTCCCGCCCCCGGAGTCTTGCAGAGTGACTGGGAGTCTGGCGTGAGGTCACTTCTGGGCAGGAAAGCACTTCTGGTTAAGACTGGTGCTTATCTCTGTTATCATTTAGCCGGAATCCTTTGGAAAGTCTTCAGAGCCTTGTATGGAAAGTCCGGAGGAGGCGTGCTCCAGGCAGAAACCGTCCTTGTTTGTGTTGCTGGGGTGGTTCCCACCTGGGGAGGTGCAGGGAGGGACCTCCTAGGAAACAGGAGATGCCTCGTGCACCCCGAACTCGTGCATCCTCCACATACCCACTATGTGAACCCCCCCCCCCCAGTATTGAACTTGCTTTTGTTATGTTTGATTTTGAGATGGGGTCTTGCCTCTGGCTGGCAAAGGGCTCACTGAGGGAGCCACCTGCCTGCTCTCCGCCTTGTCGCAATTCTCCCGCCTCTGCCTCCGGAGTGCTGGGTTACAGGTGTGCACCGCCACACCCATCTTTATTTTTTTCTCTTTTCTTTTCCTTTCTCTTCTCTCATTTTCTTCTCTCTTCCCCTCCCTTCCCTTCCTCTCCCTTCTTTTTCTTACTTCTGCCTCAGCTTCCTGAGTGCTAGGGTTAAAGGCATGCACCACCCCGCCCAGCCTTTTTTGTTGCTTTTGAACACCATATCATGTGCCCCCTCTCCCCCGACTGGACTTGAATTTCTGATTCTCTTGCTTCTGCTTTTGGAGTTCTGGGGTTACAAGTGTGCACCACTGTGGCTAGTCTATGTGGTGCCATAAATGGACCCCCTCCCGGCCCCAGGCTCTTGCATGCTATGTGAGCGTGATACCAACTGAGGCACGTCCCCAGCACTTGGGGTGGGTTTTGTTTGTTTGTTTGTTTTTGTTTTGTTTTGTTTTGTTTTGTGATACAGAGTCTTGCTATGAGCCCAGGCTGATCTCAGATTTGTTGCTAGCGAATGGGATGTCTCAGCGATGAAGCTGCGGTGGTGGGCTTTATGGTGAATGGAGCCTGCGCATAGGGAAAATATGGCGACAGTATAAACGTGGTGCATTGCTGATGCTGTTATGCCCAACAGTTGGTCTTATCCTGCCTCAGTCTACCCAGTGCTGGAATTACCCTCACGCTCAGATAACTTTATTTCTTGTTACAGAGTTTACCAGGTAGCCTAGGCTGGCCTTGAACTTGAGATAGTCCTTCTGCCCCCCAACCCCCCACCACCAAATGCAGGGGACGCAGGCATTTGCTACCACACCTAACTTGAGCACTTGCTCTGGGCTCCCTGACTCTCCCCACCCCCCAGGACAGAAAGGGGCGTGGAAGTGCATCTCCAAGGCCATAATTTCCCCCTTGTAGTGTGGAGGGGATGCCTGCTCCATTGGTTCTTCTAACCCTGGGGTTCATTAGGCAGCCCAGAGTCTGTCTCCAATGAACTCCAAGTCCTGAGCACTCATGGACCGCCAGGACTCATGATGGAGGATGGAAGATTGCCCTCTTTCAAACGCAAGGATTCCGCATCAGTTGTGTACCGCTGTGCACACCTGTCGTCCCAGCACCGGGAAGATGAGGAAGATGCATGGAGGATTTGGGAACAACCTGGGCTACATCCTGAAACCCCAAGCTCAGATACAGGAACTAAACCGAACTATTTAAAAAGACACTGTGTCTGTTTGGGCTGAAATTGGACTCACAGGTGGCAGAGTGCAGCACGTGGAGATGGGACCGTGAGTGAGCAGGGAGGGATCTGTGGCGGCTACGGTCCTTGTGATGTTTACCCTGCCCTGCGCAGCGAGGAGAGAAACGCAAATGAGCGGGGTGTGGTAGTGCACACCTGTAACCCTAGCAGGCTGGAAACAGGCACGAGCAGTACCAGTACTGTGTGTTCAAGGCCAGTTTGTGTTAAGTCGGGGTCCAGACTAGCTTGGATGTACCAAGATGCTGTCTTGCAACAAAACAGCAGAAACAGAGGTAAATCAGACTCGGTGGTGCACAGTGGGAATGCCAGTGCTAGTGAAGCAGAGGCAGGAAGAACAGGAATTTAAGCTTGGAGCTGGAGACGTGACTCAGTTGGTAGAGCCTGCACAAAACCCTGGGCTCCATTCCTAGCGCCGCATAAAACAGGTCATGACTGGTAATCCTAGCACTTGGGAAGTGAAGGCAGGATCAGATGTTCAGGGTCATCCTTAGGGAGTAGAACTGGTAGGGAGTTCCAGTCAGTCTGAACTGATGGAGACCATCTCTTAAGAAAAAAGAAAAAGAAACACACACACACACACACACACACACACACACAGACTTGAGGCACACACACAGCGCACAAGGTCAGGACAGATAGGAGCCCAGTTCTGCCTATGATTAGAGGGAGCTACATCAGTGAACCCCTCTTCCAGGTGCCCACTGCCCATACTATGAACCCCTCTTTCTCCTTTTCTGCATTTCCCAGATGCCTTTGTGATACACTAGGTCCCTTCTCAGCCTGTCCACAGAAAGATTTGTTCATCTTTGTCCCTTGTACCAGGCAGGATGGGGGAGAGGGAACTTTTAAGACTACCTTTCCCCTCTGTACCCCTTCCCCCCAAGGCCAGTCTCTCGTCAAACTAGATTCCTTGTCTTGCAAAACATCTCTCTGACCCCCCACTTCCTTGCTGTTCCTTCCCTGAGATGTCCTCTTTGACCCAGTCCCCTCTGCCTTGCACAATCCCCCGGAGAGGGTGTGTGTTTCTCAATAAAACACCCCCTACAGCTGTGCCAGGGATTACACCTGTTACACCTTCTCTACTGAGCTCCTGCTGGCCCCCTTTCTCTTTGAAGTCTCCAGGGACTTCGTGCCCAGGTTGGTTTTTATGGGAATGGCTCCTGTGTCAGTTGTTTACAGGGTAAATCATGTTTCTTTAGCCTGGTTGGGGTTCTTAATTCTTCTTTACCCAGTTCTGGCCAAGCAGGCCGAGCCCCAGAAAGGAGGAGAGGACAGGATTGTCACTACCGCAACCCCCAATTTTAAATGACATGTATTTATTCATTGAATTTGTGTGTCCGAGGACGTTGTGTGTCTCCTATCACGCAGGTCCCGGGGATCAAACCCAGGTCCTTGGGGTTTGGCAGCAAGCACCTTTACCCACTAAGCCAGCCCTTTTGTGTCTCTTGTCCTGGCCCAGAGTGCCTCACTTCTAAATCCCGAGGCAGTGGGGAAGTCACAGGAGAGGGAACCGGCAACAAATGATCTGGTTCCTGAGTCCCCACACCTCACCCCCGCAGGTCCTCATTTGCCCACACCAACTTCCTCTGGCTAATGGGAGGAAAGTGCTGTCGAGGCAAAGTACAGGTGCTGGCATATTAATGACAATAATAGCCATGATAGAGGTGATAAAATTGAGAGGGTTAAAAACAACATTAATTAAGACAGGGTTTCTCTTGGACGTTCCCAGGCGTTATCCACAGAGTCCCCTGGGAAGGGTCTCCATTTTCTTGTCTCACTGGAGCCCAAAATGAGCCTTGGGGACCCTCGCCGTTTGGCTCCGAACCCTGGCTAGGCTTGGCTGCTCGCTTCTTCTTGTGTCCCCACCTGGTGAGCATCCAGGTACTTCGGGCTGGTGACTCAGTGTCTGTCTCTCGACTGACCTCAGCCTGAGCCTGGGGGTTGGGGGAGATGATAGTTTCCTGTGATACTAGCAGGTGACTCAGGGGCCCACATTGGAGCCTCAGAACGCCTTTGTTGGCCCGAGTTCAGGAATCCAGAGAAACTGGTCCCGAGAGAGGCCTTGGGGACTGAAACCCCTCCCTCTGCCTCCGCCCCTCCTCCACGGAGCTTTAACTGCGGCACCTGTGGCCTCCTGTGCTGGTTGCAGGTGCAGGCAGGAAGGAGTTGCAGTGTTGGTTGCTGGTGTACCCGAGTCAGCAACTCTGACTGGCTTCGTGTCCCTGAGGCTCTCCAGAAAAAAGCTTTCTCAGCCCTTGGACTTCTATACCTTTCAGAGAGAGACTTCTTTTGTGATCTCCAACCTTGACCCCTGCAGAGGCTGAGCGATGGCGTCCATGGGACTACAGGTGCTTGGAATCGCCTTGGCGGTCCTGGGCTGGCTGGGCGCGATCCTGAGTTGTGCGCTCCCAATGTGGCGGGTGACCGCCTTCATCGGCAGCAACATCGTCACGGCGCAGACCAGCTGGGAGGGCCTGTGGATGAACTGCGTGGTGCAAAGTACCGGGCAGATGCAGTGCAAGGTGTACGACTCGCTGCTGGCCCTGCCACAGGACCTGCAAGCTGCCCGAGCCCTCATAGTCGTCTGCATCATCGTGGCTGCGGTGGGGATGCTTCTCTCAGTGGTAGGAGGCAAGTGCACCAACTGCATGGAAGACGAGACCACCAAGTCCAAGACCATGATAGGAGCCGGCGCCGTATTCATCGTGGCAGCCTTGCTCGCTATGGTGCCTGTATCCTGGACCGCACACAACGTCATCCGCGACTTCTACAATCCCTTAGTGGTTTCCGGGCAGAAAAGGGAGATGGGGGCCTCGCTTTACATAGGCTGGGCGGCTTCTGGGCTGCTGCTCCTGGGAGGAGGCCTGCTCTGCTGCAACTGCCCACCTCGCAGCAACGACAAGCCCTACTCCGCCAAGTACTCCGCCGCCCGCTCTGCTCCCGCCAGCAACTACGTGTAAGGTGGGCCACTCTGCTATGTCCCCATTACCTTCATCGTTTTTCTCGGATTGAGTTCACAAGAACCTGTGATACCCCTCACTTCCCTCGGGACCTGCCCTGCCGTGGGCCACACTAACTGCTGGGGACAGCCAGCCCGGCTTGTGCTAAGTTTCTGCTTGGGGAACCATCTGCCCCCCCCTTGGACACATCTCAAGGCTCCTTTCTCTGGCAAGGATGAATGTAAAAATACTTCCTTGCTGCCGACATCCAAATTGCTCATGGATCCGGAGTTGAAAGCAGAAACTGCTGGGTACCGCAGTGGAGGGGGTCGCTGGGTCCTGCTGGCCGGGATAGCTCAGCTGTGACTCGTGGGTCCTCCAGAGGATGTCCTGCTCATGCTGGCACCTCCGCTGACCCTCTTCTATCCTCACGTTCTCTGTTCACATCTGTTACACCGGCGCCACTTTTGCCATTAAGCCCCGTGTTTCTGAGCACACCTGATCCTACCTGGAGCCTTGGCGTGATGGGTGATTGACTGAGGGGGCCATTGAGGGTGGGTTCTGCCGTGGAACCCTAGTGACTGACAATGACCGGGGCTTTCACCCACCCACCTGCCCTCGTAATGGAGTTCTGTGGAGTGGATAGACGGGTTTGAGGGAAGGGTGGAGGTGGATTAAACTGGTCTGGGGAGTGCCGGTGCTGGGGACCTAGAAGCAGCCCAGGCTGTCCCCACCCCTTTCTGGTACTGTCTTACTAAATACCCTGCTCCCTTGGGCGTCTTGAATGGCCCCTCTGAATTCCCTACTCTTGTCAATTTCAGGGATGCTGGCCAGTCTGGGGCAGATATGAGGGGCAATGGCGTGGCAGCAGGGAGTCTCCCGGGACTCCCCGGCCTTCTCTGTGGTTTCTTGTTTTGTAATTTAAGGTCTATTCACAGCTGTAATTATTATTATTTTCTACAATAAATGGTACCTGTGTACAGGGAAGGTCTGGGCTCTTCTCATTCTGTGGATGGGACAGGGCTGGAGGGATGGGGAGGGCGGTCCACGGGAGGCTTTGTTGGGAGAAGCTGAAGTGATTTTTGAGGGCTGAAGATGAAATTCAGTGGGTAGAGAGTATGCCTGGCACCTGAAACCCCGGGTTCCATACTCAGCCCCAAATAAACCAAGTGCAGAAGCAAGAGGACCAGAACTTGAAAGTCAACCCCCACTACATGGTAGGTTCAAGGCTAGCCTGGTCTACTCAAGACCCTGTCTCAAAGAGTGATATCAGAGAATGGTAAAAATCAGAACTAGCTCTAATCTGGGGGACCTACATATTTGAGCCTTTTTCTTTTTCGTTCTTTCTTTCTTCTGAGCCCTTTTCTTTCTTTCTTTCTTTCTTCCTTCCTTCCTTCTTTCCTTTCTTTCTTTCTTTCTTTCTTTCTTTCTTTCTTTCTTCCTTTCTTTCTTTCTTTCTTTGAGACAGGGTCACAGTTATAAAGTCCAGACTTATCAAACTCAAGGCAATCCTCCTGCCTCAATCTCTTGTGCACGACCATGATGGTAAGCCCTTCATATGTCCAGGTCTGTTGGGAGAAAGCTGGTGAGGGGGACCACAGATGGGAGTCTCTCCCGCATTTACCTCCCTTTCTCTGAGCAGCCAGGCTGGTCTGCTCATCTTCCCCAGATCACTCAGCAGGTGCCACTGTCCTGCCTTCTTTATCCAGTCCCGAAGCCTGCAATGTCCTTTCCCCTGCTCCTGAACCTTTCTGGTCTGGCAAGTCCGCCCTGCAGCCTCCTCCCTACAGGGTCCTCCCACAGCCCTGGATGTCCAAGGTACTTAAGCCCACACCCACAACTGCCACAGGGCATCCTGAGCCAGGCCTGGACTTTGCCATCCCAATCCCTTTGGGTTTTTATTTTGAGACCAGGTCTTACCGCAGCACAGGCTGGCTTCCAGCTGTGTTGCTGAGGTTGCCCTTGAACTGCTCTTCCTGCCTCCACCTCCCCAGTGCCGGGATTTGTCACCAGCGAGCCCCCCCCTTTTTTTTTGAGGTGCCGAGGCTGGAAGATTTGTCTTTGAGGGCCCTTGCTATCAGGCCTGGATCCCCACTTTGATTTTTGAGACAAGGTCTCATGTATTGTTGGCTGAACTCAAACTTGTTCCATAGCAAAGGATGGTTTTGAATTCCTCATCCTCCTACGTCCACCGCTCACCTCTCTGGTGCTGAATTTATTCAGTGCTGGGAAGGAACCCAGCGTTTCCTGAACACTTGAAAGCTTGCAAGCTTTCTCGTCCTGAGCCCCAGTCCACAGTTCTTTGTGGGAAGGAAACTAAGTCCTCCCTTGTTCACGTGAAAGTGTGGCTCGGATCCACATCTGAGGTCAGCAGACAACTTTGTGGAGTCGACCCTCTCTTCCCTTTTAATGTGGGTCTGGGGGCAGAACCCACAGCCCCAGGCTTGCACCGCAGGTGCCTTTACTGGCTGAGCCACCTCACTGGCCTGCTTGCCCCTTCTTGACTCCATGGGCATAACCAAGTCTTGTGAGGAAATTATCAAAGCATTTTCAAGTCAGGTATGGTGGCTTGTGATAGGTACTCGCACTCAGAAGGTAGGGGCAGGAAGATCATGAGTTTGAGGCCACCCTTCATTGCATAGCCAGTTTGAGGCCAGTCTGGGCTACCTGAGACTCAGTGACAGACTCCAGACGTTCCATTTTCCTTCCAAAGTTAATTTTATCGCTCTCTCTAGTACTTGGGACCAAATTCAGGGCCTCCTGTGTCAGGCAAGGGCTCTACTGTTGAGCTATCTGCACCTCCTAGTTAAACATTTAAAAATTAGGTGGCCGAGTGTGGTGTTGAATACCTGTAATCCCAGCACCTGAGGCATAGGCAGGCAGATCTCTGTGAGTTTGAACTCAATCTGGTCTGCATAGGGAGCTCCGGACCTGCCAAGGCTACATAGTAAGACCCTGTTTCAAAACGAAAACAAAAAACAAAATCTCAACCAGCAAAACAAACAACAACTCTCCTTTCCCCAAGGTGCAGGGAGGTACCTTCTGGATGAAGGGCTAGCCTAGCATACCAGAGGCTCTGGGTTCAAGCCCCAGCTCTGCCTAACATGGAAGTTGTGCGGGCACACAGGCCTGTAAAGTAGTCCTAGATGTTCCAGGAGCGGCTGCTGCAGAACCAGGGCTTTAGACTCCTGCTAGACCTCAGCCCGTTAAAGGCCCACCAGGCCTGCACTTATCACAAAGGAGCGGTTACATCCTGTTCCTTTCTTGGGTCCATGAGATGACTCCACAGGTAATGGGGATTGCTGCCAACTCTGGTGACCTAAATTTCCTTGTGGCGCCCATATGGTTCTGCAAGTTGCCCTCTGACCTCCATAAGCATGTATGCCGTGGCACACGAACACATTCATGTACACATATACAGTAAATAAATATTAAAAAAGATAAAAAAGTTAGTTTACCTCACCCCCTGTGCTAGAGGTAGAGCCCAGGGTTTCTAGGCAACCGTACCACCGCTGAAGCAAATGCTTGCCCCTCATAGGGGATTCTAGCAAGTGCTCTATATCTCTAGATTTAAAAATTTTTTTTTTATTTTATATGCATTGGTGTTTTGTCAGATCCCCTAGAAGTAGAGTTATAGACAGCTGTGAGTGGCTGTGTGGGTGTTCAAAATTGAACCAAGTCCTCTGGAAGGGCAGTTGGTGTTGTTAACCTCAAGGTCATTTCTTCAGCCCCTCTAGACATTTTTTTTTTTAACTATTTGAAATAGAGTGTCACCAGATGGTCCAGGTTGGCTTAGATTTTACTACATAGCCCAGGCAAGACCTAAACTTTGTATCCCTTTGCCGCAGCTTCTCAGGTGTCTGGGACCTGTACAACCAGGCCAACCTAGGCATAGCTCTTTGTTCCAAGCTGACCTAGCTTCTGCCCCCCCTCCCCGGTTAGCTTAGCCACAAATAACCTGGGGGAGTGGTAGGACAATTGTTTACTTTGCTCTGTTCTAGCCCTGTTTGGATGTGGTCTTGCCTAGCTCAAACTGGTTGAAGCCACCAGGTTCTTTGCTTGGGGCTGTAGAGTGTCCAAGGAAAATTCTTTTGACATTGTGGGGCCCCAGACTACAGTCTCAGATCAGGCGAAGCCATGCTTTTCTGAATAAGTCACCTTCTCACACAAAGCACATCACCCTATTTCTTTGTCTTTAAATTCTCTCTCTCTCTCTCTCTCTTTTTACATTTATTTATTTTCTACTGTTGCTCTGTGCACGTGTTTGGAGGCAGTCAGAGGACAACCTGCTGGAACTGGTTCTCTCCTTTGGTCATGTGAGTCCTGGAGATTGAACTCAAGTTACCCTCTGAGCCTGTCTGTCTCATAAATACCTTGAAATTCCCTTTATGGAGGAAGGTTTGAGACAGTCTGTGTGTATGTGTGTGTGTGTGTGTACACGTGCGTACCTGTGTGTGTGTGTATGCATGTGCGTGTGCCTACGTGCGTGTATGTACACACGTATAGATATGAACATATCATGTATCATTGCTCACTCTCCACCCTGTCTGTCTGTCTATCTATCTATCAATCTATCTATCTATCTATCTATCTATCTATCTATCTATCTATCATCTATCTATCTATCTTAAGACAAGGTCTCTCACTGAACCTAGAGTTCACTAATTGGCTAGACTGACTGGCCAGTGAGCTTCAGGGATTCTCCTGTCTGTCTCTGCAACCCCAACTGGGATTATGATATGTGCTACCAGGACTACCTTAAAAAACTGAATGCTGGGGACCTGAACTGAACTCAGAACTTCACATCTGCATAGCAAGTACTTCACAGGCTTCACCATCTTCTCTGCCTGTTTTTTAAATTTTTTTTTTGCATTATTTATTTACTTTTTACTCTGTAGACCAGGCTGGTCTCAAATTTAACAGAGATCTGCCTGCCTCTGCCTCCCAAGTGTTGGGATTAAAGGCGTGTGTCACCACTGCCCAACAGTTATTTTTATTATTTTTTTAATTACGTCTCTGTGTGTGTGTGTGTGTGTGTGTGTGTGTGTGTGTGTGTGTGAGTACAGGTGCCTTCTAGGGGGTCCAAGGTATCAGATCCTGTGGGGCTGGAGTTACAGGCAGTTGTGGTCCCCCCCATGTGGGTGATGGAACTCTTGTCCTCTGGGGGAGTCAGGAAGCATTCTTAATCACAGAACCATTTCTCCAGTCCCCAAAATTATTGTTATAATCATTGTGTGTATGTATACATGTGTATGTGGGTGCCAGTCCAACAGCATGTGTGTGGAGGTCACAGGACAATATTGTGGGATCAGTTCTCTCTTTCTGGCTTTATATGAGTTCTGGGGATCAAAGTCGGACAACCAGCCTTGCAGGGCAAGGGTCTTTACTTAGTGACCCATCTCACCAGCCCTGCCATTTGTTTTAAAAAAATGTTACTTACAGTTATTGACTTATTTATTGTGTGTTGTTGGAGGGGGCCCGCTTGTTTGTCCCAGACGCCCAACTAGCATATACCCAAAATAACTGCACAGAAACTGTATTAATTTAAACACTGCCTGGCCCATTAGCTCTAACTCCTTATTGGCTAACTCTTATATCTCGATTTAGCCCATTTCTAATAATCTATGTATCACCATGTGGCTGTGGCTTACTGGCAAGATTTTAACCGGTGTCTGTCTGAGGTGGAGAATCCATGGCTTCTCTATGCCTCTGCTTTCTTCCTCCCAGAATTCAGTTCTGTCTTCTCCGCCTACCTAAGTTCTGTCCTCTCAACTAGGCCAAGGCAGTTTCTTTATTCATTAACCAATGAAAGCAACAGAAGGAACTCCTACGCCATGTGTGTGTGTGTTTATGTACAAACGTGAGACTATGTTTTCCATAACACACGTATGAAGGTCAGAGGTCAAACTTGTGGAGTTGGTTTTCTCTCTTACAGCATTGGTCTTGTGGATTGAACTCAGGTTGCAAGGCTTCATAGTAGGAACCTGTACCCACTGAGCCAATTTGTCAGCCTGTGTTTTATTTCTTTGAGATAGGCTCTCAAGAAGCCTGTAACATGAGGGCCGGCTTGTTGGGGTATCTGTCCCACCCAGTACCCCATAGCAGGCAGGCCCCAAAGAAAATCACACACAGGACTCCATAAGATTATAAACTGACCCATTAGGTCAGGCTACTTATTAGCTCTTATAACTTAGGTTACCCCATTATCTTTATCTACGTTAGCACATGGCTCAGTACCTTTTCCAGCTGGGCAGCTTGCGTCTTTCCTCTCTGGTGGTCTGGGCAGAACTGGAAGCTTCCTGTTTCCCAGAATACTCCCAGTCTCTTTGTTCCACCTCTACTTCCTGTCTGGCTTTCCCGCCTATACTGCCTGCCTGGCCAATCAGCGTTTTATTAAACTATGATTGACAGAATACAGACAATTCTCCCACACCAGAAGCCTAGACTAGTTTTAAACTCCCTATGTAATGGAGACTGACCTTGAACTCCTGATCCTTCTGTCTCCATCATACCTAACTTGAGTTGAGGTTTTAAAATAAACATCTCTTAAAATTAATTTTATTTATTTGTAGTCGGATTTTTAATTTGGACTGCCAGCTCATACATAATGACATGGAGACTTATTATTAATTATGGAAGCTTGGCCATTAGCGTAGGCTTGTCCCGCTAGCTCTTATAACTTATATTAAGCTGCTTTCATTAATCTATGTCCTCCACGTAGCTCGGTTATCTCTACTCTGTACCACATGTCCAGCCAGCCTCTTCAGTGTCTCCCTGGCGTCTCTGTACTGCCCATCCTGCTTCCTCTGCTTCTGGCTGGCAACTCGGTCTTTCTTCTTCCCAGAGTCCTCTCTGTCTCTGGAAGTCCTGCTTAACCTCTTCCTGCCTAGTTATTGGCCTTTCTGCTCTTCATTAAACCAATCAGAAGGTGCCTTTGCAAAGACACATCTACACAGTGTAAATGAATATTATGCAACATTTGTTCATTTAAAATTTGTTGTTTTGTTTCCATTTGAAAATAATATTTTATTTTGAGGATGAGAGGAGGGGTAGGAGGGAGAACTGTGATTGGAATTTACATTCATTTTACAATCAGATCCCCTGGCACTGGAGTTACAGACAGTTGTGGGCTACAGCGTCGGTTCTGGGAACCAAACCAGGTCCTCTGCTGGAAGAAAGTGTTCGTTTTTGTTGTTGTTGGTATTTTTGAGACAAGGTTTCTTTCTCTGGGTACCCTTGACTGTCCTGGAATTCACTCTTGTAGATAGGCTGGTCCCCGTTTCAGAGATCCTCCTGCCTCCACCTCCTGAGTTCTGGGCTCAAAGTGCCACTACGCCTGGCACACTGAGTGAGCAAATTGCTGAGCAAATTTTCTGGCCCCCTTATCTTTTTGAGACAAGGTCTCCTCTCTGTGTAGCCCAGGTTGGCCTTTAATTTATGATCCTCTTAACCACGCAAATGCTGCGAACACACGTGTGATGACTGGTTAAACTGACACCTTAATATTTTTTTCTATTTATGTGTGTGTGTGTGTGTGTGTGTGTGTAGAGCATGAGTACATGTGTGAGCGCCGTAGTAAATATGTAGAGGGCAGAGGAGAACTTGTAGGGGTCATTTCCCCTCATTCACCATGTGGGTCCTGGGGATCCAACTCAGGTTACTGGGTTTGGTGGCAAGCGTGCTTTTACCCGCTGGGCCACCTTGCTGGTTCTAACTCAATATCTTTTGCAAAATCATTGCATCAGGGACTGTCGTATTGCTAGGGGTTGAGATGGAACTTGGTTGTGAGACAGTAGATAGCAGTCTCTTCATTCCTTTTATTTTTCTTTTCTATGTCAGGTATGTGTGTAGCTCTGACACCCGAGTGTGTGGGGACATCTACACATGTGCAGTCACGTGGAGGCTAGAGCTTGGTATTAGGTGTCTTTCTCTCTGTCATCTCTGCTGTTGACCTTATTACTTTGAGGCAGGATCCCCTCCCTGAGCTGAAAGCTGACCATTTTGGGTCCACCCATTTTCTGACCCCAGCGGTGGTGTTACATGCAGGTAACTCAGGATACATAAAGGCAAGTCACGATTTTTTACATGGATGCTGAGGATGTCAGTTCAATTTCTCAGGCTTTGCAGAGCAAGCTCTCTTACCCACGGAGCTCACTCTAGCCCCATGTCCCTGAATTCTGGATCCAAAGAAACCAGAGGGATGTTTTCAGTCCCCTTGGGGCAAATCTAGCAGAACATCCCTAATGGGCAGGTTTGGGAAGATGTGTGGGTCTCCTTCTTCCTCGGGGATCATTGGTCACTGGTTCATGAGGATGGAGGGGCAGAAGCAGGGAACAGAGTTCAGATGGACATCAATGAGATAGCCTTCCGGCAGATGACTTAGTGAGACAACTCAACTTTATTCCAAAGTATATAGGAAATATATAGAAATATATAAGATTGGGAAACCTACCTGGAGACAAACCCTAATTTGCATTAAGTGACACACTCATATCACAAAGCTGGCTTAATGGAAGCAGGGCCCTACCAAAATGGCTAGAAGAGCATCAGTTGTAGGCAACTATATCAAGGGTCATCCTTGAGGTAAGGCAAGCATCCTCTAGAGAAGGTTAGAAGGGCACTAGAAGCCCCCGCTGGCAGAGAGTCCTTCATGTGGCCAAGCTTGGAAAAAGCTACCAGGCCATTGGCAGACTGCAACTTTTGACCAGCAGGATCTCCTAACAAGATGGACCCATTTTTACAGAAAGAGAAGGGCAAGAAGACAGGCCAGGCTAAGGCCACACACAGAGGATCAGTGGTCAACGGGGGCCAGGATGCTGGGCCTCCCTCCCTTACCCTGGGCTCTCCCCTGCTTTCGGTAAAGGTAGATGATACCGGAGATGAAGCCATCATTAGCACAGGTGCCCAGCCCCGTCTCCTGTTCGGAGGTGGCCAGTTCCCAGTGCTCCACAGGTTGGGCCACCAGGCGTTCCCACGCTCCAGCCTGCTCCAGGGAGTCTAAGACTGCTTCCAGCGCCTGCTTGTAGGGAAGGTTGGATGGGTTGCTCCTGGTAGTCAGACATATGAGTCCACCTGGGGAGAGGTGGGGGAGGGGACTGAGCTGGAGGGCGACAGGGGTGTCCCTGCTCAAGACTTCAATTACTGGCCAGCTTCCCACCTCCAGGGTTTGGTGCTTAAAGTTGCCTACCCCAGGAATCCTCTTCCTTTTCCTCAACCTGATGGTCTTCCATGACCTTCATTTAAAAAAACAATTTTTTTTTCAGGATCGCAGATGAAAACATGGGCCTCAAACATGTTCAAAAAATACTACAGATGAGCTATGCTTCCAGCCGCTCACTGGGGGTTCTAGGCAGGTCCACACACCTAGCCCCTCACTGGGGGTTCTAGGCAGGTCCACACACCTAGCCCCTCACTGGGGGTTCTGGGCAGGTCCACATCCCAGTTCCTCACTGGAGGGTTCTAGGCAGGCCCACACCCCCAGCCCCTCACTGGAGGGTTCTAGGCAGGTCCACACCCCCAGCCCCTCACTGGAGGGTTCTGGACAGGTGTATTACCACTGAGCTCTTCCACTAAGCAGAGTCCCCTGTCACGGCAGTTCCTTGGGAAGACCCTTCACTTCTTTGTGCCTAAGTGGTACTGTTTCTTTATTTTAGGTATAGCAAGGGGAGGGGAATTGTGGTGATATTTTGTTTGTGCTTTAGCAAAGCTTGCCTGACCTGATGATCAGAGTATGGAGTTAGCCATTAGTTAGCCATAGAGGCCAGGCAGTGGTGGCACACCCTATAATCCCAGCACTCGGGAGGCAGATGCACACAGATCTCTGTGAGTTCCAGGCCAGCCTGGGCTACACAAGTCTAAAAGGATCAGAGTCAGGGGGCGGTGGCCCACACCTTTCATCCCAGTACTTGGAAGTCACAGGCCTTTAATTCTAGCACTAGCGAAGTGGAGACAGGAAGGCATCTGGCTGGGTGGAGAGAGGAATATAAGGCAGGAGGAGACAGGAGCTCAAGGCATTTAGTCTGAGTATTCATGGAGATAGAATCCCCCTTGGTTCTGAGGATTCAGTAGAGGTAAGAACTAGTGGCTGGCCTTCTCTAGGGCCGTCGCACAGGCAACGGCTGTGTGAAGCCGGGCTCAGGCAACATGCGCTACAAGTTTAGCGGTTTTACGCAGAAGCTGGCTGGAGTTTGGGCTTCGGAAGCGTATAGTCCACAGGAGCTGACGCTGAATCATTGCTCAGAGTAGCACGAGAAAGCTTGAACGAACGTGAAGCTGGAAAACCTTGCTTAGAATAATGGCCCTGTGAAAGGGACATTTGGCCTCCAAAGAGGTTGCGACCCGCAGGTTGAGAACCGCTGCCGCAGAGGAACGCTGCTTTCTGGCTTATTCCTACCTCACAGGGCCAAAACTGAAGCAGTCGTGAACAGTGTAGTAAAAACAACTGAGCTTCCTTGGGGAGAATGCACAGCTCATAAGAACTGAGAGGATGAGAACCTGGGATAAGAGGGGTTGGAGCCAGCGGTTTCCACGGAAGCACCGCCTATCATGTTTGCCACCCGGCTAAACTGACCTCCACAGTGCCAGCAAATGACTGTGCTGGGAAGAACAAAGTTCCCGAGCTGCAGAGTTCGTCCAGAAGGTTGACGGTGTGCCCACCCATCTGAGACGGAGGCGTTCCTCACTAAATGCTTTACCGGACTACCATGGCGCTGACTGCTGACTATAGGAGGGGCCATCTACCACCTGATCGCCCACCATGTGGCTTCGCAGCCCCCAAACAAAGGAATTAGCCTGCGGGGTGGTGGTGGGGGGAGGTCTGGTTTACTTTGTGACACAAACCTTTTGAGTTTTCAGTTTACTAACATTTTTGCAAACAAAGGAAAAGATAAGAGCACAGGCTTTCTGGTTGTTTATGAAATGCCTCTCAGCTCAGACGTCAGCGCTCATTCGACAGTTAAAACTATTGTTTGAGGCGGTGACGCTGGGCCGTATTTGCGCTCCTGATTTCCCTGGAGGTTCTGGATGGAAGAGGCTCGCCGCCGCATTAATGGCAGGCAGCCTGTGCTCAGGGCCTCCGGGACTCGAGGCTGTGTTGAAGCAGGAACTCCAGAAGCCTTTCTGGGTTTAGGTGTGACCGAGGGAGGAAGACAGCAGCTGGAGAGGTCAGACGTGTGAAATGAGGGCTTCGAGTTAGCCTTCTGGGGGCTTTTCCACCTTGCAGTGAAATGTTCATGGAAGTTATTTGCAATTTGCCTGCTTGTTGGGCAGTTTGTTTCAAAGGGTTATTGCTGCACCAAGCTCCTTCGTGAAATGCTATGTCTCCATCACAGAAAAGAGAACACTGGTCAGTGTTGTGCTTTAGACTGCTGGACCGGAAATTCTCCTTCAATAATGCTATGGCTTTAAGCCATGATTTATTTGACTGTGGAATAAATACATGAATTAAAAAAAAAAACAAAAAAAACTAGTGGCTGGCTGCTCTGCTCCTCTGATTTTTCAACATTCACCCCTGTATCTGATTTAGGGTTTTTATTATTAAAACAAATTATAATTCACCCGGCAGGAAATGACAATTTTGTGTCATGGAACAGGGTGCAGGTGTGTGTCTGTGTGCACACATGGGTGCAAAACCCTTGGCTGAGCCAAGGATGGCAGCTGAGGCCTATTACTCCAGTGTTTAGCTCAGGTTGGAAGGAAAACAAAGCTTAAACAAAACCCGGAGAGCTTATTCAAAACTTGTTCTATTTATGGGTGTTTTGCCTACATGTGTGTCTGTGCACCGTGTGTGTAGTACCCATGGAGGCCAAAAAAGGGCACTGGACCTCCTGGAACTGGAGTTGCCGAAGGTTTGAGTCACCAAAATTTGCTGGGAATCGAACCTGGGTCCTCTTAACCACTGAGCCATCTCTCTAGCCCTGAGAAAGCTCAGAATTTGAATCTGGGCTACACAGTGATTCCCAGGCTGCACCAGGCTATAGCATGACCTCGTAGCATGACAAGGGCTTCTGCCAAACTGGAATTTCCCCAGGAGTCTCAGGCAGGAAGAAGAAAAAGGCTTGGTGCTAGCAAGGAACTTCTCTCCCTGAAGAGAGTTCACACTGTCCTGACTCTTGTCATTGAGACATTGGGCCCAGACATTGATGGGCCAGTGATAGGCAGGACCATATCTTGATCGGGACTGCTTTCCTATGGAAACTCCTGCCCCCTCCTTAAACCTAAACTCCTTGTCAGGACTAGGAAGAGGGGCTTGGTGTGTGAGCAAGTCTTCTTTACTCCTCTTCCAAAACAGGCCATGCTGAATAAATCCCCTTTTACTATTCTTCACTATTACTTGGTTGGTTATCTATCTATCTATCTATCTATCTATCTATCTATCTATCTATCATCTGTTTATTTATGAGACAGGGTTTCTCTGTGTAGTCCTGACTGTCCTGGAACTCTGTAGACTAGGCCTTGAACTCAGATATCTGCCTGCCTCAGTCTCCTGAGTGCTGGGATTAAAAGTGTTCAGTGTGGCAATGGTGGCACACACTTTAATCCCAGCATTCAGGAGACTGAGGCAGGCAGATCTGAGTTCAAGGCCAAGGTTCAAATTGGTCCATTGGGGATGGGCGGCTGGGCCCAATTTGTTGGAGTTGTAGAGATCCAAGCTCTTAGCCTCCTTTTCTTTGTGGGGGAAAAAAAGCTGGGTGTGATGACTTTACTTTTATGTGCATAAGTATTTGCCTGCATGTATGTATGTATATGTATCATATGTGTGCCTGGTACAGGTGGGCAACCGGAAAGGGTGTGGCACTGGATTCTCTGGAACTGGCACACACAATTACAAGCTGTCATGAGGGTGCTGGGAATTGAACCTGGGTCCTCTGCAAGAGCAGCCGGTGATCAAAACCCTGAGTCATCTCTCCATCCTGGCACAGAACTTTGATTCCAGCACTCAGGAGACAGAGGCAGAGATAGGTAGATCTCTATGGGTTTGAGGCCAACCAGGGCTGCATAGTGAGACCTTATCTAAATAATAATAATAATAATAATAATAAGCCTGGTTGACCCAAGAAGGGGTGGCTGGAGGGATGAGGGACTTTGTCCAAGCGGCTGCAGTGTATCCAGTATGGCTAGTTTCTGGCAGACTGGTTGAGGAAGGGCTACGGTACTGCTGGGGGTGGTGACAGGGCTCAGGCTGGAACAGGAGAGCCTGTTTTGTTTAGGTTCATGCCACGGGCATTTCCGGTGCTTCTGAGCCCAACCCATGCTGCTACTGATGACCCAGCTGATGGCCTACCTTTTGTTGGCCTCTCCGGAACAGAATCCTGCCCAGACATGCCTAGGTTTAGCTTCAGGAGTGGGGTTTGTGAGAGGGAGTATTTTTTATCTCACGGCTTCCTCATTCCTCCTCAGGCCAGGCGAGGCAGGTAGACCCTCTTCTGGATCTTTCTAATCTCCTCCCTCCTGACTTCTTCTAGGCAACTCCTTACCCCATCTTCTGTGGATACCTGCATCCAACCCTTGAAAAAGCAACTTCATACTGAGTGCTGAGTCCTTACTGCCTCCTCTGGAATCTCCCATTGAGGGGCTGGGGTGTGGCTCAGTGGTAGAGCACCTGCCTAGAATCCCCCAGTGAAGGGCTGGGGTGTGACTCAGTGGTAGAGCACCTGCCTAGAATCCCCCAGTGAGGGGCTGGGGTGTGGCTCAGTGGTAGAGCACCTGCCTAGAATCCCCCAGTGAGGGGCTGGGGTGTGGCTCAGTGGTAGAGCACCTGCCTAGAATCCCCCAGTGAGGGGCTGGGGGTGTGGCTCAGCTCTTGAGCACCTGGGTAGAATCCCTCAGAGGGGCTGGGAGCATGGTTCAGCAGTAGAGCTTCTTTCTAGAATGGTCCAGTGAAGGACTGTGGTGTATGAAGCTCACTTGATGCTGGAGTTCCATCCCCAGCACCATAAGAAAGAGAAAAGTCCCGGGTTGCTCCACCCGTTTGTGGACTGGATTCATGCTGTCCCCATTGTCATCTTGTAGGAACAGACCTGGACCTATGCCAGGAAAGGGAGACAATGGAAAGGATTCGAGTGAGGGAGGTCCCAAATCAGTAAGGGGACCGGAAGATGGAGCTGAACTGACCTCTACTGTGTGCCAGGGCCCCAGGGACGTGACTGTACCCAACTGTCACTGCAGTCTGTTAGGGAAGCGATCTCAGTGCCGATGCCATTTGTTTAAGAAAGGGAACAAAGGCCAGAAGGGTGGAGCTCTTCCTAGCTGTCTATGGATAGCAGGTGAGCTGGCCACCTGTCTGCCCTTATCCCAGGCCTGCTTCTGTTGGTGGCAGCCAGGGTGGAGCACAAACTGGCAGATGGCAAACTGGGAAGCTGTGCGGGGGTGGATAACCCTACACAATGCCCTACCCTTCCTCACTGTGTGAGTCCAGGGTCTGCGTGTTGTGGAGAGGGGGAAGGGGTGTGCCTCTGGGGAGGGGTTGGCTGGACTGTGACTCACCTGGCTTGGTGACTCTTAAGAGCTCAGGAATGGCACTGCAGGGCACCTGTCCCTCGCTGAGCGCACCCACCATGATCACCGCGTCAAAAGTCCCTGCGTGTGGAGCGGGGTGAAGAAGTGTGACGATAACGATTCATCTAACGATTCATCGTCAACTTGACAGGATCTGGGATTCAAATCCCTGGGCTTGTCTGTGAGGGAGTTCCTAGATTGAGTTAATTTAGCAAGAAAAATTGCCCTAGGGGAGGACGGCACCATCCCGTGGCTGGGGTTCTGGACCAAAGATCAAGAACTTGAGTTGAGGGGGCTGGAGAGATGGCTCAGCGGTAAAGAGCATTGCCTGCTCTTCCAAAGGTCCTGAGTTCAATTCCCAGCAACCACATGGTGGCTCACAACCATCTGTAATGAGGTCTGGTGCCCTCTTCTGACCTGCAGGCATCATACACACAGATAGAATATTGTATACATAATAAATAAATAAATATTAAAAAAAACAAAAAAACTTGAGTTGAGCCGGGCGGTGGTGGCACACGCCTTTAATCCCAGCACTCAGGAGGCAGAGGCAGGTGGATCTCTGTGAGTTCCAGACCAGCCTGGTCTACAGAGGGAGTTCCAGGACAGGCTTCAAAGCTACAGAGAAACAGTGTCTCGAAAAACAAAAACCAAAAACAAACAAACAAAAAAAGAACTTAAGGTGAACCAGTGTTCACCTCTCTGCTTCCTGGCTTCAGCTGTCTCATGCTCCTGATGCCATGGCTTCCCCAGATCCTGGGACCAAAAGAAAACCCTTCTTCCCTTAATCTGCTTTAAAAAATTATTTTATTTTTAATTAACTAATCAATTAAAATTTGATTTGACGTGTATGGGTATTTTGTTTGAGTATATATTTGTGCATTGCTTGCATATAGCACCCACAGAGGTCAGACAAGGGTAACAGACACCTTCCCTAGAACTGGAGTTACAGAAGGTTGTGAGCTGCTATGTGGGTGCTGGGAATTGAACCCGGGTCCTCTGCAAAGTCATCAAGTGTTCTTAACTGCTTAGCTGTCTCAAGCTCACTTTTTTGTTGTTGTTGTTGTTGGTTGTTTTTTTTTTTTGGTTTTTTGAGACAGGGTTTCTCTGTAGCTTTGGAGCCTGCCCTGGAACTAGCTCTGTAGACCAGGCTGGTCTCGAATCACTTTGTTTTTATTTTTAATTATGTATATATGTGTACGGATATGTGTATAAGCCTTTAATGCCCTTTGGTTCAGAAGAGGGCAGTGGGTTCCTTGAAGTTGGAGTTTTGAGCCATTGTGAGTTTGTCTGGTGTGGATGCTGGGAACAAAACTTGAGTTCTCCACAAAAACAGTGCCCTCTTCTGGGGTGTAGGCAAAACATGCAGGCAGAACACCATATACACAATAAATAAATAAATCTTAAAAAAAAAAAAAAGACAAGCAATCAATCAAGATGTCACGATATAGTAGGACTTCAGGCACTTGTGGGTGGGAGGGGAGGACTTAGCGAGAGGGCTCACATAGGGCTCCAGAGTGAAGATGGAGGTTGGACAGTAGGGAATGCTCTTGGCAATGGGGGTGAGGGTGGAGGGGAACGGGAAGTACCTTCAGAGTTGGGCAGTGGCTCCTGGCCCAGGGTGCAGAGGCCGAGATGGTGGTACAGGCCACGAGCCTGGGCCTGCTTCAGCATTTCTGGGCTTCCATCCACCCCTTGCACCTGGAGGAAGCCCCGAGCCTGCAGCTGGGAGAGAAGGTGGCATGGATCGTGGCTCACCCTGCTACTGCCCAGCTCAGTCCTTGTACGTGGTGACCAACAAGCCAGAGACAGAGGATGGGTTTTTGGTTAAGGAGTGGTGGAGAACTAGATGTGGTGGTTCGGGCCTGTCATCCCAGCTAACTCTGGAGACGGAGGCAGAAGAATCCTAAATTCAAGGCCAGCCTGGTAACTTAGAGAGACCCTCTCTCAAAATAAAAGGCAAACTAAAGGGCCAAGGGTGTGGTTCATTGGTACAGGGCTCATCAACAATCCTCCAGTGAGGGGCTAGGGTGTGGTTCAATGCAGCATCTGCCTAGAATCCCCCAGTGAGGGGCTGGGGTGTGGCTCAGTGGTAGAGCCCCTGCCTAGAATCCCCCAGTGAGGGGCTGGAGTGTAGCTCAGTGGTAGAACCCCTGCCTAGAATCCCCCAGTGAGGGGTTGGTGTGTGGCTCAGTGGTAGAGCCCCTGCCTAGAATCCCCCAGTGAGGGTCTGGGGTGTGGCTCAGTGGTAGAGCACCTGCCTAGAATCCCCAAAGAAGGGTTTGGGAGTGTGAGTCAATGGTAGAGCACCTGCCTAGAATCCCCCAGTGAGGGGTTGGTGTGTGGCTCAGTGGTAGAGCCTCTGCCTAGAATCCCCCAGTGAGGGGTTGGTGTGTGGCTCAGTGGTAGAGCACCTGCCTAGAATCCCCTAGTGAGGGGCTGGGGTGTGGCTCAGTGGTATAGCCCCTGCCTAGAATCCTCCAGTGAAGGCTGGGGCATGGGTACTTGTTTTAGTGACAAGTACCTGGCTAGAATCCCCCAGTGAGAGACTGGGTTTGTGTATGGCAGATAACCTGCCTACAGTCCACTAGCCAGGGGCTGAGGGCTGATTCTGCAGTGCATGTTGGAGGCCCTGGGTGCTGAAAGGAAGTCAGGGCATCACCGTCCCAGTAGGTCTTACCTCCATGGCCACCAGGCCAGTGCCACAGGCCACATCCAGGATCAGAGCATCTTGGGGCGGGCCCGGAAGGGCTCGACTGAGACAATCCACAACAAGGCAGGGGGCTCGGTACTTCAATGCAGCCACATCCTGGGGACAGAACACTTAGTCTAACACCCTCTGGTGCCCTAGAGTTTGGAGGGCGCACTTTGTCCGGTGCTTACGCACCTGCTGATTTGAGTTGATGGGTGTTGGAGTTTAGGTCCTTCTGGGGCCTCCAGGCTTGAGGTGTCTTTTACTGTCAAGGGACCCCATACCTGTGGGACTCAAGCCGGCAGAAACTGGCTACTGGCTGGGCAGCTCTAAGCTCAACTGTCTATATGAGTGATGTCTCAATAGCGCCCCCTGCAGGCAGTCTCCCTGTCTAGGTGGCAGTGTTAAGGTGGGTCATTCTTAACTCAACTAGGGGACGTCCAGTCCAGAGTTAGAGGTGCTGCTTAGAGGCCAGTAGGGGCGGGCCAGCTCCCAGCTTCCCTGGGATGCGCGGGTACTACTCTCGCTTTGCACATAAAAACACAATCTGGGCCCCCAAAATTAAGGACCGACGTGCATTCACCTTATCGTACTCTGGAGCCCAGTCGTCATAGAAGCGGAGCTTGCAGGCGAGGTCGATGATGCCGTGGGAGGCCCCGACACGGGCCAGTACTTGGGGCAGCCTCCCAGCCTCCTCCCGAGTCATCCTCCTGTGGGGACAGGACCCACCCTGTGACGAGGTCCACCACAGTCTCCCGTCCTCCCTCACCCGGTGGAGGAGGTTACCAGAGCTCCAACTCCTTCCCACGTCACATACAAGCCCCTGAGTGGGAAATGGCGGGAGCTAACTTGGATACCATGGAACTGTTTCGGGGGGGGAGGGTGGGCAAAGTGGGTACTCCTGTGCAGGGAATGAGAACTGCACCTCAGACTGTCACCCCTGGGCGTGGATCGGGGGTATTTCTCACCGCAAGGGTCTCCAAGGAGCAGAAAGCTCACAACTCACTGCGAGGTCTCCCCCTTTGCAGGGCAGACGGGCTGTGGAACTGGAGGAGGGGCGGCACGGAGCGTCTGGCCCCGCCTCCAGCACGCGACGATTCGGTTTCTGTGAGAGAAAACAGCCAATCAAAGCAAAATACTGACAATCCGCCCCTTATTTCAACCAGTGAGTGGAAGACTCTGGTCCTTCTTGCCTGGCAAATTCTCAAACTCTCCCAGTCGAATTTTGTTTTGTTTTGTTTTTCGCGCAGGGTTTCTCTGTGTAATAACTCTGACTGTCCTGGAACTCACGTTGTAGACCAGGCTGGCTTCGAACTCACAGAGATCCACTTGCCTCGGCCTCCCGAGTCCTGGGATTAGGACGTGCATCACCATCGCTAGACTTGGTTTTGTTTTTTCACAAATAAATAAACAATTTTTTAGAGATAAGGTCTTGCATTATAGCCCTGAATGACTTGGGATTTTATGTAGACCAGGCTGGCTTGAAGCTCATAGAGAACCCCCTTCCTCTGCCTCTCAGCCCTGTGCTGCCGCTCCGGGCTACAGTATTAAAACAAAAATTATTCATTTGGGGATTGCGTGTGGTGGTCAGAGAACAACTTTCTGGAGTCTCATCTCCCCTTCCGCCATGTGGGTTCCAAGGATGGAACTCATGTTTGAGGCTCGGCTGCAAGGTCCTTCCCCGAGCCATCTTTCTGGTCCCAGTTTTTAATTTTTTATGGTTTCATGTAGCTCAAGTTGGTTTTAAACTTTCTATGTGGCCGAGGATGGCCCTGAATGTCTCATCTTCACGCCTCTACTTCCCAAGTGCTGAGATTACAAGTGTGCACCACCATACCTAATTTATGTGGTTTTAGGCATTGAACTCAGGGCTCAGTGTATGCTAGATAAGCGCTCTATCAATTGAGCTATATCCCCAATCTTTGCAAGTATTTTAATTAATTAATTTTATTTTTTAAGAGTATTTTGTATTCTGTACTGTTAATCAGAGGTGATACAGTCTCACAGGGGTGTTGAGAATACCAAACTGTTTAGTGCATGAAAAAAACCTAAAAACTAAATTTTAACTTTTTTCTTTCTCTTTTCTTTTCTTTCTTTTTTTTTTTTTTTTGAGACAGGGTTTTTCTGCATAGCTCTGGCTGTCCTGGAACTCTCTGTAGACCAGGCTGGCCTAGAACTCACAGAGATCTGCCTGCCTCTGCCTCCCAAGTGCTGGGATTAAAAGCATCCACCACCGCCTCCAACAGTATTCATAATTTAACTATCTATCTTGGGTAGTGGCTATTTTACTGGACAGAACAATTTTTACCAGAAACCGAGGCTGGGGCTGTAGCTCCGATGGTGTTTATCCCACAGACGCTTGGCTCTGGGTTCAATCCCCAGCAACACAGAAAACTGGGTGCGCTGATGCACTTGAGAGGCAGAGCAGCAGGATCAGGCGCTCAAGGTGATTCCCTGCCTCTGGGTTTCTGCTCAAACTCAGTGGCTTCAGATGAGGCCCTTCTATGCCAGAAACCAAGGAGTGAGCAGGTGTGGTTGGAGGAGGACACGGATAATCCTAGGATGTTAAATTTGAGGGTTCTGTGATATTTGCATCCAAGACTCTCATAGGGTGGCAGGATGGGTGTTTTGTTTTGTTCTGTCTTTGAGACAAAGTCTTACTCTGTAGCCCAGGCTGGCCCGGGACTCCAAATCCTCCTTGGCTCAGCCACCCAATTGCTGGAATTGCAGGTGTCAGACATCATGGTTGGTTCTACGGGGCTCTTTGAACCCAGACACAAACTCAGAAGAGAAGCTGGGGATACCGAGGGTCCATGGTGACCATGACAGGGTGGCAGCTGGCTGTACTGAGAAGAAAGAGGAAGTGGAAAGGGGCTCAGGATCCAGGTGAGGACCCCCAGCACTTCATGGGCCGTTAGAAAAGGGGGCTTTGTGGGACTGGTGTGAAGCTCAGTTGCTAGTGCTTGCCTAGCACACATGAAGCCATAGGTTCTGTCCCCAGCACTACATCAATAAAGTGTGGCTTGGATTCCTAAATGTGTGTGGGGGGCCGGGCCTTCCACACTTGCCTGCAGTATTCTAGCATAAGATATAGACTTAGGTTGTGGGAATGACTGAGATCTGGGGAGGGGTCTAACGAGGATGGTCACACACACAGTACACCACAGCCGGGCTAGCCATATGTTTTGCTTGTGTTGGCGATGGAACCTGAGGGTTCATCCATGCTAGGTAAGTACTCTTCTCTGAGCGACATCCTGCCCTATACAGGATGTTTTTGGTGGTTTTGGTAACAGATGTGGCATTACCATGGGGGAAAGCCCCAGATTTTGGTGTTTTCCTGGAACTTCCCCCAAATAAGCCACACCCACCTTGAACACTCTACAAGGCTGATTGACAGATTAGAAATTCAGTGTTTCAGGAGAGTTGGAATGCTGCAGGTCCAGAGTCTTAGCCCCCTAAATAGCCATTTATTGCCCACCTCTGTGTGCGACCTACAGCCTTGTGACTGTCACATGAAACCTCTAGGAATGTGTAAACATACCCCTATCTCCTACCAACCCAGAGCAAGAATGTCCCAAGATGCCTGGAGTAGAGGTTTCTTGTTTTACTTTCAAGTTACCTACCTGGTGTACCCACAAATATATTTCTAAAAAAATAATTATGCCAGGTAGTGGTGGCACATGCCTTTAATGCCAGCACTTGGGAGGCTTAGACGGGTGGATCTCTGTGAGTTTGAGGCCAGCCTGGTCTGTAGAGTGAGTTCTAGGATAACCAGGGCTACACAGAGAAACCCTGTCTTGGAAAAAAATAATTAAAGAGCTAGGCTGTGGTGGCGCATACCTTTCATCCCAGCACTCGGGAGGCAGAGGCAAGGGGGATCTCTGAGTTTGAGGCCAGTCCAGTCTACATGGTGAGCCAGAACTACAGAGAAACCCTGTCTTGGAAAAAAAAATACGTGTTATCTCTTCATTTATGCATTCTCTGGTGTGTGTGTGTGCATATGCCATGCGTGTGCGCGGACAGCAGAAGAATCCGGTCTCTCTCCATCATGTGTATTTCAGGGATTGAAACTAGATTGTCCCAGGTGTTGGTGGCACACACCTTTAATCCCAACACTCGGGAGGCAGAGGCAGGTGGATCTCAATGAGTTTGAGGCTAGCCTGGTCTACAAAACAAGTTCCAGGACAGGCAGGAATGTTGGAATGTTACATACAGAAACTGTGCCTCGACTGCCCCCCCTCCACACCAAAAAAAAAAAAAAGAAAAGAAAAAAGAAATTAGATTGTCAGTCATGGTAGAAGAGCCTTTACCTGCTGACCATCTTGACAGCTCCCACTAGTATATTTGGAAGGTGTTTTGATTTATGACTTTCTTGGGTCTGCTATCGACAAAAACTTCATAAGAATCTGGGTTCCTGAAGCATCCTCATTTAATATTTGACTCCAGAAAAAAGTATCTCGATCCCCTTTGAGGTGGTCTGTCCTTCAGGTTGACTTCAACACCCAAATCCACCTGCCCCAACCCCATGCAAAAGGTGAGTTCATGAATGCCATTGGTCTAGCTGGTGATAAGAAAATGCCTGCAAGTAGGAGCCCTAAGTAAGGAGGGAGGCTTAGTGCGATGTGAGATGCTGGGGCTGGGGTGTGGCTCTGTTGAGAGAGTACTTGCCTCTCATGCTTGAAGCCCTGCGGTCCATCCCGTAAATGATGGGTGGTGCACACTTGTAATCCCAGACTCATAGTGGGGGCAGGAGGATCAGAGGATCAAGGCTATCTTTGACTAAACAAGAGTTCCGAGCTAGCCAGGGTCACGTGAGACCCTTTCTTGAAAAGGTGGAGGGCAGAAAACCAGATGACTCAGTGGGTAAGGTGCTTGCCCTGAGGCTTGATGACCTGGGTTCAAGTCCCAAAATCCACACGGTACAAGGAAAGAACTAACTCCTGAAAGTTGTCCTCAAACTCCACATACATTTGCCTTGGCACGTGCACACACATGTACATGTATATATGCATGTGAACACACAATACCATAAATAAATAAATATAATATTAAAAAAATTATTCAGTTTTATGTGCCTTGGTGTTTGGTTACATTCATGTCTATGTGAGTGTGTTGGATCCCTGGAATGGAGTTACAGACAGCTGTGAACTGCCATCAGCTGGGAATTGAACCTATGTCCTTAGGAAGAGCAGCCAGTGTGCTTAACTGCTGAGCCATCTCTCCAGCCCCCAATTAACAAAAAATGTTTTGTTTTTGTTTTTTGTTTTTGTTTTTAAAAGGAATCCGAGCTTAATGTGATAGTGCACACTTTCTTTGTTTTGTTTCTTTGTGACAGGTTTCTCTGTATAACAGTCCTGGCTGTCCTGGAACTTGCTGATAACCAGGCTGGTCTTGAACTCACTGAGATCCGCCTTCTCTACCTCCCAAGTGCTGGAATTTAAAGTGTGTGCCACCACTGCCTGTCAGTAGTACATATGTTTAACCCCTTTAATCTCTATTTGAAGCCAGTCTGGTCTACATAGAGAAGTCTAGACCACACTGGCAGAGGTAGGAAATCTCTTTGAGTTCCAGGCCAGCCTGGTCTACAGAGTGAGTCCCAGGACAGCCAAGGATATATGGTGAGATCCTGTCTCAAATAAAATAAATAAATGAAATAGAGTAAAAATTGAAAGCTGGGCAATGGTGGTGCACGCCTTTAATTTCAGCACTTGGGAGGCAGAGGCAGGGGGATCTCTGAGTTTGAGACCAGCCTGTTCTATGGAGCGAGTTTCAAGGACAGCTGGGGCTACACAGAAAAATTCTGTCTCAAAAAAAAAAAAGAAAGAATAAAAATGAAAGTTCACTGTCCTGGGGAGGAATAATTTTAAGTGGACAATAGCTTGCCTGGCTTTAGGGTTTGTGTCCTTGGCAGACTCAAGGTGAAGGCTGGGGCTAGACCTGGGTGGCTCAGTGAGCACATTTACCTCTACCTCGTCCCAGAACACCCTTCTCAAGGCCGACTCTGAGGTCCTGGACTCCAGAGGGAAAATGTGTCTTTGTCCCTCTGCTAGGCTGGCAGGGTCAGTGGAAGGCATGTGGGAGTGTGCATGGACTCTGAGGGGTGGTGAGCGCCTGAGAGATGCTCCCTCTGGCCGGATGCAGGGCCGACCAGCCCGTCACACCCTATTCCACAGCATGGGATGCTGATGTCCGAATCTCCATCACACCCATTCCACAGCATGGGATGCTATGACCTTTTAATACAGTTCCTCATGTTGTGGAGCTCCCTGGCCATAAAATTATTTTCATTGCTACCCCATAACTGTAATTTTTGCTACTATTATAAATCATAATGGAAATATTTTTGGAGATAGAGGTTTGCCATAGGAGTCGTGATCCAACTATTGAGAGCCACTGGTCTATAACTATGTTAAGCTGGGCACCATCTGTCCTTCTGGGGTCTGTTTGCTCTTGGACTGACCTCAGCACATCCTGTGACCACCCCACCCCTGCCCCGAGGAGAATCCTGCCAGGGTCACTGACTATCGGGAGATTGAGCAAGCAAGAACTGAGCCTGGCTGGTGCCTGGCAACCCTGGAGGTTTTCGGACTCATGCTGACACTTTTCAATCAATGCTTAAAGTTACAAAGAGCGACTGTTCTAGAAAACCATCCGGTTATTGTTCTCTGTGGGGCCAGGAACCTCAACCCACAAGAGGACTCCAGGTTGGTTAAGTGTGGTTTGGATGCACTGTTACCCTGGGAACGTGGAAGTCTCAATGAACTCCAAATGAGAGTCTCACAAACTTGCTTGCTGACTGATGTGCTTGGCGGGGAAGTTCCAGGACTCCTTGTCCTGTGACCTGTGAGATGGGCAGGATGGGCTGTTCCCGTAGGGCTGGGTGACTCCCAGGAACCCAGGCGTCTTTGTTATTTCTCTCTCTTCTGTGACAGAGTACTTGACAAAGCCATTTAAGGAAGGAAGGAAGGGACTATGTTGGCTCACGCTTTCAGGGCACAGCCCATCATGGCGGGGAAAGCAAGGCGGCAGGAACGTGAGGCAGCTGGTCACATGACTTCCTCAGTCAGGAAGCAGAGAGAGATGGATGCTGGTGCTCAGCTCAGCTCTCTTTCTTCTTTTTATTCAATCTGGAACCCCAGCCCATGGGATGGTGCCGCCCACATTCAGGGTGGGTCTCCCACCTCAATTAAGTTAATACAGAAACTCCCACACAGATAGGCCCAGGGGTTTGTTTTCATGTCGCTCTAAATTTTATTAAACTGACAAGATTACCCATCCTCTCTGTATAGCACTGTAGGGAACATGGCTGTTCTGAGGACACCGACCATCAGCATTTCATGGAAGATGAGAGAGAAGATGGTCTTTTTCCATGCTGGGGCCTCAGATTCTTGAAACCATTACCCATTGATGAACCTGACTGAGATAAAGCATGCCATCTGGTTTTGCAGGATGCTGATCCCAGGAAGGAGATGGGGTGTGTCCAGTGTTGGGCTAACACCAGACCCTGACCCAGGAAGAGCTATCATGAAGTATTCAGAATGCAGATGGATATTGGGTAGGAATGGGGGCTTTCTTGGCGGGAAGTGGCAGAGATGGGAGGGTCAATGGTGGCCTCTCAGTGTCTGTCATGTGGGAAGGGAGGGGTCTCCTAGGCTGGGCAGGGTTAAGACCAGTTAAAGAGTGACCAGCTTGGTACCAGGGTCTCTTTCTTCTTGGCAAGGTGGTGAGAGTAACCTTGGATGTCACGTGGATGGAGAAGGAGCTCCTGGCTCAGGTGGTGGTAGTTGCCCTGGTCACGCACCTCCAGCAGCTAATCCATCCCTCTGGTTACTGAGGCGGTCCATCTTCTCTCCTGAGTGCCTGTAACCACATGAAATGTGGTTAGAATTTTGGGGGACCGAACTTTACCACTTTTTGCTTATTTATTTTCCCGTCTTCTCTAAAACAAGGACATACTATGTAACCTCAGACTGGCCTGGAACTCAAGATCTTCCTGTTTCAGACTCTCTAAGATAATGGACAGGTGTCAGCCCCGCTCCAGGGGTCCCTTTAATGACTGAGTCTTCTTGCGTGTATGTGTGTGCATGTTCATGTATGTGTGTGTGTGTGTGTGTGTGTGGTGTACATATGTACACATGAACGTGGAGGGTGGAGGTCAACCAAGACAGTTTGTCCTCAGGCACCATACATACGGTTTTTTGATATGAGTGTTCTCACTGGCTTGGAACACACCAATCCTGGTAGACTGGCTGGGATCCTCCTGTCTCTGCCTCTGCGAGCACAGCCAAACTTGCCTTTTATTTTTAATGCTCATGCTGGAATCGGTTTTGGTGGCGGAATTGCCACCATGACCCATACTCTAGTAAGTGGCTTGGGCATGGATAGAATCACTTCTTTGGTCTGTAGTTGTTCACTCTATTTGGGGAGACAGGAACTAGGCTAAAAGTAACACAGCCGACCTCAGGATGCTCACACCAGGGCTGAAGGCTGTTGGGGGATGGGCAAACAGGGACTCAGCCAGTGAGTGCCAGCTGGGCCCAGGCTGATTTCTTCTCAGGGGTCTTTCTTGTCACCAGGCTCAGTTCTGACGTCACTGGTGCTCTGTTGCTCTGGCACCTAGCATGCAGAAACTAAGCCTGGGTATTGATAACCACCTGGTTGGTCGTCACTAGGGCACCATGTATGTCAATACATGGGGGATTCTAGCCTGGCTCTGTTCATTCAGATGTAATATTTGTGTATGTGATGTTACATGTTTGTGTGTTTTCCATGTGTGTGTTGGTGTGTGTGTGCGTGCACACATATGTATGGAGGCCAGATGTCTATGTGCCTTCCTTAATCACTTTTCCTCCAGCTTTATCTAAAGTAGATGGGGCCCATGATGAAGGTCTCTGGAACCCCAAATGAACTGAGCCTTGAGTTCACTGGAATGAGCCAAGCCATTCAAATGGGGGCAGAACCGACAGTAGAGTCCTC
The DNA here is from genome assembly GCF_982192425.1 of Myodes glareolus. Classification (NCBI taxonomy): domain Eukaryota; kingdom Metazoa; phylum Chordata; class Mammalia; order Rodentia; family Cricetidae; genus Myodes; species Myodes glareolus. The sequence continues at coordinate 111,502,285 of NC_142027.1, forward strand.
AGAGGAACAAGGGAGGTCATTGCAAGATGGGAGGCTGGAACCACGCAATGGCAATGGGTGGGCCCAGGCCGAGTAGAGACAGCTGCCCATCTGCCTGGAACATAGCGGTGGTTGGAGAACTCGAGGAAGGCCTTGTGCTACCTAACCTACTGACACTATCAGACCTGGCCGTGGAGAAACCGATGTTCTCTTGTTCTTGAGACCATGGCTTGGAATCAGCTGGTTGGTGACAGGATGGCTGAGACAGTGGGGATGAGGCCCTGGAGCTGCCAAATTCCAAGGACTAAATCCTTCTCTTCTCTTCTCTTCTCTTCTCTTCTCTTCTCTTCTCTTCTCTTCTCTCCTCTCCTCTCCTCTCCTCTCCTCTCCTCTCCTCTCCTCTCCTCTCCTCTCCTCTCCTCTCTTCTGTTCTCCTCTCCCCTTCCATCCCCTTCCCTTCTCTCCCCTTCCCTCCCCTTCTCTTCCCTTCCCTCCCCCCCTCTTTCTTTTTCTGTTCTGGAACTCCCTCTGTAGACCAGCCTGGCCTCGAACTCACTGAGATCCACCTGCCTCTGCCTCCCAAGTGCTGGGATTAAATACTTGCACCAACACTGCCTCGCAAAGATGGACTTTCAGTGTGTCAGAGAGAGCCATTACCCATGAGGCTCAGTGGCTCAGAGTGAGAGATGGCTCTGCTACCAAGTATCTCTGCACAGATGCTTGCACCAACACACTACGACCACAGCAGTGGACATTCGGTTCTGTTGATAGCTGGTTTTTGAGAGGTTCCGAAGGAGAAGTGGGGCAGATGGGAGAATACCGACTAGACCTTAACCTTAGATAGTCTCTTTATTTTGTTTTTTGCCCAGAGCACATTCGGTGTGGGAAGTGTTGCAGGCTGTGAGGAAACCCAGATTTCAGAGAGCAGCATCCACACTCCACACTGGAGTCTGTCCTACTTAATGGGTGTGAGGTGAGGATGTGGGCGGCACCATCAGCTTCCACTCCAATTCAAGAACGGTGCATAGGAGGCTCAAAGGAGGAAGCACGCTCAGGTCCAGTGTGGAAAACTGAGACTATCCAATGTAGTCTGGGGCTCAGTGATGCCATCAGGGACCCAGTCATGTCACTGTTCCTCTCTGTCACTTTCTGCTCCCAAGCCTCGGTGCCCAGTCTGTCAACTCATCATGCTGGGACACCACAGGACAAAGGGAGAGCTTTGGGCTTGATGGTATACACCCGAGAATCGTCATTGTGGAGGTTAAGGCAGGAGGGTCATGAGTTCAAAGCTGACCTGTGTTATGTTACAAGAGGGTGCTATTGAAAACAGAAGCTGGGAAGAGGGAAGACAGAACTTGGCAGTGTGAATCTAGTAGTACCTTCTAACAACTGTGCTGATCCATCTGTTTTAACCCATTGGCCAGAGAATGGTCACCGATTCCGTCCTGGGCATTTGTGGCTGTGAGCTATTGAGGGAAGCCGGGGTAAATCAGGCTGTTATTGTCACCTTGTCTCCTCCTGGACTCATCAATTTGGAGTAGACATGCTCTTTCCTGTTAAACCATATATTATCATTCTTTTTATTTATTTATTTTTATTTATTTTTATTTTTTCGGACCCTCCCCGATCTCCACTCTCTATCCCACCTACCCATCCAATCCATATATTATCATTCTAAACAATATAGTTATATCGATGTGTTGTATTCAGTGTGTGTATCTGTGAGGGAAGAAAGGAGTTTCTTTCAACTCTTTTGCTCTTGATTGGGGACTTCAGGGGACTCTGCTGTCCTGGGCTTAGAATATAGGCACCCATGGCTGGGTGTCTAGCTGGGAGGACCTGGGATCAGTCTGAGAACCCTGGTAGAAAAGCAGTACACACACGCTGTGATGGTAAATCTAAAGACAGGCAGATCTACAGGCTTCCTGACCAGAAGGCCTTGCATAGCTGGGGAGCCCTGGTCCAACGAGAAACCTTGTCTTAAAGGAGATAGATGGTATCCTGAGGATGATAGCAGAGGTGGTCCTCTGGTCTCCACATGCACATCCCGTGTACGTTTGCACTCATAGACGGACAGACATACACACTCACACACACACACATACACACACACACACTCGCGCACACACATTTCCACACATATATTTAAAGAAAAAGACAAGACAGTATAGGCTGGTTCTGAGGCCACATTATCTGAAGCTCCTCCCTGTGCCCCACCCCAGGTCATAGCCTCATACACCCTCAATCTATATCACCAGACGTCTGTGTCAACTGCTGTCTACACTCTGCTGGCGTGGACATCGGCTTCTACAGAGGTAACCGTTGGTGCGGATGGAGTCTCTGTCTGCTTTTGTGTCTCTCTGCCTCCAGGGAAAGGCTTTCTTTGGACCCCTCCGATGCCCCACCATCAGTCCTTGGGATCCCGCAGCTTAGCCCAAATCCCCACTGCCTCCCCACCCTAACTGCTGTGACTCTGAGCCATGGACTCAAGGCAGTGCAGTGGGTCAGCGTCTCTGTGGTCAGAAAGGGCTGACTGGCGGCCCTTTGGAGCTGTGTCCTACAATTTGAAGGGTGACAGACAGTATTTCCTGAATGGGAGGCAAAGCTAGAATCTGATGTTAGGTGGGGTCTATGACAAACGTACTGGCGTCATAGACGATGTACACGCAGTGTAAGGACCATGGCTACTGGGTCACATCAGCCTAGGGCCCACAGGTGTCTCAGGTCTTCATGGGCGTCTGTATGATGGAATGGGTTTGCTCTGTGTGCATTTGAGGCTGTGTGCAATCATGATTTTCTAATGACAGAACTGATGCCATGATTGGAAGGAGGGTGGGCGCCTTGATCCTGGTGCCAGCCTGCAGCCGGTGGTGTCCGTGTCCAGGAGAAAGCACAGCTTCATCTATGGCTGCCCCAATCCACTTTTGGGTTCCATGCAGAAAGCAGAGCTGGGTGTATTGCTCCTTCCAGGCTGGTCCTGCTCTGTGCTGCTGATGCTTGGAGGAGCCCTGTGCTTGTGGAAGACCCCAAATGAGAAAGAATTGCTCAGTCCTAGCAAGTGTCCTACCTTCCTCCACCCAGGAGGAGAGCAGAAGGTGGGCCTCTCTTTACATGTTGGGTTTGTTTATCCTTGCGCTCAGCTCAGATCATGTTTTAGCATTCTAGGGTACCTGAGTGCTCTCTCTCTTCTCTCTCTCTCTCTCTCTCTTCCTCACATTCTCTCTCCCTCCATCCTTCCCTCCCTCCCTCTTTCCCTCTCTCTCTCCCTCCCTTCTCCCCTCTGACAGTGTTACTCTGTCCTAGCTGGCCCACTCCTCAATCTGTACACCAAGGTGGCTTGGGCCTCACAGAGATGCACCTGCCTCTGCCTCCTGAGTGCTGAAATTAAAGGTGTGCACCACCTTGCCAGACAGTTTGCTTCCTCTGGCTGTCATAAAACATTGACACACAACAACCTGAGAAAGAAAGGGCTCTTTGGCTCCCAGGACGCAGCCCATCATGGTGGAGATGGCACTGGGCAGGAACATGAGGCAGGCGGTCTCATCGCACCCACACTCAGGAAGCAGAGTGATGCTGGCCCTCAGTTCGAGTGGTCCCAATGCATCCACACTCAGGAAGCAGAGAGAGGTGATGCTGGCCCTCAGCTCCCTTTATACCTTCCACTCAGCTGAAACTCCAAACCACATAGGATGGCGCTGTCTACTGGGTTGTATTTCACCTCAGTTACCAAGTCTAGGAATTCTCTCAGATATTCCCTGAGGTTTGATTTTATGGTGATTCTACATCCTGAGTTGACAAGATGGAACATCCCATCAGCTATAGCCCTGCATGGACCATGGGAAGTCCCTCTGTGGTGTGGAACTGCCGTTGCCCCTTTTCTGTATTGTGTCCTCAGAGCCCCCTAGAGGTCTGTGTTAAGAAAAGTCTCTCCATTGGCACAAAGAACTCCAAATCAAACCACATTAGACCAAATTAAAATGCCCGTGTTTCATAAATGGCACACTCCCGGGTGGCCGAGAGAGCATGGCAAGGGAGAGAGAGACAGAGGGGGAACCCATGCAAACTCAAAAACCACGTGTTCCTTTTTTGGCATGAGCCTAAAGAGCCTTCGGAGTCCTGACCCTCCTGGGGAGGGGTTAGCGCATGGCAGGCTGGGAGTTGGAGTACAAGTACTGGGCAGGCTGTGGTGATACTTCCAACTCATTATTATAGTTTGTATACTAGGATGGCCTTAGGGAGCTGTAAGTTTTGTCACCTGCCTCTGCAGGACCTTTGTCAGCTATTCCAGGCAACTGATTAGCTCCAGGTGATGCTGGACCTCCTCTCAAAGGTGGTAGACAGGATTCCTAAAAATGGCAGCAGAGATTTTTTCCTCAGTCTTGTGCCCACATGTGTATGAACACACACACACAAACATGGAAAAAAAGTACAGAGATCTGATCACATGAAGCCTGTGCACTGAATCTCCTCCCTCTGCCCCTCCCTCTTCCAAACCTCATACAAGCTTAATCTATTTCACAGGTCCCTGGGTTGTTGCTGAGGACATGCCTGCTGGTGGTGTGTCTGACGTCATAGCGACTCTCATTTCCGTTGCTGGTTCTCAGGACAGCTCACTATGGACACTTTGAAAATTCATCCTCAGTCATTTGAATTCTGCATCTGACAGCCAGATCCCCTGTCTCTTCTGTGTCCCGTGTCCGGCAGACAAAAAGCCATGGCTTGCCGGCAACTGGAAGTAGTCAGCATATCTCTGGTCAGGCTGAGCTGGCTGGTCACCATTATCTGCTGTGCCCTACCCTTCTGGCGTGGTACAAAAGTCTCCGAAGAGATCATAATCTGGGAAGGGCTGTGGGACGTGTGTGAGGCTCAAGGGCTTGAGATCCTACAGTGTGTGAAATACTCACACACTACACTACCACGGGACATACAGGTGTCTCAAGTTCTGGTGGTCACCTGCATCATCATCACCTGGATGGGTTTGCTGCTGGACAGGTACCGGGGAGACAGGACATACGTGCTGAATCCGAGCACTCAAGAAAAGATGACGGTGGCCACAAGTGTGTTGTTCCTGGGGCTGGGTGTGCTGCTGCTGGTGTCTGTGTCCTGGGTAACACACAATGTTATCCACGGCAACTCTCTCTCTCTGTCGCTCATGGAAACCAGGATGGGAGTCTCACTCTACCTGGGCTGGCTCAGCTCCCTGCTGCTTCTGCTGGGAGGGGCCCTTCTAGGAAGGGCCCACCTGTGGTACAAGGCCCCAACTAACAATGACCAGCCCAGTCCTCCAGAGGGCTCCACCCTCTTGCCAGTTCTTCCCTGGGCTCCAGGGATGGGCCCTGCTCAGAGAACAATGCCTAAGGTGGGCCACTCTCTGCGTTTTGGATTCATCTGTAGTCCCCTCAGACCCATCACCTGTGACTTATTCTCAAGTTGTTTCTCTTTGACTGAAACGTCTTTGGTCCGAGGGAAAGAGAAACAGGAAGCTACAGGGCTTGAGTACCCTCCTCAGCCTCAGTGAATTACTGCTGGGGACACACGGGGAGAGAAAACCCCTCCACGGACCTGGCTGCAAACAGGCTTTGCTGGAGACCTCCTGGGTGAGGTCCTCATGACTCAGCACAATGCTGGGGTGCCCTTCCTGTGGATGCAGCCGCCTGAGTCACCCATCAACCCGGGGCCCCAATAAAGTCACTGGTCCCCTTTGCTGGCCCGGGATGCTGTCATTTCGGGGTCTGCAGTTAGCATCTGAGTCTGGGGTGACTAGACTCGGACAGAAGGATAGAGAGTTGGCACTCGGATGTTAGTGCCAGTGCCGCTGGGGGTTGTGGGATGGGCGAGCAGGGACTGAGCCAGGCTGCCACCAGCCTGGCCCCCTCTGAAACCCTCCCTAAGATCTTCTCGTCAGAGCTCACCTCTGAAATTACTGATAGTCTGTGCCCCTGGCGCTTGTGCCACTTGCTTGCAGAAGATAAGCCTGGGTGTTGGCAACCACCCTTTCCTGGCTGGTAGTCACTGTGGTACTGCAGTAGCATGTAAGTCAACCCTTGGAGAAGTATAGCCTGGCTGAGTTCATTGAGATGTAATGTGTGGTGTGTGTGTGTGTGTGTGTGTGTGTGTGTGTGCGTGCGCGCACGTATGTGCATGTGCACACATGTGCTAATATGTGACCAAGGACCATGTCAGGTGCCCCTGGGTAATCAATTTTCCTACTATTTCCTGAGACAGGGTCTCCTTGACAGCCACCTGTTAGGCCTGCCTGACTGACCAACAAGTTGTCAGCTCCTGCCGCGTGTTTCTGTCTGGAGTGTGGATTACAGGTGTGATATGGGATTCCCCTCTGTATGCTATGAATATGCTTTATTGCCATTGGTTAATACGGAATTTGCTTTCAACCAGTGGCTTAACAGAATATAGCCAGGCTGGAAGAGATATTTGTAGAGAAAGTAGGTGGAGTCAAGGAGAAGCCATGTAGCCACCACGGGAGACAGATGCTGGATGCTGGATGGCGGAACCTTACCAGTTGACCACAACCACATGGCAATGCACAGATTAATAGAAATGGGATAATTTAAGATGTAAGAGTTAGCTAGAAATATGCTTAAGCTATTGGCCAACCAGTATTGCAATTAATAAAGTTCCTGTGTAATTATTTCGGGTCTTGGTGTCTGGGAACGAGCAAGCAGCCTCCTACTACACAGGTGTGTGCCCCACATCTGTGTTTTATATCGCTGCTAGCATCTGAACTCTGCTCCTCAATCTGTAGCAATTGCTTCAGCTGTTGTCTCCTCAGAAGAACAGAGAACAGTGACCTGAAACTACGCTTGTCCTCATGGCCTTTGGCCCCGTCTCTCGCTGCCTGCTCTCTCTTCTTTCTTCTGTCTAGATAATGCTTTTCTGCAAAAGTTCTGCTTCAAGTGCTGGTCTAGGACTTCCCCGCACAAGGGTCGCCCTCCCAGTGGCTCCCAGCTGTGTGTATGCTGGAGCAGAGGATGGCTGTGTGTGGAAAGGCAGCGCTGGGTGTTCCTCATGTGACTCACTGACTCCTGCGAACTTGGGGATCCTTTTTCTCTTTCAATTGTTGTGACAAAATGCCTGACAACAGTTACTTTAGGAGGAAAGGAAGGTCTTCTTTTGACTCACAATTGAGAATACAATAGAGAAAGCATGGGAATAGGAGCATGAGGCAGCTGGTCTCATCCCATCCACAGCTAGGAAGCAGAGAAATGGTTGTATAAGGGTCCAGATGTAGTCGATTATAATAAAGTAGTCCCACACTAGCTCAGAATGGAGTATAATAAGGGTCTCTTTATTTAGGAATAGACTCACAGATCGGCAGTCCTCTGCATGATCAGGGAACAGGAACTGAATCCAGCAGCCAAAGGACTGCACACGTTTCTACATCTGTGTATACATGTGGCCACGCCCAGAGTGAGCCAGTTCCTTAAAGGCTGTTGACTGAATGAGTTCTCACAGCACCTCCTCCTTTTGTCTAAATAAAAGAGTTCTAGCTGGGCAATGGTGGTGGCGCACGCCTTTAATCCCAGCACTTGGGAGGCAGAGATAGGTGGATCTCTGTGAGTTCGAGGCCAGCCTGGTCTACAAGAGCTAGTTCCAGGACAGGCTCTAAAGCTACAGAGAAACCCTGTCTTGAAAAAAAAAAAAAGAGTTCTAAGCCTAATACAAAACTATATACAATAAGAACAAATATCAAGTATAAAAATTAGAATTACAACCAGCATAAACAATATCAAACAAAAAACCATATGCTAAATGTTCTTTTTAAGATTTATTTATTTATTATGTATACAGCATTCTGCCTGTATGTATGCCTGCACACCAGAAGAGGGCACCAGATTTCATCATAGATGATTGTGAGTCACAATGTGGTTGCTGGGAATTGAATTCAGGACCTCTGGAAGAGCAGCCAGTGCTCTTAACCTTTGAGCCATCTCTCCAGCCCCGCTAAATGTTTTAATAGTCATCCTATCCTTAGAAGTCTAAGTCTTATATTAGAAATGGCTTGGCTAAGTCATGAGAGGAAAATAACTATGACTATCTAGTCTTCAACCCCATCAAAGACCCGAGAAGGATAATAATAGTACTTGAGTAAACAGGAAGCAAAATCAAGCAACTTCCAAAAGGTACAATAAATGACAGAGACAACCTGCTACCTGGGCAATCACCCCAAGTCTCATTTGCAACGTTGGAACAACCAACTTTGACTAAGGCCTAGAGTAACTGACAGACTATTTTCAGAGCCAGGAAAAATTTCAAAACCATCTTACCCTGTCTTGGTAAGGTTTGGTAGTCTTTTTGCTTGTATCCTTCTTGTCCAGTCTGGATTCCATGCATTTTGTCAATGGTTGAGGCATGGGCAGTTCTGTAGGAGGGAGGCCGCAAGTTAGTTCCCAGCTTCTTAGCCCTGAAATAATCACATAGAAGCTGTATTAATTAAATCACGACTTGACCCATTAGTTTTAGCTTCTTATTGACTAACTCTTATATCAGTTTAACCCTTTTCTATTAATCTGTATAGCGCCACGTGGCTGTGGCTTGTCAGGTAAAGTTCCCAGCATCACGTCTGTCTCTGGCAGCTCCATGGCTTCTCTTTGGCTCTGCCCTTCTCCCTTCTAGCATTTACCTTAGTTTTCCCTACCTGGCTAAGTTCTGCTCTCCTATAGGTCCAAAGCAGTTTCTTTATTCCTTAATGGCAATCACAGCATACAGAGGGAAAACCCACATCACAATTCTTTGCCCAAAGGCTAGTTTTGCCAAGCAGAGAGCAAGCTCCAAGTGAAGTGTCTTCAGTGCCTAACATTCTCTCAGGACTAGATCAGTGATTCCAGGAGCAATCGTGTCTCACATCAACAGAACCCTGTTTAGCTAAAAGTATCACCTCAGCTCCCTGGAACCCTTTATACAAAAAAATCTGGATTATTTAACTGGGGGCTTCACCCCAGCTTCATTCCAGATCCTGGCATAAGCTCCCTCCCCTGGGAGTTGCCTCAGTCCAAACTCCACCTCTGAGAAAGCCTGCCAAACGGTGACCCCTCCCCAGGCAAGGTTAAGATCACTCCCACAGGCTATATGCACTTCCCCCCAGAGAATGAGCATGTGGTCTCCTAGTTCCCTGTGGTCTCCCCTTTTCCCTCTTTTCCTTTCTATTTTCCTGGAGCCACCCAGGAGTACTGTCATCCATTAAACATGAGCATCTTTTAATTTGGTCTAATTTGGTGTGATTGGGATTATTTGCATCGGTGGAGAGGTTTGTTGGCCAGGAGATATACTTAATAAACCCTAAATTATTTGAATGCCATCTTCTACAGTTCTTTGAAGTGGTTGAAGATTACCTATCTATGTGAAATACGATCTCTATGTATCTAAAGAACCTGATTAGTTTAACTATATGTATGACAAACATGGATGACTATTGACCTATAATTCTTAATACCTAAGACTAAGGCTTCTTATTAGAATATTAAATTATTTTAAGCAGCTGTACAGAAAATGAGGACAATGACTTCAAAATGTAAACAGTGTATAAGTATCTTGATCAGAGGTAGAAATGTCTAGTGCATAATGACAAATAAATCCTAAAACTGCATCAGTATACAAAATGTCTTAAGCAGAGGTAGAAACATGCATGCATACAATATGACAAAATAACTTTGCCTAGGTGCACAACTATTGTAAACAGGAATAGAAGCATATCCAATATAACAAATATAATTTGAATTTGTATCAATATACAAGAATCTATACCAATATAAATTGTCTATAAATAATAGCTCACAAGTATTCACTCTATTACCCACTATTATTATTAGTGTGAGTAAGTACACACTAATCTACCTATTATCCTATTCAATTCCTTTTTTCTTCCAAAGAGATCCCTGAACCTATATAATTTCCACCCAACCCCCAACCCTATACCACTTGTAATCAGCCCTTAATAGATGTCCCTAACCCTGAGAACAAACCTTTCTAGGAGAGGGGATGTAGTCTTCTAGAATTACTTTCAATTGTCATGGGGGCAATGCTATTTCTATGGGATCCTGTAACACTAAAATGATGATTAGCTTTCAAGATTACTATCTAGTATAATTGCAAATAGTCTCTGAATAGTCAATAGGGTTTTTCTGAAGTTCTTATTTATGTTGTGGAAGGTGCACCATTTCAGCTAACCAAGTTGGAATCACCTTGGGCAGCTGGTACCCAAAACTGGTCTTAAAGTAGTGCAATCAGCATCATGACGTCATATCAACCAGGTGGAGTCATTGTTGTGGGGCCTCATTGTCTTCCTGGAAACTTCAAAGATTACCACAGGAAAATTTATTGTTTATTGTAGAAAACTTAGACATCATTCATACAGACATATATTCAATGAAAGGCATGATAGAAACAAAAGTATTTATGGGAAAAAGTAAATTGTTTCCTAAATTCTTTCTTCTTTCTGTCCCATACTAGATGGCTTCAGAGATGACACAGAAACTCTACCTTTCTTTTAATAACATGCTTAGATTTAGAGAAAGATGGCCATTGTCCAACTCCAAAGCCAGCTTTAATTTTTAAGTACAGGTGATGAAATTTTACCCTGCAGACAATATGTCACCAAAACACTGATGGAAGACCCCAGACTCAGATAGTATGTAAGAGCAAAGGGCATTTATCTACCAGTACATGCTGGGCTGTTCACCTCCACAGAACGGCAATGAGAGGAGTGTGCAGGCTTCTTTTAAGCACAGCCAGGGGAATCATGATCAGTAAATCATCTCAAATACGATTGGTTAAACAAGCAGCAGTTATAGTAGTATACTTTTAAATGGCCGAGGCTCTATTTTTGGACATACCTGGGTAAGTTTCAAGGGGGTTGCAGGAACTGTCCTTGAGAGGTCTGGGGCTGACTCAGGTATTGTTCGTGCTGTCTTCCTTATCCCTGAATGTAAGGGTTTTTTTTTTGACAAATGGCCCTCTGTCGGCAGAGACACCTGTTTGCCCTTCTCAGAGAACTGAAAACAAAATTCAGTTGTAAAAGTGGGAACGTTTAAACCCTTCATTCTCCCCTTGAGATTGGCTCCATCTGGAATCCTTGAGATTGGTCTAGGGGCTGATACTGGGATCTAATAACCGTCAGTTTAATAGCAGCCAGATAGGAATTATCATTTTGTTAAGGCATCAATGATATAAGAGCCAACAGCAATTAGCAGAAGCAGAAGGGTCAAAGGTCCTGTGATGGCTGACAGAGCTCATTGTCTAGAAGGAACCGGGAAATGAGAATGGGAACCAGTTATTTATTTTATCTCAAGTCCCATAGGACAGGGAGTTTCCTTTTGAATTCACATTCCATTTTGCTGGGGGACAAGGGGTGATGTATTGTGTGCTGTAATTACTTCCTAGCTGAAACTGTCAGGTCCTGTCTGACATATTTATCCACGCTTTGGGGGAAGCATGTGGATTAGGAAAGAAATAGATAGGAGACAACAGATGGAGTTGGGAGGGCATCCAGTAAATACTGATATTCAACTCATGTTTATTTCCCATAGCCTTTCTATACCCTATTCCTAAAAGGGGGGCAGGGAAGGCAAAAGATTCCTTTACTATGATACAAGGAACAAAATAATTACCCTTTTAATACTCAAAACATCAAGTAACCACACCCTAGGTCAAAGCATCCTGTTTATAGCCACATCTTAGGTCAAACCTCCTGTCATAACCTTGAAGGAGCAAGAATAGGTCTGAACTCTCCGACCTTTAGTCAAGGTGGAAGGGATCCACTTCTGTGGGCTCCCACAGATTCCCTCCCCCTTTTAATTTATTTGTTAAAGCCTGCACTTCTGCTACAGGACAGACGACTGGCCTGCCTTAGTCTGTGTTCTTCAACCTTCCAGACTCACCTATCATCAGCACATCCATTTCATCATGAAACATCCTGTTTTAGATTGCCTGGAGGGAAAAAGATCTTACCCATCATTACTACCAGCATCTGTTCATAATGGGTTAAGGGAGATTGCGTAGCTTGATGCCAAGCACCCCCCAGCCAACTTTCCATTGAGAGAGTTCACAAGTAACTGGAGGCAAGCAGATAATGCTTTGTAATACACGTGTGTTGACAGAGGCTGTTTGTTCATTTCCAGCTGCCCAGACCCGAAATGATCACACAGAAACTAAATTCATTGCAATACTGTTTGGCCGATAGTTTAAGCATATTTTAAGCTAGCTCCTACATCTTGAATTAACTCATTTTTATTATTTTATATTTGACCATAAGGCTCATGGTTTACCGGTACTGGTGTGTGGCCATCTTTCTGTTCTGGAAGCTACATGGCCTCTCCCTGACTCTACCTTCTTTCCTCCTCTATCTGCTTGGAGTTCCCACCTTGCTCCATTTTGCTAAGCCACTGGCTGACACAGCTTTATTCATTAACTAATAAGAGCAACACATATGCAGAGGGACTTCCCACACCATATGTGCTCCTATGGTCACATAGCTACTAATAAAGGCCTAGAGGATGACCAAGATGGGTTGGCCTTTTTAAGTTGGTCTAGGATGCCTTTAACAGTTTTAGCTGCATCAAAATCCAAATTTGTCTTATTAAACATATCAAATATAAGAACTCATTAGTATCATGTCCAATTTTTCTCAGTTAGACTCTAACCAGTGATGTGGGAAGCCCTTCTGTATATGTGTTGCTTTTATTGGTTAATGAATAAAGAAGCTGCTTGGGCAGCTTTTGACATTTGAGAAGGATAAATTATAACATGAAGTATAATCAGAATGGCCTGTGTATCAGTTAAAATGGTAGAGACTAGTCCATTACCTAGACAAGCATCCCAGGCTCCTGTGGTCTCCATAGCTTTGGGGCAGAGGCACCAGGACAGTATCAGTCTTTGGCTGCCAGGCCCATAAGGTGAGAGTTTTCCCTGTGGAGGAGGAACATGGGGAAGACTGACCTTACTTTGTCTATGCAAAGTAGAGCAATCAATTCTCCAGTGTCTGTCATAATAAGCTTTTGTATTAAATAATTTAAGTGCCATATTCATCAGATCTTTGACAGGTTTGAGGAGCACAGTCTATAGAACAGATCCGAGCTAAACAAGCCTAGGCTGAATCTTGAAAATATATCTAAGTTTAGAAACAACAACCAGACCGTCATGTTACCCTGTCAAGTGGACCTCTCCGGTCCTATGCTTTGCCCAACATCTTGTTGTTATAATTTATGACTGAGATTTTGATTCTGCCATTTTATAGAAGGCCAATCATATAGAACCCTACAACCCCGAGGGCTGTGACATGATGATTAATTATTAACTTGTATTTTAAAATCATACGTTATATTTTAAAATGAATTTTATAGGCACAAAACCTTAAACAAGAGTGGAAATATATATAGTTTAACAAAAATAGCCTTAAATTTGTATTAATACATAAAAATTCATACAAATGTGAAATATTCGAGACTAGGAGTCTTTTTTTCTTACTCTGACTAACAATTTGTAACCAACCCCCCTAAACAATGAAAAATACTTACAACTCACCAAATCTGAATGCCCCCAAACCAGCTATCTTATCTTTTGGGGATGTAGGCATCATATCCTCCAGACTTTTTCCTGCTGTCTGTGGGCAAAGGCATCTTTTGGGGTCCCTGGGGAAACTGGAGATAACGGCCAAGTCCCGAGAAAACTGGCTGTAATATTTGCCTTCCGGTCTCAGAACCCTTCCCATGCAGAGGGATCAGCGTACATGTCACCTGTCCTGCAGTCTTCCTGGCTCTCTTCCTCATGTCTGTAGCCAAGATCCTCAGAGGTCTCCTCCAGTCAAATCTGATCTTTATTAATTTTGAAGGGAAATCCTATTTTTTTGTTTCCTATGGAGTCAAAAGCATTATTTTCCCCCAAACACAATATATCTTCCAACTTTTATTTTGAAGCCATGACCTCCTAAAATACATAGGCTGGTTTAATTTAGCAGTTCCTTTTATAGTTTAATATTTTTTAGCAGCTGTTGTTTATTAAAGATTTTTAAAATTATTTTTAACAGTTGACCTTGTAGGCAGCGTCAGGACAGGGAAGGGTTAATGCGGGGAAGTAAGGGCAGCGAGGACCTTGGTGGAGGGAGGTGCTATCACAAGGCTGTGAATCCTTCCAGGTTTTCAACAGTGAAGAATTCGGCTTTAGGAAGGGAGGAGGAGCAGTGGCTGTGTGGGCATTCCGCAGCTGGTGGCCACAGAATACCTGGCAGTCAGTATTCCTGCACAAGACCAATAGCTTTTCCAGCGAACAATTCACCCCAGATTCTCTGTCTGGCCTTTGAAGCCCTTGAAATGTGACCAGGTCCATGGGGTGTCTTCTCCATTATAATATTTGTCAAGAACATAAAAGAGAACGAAGAACATAAATACATACATTTAAAAAAAAAAACATTGGTGTTGGAAAAGAAACTGGAAAGATGCAGATGATGGTGTAAATCCCGGTCTCTGGCCTCCATCTTTGGAGGCTCCGCCCTAACAGGTGGCACGGTCCGAGCTTAGGCTCCGCCCAGATGGCAGGAGTGAGCCCTCAGTGGTTACCATAACCAGACTGGAGCCTCCTGACTCCAACAGATTGGAACTCTTGTTTCCACCAGAAGGGAGTTCTGAGCATCTTCAGATCTCCCAGACGAGGAGGGAGTTACGTGTCTGCCCTGCCTCTGTTGGTCTCAAGTTTTGTGTCTGGACATCAGACTTCAACAAAGACTTGTCCAGATGAATCCAGACTCACCGATTGGCAGAGGACGGATTGTGCTCTCCTGAAATGCCCTAATAGTGAGTCGGGATCTCCAGCATTTCCTGTCTAATGCACCAAATATAGAGTCTGAGGAAATGCAGAAGGAACATCCAGACTCATATAATATGGAAGAGCAAAGAACATTCATTTACCAGCATACGTGGGGTCGTTCACCTCCACAAAATGGCGACGAGAGGAGCGTGCAGGCTCCTTTCAAGCCCAGCCAGGGGAATTTCAGGAACAGTTAGGTCATCTCAAATACAGTTGGTTAAACAAGCAGTAGTTATAGTAGTTGCGTTTAATTGGCCGAGGTTCTTCTAGTTTTGGACATACTTAGGTAAAGTTTCAGGGGGGTTGCAGGAAATGTCGGTGAGACATTGTGGGGATGACTCAGGCCTTGTTTGCACTCTCTCCCTCGTCATCCCTGAATGTAAGGGTGTTTGTTGACAAATGGCCCTTTGTTGGGAGAGACACCTGTCTGTCCTTCTCAGAGAACTGAAACCTAAATTCAGCTGTAAAAGTGGGAAAATTTAAATCCTTCTGATGCCGGTGCTCAGTTTGCTTTCTCTTTGGTTATCGTGTGTGTGTGTGTGTGTGTGTGTGTGTGTGTGTGTGTGTGTATGTGTGTGTGTGTGTGTGTGTGTGTTGGGAGTTGAGACAGGGTCCTGCTGAGTGGCTAAGGTTGCTTCGGGCCTTGTTGTGCAGACCAGGCTGGATCTGCACTCTCAGCAGTCCACTGTCCCTTCCTCCTGTCCTGATCCCGTGGAGCAGAGGTGGTGGGGCTCAGGGTTTGTCTGGGAGGCTGTGAGGGATGAAGGAGCACTGGGCAGTGTTGATTAGGGGATTCTTTCTTTGAGAAGCTGGGAAAGGGCAGGTTTGGGACACTCCATGGGTGTGGAAAGGTTTCTTGGCCAGCACAGAAACTTCCAGGCAATGGTGGTGGAGAAGGTGTAGAATTCTCAGTCCATGACTCCAGCCTCCCTGAGCTCCTGTGAGCTGAGCCATCCTGCTGCTGAGACCATTAAACAAGGGCAGGAAGGACCTTTCTTTCCACAAATTATTTTCATTTAATTTTATTACTAATACGGATGTGCATAAATAATGTTGTGTGTGACTGTGTGTACCCGTGTGGAGAGAAAAGGGGGTTTCTTAATATTTAGATGAAAGGTCTTGCTCATGATTGAGGCTTAAAGGTGACTTTGCCGGGTCTGGGCTCAGAATTCCATAGATCCAGGGTTGAGGGTTTAGCCTGAAGGACCTGAGTCCAATTCTTAGAACTCACATAAAAACGTTGGGTGTGGTAGTGTTTGCTGGCAACCCCAATGCAGTGAGGTGGAGACATGAGGCACTTCTAAGGCACCAGCCAGCCAGTGAGTCACCTACCGGGTGAGCCCCAGGCCAATGAGGTCCCCAACATGCAGGTGCACACACATACAGGCATGCACACAGAAACATGCACACACATTAACAAACATACTCAGGTGCACACACATACATGTGTGCACATACATGGAAACATGCACACAAATTTACCATCAGGCTCAGGTACACACACATATATGCAGGCGCACAGGAACATGCACACACATTTACAAACATGCTCAGGTGCACACACATGCATTCATGCACACAAGAACACATACATTAGAAAAAGAAAGCAAACGAAATACTGGGCTCTGGTCAGGGCAGGTGCCAAGGACTGGAGCTCTTCTCTCTGCCCCAGCCTCGGTCAGAACCTCACGGAAGCTCAGTCTGTTTCACCAGATAGATCCCTGTGCCAACTGCTGTGGTCACGCTTGCTAGAGTGGGGCATCTGACTCTACTAAGAGAGTTGTTGGTGGCAGGGGCATCTTCCTTGTCCTCTGCCACGCCACCTCACAGGGAGAGGCTTGCTTTAGATGCTTTAGAAGTCCATCCTCAGTTCATGGAATCCTGCATCTCTAGAGCTGGGCCGCCACTCTCTTCCTGGTCCTTTCTCCAGCAGGCTCTGAATCATGGTCCGCATGGAGCAAGAGGCCATCAGCTTCTCGGTGGTTACACTGAGCTGGCTGTGTGCCATTGTGAGCCCATTTTGGAGGGTGACATTTCCAGAAGATGAGACTAACCCAGATGCCAGAATTTGGGAGGGTCTGTGGCACATGTGCCGGGCTCTGAAAAGCAGCGGGGTGCAGTGCACATTGTACGACACCCGGTCAGTCGTAGCTCAGGCCCTAAGTGTGTCTCAAGTCTTCATAGAACCTAGGGAGGTCTGCTGCTGTGCACAGTCAGGGATCAATGTATCATATGAGTTACTGGAATACGGAAGCTGAGATTATAAGGACGGCCAGTGTGATATTCCTCGGTATTGGCTTTCTGGTGCTGATGTCTCTGTCTTGGGTGGCATACAACATCAGCCATGGCTTCTCCAACCCACTGTTTGGCTCCATGAAGAAAACGGAGATGGGTGCTTCACTCTCCTTGGCCTGGGCCAGTTCACGGCTGCTGTTGCTTCTAAGACTCAAGACGCCACACCCCAGTTCCTAGACTCAGTGAACTGTTGCTGGGGTGAGAAAAAAACACTTCCGAGGAACTTCCCACAAGCTGTCCGGGGGACTCCAGGGACGCAGCTGGATGAGATGGCACCCTGCTGAGGCAGGCTTCTTGGTGATGAAGCTGCTTGAGTCCCCCATGAACCTGTAAGTGACCCCAATAAAGTCATTGTTCCCCCAAGTTGGACTTGGATGGAGTTGGTTCTTTGGTCTGAGCTTGCTCTCTCACTTTGGGCTGATTGGAAACAGATCAAAAGGGAAACAGCAGATGCCAAGATGGTAATGCTAGGACTTGCTGGCTGTTTGGGGGATGCACGAGAAGAGCCTGAGTTAGCCTGGTGCTAGCCTGGCCCACTGTGACACCTTCCTAATGGTCTTGTCACCAGGCTCAGCTCTGAAATTGCTGATAGCCTGTGGCCTTGGCACCTCTGCCACTTGCTTGCAGAAGATAAGCCTGGGTGTTGATAACCACCTGCTCCGGCTGGCAGTCACTAGGGCGCCATACACGTCGGCCCAGGGGAGACTCCAGCCTGGCTCCATACACCATATATGTGTTTTACATGTATGTTTGCCCACATGTGTGGGGGACAGATGTGAATGTCAGATGTCTTTGTCAATCACTTTTCCACCTGCTCTTTGAGAAAGTCACTCACTGGACTGTGAACTCACAGAAGCTTCTAGACTCGATGGCCCTCCTTCAGGCTCCAGGGATCCTCTTGCCAGTGTTCCCCCAGTCCTGGGATTACAAGTGTATGCCTCCACACGCTTTCTTTCACATGGGTGCTGGGCTCTGAACGCAGGTCCTCATGCTCAACCCTTTTTGCAACCAAGTCCCTCAGATGGGCTTTGGGCCCAGTGCAAGCCACTTCTCATGAAACTCCTGGCTTAAGGGCTGGTCTGAGCTGAGCTGAGCAGCACCTTGTCTCCAGAGGTTCCGAGCTGTGTGGTGAGGGGAGGAGGACTGGGTGTGGCCCGTGTGGAAGGGTGGGGTGGTATTCTCCTGTCGCTTGGCCTCCATTCTTCTCATTGCTGTGACAAAATGACCGACAAAGGAGGGAAAGGTTTATCTTGGCTCACACCTCAAGAACACACAGTCCACCTTGGCGGGAAGGCATGGCGGCAGGAGCGTGAAGAGGCTGCTTATGTGGCGTCCACAGGCAGGAAGCAGAGAGAGATGGACGCTAGTGCTCAGCTCCCTTTCTCCTTTGTATTCAGCCTGAGGCCTCAAAGCATGAAATGGTGCTCCCACAGTTGGGAATGGTCTTCTCACGTCAGTCAGCGCTAGAGAACTCTTTCATGGGCAGGCTCTGAGTTTTGTTTCCATGGTGATTGAGTTGACAAGATTAACCCTCACCTGGGTGTGTTACTGCAGGGGGTCTGGCTGTCTCTGAGGGCACTCACTATCAATGCTTCATGGAGCATCCTTGTGTCAGGTGGAGATGGTGGCTGGTCCTGTATTTTGGCATTTGATTCCCATTGAGATGAGGTGAGAGGTCTAAACATCCCCCATTGTACAACCAGACCTAGATTCCTTCTTTCCTTTCTTCCTTCCTTCCTTCCTTCCTTCCTTCCTTCCTTCCTTCCTTCCTTCCTTCCTTCATTTCTTTCTTTTGGTTTTTCGAGACAGGGTTTCTCTGTGTCTCTTTGGTTGTACTGGAACTCGCTCTGTAGACCAGGCTGGCCTCAAACACAGAGATCCGCCTGCCTCTGCCTTCAGAGTGCTGGGATTAAAGGCGTGCACAACTATACTAGGCTAGATTTCAGTTTTTTAAGAGCAAACAAGTTTAGTTGGTTTTTGTTGTTGTTGTTATTTTGTTTTGTTTTTAACAAAGGGCCATCGGTCCACAAACTCCTGACAGCAGGGACAAAGGAGAAAACACATACGGGGCCTGAGCCAGCACCCACAGTGTATCAAGATGACGGCCAAAACCAGGACTGTTCCTGGAACTCCCCTGAAACACGCCAAACTTACTCAAATATGTGTAAAGATGAAAAAAACTAGAACCCCAGCCTATCAAAACTGTACTAACACAATTTCCGCCTGACTAAACAGTTATGCTTGAGATGATCTAACTGTTCCTGGAATTCCCCTAGCTTTGCTTTAAAGGAGCCTGCGCGCTCCTCTCATGGTCACCATTTTGTACAAATGGTTGACCCCGCATGCTGGTTGTTTCTGCAGGATAAACGCTCTTTGTTTTCACATACTATTCGAGTTCGGGGTTGTCAGTGTTTCTCGGACCCTTTCAGAGGCCAATAGTACACGACGGATCTAAGATAAAGGAAAGTCTGTTGACTGCCTCTCTAGCACCTTGGGCAGCAAGTCTAGCCTGGTTGGTTAGCACAGCTCCCGTGAAGGACCCAGACCCCAAAGAGGTAGACAGAGTGCCTAGGGTCACAGCACTGGCAGACCTCTGGTTTCTACATGCATATGGGTACAAATGTGAGCTCATAGACACACTCATTAACATGCACACACATAGGTACACACACATGCACACACACACACACACATGCACACTCGTTTAAAAAGAAGAATTATATGGATCTGATATGAGGCCAGGGACTAAAGCCCTTCCCTCTGCCCCATCCTCTGCCAGAGCCCCACAGACACTCAGTCGGTTTCACCAGATCCCTGTGTTGACTGCTGTGGTCACATTTTCCGGCTTGGCTCTCAGACTTGACTGTTGGTGAAGTCTCTGAGTAACTCTGGCCTCCTAGGAAAGGCTTCCTTGTATCGGTCTCAAGTGCATCATCAGCTCTTTGAATTCCGCAGTCAGAGGTGGATCTCCCCGGCCCCACCAGTCTCTCTGTCCTGATTCCAGGGGACTCTGAGCCATGGCTTCCCTGGTAGTGTAGCTGACTGGTCAGCACCTCTCAGGGCACACTGGTCTGGCCGTTTTCCATTGTGAGCTGTGTACTGCCCAGACAGTGAATGATGAAAAATTTGCAAGACAAGATGGCTATAGTTGTCTATGTTTGCAAGGGCAGGTGGAAGGGTCGCGAGGTTCAAGGATGTGGCTAGATGGATGGAGTGCAGGCATATGACTACCAGACAGCTCTGCCGTGGGACAGACAGGGCCACCGTGGTCATCTGTACCATTGTGACAGGGTTGAGTTTGTTGCTGTGGGTGACTGGAGACAAGTTTGGCGAGCAGGGGTTGAATGAGAGAATGTGGGTCGATCATGATGCGGGGAGTTGAGCTGTCCTTGGGAGTTAGCTTGCTGTTGCTGGCATCCATGTCCTGGATAACATTCGTCCTCCATGGTGTCTCTGACCAGTCAGTACTCCTGCCCCTGGAGAGGACCCTGTTGCACAGCTAATGCCTACTTGGCAGTAGCCTCTCCGATCCTGTTGAAGACTCTGTGGACAGTTCTGCCCCAGGCAGCCAGGCATGAGGTGGGCCACTGTGCTGGCTCGTCTTATGTCAACTTGACACAAACTAGGGTTTTCTAATTGAGAAAATGCCTCTATAAGATCTGGTTGTAAGGCATTTTCTTACTTAGTGATGGATGGGGAGGGCCCAGCTCCTTGTGGGTGGGGCCATCCTTGGGCTGGTGGTCCTGGGTGCTATAAGAAAGCAGACTGAGCAAGCCCAGAAGACCAAGACAGTAAGCAGCACCCCTCCATGACCTCTGCATCAGCTCCTGCCTCCAGGATCCTACGGTTTGGGTTCCTGTCCTGACTGCCTTGATGATGACCAGGGATGTGGAATAAACCCTTTCCTCCCAGAGTTGCTCTCTGGCCACAGTGTTTCCTAGCAACAACAGAAACCCTGACTAGTTACTTTCTACCTTTTGAGTTAATTTTTTTTTAAAGATTTATTTATTTATGCATGCATGCAGTATCCTGCCTGTTTGCCAGAAGAGGGCACCAGATCTCATTACAGGTGGTTGTGAGCCACCACGTGGTTGCTGGGAATTGAACTCAGGACCTCTGGAAGAGCAGTCAGTGCTCTTAACCGCTGAGCCATCTCTCCAGCCCAAGTTTGTTAATTCTTAAACTGAGTTCATACCCTCTAACTTTTGTAGTTGTTCCCTTAGGACAGAAATATTCTTGAGGAGGGGAAGGGGGAGACTTACAAGACTCTGGGGCCCCTCCCCAGGTTCGAGAAGTGGTAGACTTTTGGGGAGTTACTGAGGAGGAGACCCTTTTAGGGAGCTTGAAGGTTGTGGGGGAACACCAGGGATACAGCTCTCCTGGGCAATCACCATGCTGGGCTGTGGTGTAGCTGCCTTAGACACAGGTGATCCCCTGACGCTCCCCTACAAACTCTTGGTTTCTTCAAGTTGGGCTTGGATGGAATCATTCTACTGTTCTCTATTTGGAGTGGTTAGGAGGAGGACGAAAAGCAAGTTCGTGTTAATACTGTTAATGTTCGATGTTAATACTGGATGCTAAAGCCAGGACTGATGGCCATACGGGGATGGGTCAGTGGGGACAGAACCAGGCCAGTACCATCCCGGCCCACTCAGACGCCTCCCTAAGGCTATTTTGGTTGTGATTGGCCTGCCCCAAATGAATGTATCCTAAAGAGACACTTTAGCTATCAGAGTATTAAAACATCGAGTCCGAAGAGATTGGAATTTTGTCAACAGCCTCATGTTGGGAGAAGAAAAGTCTGGTCCCCCAGTGTGAGGGCCAACAAGATGGCTTAGCAGGTAAAGGTACTTGCCACCAAACCTCACGGCCTGAGTTCAAACCCCAGGAACCACATGGTGGAAGGAGAGAAATGACTTCTTTGGGTTATCTTCTGGCCCTACATGTATTCTGTGGCACAAGTGCCCCCCATAAATGAATACGTATAATTAAAAAAATAAACTTGATTGTGAAATTCCTTTTAAAATCCTTTTTTTTTTTTTTTTGGTTTATCGAGACAGGATTTCTCTGTACCTTTGGAGCCTCTCCTGGAACTAGTTCTTGTAGACCAGGCTGGTCTCAAACTCACAGAGAGCCACATGCCTCCGCCTCCCAAGTGCTGGGATTAAAGGTGTGTGCCACCACCGCCCAGCTTCCTTTTAAAATCAAATGTCTAAAGTTTATTTATTTCTATATGTGTTGTGTGCGGGTCATAGAGGTCAGTTTTCTCCTTCCATCAAGTGTGCTCTGGGGATTGAACTCAGAACTTCGGGCTTGGTGGCAAGCTCCCTTGGCTCACAGAGCCATTTCCCCAGCCAATAGAGTGGCAAAGGCGGGCTTAGGGTTTGTGGTTCCCCTGTTCCTGTCTTTTTAGCATCTCCTGCCTGCTCACTGCACCGTGACTGGTTTAAATTCCTTTTCTGCTGTACAGCCAAGGATCCGGCGACCTGAATAGAGATCCCCCAGAAGATTAGGGAAACTCGTCCGGCTGCTGCCGGCGACGGTGTGGAGCCAGCCTCGGCACCTGCGGCACTGGACATGCAGGCCAGGTGCGGGTCCCCAGACTTTGTGGCTCCAGGCTGTGGATCTCTTTCAAGCCCTGTCAGGGTTTCTAGTGCTGTGATAAAACACCATGACCAAAAGCAGCTCAGGGAGGAACAAACCGGTTTAGTCTGTTTACAGCGTGTAGTCCATCATCCAAGAAAGTCAGGGCAGGAACTCAAGGCAGGAATCTGGAGGCTGGAGCTGATGAAGAGGCCATGGAAAAATGCTTATTTATTGGTTTGCTCTCCATACCTTGTTGGGCCTGCTTTCTTATAGCAGCACGCAGGGCGACCATCCCGGAGACGGCACCACGTACAACGAGCCCAGAGACGGCACCACGTACAACGAGCCCAGAGACGGCACCACGTACAAATGAGCTCAGAGACGGCACCACGTACAATGAGCCCAGGGACGGCACCACGTACAAATGAGCCCAGAGACGGCACCACGTACAAATGAGCCCAGAGACGGCGCCACGTACAATGAGCCCAGAGACGGCACCACGTACAATGAGCAGGGGCCTCTCACGTCAATCAAGAAAATGCCCCACGGCTTGCTCACAGGCCCATCTGGTGTGAGCATTTTCTCAACTGAGGCTCCCTCTTCCCAGGACTTTGACTTGTGTCAAGTTGATCTAAAACCGGCCAGTGTGAACCCTGAGTGAATTATTTGTCGAACAGTCTGGTTTGGAAATAAAGGATCAGTCTAGTATTAGCTGGGGAGATGACAAGGTTGAACTGCCATTATCAGGACTGGGAAGTCATTTGGACGTGGCTGTCCCAGAGAAGAGATGGGAGGAGCCAGTGAGGAGAGAAAGTCATGGCGCAGGGAGGTTGTGGCAGCGTGGGCATCGAGCCAGTCGCCTCCCTCCCTCTGTGTTGTCTTCTCTTGCCTGCTTCATGATTAGTTTCCCCTCGGCTGGGCCCCGCCCCCTTTCCTTTTCATTTCGTCCCCTCGGTGATCTCATGGTGCTCAGGCTTGATTTACTGTGTGGTCAAGGATCCTTCTGGCTTCATCCCTGAGTGTGTGCAGGGATTACAGGCCTGTGCTGCTACATCTGGTTCATCCAGGCTGAGGAGCAAACCCAGGCTTCTTGTGTGCTAGGCAATCACTCTACCAACTGAGACAGCTAAATTTCCAGTATAAATTCTAATCTGAACTACTCTTCCTCTCTCTCTCTCTCTCTCTCTCTCTCTCTCTCTCTCTCTCTCCCACCGTTCCTCCTTCCCTCCTTTCTTCCTCTCTCCCTCCTTCCTTTCTCTTTTGTACCGGGGACTAAACTCAGGACCTTGCACTTGCTAGCCCCCACGCCCTTTGGGGAGAAATGTGATGGGGAGGCCCAGTGAGATGCCTTAGCGGGTGAAGCCTTTGCCATGAAAGCCCGTCAGCATGAGTTTAATCCGTAGCCCCATATAAAGGTGGAAGAACGAAATCAACTCCACAAAGTCATCCTCTGAGCTCTGCGCACACTCTCCCGTACCTCAGAAACAAATCGTGGTGGTATGAGTGGGCCTGGTCCCCACAGGCTAACGTATTTGAATGTGTGGTCCCCAGTTAGTGGAGATGTTTGGGAAGGATTAAGAGATGTGGCCTTCTTGGCCACTTGGGATGGGCCTTGACATTTCCAGCACCCATGCCAGGCCCAGGATGGGTCTCTGCCTCCTGCCTGCAGATCAGGATGTGAGCTCTCAGTTACTGCTCCAGTGCCATGCCTGCCTGCCTCCCACCATGATGGTCATAGACTAATCCTCTGAAGCGTTAGCAAGCCCCCAGTGAAAAGTTTTCTGGTACAAGCTGCCTTGGTCCCAATGTCTCTTCACAGCAAAAGAACAGTAACTAAGACATATACCATAATAAATAAAAATTAAAGATTTTGATAGGGTTGGTATTACAGGCATGTACCGCCTCACTCAGCTAAATATATTTTAAAATATGGTTAGCATATACATTGCATATTCAGAACAATATATGTAGTATTCATAATGATTTGGAAAAAAAAACATACATGAATGCTGTCATGCTACAGCTTGCTCCCTGGAGCGTTTCTTTTCCACCTAACCGTTTTTGGATCTTTCCATGTCAACCCACATAGCTTTACTTTATTCTATTCAAGTTAGAGTCAACCTTCAAAGGAGTTTCATGTTTATTCTTCCGTCTCTCTGCTGGTGGGAAGAGCCTTCTGCAGTTCTGTGCTTGTTACTCATGAGTAGATGTTTCTGTAAAGGGATCATCTGCCAGTGGGCAGTACAAAGTAAGATGAGTACAAACTAGAGCACATGAATAGTCAGTTGTTCGACCCCTCACAGGGGATTCTAGGCAGGGGCTTTACCACTGAGCTACACCCCAGCTCCTCACTGGGGGATTCTAGGCAGGGGCTCTACCACTAAGCCGCACCCCAGCCCCTCACCGGGGGATTCTGGATAAGTATTGTACTGCTGAACCATTCATTCAGATCTTGGTCAGTTTCCAGTTTTAGTTCCTCATGTATTTCGTGGGCAGCTTTGCACAATCGTTTCCTGTATAGATTTCTGAGATCCTGCTTCAGGGTCTGGCTCTGCATGAATTGCTATTTGTCCCATAAAGTCATCGGTGCATAGCGTACAACTCTTGTTTTTTTGCTAAGAAAGGGAAGATGGTATCTCACTGTGACTTTGATTCACATTCCTCCCCGATTACTAATGAGATGTGAGCATCTTTCCACAAACCTGACTGTTCTTTTGGTTTCTTTTGTTAATTGGTTTTCCTCGTGCTCTATCAGTTCCTTTGCTTCTTTGCTTTAACAAAATGTTTTTAAGCTTCTCTCTCTCTCTCTCTCTCTCTCTCTCTCTCTCTCCCTCTCTCTCTCTCTCTCTCCCTTGGTCCCTCTCTCCCTTTTTTTTTCTCCCTCACTCCATTTCTTTTTTTCGTTCTTTCCTTCCTTCCTTCCTTCCTTCCTTCCTTCCTTCCTTCCTTTCCTTTCCTTTTCAGACAGTCTCTCTCTCTCTCTCTCTCTCTCTCTCTCTCAAAATTGTTTTTTGAGACAGGGTTTCTCTGTGTAGTCCTGACTGTCCTGGAACTAACACATTGTGTAGACCAGGCTGTCTTTAAAATAATTGGAGATCCACCTGTCGCTGCCTCCCCAGGGTTGGGCTTGAAGGCGTGCACCACCACGCCCAGCTCTATTACTTTGTTTTCTAATCCTTTCTTTCATTGTTTCCTCAAGTCTACAGAAAAGACCGCTTTGTCATCATGCACATTCGTATGGGAACTTTTATTTTTTTTTCCTGCTGAAAATAGCTTTATCCAAGTCACGTAAATTAAAAAAAAAATCATGTTAAAAAACTTAAAATAGGAGGGTGCGAGGCAGAAGAATCAGAAGTTAGCCTCAGATACCCAGAGAAGTGGAGGCCAATGTGGGTGCATCATTTGTCTAACACGTGCGAGGCCCTGGTTTCAACCCTCAGTTCTGCACAAATAAAAAGGGGATTAAATTAATTAGGAGAGACTGGACGGTCAGTGGTGATGCACACCTTCTTTAATCCCAGCACTAGGAGGCAGAGGCAGGCAAGGCCAGTGTGGTCTACAGAGTGAGTTCCAGGACAGCCAGAGCTAAAAGAGAAACCCTGTCTTTAAAAGAAAAAAGAAAAAAGAAAGAAAAAAGAAAAAAGAAAAAAAGAAAGAAAGAAAGAAAGAAAAAAGAAAAGATGATAGGTTAAGACTGTGACGTGAGTCTCCTTATCTCTGGGTGTTCCTGGTTTCTCTTCTTGCAACCCAGACATTGACGGGAAATGCGCAAAAAGCGCTCTCAGAAGCCCCAAGGAAGCTGTTACTAGGAAACTGGTCTTGAAGGTGCTAGGGCAAAATTCAGAAGCTTTCTCATGCCTGCCGCCTGCCGAGCGCCCTGCTCGCCCGGGATGTCTTTCGCCCCCGCGCGGCAGCATTGCGGTTCTGCATCCGCGCGGAGCGCTTCTAGGGCTTGCTCTGGGGATGTGATCATGCTTCTCCAGCAGGGATTCAGAATGGCGACCCCTGGTGTGGTACAAGGCAGCATTCACTGGTTCCTGCATGCTCCTGGCTGTTCACCCTCTGCGTGGGGGAAACTCCAAGACTTCACAGTCCACAGTGCAAAGCCCTGAGTGCACTCAGTTGATGGGGAGAGAGAAGGGACAGGGAGGGAGGCCTGGGACTGAGGACAGAGGGTTCTCAGTTGAGGAAACTAAATAGGGGCTCCTCCTGCTGCGTATCTGCTACCCTCAGGCCCAACCTGGAAGGTAAGGCTGTACAGCTTCCATCTCCTCCTCCCTTTTCCGTTTCCTTCTTCCCTCCCTCCCGTCTCCCCCGCCCCCCCCAAGTGCCTGACAGATAAACTAGACTGGTTCTGAAATGTACTTAGCTGTTTCCCTGGGTGTCCCCAGCCACAGATTGCCCAAAGCCAAAATTTGCTATGAATATACCTGCTGTGATCGGTTATACCTGGGCTACAGGGTGAGTGTGTCTCAAACAAAAGCCAAATCAAAATAAAAAGGCTAGGTGCGGCAGCTCACGCCCATCATTCTGATTTTTGGGAAGTGGAGGCAGGAGAATCAGGAATTCAAGGTCATATTTGACTACATAGCTGGTTTGAGGCCAGTCTGTGCTGCCTGAGACCTTCTCTGACAACAGCAACATAAATAGATAGATAGATAGATAAAAAAGATGATAGGTAGATAGGTAGGTAGGTAGATAGATAGATAGATAGACAGACAGACAGATGGATAGAGAACTGACCCTAGCCATCAGCCATCTATCTGGTCCGTAATCACAATGTAGCCAGATTTGAGCTGAGGTCTGGAGGAGCTGGAAAGGGATCTAGGGAAAGGGACAGTGGCTCATGTAGCAACTGGGTCCCCATGGTAACTAGACCCCCACCCGTGGCATCTGTGAGGTCACCCTGCCTCCCTGGCTGGAGGAATGGATGGAGGCCAGACATGGAGGCCGCTCTCCGGGTCAGATCCGGCCTCCTTAGAATTCTGGTGCAGGTTGGGAGGCTCTGTGCGATGGTAAGCGTGGTGGGGAGAGGGGACCCTGAAGAGATTCAGAGGTTCCTAGCCACCAGGGAATAACCAATGAACTCTCAGAAGCCCTATCCCCGAACTACTGTGGCATAACTGTTTATCAGCAATCTTCCTTCCCCCTCTTCTTTTTTCTATCTTCCCCCGCCTTCTTTTTATATATACTGAGATACTGAGACAAGGTCTCATTATGTAGCTGTAGCTCTGGCTGCCCTGGCGCTTGCTATGTAGAGCAGGCTAGCCCTGAACTCCCAGAAATTGACCTGCCTCTGCCTCCCCCAGTGCTAAGACTAAAGATATGCTCCAATACACCCGGTCCTCCTTTCTTTTCTTTAAAAATATTATATTTGATGTGTGTGTGTGTCTGTGTGTGTTGGGAGTCAGTTCTCCCCTTCCACCATGCGGGTCCTGGGATTCGAACTCAGGTTGCCAGGCTTGGCGGCAGGTGCCTTTACCTGCTCAGCCATCTCACTGCCCCACTACTTTCCCTTTCCCCTCCCTGCCTCCTCCCTCTCTTCTTTTCCTTTCCTATTTCTTTCTGGTGTGGATGGATGCGGGTATAGTGTATGTTCACGTGTGTGGGTATGATGTATGTACACATGTGTGAGCATGATGTATGTACATGTGTGTAATGTACATGCCTGTGTATGTAATAGAAGCCGTAAGAAGGCCCTGGATGCACCCCCTTGATCATTCTACTTTATTCCTTTGGTCCTCTGAACTGAGTTGATGGGTTTTTGTTTATTTTCTCTTGTCTGGCAGCTTAATAAGCCCCAGAGATCCTTCTGTCTTCAACGTTTTGGGTGCTGGGGTTGTGGGGATGCACTGGACCGTGTCCACACTGGCTTATGACTGTGGGTGCTGGGACCCGAACTCAGCTCTACTCTTCAGGCCTGGGCAGCAAGCACTCCTAACTGCTGAGCCATCTCTCCAGTCCTCACTTCTCATCTTCATCCTCTCTCCGACCCTCACTGTCTCACTATGTGGTCCAGGCTGGCCTCAAACTCACTGTATAACCCAGGCTGACCTCAGAGTCACTGTATAACCCAGGCTGGCCTCAGAGTCACTGTATAACCCAGGCTGGCCTCAGAGTCACTGTATAACCCAGGCTGGCCTCAGAGTCACTGTATAACCCAGGCTGGTCTTGAACTCCTGACCCTGTGCTCTGATGCCTGGGTTCTTATCTTGGGCCTTCAGAGCCTGTAGTCCCTGGACTCTGACGCTCCTGTGGGTCAGGGGGTCCAGGCTGCTGATCACTTCTGTCACCTGTGGGCTGGAGGCTGGAGGCTCTACCAGGGAGGCTTACTCCTCAGGAAGACATTCTCAGTTACAGCCTCATCCCCTTGAATCCCACTCCTTGGTGAAAAGAAGACACTCTTGGCCAGCCTGCCCCTCAGATGAGAGACCTGGAAATCTTAAGTCACTGGTCCTATACCCCTCACAGGAGGCCTGTCATTAAACTGTAACCCCGCCATGTCTCGACATCGCTCTGTCCCTAATGACACTGTTAATTCCAGAGGCCCTCCTGACGCCAAGGGCAACAATGGGCAACCCCAGGTCCGTGGGGGAAGTCGGCCGGCCTGTGCTCAAATCTTATAGGGTGAAGGGGGATGTCGCGTCTACTTCTCTATTTGTTTTTATGAATTACTATTATTTTTATTTTTTTTTTTATTTTTTTTTTTATTTTATTATTATTTTTTTTTAGACAGGGTTTCTTTCTGTAGCCCTGGCTGCCCTGGAACTCACTCTGTTGACGAGGCTGGCCTCGAACTCACAGAGATCCACCTGTCTCGGCCTCCCGAGTGCTGGGATTAAAGGCGTGCGGCACTATCACCCAGTTTGTTAGCATTTATTATTATTGTGTATGATGTGTGTGATTGTTGTAGCACCCGTGTGGAAGTCAGAGGAAGATTTTTGGGGAGTTGGTTCTCTCCTTCTTGCTTTACATGGGTTCCGGGGTCATATGGAGGTCACCAGGCTTGTGGGGCATGGCCATTAACCACTGAGCCATCTCTGTTTGTTTCTTTGGTTTCACGTAGACTAGGTTAACTTTGAACTTCCTATATAGCCAGAGTACTTCGAATTTGTGATCCTTCTGCCTCTACCTCCCAACTGTTGAAACTTTTGGCATACGCCACCTTTCTTGGTTTTAGCTACATCTGAGCTACATCCCCACGCTTGGAAGTCACACTTTATAAAGATTATAGGCTGGGCGGTGGTGGTTCACACCTCTAACCCCAGCTTGCAGGAGGATCTTTGTGAGTTTAAGGCCAGCCCAGTCTACATAGTGATCTCTAGGACAGTCAGGGCTACACAGAGAGACTCTGTTGCAGAAGGAACCAAAATCAAATAAAAAAAAAGGGAGACTACTCCTGTATATTCGCAAGTAAACTGAGACTTGGCCCATATTAGCTGGGAGGCCCCTGTGTCTAAAGCACAGGTTGGGTCACACCCCAGGTGGGTGGCGCTGTTGGGCGGTTAACACTGGCGTCTCCATCTTCCTGCAGCTGGTCCAGAACCGCACGCACCTGTATGACTTCCTGCTCCTGAAGATGGCCGCCTTTCAGCAGTGGGTGTTGGGACTGGCCCAGGAGGCCCGGGGCTCTGGCGGCGACCAGCCTCGCCTGCTTCCAGGAGTCATCATAACCTGTCCCCTGACCTTGGCCTTTCAAGCTGGCCTGGCATTGCTTTGGGTCCCCCTATGGTTGCTGCTCTGGGGACCCAGGTTGGCATACAACATCGGGCTGTGCTGCACTCGTACCGTGAGACTGGCCCTGTGGCGTTTAGGTGTCTGGGAACCTCTGGGCCTGTCTGCCACCACCTTCAGGGACCTGGTTATCTCCTGTCTGCATGGCCTGATGCTGGTGGCCTTGCTGATGCTGCTGTTGACCTGGAGGCTGGTGCAGAAAGCCCATCGCTTTAGTCTGGGCTGGTTGCCCAGCCAGGTAGGTTGACAGGTGGTGATAGGCTGGGGACTCTGGGCATGACCAAGGCTGCTCAGTACCAGGCATGGGCAGGTCCTAGGGGCCACTCAGCATGCTTTTTATTTTTTTTAAAGATGTATGTATTATGTATACAGTGCTCTGCCTGTATGTATGCCTGCAGGCCAGAAGAGGGCAGATCTCATTATAGATGGTTATGAGTCACCTTGTGGGTGCTGGGAATTGAACTTAGGACCTCTGGAAGAGCAGATAATGCTCTTAACCTCTGAGCCACCTCTCCAGTCCCATGCTCTTTTTCTTTTTAACTTATTCTTATTTTTAAATGAGTGTGTGATTGTGTGTGTGTGTGTGTGTGTGTGTGTGTGTGTGTGTGTGTGTGTGCGTGTGCGCACATGTGCACAGGTGTCCCCAGAAACCAGAAGAGGGCATCAGATTCCCTGGAGCTGGAGTTACAGGCAGTTGTGAGCTACCTGACGTGGGTAATGGAGACTGTATTGAAGTCCCCTGCAAGAGTAGCATGTGTTCTTACCCACTAACCTACTTCTCCAGCCCCATAGAATGTTGAAAAAAAAACCACCAACCCCCAAAGCCTGTATTATTTGTGTGTGCACACCTATGCATGTGGACATGCTTGTGCCAGTGGGCATCAGGGAAAATCAGGATTTGTTTCTCTTCTATCTTGTGTGTTCTGGGGCTCAAACTTAGCTTGCCGAGCCATCCCTTCAGCCCTTACCAATGCTCTTGCTTGCCTGGACCATCCTGCAGAATTCTGTGTTGCTGGAAGCCCTGGCCCTGCTGAAACGCTTCTACCTGTGGGTGGAGCACATGACCACACTCACTTCCTGGAACCTGGCCTATCTTGTCACTTGGACCACCTGTCTTGCTTCTCACCTGCTTCAGGCTGCCTTTGAACACACAGCCCAACTGGCCCAGGCTCAGGAAGCCAAATCCCAGGAGACCTCAGAGCCCCCCTCGCCTCAGTTCTTAATTCCAGAGTCCTCCACCACTGAGGCTGGGCCCTTCCCATCCCAGCCTGGAACCCCCGGAGAATAAATGTGTCCCCCACCTGCCTTTTGGACTCACTGTCCTTCTACTTAACTGTGTCATATGTGTGCATGTATGGATCTGTGTGTACCTGTGCTTACGGGTACACATGGATGAAATCCCAGGCCAAGGCACCTCTGGAATGGAAATTACATTCCCCGAGTGCCTTTCAGGTATCACATCTCAACCTCCCCAGACACTTCACATGTCGTTTGGTTTGTCTCCTAGCAACCCCAGCATCTGGCTTGTCTATCATTTTCCATACAGGAAAATTGAGCCTCAGGGATATGTCCGAGCAGGCTTAGGTCTCTAGGTGGTGTTGCTTCCCAGGTCTCTAACTCTAACTCAGTTCTCCAGGGATTTAAAGGGAACTAGGCAGTTAGAGACTCTGGCCTCTGGGGGGTGCCAGGGCCCCACAGTTTAGAGATGTAGAAAAATTCTTTGGAGTATCCCTCTCAAGAAAGTCTGGAAGTAGCTCATTCATTCTCTCACACAAAGGTATCACTCTACCCACTCGTCATTCATCCACACAGCTGCCAATCCATCCATAGGACCCCCCCCCTTTTCCCTCTCTCCCTCCCTCCATCTACATCATCCCTCCCCCTGCTCAAAATTCCCCCATCTATCCACCCCTCCAACCATCTCAAATCTACCTACTTATCCCCAAATGTATCTCCCCACTCTTCCCGCCCGTTCATTCATACATCCACTAGTCTGTTCTTTCCACTGTCAATCTTCCCCAGCCCAGGCAAGAGAAGACTTAGTTTCCACGGCCTCTCACAGGTCCTTCAGACACGTCTGAGTTCAAGCTCTGGCCCTGGCCTTAGGTGAGTGATTCTTATGAAAAAAGAGCAAGGGCTGTTTTTCTGAGAGTCAACCATCACCTCCCACCCTTTCTCCTAGTTCGAGACCTGGCACCCATGTGTGTGTGGGGAGGTTCAGAGAACTTTGTTCCTCCCCACCCCATCCCATTCCGCATTGTCAGGGTAGCTAATGCCTCCCTTATGACTGCAAATGGTCTAGGCTAGATGTGTCTTCCCGGTCCTTCCCCCAGATACAGGAAGCAGCTTACTGGCCTTCAAGAGACAGTTGAGGGGGCCCCTTTCTTTTAAGGTAGAACAGTTACTGGGGTTTGTGGGATGGGCTACAAGCTCCCGAGTAAAGGGCAGCCTCTTCTAGATCCTAGAGCACCCACAACTTTTGGGGAAACCTGGGTTTCTAGCCCCTCCCCCAGGAAAGTTTCTGAGCTGCCTGAGGCCAAGGTAGGCTTCAGGGCACCTGGGACAGAACGGAGTGGAAAAACTAGTAGAGAGAGGTTCAGAGCCCAAAGAGGGACAAGAAGAGAGGTGGCAAAAGTCTGAGCAGAGGTGCAATGCTAAGCAGGGTGGGGCTGGGGGCTGGGATGGCATCAGCCCTGGCATTGAACTGTGAGAGTGTATATGTGATCCTGGCATCATGTTTCTCCTTTCAGCAGCTCTCTCTCTCTCTCTCTCTCTCTCTCTCTCTCTCTCTCTCTCTGTCTCTCTGTCTCTCTTCTCTCTCTCTCTCTGTCTCTCTCCTCTCTCTCTCTGTGTCTCTCTTTTCTCTCTCTCTCTCTGTCTCTCTCCTCTCTCTTTCTGTCTCTCTTCTCTCTCTCTGTCTCTCTTTCTCTCTCTCTCTCTGTCTCTCTTCTCTCTCTCTGTCTCTCTCCTCTCTCTCTCTGTGTCTCTCTTTTCTCTCTCTCTCTGTCTCTCTCCTCTCTCTTTCTGTCTCTCTTCTCTCTCTCTCTCTCTCTCTCTCTCTCTCTCTCTCTCTCTCTGTGAAGAGTTGATAAGTTCATTATGTGTGCACACACACACACAGGCAAGTACTTGTGGTGCCCAGAGGTTGTCCCCTCTGTCACTCCCTACCTCTCTCACTACGTCTGAAGATTGCTGCTGTTGCTAGGACTGACTGTGACCGTGGGTCCCTGGAACCCACCTGTCTCTACCTTCCCAGGCCTAGGATTGCAGTCTGTACCACACACTGAGCCTTTTGGGGGGGGGGGCTGGAGGTTTAAGCCAGGTTTCATAAATACAAAGCACATACTTTACTGAGCCATCTCTACAGCCCTTATTTTATTTTATAGTTTATTTTTGGACACGGGCTCTGGCTACATAACTAAGTCTGGTCTCAAATTCACTCAGTTCTCCTGCCTCTGCTTCTTGAGAGCTAGGATTACAGGCATGCACCACCATGTTTGCTAACTTTTATGTTTATTTACATTCTCTTTTGTGAGACAGGGTCTTATTATGTAGCCCAGGCTGACTTCAACCTCACAAACCTCTTGCCTCAGCCTCCCAAGTATTTGTTTTGTGTTGTTTATTCTTATTCCTCTTGGAGATGAAATCCAAGGCCATTTCCAGGGTAGGCTGGTGTTTTACCACTGAGTCATGCCCCCAGCCCCTCACTGGGGGATTCTAGGCAGGTGCTCTACCACTGAGCCACACCCCAGCCCCTCACTGGGTGTTTCTAGGTAGGTGCTCTACCACTGAGCCACACCCCAGCCCCTCACTGGGTGATTCTAGGTAGGTGCTCTTCCACTGAGCCACACTCCAGCCCCTCACTGGGGGATTCTAGGCAGGGGCTCTACCACTGAACCACAACCCAGCCCCTCACTGGAGGATTCTAGGCAGGTGCTCTCCCACTGGGCCACACCCCAGCCCCTCACTGGGGGATTCTAGGCAGGGGCTCTACCACTGAGCTACACCTTGAATCCTATGACTCTATTCTTGCCTTCCCAATTGGTCTTAGATGAGGCTCTGTCCTGTCTGGGACTTGGTTTTCTTGTGTCTACAACATGATGAGGAAGAGCCTACTGGACCTCCCTGCCTCCAGTGCCCCAGCAGACAGTTAGCCTAAAGCATTTAGCAGCAAACTGGTTAGGCCTCTTGTAAACACAGCCCTGGCCACTGGACCTTTACACAAGCCGCAGGAAATCTGACCCCTGGGATCCCTGGCCCCAGGATATTGCTGTATTTGCTTTAGCGTCTTGGAGATAAATTCCTCAGTCTTTTAAAGACCCTGGTGGTCTGGGGCCAGGATTCTGGAGAAAGGATTAGAATAGCCTTCCTGCTGTTGCCCTCTCTCTCTCTCTCTCTCTCTCTCTCTCTCTCTCTCTCACACACACACACACACACACACACAGTTATATTATTGTCCAGGATGGATAACCAACCTTCTTCCTAGGACCAGCTGTGTCTATGTGCAAGAGATTCTCATGGATGTACTGGTTGACTGTTGGCATTCCCTCAGAGAATGAGGGTGGGGAGGCTCATGGAACCCACTCACCTGATACTCCACCCCCCATTTGTACGCAGTTCTGCCCTAATCACACAAGACTTGGGAGGGCTAGCGTACACAGGCTGGGGGAAGACGGGGGAGAGGGGCACCATCTTTACAGCCACAGAGGCGTCATGAGCCATGGAGGCTGCAGACCTTCCAGACTGTAGCTGCTTTGAGGTCACACATTCTCCTGCCCATAACTCTTCACGCAAGCTCCCTAATACACTTGTCAGTTCTCTGAGGTGAACTTTGGTGGAACGGAACTTGCTGTTAGGAAGAAGGAGTAGATGTTCATATTTCCCCCGAGGGAAGGAATTTTAGCAGCATGTGTCCCTATGTGAGTGGTGGCTTGTGGACCATGGTGCATGTGGAGAGGTCAGAGGACAATCTCAGGAGTTGGTCTTTGCCTTGCAATAAGATGGGAGGTGGGGCCGGGCGGTGGTGTTGCACGCCTTTAATCCCAATACTTGGGAGGCAGAAGCAGGTGGATCTCTGTAAGTTTGAGGCTAGCCTGGTCTACAAGAGCTAGTTCCAGGACAGGCTCCAAAGCTACAGAGAAACCCTGTCTCGAAAAAAAAAATGGTGGGGCGTGGCTTTAATCCCAACACTTGGGAGGCAGAGGCAGGTGGATCTTTGTGAGTTTGAGGCCAGCCTGGTCTACAGAGTGAGTTCCAGGGCAACCAGTGCTACATAGTGAGACCCTGTCTTGAAAAACAAAACAAAACAAACAAAAACCAACCAAAATAAGATAGTCTCATGCTCCCCACTTTATATACCAGAGCAGCTGGTCAAGAGAGTCTCATGTCTCCTGCTTCCTACCTCACCCCAGGAGCACTGGGGATGGCTGGTACTGTATCTGGTTTTATGTGGGCTCTGGAGATTTGAACTCAGGACCTTAGGCTTTTGTGACAAGCGTATCCACAGAGCCATCGCCCCAGCCCTTCAGATGCCTCATAACAATGCACAAAGCAGATGTCCTGGAGTAAGAACATCTTGGGTTGGAGTCTTAACTCTAGACAACTTCAGCTAAATAAAGTGGCTGGACAAATCAAACCTGCATGCCTCAGTTTCCCTACTTGTGACTAGCTACAGCATGCCAGCCCTCACAGGGCTATTGTTTAGTCTATACGTGCGTCGTGATGCTCCCAGCTGACCCCGTGGCCTTGGCTATCTCCTCTAGATCCACTGACTTCCTAGGAGCCACAGTCTATTGATAGAGATTCCTAGGCCCTATGGCCGAGGGTCACCAGTTCTTTCTCAGGCCTGAAGTGATGGAAGAAAGCAAGTGGGGAGTAGCAGGGAAGGAGGGGAGGTCACAGGCATTGGGGGAGCAGGCAGGAGGGCTGGCCGGCAATTCCACGCAATCTGTCTGCTATGCAGCCTCGGCCCGGCCTGTATTTATTTATGCTTCGCGTATATTTATACCAACCCCTTTCTCATTATTACGACAGGAAACGGCTAGAATTGTTACATACCTGGCGGCCTAGGGGTCTCACTCAGCCAAGACACACAGGGCCCTTGGCTGTCCCGCCGTGATTGCCAGAGGGCCCCCATCTCCAGTCTCTGGCCCTTCACTGACCCTCCTGCCAGCCGCGGCTTCTCAACCTTCTCTTCTCTCTGGGGCCTGGGTTAGGGAACTGATGTTTAAGTTTCTCCCTGTGTCCCTGGTCCTCACCCCATCTGACTCCAAAGAACGCAATGACTTCAGAAGTTATATAGGGGCTGCCTGGCAATGAGCATCTCAGACATAACAATAGAGAATGGGAGGGGGGGTTAAATGATCAAGGCCCCCCCCCCCCCGTTTAGGGATTGAATCCTGATTATCCTGGTATGAGTGTGGAGCTGGGCACTCCAGAGGTCAGTTTCCCACCAAGCCTACCCGAGCCGGGGTAACTTTCCACCTGAAACTGTCCCCCACCCTCATGACCGTGAGAGCGCTCTCCACATCTTTCCCCCCTGCTTTAGGCTTGTTAGGAGTTGGGGGGATCAGTGGTGGATTACCTTCCCCCTCTGGGGCCCTCATACTCCACACAGAACCGTCTGTCTCTCCCCAGCCCCAGCTCTGGGCTAGGCCCCAGGTGGGGCTTGCCAGAGTCGGGGCGCGCCCCCCCTCCCCAGAGCTCTGGCCTGTCACAACCTATTAGGGCTTCGCTCCTCAGCCTGGAGGCTCCCTGGTCAGACTCCCCACCCAGGTCACATGATGCCGGCCCTGGTGTCCCCAGCAGGTCACAAAGAGCCCACTGTATACCGTAAAGACCCTTTGATAGCTTTCTTCCTCAGTAGGACTTAGGGGCTGTTGTCCGTCCACAGGTCTCTACTGCCTTGTGGTTGGATAGACTTGACCTTCGACCTCTGCCTCCAATGGGCCACCATGCCTTCCTGCCTGGAATTCAGGAGAGGCTGGGTTTCCTTCTTGGCTCGTGACCTTTGCTTTTTTGATTTCTGCCCCTGGTGGTAGGAGATTGGGGGTGGGAGGTCCTTCTTAGGCAATCTTTAAAACTTAAAAAAGAAAGAATTACATTTAGGGGCTGGAGAGATGGCCACGTGGTTAAGAGTACTGGCTACTTTTCTAGAGGACCCAGGTTCAAATCTGAGCACCCCTTTTGGTGGCTCACAATCATCGGTGACTCCAGTTTCAATTCCCTCTTCTGACCTTCACGGGTAGCGGACATACATGTGGTGCCCAGATATACCAGCATGCCAAACAAACACCCATACCCATAAACAACAACAAAATAATAGTGAAACGATTGAAATATTTTAAAATTTACATTTATTGACTGTAGTGTATGTGTGTACTTGCGGACATGTGCATGGATATGCGTGTGCTGAGACAAGCTGGTCTTGAACTTACTCTGCGGCTAAGCCTGGCCTTGAACTTCTGATGCTCCCCCTCCCACCTCTCAAAAGCTGGGATTACAGGCAAGAGCTACCATGCTAGGGATCAAGCCTAGTGCTTCATGCACGCCAGGAGAACACTCTACCAACTGAGTTGAATTAGCTGCACGGAGGGACCTCGGATCCTTTGTCTCCACTGGGGCTCATTAGTGACCAGTCTCTGGCTTACAGAGCCCTGGGCAGGTCAGCCTTGGTTCTTAATGCTACCACAGGGTTTGCCGGCATCTGCAATTTAGCCTTTGTGAATATTGAAGCTTTCTTGATCTGGGGACCAGAGTGCTGGGAGTAGGGGTGCTGGACAGCACCCCCAGTCTAAAGAGAGCAGAGAAATTCAAGCAGCTGGATCCTGCAGCCATTCTTGTTCACAATGTGCACATCTGGGGGTGATGTACTCCCCACCCCCCAACCCAGGCTCACATCTGGAGACCAAAGCCGGCTCGCTGGCTAAACACAGAGCATCTGGACATGAAGAGCTGTTTCTAGGTTAACACAGCCCATCTGGGCCCCTTGCTGCTGCTCCGCCCCGTCTCCACAGCGGAATGCTGGCTGCGCATCTGGAGGACTGGAGCCCGTGTCCAGCTGGGTCAGGAGCTGTCTCTGCCACCATCATCACCGTCTGACTGGGGTCCTTGCCCTGAGGTAGGGGTCCCGCATTCAGAGAGCTCCCCCCAGACTTTCTGAAAGGCACTGTTCTCAGGGCTTCGCCTGAAGGGGATTACCTTGGCAACAGATTCATCCTAACATACTCGGTACACACGTCCCTTGTCCGGATTGGTGACAGCTGCCACTCTGCACCAGCCCACCCGAGAGAGGTTGTTGGCATTACTTTAAAGAGCCCCTGGGACCACTGGACTGCCTGCCCGCATGCCCTCTCTTGGAGTTCTACCAACTGGAAGGGAGGGGGACAGCCTTGGGTCCCTGCCTTGCAGCCCACCCTGTGGGAACAACACTGAGCCTTACCCTCCATGCCAACTTCCATGCTCGGCTAGCAGGAGCAGGTGGTCTCCCCGGGACCTTGAGGTTCAGAGGAGGAGAGCCTGGGACAGAAAACAACTGTTTTCTGGGAACTGGGCTAGCCTGTGGAAAAGATGTCTACCCCAAAGGTAAGGGACCTCCTGAGCAGGGACTCAACATAACCATAACTGGATTTTAAAAAAATAAGACAGGGCCTCATGGATCCTAGGCTATCTTCAAGTTCCCCATGTAACTGAGGAAGATTCCCGATCCTCCCGTGCACTAGGCAAAGACAGCCCTGATGAGCCACACCCCCCCCCCCCCCCGGCCCTTTAACTGGCACACGCTCAGTTCAGCCATTCATAACTACCTTTAGAAGTTACATTTATTTATGGGATGAGTGTGCACGCATGCCATAGTGCACACGTGGCAGTTAGAGGGCAACTTTAGGGACTCAGGTCTTTCCTTCCGCCACATGGGTCCTGAGGAATTCAATTCAGGTCATCAGGCTTCATAGTAGGTGACTTTACCTTCTGAGCCGTCTTGCATGCTCCTAACCCTTCTGGCTTAGGATACACAGCTATGCTGAGCTAAAGTACTTGGGACTCCAAACTCTCTCTTCTTTCCCCCGGCACCCGTCCATAGCGTATGGATCTTTGGAGAGGGGTGGGACCTTGTGAGCCCACCAGTAGCCATGCTGGATGGTTTGAAGACCCAATCTTGGGCAGATGGGTTGAAGATGTAACAGCCACAGAGTGTCTGGAAAACAGCATTTCCTCTCCATCTTCCCCTGAGCCTGCTGATACTGATGTCCTCTTTAGGACAGAGCATCCAACAGGCAGAGACTACTCTTGCCAGGACCCCAGGATGTCAGATAACCTTTAAGGGTCAAGCTTGACTCTTTTGAGAGTCCTGTGGAGGGTTCGTGTGCATGTGCGTGTGTCCGTACACAACCATGGGGTAGAGAACAGATGTTTAATGTGCAGGGTGGATGAGTGGGTAGGTGTAAGGAACAAAGCAAGAGAAAAAGAATGTTATCGGGACCATGGAGAATAGATCCCTGCTGCCCGTCCCCCACCATCAAGTTCAGAGCCTGCCTGCTTTGAATGGCCTCTGCTCTGACGCTGGCTTACAGCCTCCTTGGCCTGGTGATGCTGTATCCTGTGGTCCAGGCTTATCGTAGCATCACTGGACCCGATTGAAAGGAATTCTTTACAGCTGCAGCCTAGCCTGGGGCCCTGGAGCAGCAAGCAGCGAAGAGTGAAAACCTTCTCTTGCCCCTCCCTGGCCACGGAAAATGTGAGTCAACCAAGACATGAGTTGGAGACACCTAATGAATGATAGCGGACACGGGCAAGAATTTTCTTGTTCATCTATTTTCGTGTGTATGAATGTACGCTATGCATGTTTTGTTTCGGTTTGGTTTTTGTTTTCTTTGTCTTTTGCAGATTGTGTGCACACACGTGTGTGTGGGATGGTGTGCACACATGTGTGTGTGGGATGGTGTGCACACACACGTGTGTGGGTACTTGTGCAGGTAGAAGCCAGAGGCTGATGTCAGGGTTCTTCTCCATGAACTGCTTTCATCTTCATGTACTAAGATGGGTTATCATCCCCAGAAGCTGGGAGATATCATCAGTTAAGATCACTGAATTGCCCTACCAGAGGACCTAGGTTCGATTCCCAGCACCCCACAGGGCAGCTCACAACTGTCTGTAACTCCAGTTCCAGAGGAAATCTGACGACCTCTTCTGGCCCATAGGTACTGACATACCCAGTGCACAGACATACATGCAACAAAACATTCACACTCATAAAATAAAAATAAACAAACCTTAAAACAAAATGGGGCATCTGCCTGACCCCAGATCATGCCGATCTGGCTAGCCTCACTAACCAACTTGCCCTGGAGACCCTCTGTTTCTGCCTCCAGAGTGCTAGTATTCTACCTGCCAAGTGCTGAGATTACAGATACCAGCCACCACCCCCGAGAAAGAGTCGCCACACTCTATAATGTCACACCCCACATACTGCCCTCAATCCCCTTAGGGAGAGAGTCCCTTATCACCCCCATTACCATCCCATTTTATAGTTGAGAAAACTGAGGCTCAGCAAAACCAAATCACTTGCCCACATGGTTGACAACTGTCCTGGCCAAGATAGAAACACAGATCAGCCTGAGCCTTCTCAGAGACCTCCTACTTAGCACCCCTATGAAGAGGGCTGAGAGGAGGCACCCTCCTCTCTCCCGTATTCCTGCAGTGGGAATTAACTTGACCTTCGCATGGTGACATGTGCCTATATCCCCATCCTTTAGGAAGCTGAGGCAGGGGGATCAAAAGTTAGAGGACCGTTTGGGAAACATAATGAGATTGTGTCTTTTCTTTTTGAGACAGAATCTCGGGTGGCCCAGACTAGCCTTGAACTCTCTATATGATCAAGGGTGAATTTGAACTCCTGATCCTCCTGCGTCTGTCTCCCAAGCACTGGGATTACAGGTGTGCACTACCACACCTGGGCTATGCATTGCTGGGGATGGACCCATGCATTGCTAGGCTAGGGCTTCACGCATGCTAGGTTAGCCCTCTCCCAACTGAGCCCCCATCCACAGTCTAAGACTGTGTCAGTCAGCGGCAGCAACAGTGAAAAGCTGGAGCCCAGCTTTGCGGCCCCACTCCCTAGCTGAACTGGTTTATGTCCCTCCCAGCCTGGCCTGTGAGGGGAGGTCAGGGCCTGCAGAAGCAAAATCAGGCAGGCAGCTGGGAGAACAATAGGAACGAAAAGGACGGAAACCCTTTAGGAAGCCAGCATGGGGAAAGAGGCCAGGCTACATGGTGTCCCAGACGGGCTGGGTCCTAGGGTCCCTAGAGCAGGGGTTACAGTAAGAACAAAGAGTGCCCAGGCTGGCCTCTGCCACATGACGAGGTGGGATGAGGTTTGTCAGGACTGCTTGAGACGCTGTCTCTGCAGCGATATCAGCAGGAAAGCTCCTCGGGTCCAGGTGAGCAAGTTCCAGTCATCCACATACCCAGAGATCTCCTGCCATCCCTTGTACTGTCTCCCAGTGCATGTCTAGCGCTGGTTATGGGATGTTTGCTCTGAGCTATTTCTGGTCTCTGGGACTCCATGCTTTCAGTTGGGTAACATGAGAGGATATGTCCTGCCTCAAGTTTCCTAGGCTCCCCATGTGGCCCTAGCATGCACGAAGCCCTAGGTTCCACCCCCAGCTCTCCATAAACCAGTCACGCTGGCACACATCTGTAACCCCAGTCCCTGGAGAGCTGGAGGCAGGGAGGTCATGAGTTCAAGGTCATCCTTGGCTACATAGCATGTTCAAAGTCAGCCTGGGCTGTGAGACCCTATCTCCAAAACCCAACAGAAAAATAAAAGACACACAGAGAGAGGGTCTCTCTGGTTCTTCTCTCCAGCTAATTCTCCTAGACAAACCAGGCCAGTCCAAAAAGAGGCCACCAAAACAAGGGAAGATTGCGAAATCCACATCCAGGGAAAGAGGCCACCAGAAGTATCTTTCCAGGACAGGGGGCCATGACACACAGCCAGGCCTGTGGGTCATGGACTGCCTGGGCCCGAACTATTTTTGTACTGTCTGGGGGTGGGTGCGGGGGTGAGGGTGGGCCTGATGAAACTCTCTCTTTGTTTGACCCAAACACTTTCCCCCTGAAGCCGGGGCTCCATGTGGTTCAAATTCATTGTCACTTAATTCAGCCCTCAAGGCTCCATGCTGCACCCCTCCCCCTCCAAGGAAAAGATGAAAACATACAGTTGCTGGCAGGCGAGGTGGGCGTGAGGGCCTGTGACAACCAGGCTGGCTGCCTTGACCTCATTCGCCCCCTGGCTGGCTCTCCCTCCATCTCCCTGGCTCCTTCCATCCCAGTCCCTGTGTTCCCGAAGGCAAGAAAATGAAGGCAGTTGTCCAAGTCCTGGCCGGACTGAGAAGGGACCCTGGGGTCACCAGCTTTTTCCTTTCTACCTCGGGACTCCTGGAAGCGGGAAATGGACATGCCCAGAAGGTTTGTGTACAGGAATGTCCGGGGTCACATGTGGCCGTGTCACATGTCACACATGGACCTGTTTGTATCGTGAAGTCAAAGAAAGTCCTTGTCTTTCCTCCCATCCCCTCCCTCCCTCTTCTCTCCTCTCCCCTTCCCTCTCCTCTTCTCCCCTCTCCTCCCCTCCCCTTCTTCCATCTTCTCTCCCCCTTCTCTTTCCTCTCTCTCCTTTTAAAAAACTATCATTTTATGTGCTGTGCACCTGTGTGTTTCTGAGTAGTATGTCACGTGTGCACAAAGCCTTCAGTGCCCAGAGGAGGGCACCAGATTCCCCGGAACTTTAACTACAGGTGGTTGTGAACTGCCCAGTGTGGGTGCCCAAAACCAAACCTGGTCTTCTTCAAGAGCAGTAAGCCTTCTTAACGACTGAGCTATCTCTCCCTCCAGGCCCCCCGACCCCCCCCACCTCTCTTTTTTATTTTTTTGAGACAGTCTCAATGTTAGCTAAGCATAACCTTGAGCTTCTGATCCTCCTGTCTCCACATCCCAGGTGCTGGGGTTATGGGTGTGCATCATCACACTTTGTATGTTGGTGCTGGGCCAACCCAGGGCTTTGTGCCTGCTAAGCAAGCACTCTACCTAGTGACATTCCCAGCCCTTTATCTTTTGCGACCTTGTAGCCCAGGCAGACCTCAAATTCCCAGTGATCCTCCTACCTCAGCCTCCCAGGTGGCGAGTGACTACAGGAACTGATCATCACACCCGGCTTTCCCTCGTTTTTATTGAGAAGGATTTCACACTGTAGCTCAGAGTAGCCTGGAACATCCCATCTCCCTGCTTCTGCTTCCTGAATACTGGGATTATAGGTACCTGAACTGGCCAAAATTGTTTTGCTTTTCCTGTTTGCTGGTTTACACCTGATGTGAGTCCTCTAAGGATGAGATTACCAAGGC
Organism: Myodes glareolus; assembly: GCF_982192425.1. Lineage (NCBI taxonomy): Eukaryota > Metazoa > Chordata > Mammalia > Rodentia > Cricetidae > Myodes > Myodes glareolus. The sequence continues at coordinate 111,546,090 of NC_142027.1, forward strand.
TAAAATCAGAGAGGATCATGGAAAGGGCAGCAGAAAGGAGGGCTATCCAAGGGCATGGGAATCTTTTTTTTAATTTATTTGTGGTGTGTGTGTACGCACACATGCGCACACACACGTGTGTTTGTGTGTTATCCATATGTGTATGCAGATGTGTTAATGCCTGAAGATGTCAGGTGTCCTGCTCTGTCACCCTTAACCTTATTCCTTTGACACAGAGTCTGTTACTGAACCTGGATCTAGATTGATGGCCAGTAAGTCCCAGAGATCCAAAGACTGCCCCCTGCAACAGCGGATTACAGGCGTGCACTCAACTATGCCCAACTTTTTACATGGGTGCCAGAATTTGAACTCAGATCCTCAGGCTTGAACAGCAAGTGATCTTACTTGCTGAGCCATCTTCCTAGCCCTGACATTGAAAATTTTAATCCGCTATAGGGCTAGGAGCTGAGAATGTGGCTCAGTTGGTAGAGTGCTTACCTAGCACATTTGAGGCTCCGGGTTCTCGGCATCACATAAACTGGATCTGGATATGGTGGAAGATCAGAAGTTCAAGGTCATCCTTGGCTATGTTGAGTATTTCAAGCCAGCCTGGGCTATATGAGACTCTGACTCAAAAAATTACAGTGTGGAGGGTAGTGGCAGGGTGGGGATGGGGGCTGGGGGCCAGACATGATATGATGCATGGGGACAGAGACCTATAACTTTATAAGCTACACACCAAACCTGAAGTTCATCTCTGGGGACACTGATAACACCCTGTTCTCAGCCCAGTCCATTCTCATGTGCAATCACTTCTGGCATTCTTAGCCAATACAAGCTTGGCATTTCTCAGGAGGAATCAGCTGGGGACAGACGAGAGACCTCTAATTCCACATGCGCGCGTCTGTCTCCATCTCCCTCTACCCCCTCCTTCTACTGTAGGTCTTTCCAGGACAGGGTGGGACCGGTCCACCCAGGATCTCCAGTGCCCAGCTGGGTCCAAGGGTGCAGAATGCTTGTTGAATGAATTAATGCATTTTTCGAGTCGAATCAAAGTGCTATTTTTATGACTTCTAGGCTAGATTAGCCCAGGGCCACAGTTTTCTAGATAAATATTGGCAATCCAGCCACAGTCATTTTACATGGGACCAACTTCTCTCACCCGTCTCTGTCTCCCTTGTTTCTGTCTCTCCCCATCTCTGACTTTCCCTCATCTGCCTCTGTCTCTGCCTCAGTCTCTCCCTTCCTGTTGCCATCCATCTCTCCCGGTGTTTTCTGAGTGAGTCAGGGACTTCCTATCTAGCCCAAGTTGGCCTTAAATTTACTCCGTAGCCCAGTGTGGCCTGGACCTCATGATCCTCTGGCCTCTGTCACCCTGGTGCTAGGATGACAGGGACCCCATTCTGCCTTGTCCTGGTTATACAAGGCTGGTCCCTCAGAGAGGCCACTCCTGAACTCTCCTTTCTCCCACATTAGGGTGCCTGTGACTGCCTTTTGCTCTAGTGACCCTCTGCTGGGCCGTCCCATCCAGCAGACAGAGGCAGCCACAGGGTGGGGCTCCCGGAGGTGGCTTTCCTGGGCAGGGTCACAGTTCCTGGAGCTGGAGCTGTTTGGGCACAAACATTTCCCTGTATTGTCCTGTTTCCCAAGACAGCCAAGAGACGGGAGGGAGGAGGGAGTTGTGGTTGGATTTTTCTGCCCTCCACTTCTAAAGAGGACAAAAGCCTTTACGCCGGCGGGCGCAGGTCCTTGGGGCTGCAGAAAAACTACAGGAAGATGGAGTCGGGGAAGGCAGCGGGACATAGCTGGGGAATCTCTTGTAGGCTTGAGCTGGTCTAAGAACTCAAGTCGAGAGAGAGAGAGGCAGGGTTTCCAAGAAGCTAATGGAGGTGGGGCCCATGCTAAATCTTTGCATCCCTTTAAGTCCTCTGCCTCTCTGCCTCTGACCTTTTAACAATTTTTTTCTTTCTAATTTTTCTTTCTCAGCCCAGAAAGCTGGAAAGTCCTTTATGTTTTAGACATGTGCTCCCAGACAATGCTTCATGGTCCTTGTTTAGGGGGAGAAAACACTAGATGTAACTAGTGTTGCATCAGACACACACCTTGTGTGCAGGGCTTCTGGTTCATAGAGCTTTTAACCTTCTGAGAAGGAGTCCTTGACATTTGAGTCATCTTTCCCTTCATGGGCTCCCCCCTGCCTTTTTTTCCTCTTTGCAAGTCCGGCAGGACATACCGTGGATATGAAAGGTGGGGAGGGCACCTTGGGCATTGCCGGATGTAAAATAACAATCTGTCTAGCAACAGTGATGGCTTTGAGCTAAGGTGATGGCTTTTGGTTTCGTCACTGTTATTGGTTTCCTTTCTTTTAGCCTTGGTTCTCCTGTGCAGCCCACTCTAGGGATCTTCCTGCCTCGGCCTCCTGTGCTAAGATTATGTGTCATCACACCCCAAAGGCACGCTTCTCATTTTTGCTATTGTTGAATGGGAAATGACACTTCCATTGTTGGGTAACACTAGTGCCATCTGTCCAGGCAAGGCATCCTCGTCCCTGCTCCTGAAGGGACGTGAGTCAGCTGGTTGATGGGTCAAGGGGACAACACAGACCCTAGCCATCTCTCCAGCTTGTTCTGGAAACACAGGTCATAATCAGGCCACCTGGAGGCAAAGCTGAGTGAGACCCAGGCAGCTGGGAAAGGGGAGGCTGTTTCTGTCATTGGCTGGGCTGAGCTTCTTAGCCTCAGGTGGCGTCTGATTCTCAGGAGAGACTTTGGGATGAATTAACAGAACTCAGAGCGTGCACAGCCTGGGGCCGGTAGCACAGGTTTCTCACCCCAGCTGCGAGTTAAAGCTGAGTCATAAGTATGAAAAGTTTGAGACCAGCTGTGTAATAGGGTTCAAGGCCAGTTTGGACAACTTGAGACCTTGTCTCAAAATAAAGAGTTGAAAAAGTAGCTGGGGCTATAGACCAATGGTAGAGCCCCTGCCTAGAATCCCCCAGTTAGGGGCTTGGGTGTGGCTCAGTGGTAGAGCACCTGCCTAGAATCCCCAGTGAGGGGTTGGGGTGTGGCTCAGTGGTAGAGCACCTGCCTAGAATCCCCCAGTGAGGGGCTGGGGTGTGGCTCAGTGGTAGAGCACCTGCCTAGAATCCCCCTGAGAGGGGCTGGGGTGTGGCTCAGTGGTAGAGCACCTGCCTAGAATCCCCCAGTGAGGGGCAGCTTTTCACATCCTACTATGTCTGCTTCCTTAAACCTTACTCCCGGGTCCAACTTCGGCTTCATTGAGGGAGGTTTCTACGAAAGGAATTTTTGCTTACTTGTTTTTATTTTTGAGACAGTGTTTCAAAACGTAGCTTAGGCTGGCCTGGAAATGTCTGACTTTGCTGCTGGTGGCATAGTCAGGACCCACCATGCCCAGCTTCTCTAGAGGGTTTATTAACAAGTGTGGTGCTCACAGGACTGATGTACAAGTCATTGTTCCAGCTCTACTGATGGAGACTCGGCTTTTCACTCCAACCCCTCATTTGTGCTTCCATTGGCGAGAGTCTTTGCTGTATCCTAGGGATTCTCCTGCCTGACACAGGACTCCCAAGGCTGCTCCCTCTTAGCCCTTCCTTATGCCTTAGCTTCAATTAGAGAATAAGGCAGTGCTCTACCAGAGCCTGAGGCCTACAGCCAGGCCTTGATGTGTGTGCATGCACACATGTGTTGTGCATTGCATGTATGTATGTGTGCATGTGAGTGTGTATGTATGCATGTGTGCGTGCATGCCTGTGTGGTGTGTATGTGTGTGCATGCATGCAGTTGTGGTGTATTTGTGTGTGTGTGTGTGTGTGTGTGTGTGTACATACAGAGATCAGAGGAGCGATCAGGGGACAGTCTTGGGTGTCATTTTTTAGATGGGACCCACTTTTTTTGAGGCAAAGTCTCTCACTGGCCTGGAGCTCCTCAAATAGGTTAGTTGGGCTAACCAACAAAGCTCTCAGGGATCCACCTGCCTCTGCCTCCCCAGTGAGCAGATTATAAGTTCACAGCTTTTACAAACAACAACAAAAACAAAGTGGGGGCTGAGAATTGAACCTAGGCCCTGTGTTCTCACTCCAAGCACATTACAGACTGAGGCAGCTCTCTCCAGCTCCAGGCCCTGCTGAGATACCTGCTCTGGCTCGTTCAGTCATTCAGTGATCTGACAATTTTATCAATGTTGCCTGGGTTGACCACAATTATACTTAAGTCAGTAATCCCTAGACTTGAACCTGAGTGTGCCTCTGATTTCCCTGAAGGTTTGTTGAACAGGCTCTGATCCAGTTGCTGCAGAATGGGACTTAGGGCACACCAACAATTGGATGACCGAGTGGTCAGCCCTGAGGTCATGTACATACAAGGAACCAACAGACTAAGTAACTTGTATCTATTTATAGAACAACAACAACAACAAAAAGAGAGACTGGAGGCCATGAATTTGAGAGTGGGCAAAAAGGGGGCTAGAGAAGGGGTTAGAGGGGGGCACATAATTGTCTCAGTCACTATCTAGTGCTGTGAGGAGACACCATGACCAAGGCGACTCTTATCAAAGAAAGCATCTAAATGTGGGCTTGCTCACAGGTTTAGGGGTTAGTCCATGATGCTCATGGTGGGAAGCAGACAGGCATGGTGCTGAGACAGTAGCTGAGAGCTTTACATCCGGAGACACAGGGAGCAGGTAGAGAGAGGGAGACTGGCTCTGGTATGGGTTTTTGAACTCTCCAGGCCCACCCTAGTGACACACTTCCTCCAAAAGGGTCACACCTATCCCAACAAGTCCCCAAATTCTAATCCTTCTAATCCTTTCAAACAGTGGTTCCCTGGTGACTAAGCATTCAAACGTATGAACCTATGGTGGTCATTCTCATTCAAACTATCACAATAATATATTTAATTTAAAAATATAGATATTATTTAAAAATGTAGTATTGTAAATATAATGCGATTTCTAAATTAAGCAAAATAAAACAAACAAACGAACAAAAAAGACAGAAAAGAATTTTCCTTCCCATCCTCTTCCCTTCCCTGCTTTCCCTTCTGCTCTCCTCTTCTAGCTCATGAATTTTATCCTCTGGGGGGCTGGAGAGATGGCTCAGCAGTTAAGAGCACTGACTGCTCTTCTAGAAGTCCTGGGTTCAATTCCCAGCAACCACATGGTGGCTCACAACCATCTGTAACGAGAGCTGGCTCCCTCTTGTGGATGCAGGCATGCACACAGTCAGAACACGATATACATAGTAAATAAATAAATAAATCTAAAAAAAAAGAATTTCATCCTCTGGTTCCACCTCCCAGACTCACATCACCTACCCACCCCTGCACTGTATGTGTGTGTGTGTGTGTGTGTGTGCACACACGCATGCTTATCGCCTGTGTGTACAGGGTGCATTGCATGTAGAGGCCTGTGTGGAGTCAAGGTGGATGCTGAAACGCCTTCCTCAGCTAGCATTTCCAACTTAAAAAAAAATGTTTATTATTGCTTTTGATTACATGTGTGTGTATGTCAGTGTGGGGTAAGTGTACATGAGCGCCATGCCCTCCGAGGCCAGAGGTGTGAGATTCCTCTGTTGTGGTTACAGGCAGTTGCGAGCTATTCATCTTGAACTCTGGGAATAAACTTGGACCCTCTGCAAGAACAGTATGTGCTCTCAACTACTGAGCCCTCATCTCCCCAGCCCTCCATCTTTTGCTTTTGAAACAGTCTTTTAGTGACCCTGGAGTTCATTGTTTTGGCTAGTCTGGCTGTCCAGTAATTCCCAGGGATCCACGTGTCCCAGTGTCCCAGCTCAGGGATTTAAAGACACCCATCGCCATGGAAAACTTTTCACATGGGTGCTGGGAATACCAGCACTTTGACAGCAAGCACCTTATCCTCTGAGCCATCTCCCCTGTCTCCAGTCTGTCTGTTTCTGAGACACAGCCATGTTCTGGTGGTCAGGCTGGTCGCTAGCTTGTGCTGGGTTTACCGATGAGAGCTACCATGTCCAGTGAGCATCATTGTGCGTTTTAAGCCAGGGTCTGAGGGACATTGGTGTGGTGGGTTCTGGGGACCACACTTTGAGAGTAACAGGCATTAGCGATGCACAGCTATTAGCGTCCACATCGAATCCAGAAGCTTCTAGACACAGGAGAAGTCTAAACTGAGTAAGGCTTGTGGAAGGACTGGAACGTGAGGTTGAGAGGGGCCATGTTGCAGGAGGCAGGCCCAGGTTCACAGAGCCAGTTGGGAAGCAAGGAGGTCAAGTGCTGTCTTTTTCCTGATCCAGACTGGGGGCCTCCGGCATGAAGGTCTGGGACAGATGGGAGACAAGCAGGCCTGGGGAAGTCTGGAGCCGTGCTGGGATTGGGCCAGAGCCCAGTGCACCTGACCCTGGGGCTGGGAACAATGGCTGGGCCGGTACTGCCTGGCTGGCTGGCTGCCTTAGCACATGTCAGTGCTGTCTTCCCAAGCTCTCCCCAGCTCCCTCTCCAGCGCCCAGCCCCAGCCACTGGCTCCTGGACAAGTGCATTCCTTCAGGCTGATTTCTCCTCGGTGGCTGCGAGTGTGCATTCTCATAATGAGGCAAGATGTGGGGACCAGGGACTGGGGTGATGTTAAAGAAAGGGGAGCTCCACGAGGCTCCCCGGGACCCTGGACTCCCTTTCAGGGACCAAAGGGCACTTGAGAGGACTAGAACCGATCCTTTGTTGGTTATCCTATGGGGGCTCCTCCTCTATACGCCCCGTGCACGGGAACATCAGCCCCTTATTCTCATAGAAGCGTTGAGCCAGTGTTAGGTCTTCTCTGGACCTATCTTGGGTAGGCTGCCCCTCTGCACTGAGTCTGTTCCCTTTGCCTTCAAGAGCTGACGGAGGTGGGGTGCAAGGGTCCATTGTCTCATCAGTACTGTCCTGTCTCTCTCCCCTCCTACCATCTAAAACAGAAACTGTAAGGTTGCTCTGATCCTAGCCTTGCGGATCTGGTTTTGCTTCGGTAGATGACCAGGGTCTTGCTACACAGCCCAGACTGTCTCAAAATTTTGGATTCTCCTGTTTGAACTGCCCAAGCGCTGGGATTGTAGGTGCGCATGACCATGCCCAGCTTCCTACCTCCTGGACCAAGAGGGAAACTGGTTTGGGGGACAGTTTGTCACTGGGTCTTTCCTCCTAGGATCTCAGTGGGTTCTACCGTTCTGAGAAACTGCCACTGACCTGGCAAAAAAGGGATCAGGATTTGTATCCATTGTCCCCACATCCTCTCTCTCTCTCTCTCTCTCTCTCTCTCCTTCCTCTCCTTGTGTAGCCCAGGCTAACTTCGGATTTGATATGTAGCTAATGAATATTTAAAACAAGCAGCAAACAACAGTGTGTTGCTTTCATGTAGAATTAACCAGAAAATCTTTTGAAAGTGATTTATTTAGTTTTACATGTATGACTTTTTATCTGCATATATCTTCGTGCCCAGTGCTGGCGGAGGTCAGAATTGGGCATCAGATCCCCTGGAACTGGAGTTCGGATGGTTGTGAGCTGCCACTTGGTGCTGGGAATTGACCTGGGTCCTCTGCAAGGGCAACAAGTGCTCTAAACCACTGAGCGGTCCCTCCAGTCCCACCATTTGTTTATTTATCCTTTGTAGCTCACTCTGCAGACCAGGATGGCTTCAAACTCATAGAGATCTGCCTGCGTCTGTCTCCCAAGGTCTGAGATGAAAAGTGTTAACACCACACCTGACCTGTAAAATTTTTAATAATTATTTTTATTATTCTCCCTGTGTGCATGAATAATGTGTATGCATGTATATATGGTATATGTGCATGTGCACATGTATGGTATGTGTGTGTGTGTGTGAGTGCATGTGCACACATGTGCCACAGCACACATGTGAGGGTCAGAGGGCAACTTGTAAGAATCAGTTCTCTTCTGCTACCATGTGGGTACCAGGGATCAAACTGATACCACCAGGCTCACTGGCCAACTCCTTTACCTAGAGTCATCTACCTGCTGGATTACAGTTGAAGGCCATCTTCACAATGTCCAGGTCTTTCTTGGTCTCTGTGAGCTGGTCAAGACTCTGTCTTGGGGTCAAGTTCAGTCTGGGATTTGGGTGAGGATCAGGACTTAGTCTACATTGGGATTAAAGTCATTCTGTTGGGCTCTGGGCTCAACCTACATTTCCGGGCTTCAGTCTGGAGTTGGACTCAAGGATCAGTCAAGGGCAAGAACTAGGCTTGGTCTAAGGTTAAGATCAGGAACAGTTTGGGGCCAGAGTTCTGGGGTTGCCATCGGGGCTCAGTGTGGTGCCATACTGGAGTTTAGTTTTGGAAAAGCAACGGGGTTTTAAGGTAGCTTGGGGTCAGGCTTCAGCCCAGGGTAGATGTTAACCTTTGGTGTGTGGTCAAGTTCAGGCTAAGTCTTGGTTAAGGACAGTCTATGTCAAGGTCAGATCCAGGCTTTGTTAAAGTTAGATGCAACATGAAGTCAGTGCCCATGACTGGTACTCATCCTGGCGCTGTGGGTGAATAAAGTCGGTAGGGGCATTGGGCTCACTGAGGTATGGGTTAAGGCTCAGACTGTGTCCAAGCAGGCACTCAGTATATGGAACTGATGGAGGGGGTATGTGCTGAAAGGGGTCCTGGGGGTCTTCCACAATCTATGCCTGACTCTCATCCCACGACCCACTGTTCCCCGACTTCTGAAGCTTAAAGGACAAGAGACAAGATGAGGGCTGTGACTGGATTTGGTGGCTAGAGAAGTGGACCAGATTTCTTCTCAGCACTCTCTCCAGGCTCCAGTTTCCCCACCCTTGGGGGTTTGGGGATCAGTCGGGCCATAGAAACATGAATTAGAAGCTTGATCAGCAAGAGGACTAGGGTGTTTGGGGCTGTGGCTCAGCGGCAGAGTGCTTGCCGCGCAGGTAAGTCCATCCGTGTACTGTGCAAACTGGACATGGGCACCCATGTCTGTAACCCCATGCTCTGGAGCTGGAGTCAAGAGGATCAGGAGTTCAAGATCATCCTCAGCTTCATAGGAAGTTCCAGGCTAGCCTAGGCTACATGAGACCCTGTCTCAAAAGCAAAGCAAAGCAAACAAAAGAGGACTAGAGACTAGAGGGCAGTTGGGGACCACACAGGAACCAGTGATTTGGAGCGAGATGGCTGAAGGCGGGTAGAGAGGTGGGGAGACAGGACCTCCCTGGAAGCTGTGACATGTTAGGCTTAACCACAGAGACATCTACCGTCCATTGGTGGAGGACCGTACCACCTCCGCCTTCAAAGTCAGGGAGCACTCTGCATCACTGGCTATGGATGTGACATTGTGGTTTGGGGAAGGGACTTGGCAAGGGGTCATATCTTTGTCCAAGACTTGAGATGCTCCCAGCCTTTCTCGTGACCCCTGCACTGCCTTCAGGGTCCTTGAACTACCCCAAACAGGAGCGTCCCAGGTCAGAGAAGTGGATGGCACTTGGCTCTGTTTCCCTGCCCACCCTCTCAGCTCAGCTCCCTAATCTGGCCCCCGCCTGTCAAAGCCACAGACATCGAAGACAAACCCATATTGACGTCAGGGGAAGTGCCCACAGGGCCTCGGTCTCTCCCAGATTTGGCTCCTGTGCCCACGCGTCGGATGTCTGTGGTTTTTAAAAGGTGAAAATAGCCCACAGACTTGATCCTGTTTCTATCAAAGCCTGGCTAGGGGCTGGGGAGATGGCTCAGTTGGTATGTGCTTGCCTTGCATGCGTGAGGACCCAAGTTCAATCCCTGTGCTGGATCGTATATTTATAACCCCAGCTTGGTGGGGTATGTTTCTAGGCTCAGGGCTGGGAAAGCAAAGACAGGGGGATTCTGGTGCCTGCTAGCCAGCCAGCCACACCTACTTGGTGAGCTGCTACCCAATGAAAGGCCCTCTTTCAGAAACAGGAGGACTGTGAAGAATGGTGCACCTGTCCACCCAGGCCACACAACCTGACTGGGTTGGTTCTGTGGTCTCTGGGGTCTCCTGACCACCCACCCCTCACACCTTGCAGACCTACCTTCCTTCCTTCCTTCCTTCCTTCCTTCCTTCCCTGGTTCTCATCACAGCCCTGGAAGTTCCTCACCCTGCTCGGCCTCTCCTGACCTCTTCCCTCTATTGACCAAGGCTTCTGGCTCATTCATTCCCCAACCCGTCCCCACCTGGGTTTCCCCTAGGCTCCTCCTTTCTCTCCTGTGGCTGGGTACATAACAAACGCTCAGTAACCATCTGTGGGAGAGAACGGTTGGCCTCCTCACTAGATTTTCTATCTCTGTTCATGTGTTGCTCTTGTTCACTTCCTGTGGACGCTCAGACCACTAATTGCTTGGTTGTGCGTGCGTGCAAGTGTACGTTTGGGTACGCACGTGCACATGGAGGCCAGAACTAACTTCGGCTGACATTCCTCAGAAGATGCACATCCATCTTGTTTTGGGAGGAAGGGTCTCTCAACGAACCTGGAGCTCGATGATTCTTCTAGGCTGGCTGAACCTGGAGCTCGATGATTCTTCTAGGCTGGCTGGCCAGGGAACTCCAGGGATCCTCGTGTCCCAGTCTCCCCAGTGCTGGGATTACAGGCTCAAACCATCAAGCCTGGCTTTCTCACAGGGGTTCTTGGGGATTAAACTCAGGTCCTTGTGATTACAGGGCAAGTGCTTTACTGACCGAGCCATTCTTGCTCAGCACCGAGTCACTGGTTTCTGTGAGGCTTTTTTTTTTTTTGTCACTCGATGTGGAGGCTGTGAGGAGCGTAGGGAGCCAGATGACGCTGCTCCTGGATGCGGCTGCCTGCCAGCGATGAACTCGGTCAACATGACCTGGTCCAGCTACAGTGTGGATGGACTCTTCGTCCGTGCAGAGGGCTGCAGTCATCAGGTTCGACCAGGGGTCAGCACACAGGCTTGCCTTGCTTCTTGGTGCTGGCTCTGAGGACCAGCCCTCAAGGGGTCTACAGTTTTCCAGGATGGATGTGGGAAGAAAGACAGAGCTTTTCATCTGGAGCCTGTATTTGTCTATCTATGTATGTATGCATGCATATGTGTGTGTGTATATACGTGTATGTATGTATGTATGTATCTATCTATCTATCTATCTGTCTATCTGTCTGTCTGTCTGTCTGTTCATGTATTGAGAATCTCTTGCAGCCCAGGCTGGTCTCATGCTCACTGTGTAACTGAGGATGACTCTGAACTTTCGACCCTCCTGCTGCCACTTCCAGAGTACTAGGATTATTGACATGAGCCACCCCACCCAGCTTGTGTGGTGTTGGGATTGAACCCAGGCTCTTAGGCATGCTAGGCACATTCCAAGCCTTTCATGTTGAGCCTTCTAAACCTGTGCCGGGACGTACGGCTTCACCAGCGCCTGTCTGGACTCCGACGGCTCCTTCCCTGGACCGCAGTGAATCTGACTGTGGCTTCCTGTCATTTATGGACTGTGATCTGACACGGCCTGTGGTCCAAGCTCTCCCTGCTGTCCATGCATACCCAGGCTTCCTCTTGCATGTCCACACATGGCTCCTTCAGCCTCTGCCAGCACAGTTCTGTCTCAGCCCCACTCAGCAACATGTCTGCTGCTCCAGGAGGACCTCAAGCTTTCTACGGAACCAAGGATGACCTGGGACTTCTGATCCTCCTGCCTTTACCTTCCAAGTACTGGGATTACAGGCATGCACCACTGTGCCCCACTTATACAGTTGGGGGTTGGACCCCAGGGCTTCATGCATGCTAGGCCAGCGCAGCACTATCTTTTGTCTCCACCTCGCCAGTGCTGGGGTCGCAGGTGTAAATGGTCACATGTGGCTTTTTGCATGGGTGTGGAGGATCTGAACTTAGGTCCTCAGGTTACCAAGGCGACAACTCACTTTACTGAGTGACTATCTCCCGGTCTGCTCTCCTTCCCCTTTAACTAGCTATACTCTCCTTTCAGCTTTTTTCTTAGGATAGAGCCACACCCTGTAGCCCAGGCTGGCCTTGAACTCACGGCAGCCCTCCTGCTACAGACTCCCGAGTATTGCTGTGAACCACCACACGAGCCGAGGGCCTCAGCGGTACCCTGCTGCCAGCACAGAGTGTAATTTAAGGAACCCAGCCAGGTGCAGGAAGAATGGAGGTCCTGGGTGAGAATCCTGCAGCAGAGTGCAGTATTACTTTAAGCAAATTCTGTAACGGGCCTTGGTTAACTACCAAGACAGGGAAAGAGGCCAGACATGGCTTTCCACCTGGGGTTGCTTGATCTCATCTACCTCGGCCCTTGCCAACCAGGTGGGTGCTCTGAACCAGTTGTTCACAGCGCCACACACAGTGATAGGCTTGGGCAGATGTGACCGTGTGCAGTGATCTGTCTAGGGAACGTGGCAGGTGCCTGGACGCCACGTCCCCAGGCGACTTGTATGGGCAGAGTTCCCAGCAGTTCATGCTATGTTCCCAGCCGGTCCCACTGTTGAGCTGGGACAACCCCTGGGACTCGGAGGCCATGACACCTCCCTTTACTGATGGGATGTGTGTGTGTGTCAGGAGGGAGACCACTTGGCACCATCCCAGCCTGGCTGGTCTCCCACACCATGTTTTGTTCGAAGAGTTTGGAATGTCCTGGGACACAGAGCTCTGCTCCCTGGGGGAGACGCTGGTGCCATCGCCTTGATCTCATTGCTGGACAGGTTTTCTCCTTCATTCCAGTTTGGGACTCGGCAGGCTCCCAGCTCCCAGCTTCTGCCAGGCCCAGCTCGTCTGTGTCTGTCCTGGCTCTGGCAGCCACAAGCCTGCAGCTGGGAGTCGAGGGCTTCCCAGGGGAGGCTCCTCTAGTTGGGTTGCTGCGTGGGCCCTGGGCAAACCTTTTCAAACTAGATCATCCTCCTCCCCAGCTGCCCTTCATCACGGGCTCCTTAGAATGTGATCCCCCCCCCCCCGCTGGGGGTCTGAGGTCTACAGGAAACCGTGTTCTCAGGACCTTGGAGACGTGGACAGGCTGGAGCTTGCCAGCTGCCCTGACTCCTGCTCTCTTTAGTGGGACAGGGCTGCACAGGGTGGGGCCGCTGCTCAGCGTGTGGCAGAACTAGGGCCCAAGCCATAGAATGATTCTTGCACGTGCATGCCTTCTGGGTTCCCACACCCTTAGCTTAAAATATCCTCTCCCGACTTTAGGGGTAACTTATGGGGCTCACTAATTACATCACAGTGTTAGGAGGGATCGACTAAGAGAACATCAGGAAACAACGGGACTCACCTGGTCAATTTTGTGTTTGTGTCTGTGATTTTTTTTTTTTTTTGAGACAGGGTGTCATCGAACACAGGCTGACCTTTGAACTTGCTGTATAGCCAAGGATGACCTTGAGTTCCCTGGTCCTCCTGCCTCTACCACCCTGATGCCAGAATGATACTTCTGTACCCCCACATTTCACTTTTTCTTATTGTTGTTACTGTGTCTGAGAAAGGGTCTCAAGCAGTTCAGGGGAGCTTCCAGCTGTGTAGCGCAGGCTAACCTTGAATTCCTGATCCCCCTGCTCCCACTTCCCAAGCACCACCACACCCTACTCTCATCTGGTCAGTTTAAACCTTTGCTATATTCCATCACGGGGTGAGGCAAGACTCTGACCCAAACTTGGGGTCCGCCTGGCTGGAGAAAGGGGCGGCACAGCTAAGGCTGTGGCCAGAAATGTGAAAACACACGTGTGTAGATGCTGACCCAACACACAAGGGTTCCGGAAGAACTCTGTCCTTACCTGGCCAGTTCTCTCCCTGGCATCGGTGTCGTTTCCCACCTGGCTGGGATGCCCTAGATGGGCTATCTGTCACTAACTGTAGTACAATGAAGATACCTCCGTGGGTGGTAGTGGAGGTGGCTTGGGTCACGGCTCAGGATGGTCCCCTATGATCCATCCTTTTGGGAAATTCCTGCCTAGATTGTAGGTCAGGTTCCGCCCCAGGCTTGGGCAGAATCTCCTCTTTCCACTTGGTTAATGAGAAGCCTAAATAAGTCAGTCTTTCTGGAAGCTTCCTACCCTGCCCCCCCAACCCCTGGCAGTCTGGCTGAGGCTGTTAATAGTCCCTGTGTTTATGACCCCCTGGCCCCGTGACAGACTCCTTTCTGTAGCCATTGAAATTAATTTTGTGAATCATGAAGGAAGGGGGGGGCGTGACTCGTTAGAAACCGAGATGATGACATCCCTGTCTTCCCCTGCGGTGGGTCCCACTGGCTAGTTCTAAAAAACAGTCTGTGTCCAGCCCAGCCTGGGGCTGCTTGCCTGGCCTTGGGTAATGCCTCATGAGTTTGCTATGTCGTCCCTCTTCCAGGAGGGGGCTGGCCGGAGCCTAGATGATTCAAGTCTTCTGACACCTTACATTGATGTCAGTGGGAACCAAAGCCTTGGGCTCCATGGCCTTCTGGTCCGTGGCCCCATGCCTGTACCCTGTACAGGCCTTGGTCCTGGCTCATGCCTCTTGTATACTTCCCATGGAAAGGGCTAGCCTGGAGACTGAGCCAAGGCTGACAACCTCTCCCTCATGTTGTCCCCTCGCTGGGAGCTGCCCTGACTGGCGCCGAGCACTGGTTCTAAAATTAATATGAGGGAATTCAGGGAATTTGAGAGTAAGTTCCCAGACAGCCATGGCTGCCCCAGGGACAAGGGCCCTGGCGCTCTCCCATCCTCTCCCAATCTTGTTCCTCTAATTTCCCATCCTACCTCGGTTCTCACTGGGCAAACTCTATGCAGTGGGATCTCTCTCCTCCACACTACCACAGTTTCCAAGTATGTCTTTTTTTTTTAAAAAAAAAAATTGAGTGTGGGCATGTGTGTGCACACATGTACATACAAGGATGTGATATCTGCGGAAGGCAGGAAGGAGCCAGAATTACAGGTGGTTGTGAGTCATCTGATGCTGATGCTGGGAGCCACACTCGGGTCCTGTGCAAAAGCAACCAGTACTCTTAACCGCCAAGTACCTCTCCAGCCTCTACTCCTTAAGTATCTGATATGCAAAATCTCTGAAGTCATTTCAAATATGGTTTGTAGGGCTGAAGGGACGGCTCAGTCAGTAAAGTGCCTGCTGAACAAGCATGAGGATCTGAGTCTGGATTCCCAACATGCGTGCACATGCATGCGCATGCACGCATGCACACACACACACACACACACACACACACCTGGAGGCAGAGACAAATGGATCCCTGGAGCTCACTGGCCAACCAGACTAGCCAATCAGTGAACTCCAGGCTCAGTGAGAGACTCTGTCTCAAAATAAATAAATAAATAAATAAATAAATAAATGGAAAGATATTGAAAAATATTTCCCAACACCAACTTTTGGCATCCACACATGTGCATGTATAGATGTTCATGCACATCCTAACACGTGTCCATGCAAACATGGATATACACACAAATAAAAAAGTAAACAAATATACAATAAAATACAATTTGTGTGTATGTATGTATATATATATATTTTTTTTTAACCCAAATTAAAAACTTTAAAGGACTCATTATAGGACATGGAAAGGTAAGGACTGAAGAGACGGCTCATCAGAACATTTGCTGCTTCTGTAGAGGACTGTAGTCTAGTTCCAACATCCTGTCAGATGGTTCACAACCACCCACAACTCCAGCTCCAGGGGATCTTTGGATCTGTTTGGACCTCTGCAAGCATCCAAATCCTGTGCACACACATTCGTACTCAGACAGACACAGACACATAAGCATAAATAAAATTAGAGCAAATCGAAAGACTGTAGGATAAAAGAAACAGCTGCAGAGCACCTCCCCCCCACCTGAGACTAGGCCCCTCCCCCACCTGAGACTAGGCCCCCTCCCCCCTCCTGAGACTAGGCCCCCTCCCCCGCCTGAGACTAGGCCCCCTCCCCCCTCCTGAGACTAGGCCCCCTCCCCCGCCTGAGACTAGGCCCCCTCCCCCCTCCTGAGACTAGGCCCCCCTCCCCCACCTGAGACTAGGCCCCCTCCCCCCTCCTGAGACTAGGCCTCCCTTCCCCTGCCCTCCCTCCCCCTCTCAGGTGGGGACCTAAGACTAGGTCTTGACACATAGCCCGAGCTGGCTTGCGGCTCACTGTATCGCACCAGGCTTGGCTTTGAATGTGTGACAATCTGCCTCTGCCCCTTGAGTCCTCTTACTGCAGGTGTGCACTGTCACACCTGGTTCGTGCGGCACTGGGGAGGAGCCCAGGACCCTGGGTGCGCTTGGTGAGGACTCTATAGGGAGCACTCTATTGACCGAGCTCCAGTCCCAGCGTCCCAGCTTCACTCGCTGTCCTGGCCTACCTGCTGACGACAACAACAACAACAACAACGTGGTTGGGCGCCCTTGGGAAAACTCAGTCGACAGCGACAGCAATCATTGCTCCCTCGGTTTAACTCCATTGATGCTGGGTCTGTCCTTAACCACCTAACCTGCCGTCTTGATGAACAGGGTTTTGTTATAAATGCACTCCTATGCACAGACACAGAGTACATATGAGAAAATAAAATCAACCTTTAAAAATAATTCTTAGGCTTTTTTTTTTTTTCAGTCTCTAAATGCAACCTGGATTTTCTGGAGCCTGCACTACAGCTATTCTCATCAGCATTGCCGCTGGCCTTGGACATGATTGTCATCTAACAGGATGCAGCCTTGCTCTCCATGAACATGGGATTCCTTTCCACTTAGTTACATATTATATTTCTCTAGTGATACTTAGTATTTGGTGTACAAGTTCACTCGTTTCCCCCTAGGTATTTTATTCTTTCTGATGTTGATACAAGGAAATTGTTCCTATTTACCCTCCCCCTGCTTTTCTCCTGACCTGAGCAGTTTAAAACGGGATTTTATGTTTGCCATATTCAATCACCAAAGAAATGCAAACCCAAACCTCTTTGATGCCAGATGCCGAGGCACAAGGCTGTTATTTCAATTTCAGCACATGGGAGGTGGAGGCAGGAGCATTGAGAAGTTCAAGGTCATCCTCAGTTAATAGTGAGCTCCCGGCTAGCCTGGGCTGCAAGGGATCTTTGTCTCAAAACGACAACAAGGCCTGGAAGTAGAAGAGAGACTATTTGGGGAGAGGAAGTGGGGTCTGAGAGTAAATGAGCTATAAATAAGATCAGGCATACAACATATACATATATGATAATATCACAGTATAACCATTTTTGTAAAGTTAGCGTCTACTAATATTTTCAGATAGGGTTTTATGTAGCTCAGGCTGTCTCATCTCAACTTGAGACACATGTGCCTTTTGTGCACATGTGTGTTATATGTGTGGGCATGCACTCATTTGTACATAATGTGTGGTGGCCATAGGTTGACGTACGGTGCATTTCTCTATCACGCATATTTTTCTTCTTTTTGTTGTGTCTGTGGAGAAGAAGAAAGAAAGAGATGGACACACACACCTGGAGGGGACAAATGTGTGTATGTGGGGGGTGGACATGTTCATGCACAAACATAGAGTCCAGAGGAGACTGTCTGGTGTCCCATCTTGCCACTCTCCTCATTCCCTATGACAAGATCTCAGTGAGCTAGGCCGGCCGCCAGCGAGCCTCAGGAATCTCCGAGTCTCCCTTACTACCACCGCTGGGGCTGCAGGCCTGTGTGGCCTCCCCTGGCTTTTTCAGATGGGTGTTGAGGATCTGGCCCAGGCCCTTGTTTTTCTCCACAGTGGCCACTCTTACCCACAGAACCATCTCCCTACAAGGGTTCAAGTCCTAGCACTTCATAAATCAAGTGTGGCGGTGCACGCTGGTAACGCCAATTCTGGAAGATGGGGGCGGGGTGGGGGGAGCTGGGAGGGGGAACAGAGACAGGAGATTTCCTGGAAACTAGCCTGGCCTCTGGGTTGAAGTTTCAGGCCTATGAGAGAAGCCATCTCAAATGAAAGGTGAAGGCTCCTGAGCACAGGTTGTCCTCTGACCTTTGCCTCTCCTGCAAACCAAATGAAATCGAACCAAACTGAAAATTTGCCAAATGACTGAGTAGATGGATGGGGAGGCTGAGGGAATCATGGAGCCGAGAGAGGTTTGGGGAAGCCTAGTTCCTGTTTAAGCACTGTGTTGGTCTGAACTGTGGCTACCTGTCATCAGTGGCACTCTGGGGGAGGGTCTTTGTGGCTTTAGGGGCTAGGATGACTCTGAACTCTTCAGACAGGCTATATATGTTCCCAAGCCCCAGGCCCATGCATCTCAGGGTCTGAGCTTGGAGCTTGGAGCTAGGTGCTCCGAGCTCCAGCAACCGCGCTGTCTCCACCCCTTTGGACTGTCTCCACCTCCCCTGTGCTGTCTCCACCCCTCTGTACTGTCTCCACCCTCCCTGTGCTGTCTTCACCCCCCTGTGCTGTCTCCACCCCCCTGTGCTGTCTCCACCCCCTGTGCTGTCTCCACCCCCTGTGCTGTCTCCACCCCCCTGTGCTGTCTCCACCCCCTGTGCTGTCTCCACCCTCCCTGTGCTGTCTCCACCCCCTGTGCTGTCTCCACCCCCTGTGCTGTCTCCACCCCCCTGTGCTGTCTCCACCCCCTGTGCTGTCTCCACCCTCCCTGTGCTGTCTCCACCCCCTGTGCTGTCTCCACCCCCCTGTGCTGTCTCCATCCCCCCCCCCGTGCTGTCTCCACCCTCTGTGCTATCTCCACCCCCCGTGCTGTCTCCACCCCCGTGCTGTCTCCACCCTCTGTGCTGTCTCCCGCCCTCCCCCCCACCCCGTGTTGTCTCCACCCGTCTGTGCTGTCTCCACGCCCCCATGCTGTCTCCATCCCCTGTGCTGTCTCCACCCCCTGTGCTGTCTCCACCCTCCCTGTGCTGTCTCCACCCTCCCTGGGCTGTCTCCACCTCCCTGTGCTGTCTCCACCCCCTGGGCTGTCTCCACCCACCCTGGGCTGTCTCCACCCCTCTGGGCTGTCTCCACCCTCTGTGCCTCCTGCTGCCAGGGCTTAATCACTTCCATCTGGGGCTGTCAAAGTTCTAAAAATTTCCAAGTTCTTCCCCACCCTGCCCTTCCTGAGGCTGTCTCCTCAGCTTTGTCCCGCCATACCCCTGATGGCACCCCATAGGACCCACCGGCTTCTCCTTTACATGCTGATAGCACAGAAGGGTTTCTCTGATGGGCCAAGCAGAGGGGGAAGGACCTCAGAACACCTCACCCTGACCCCGGGGGAGGGCTTGTCTACTCTGAAGAACAGGAAAGTAAAAATAACAACAACAACAACAACAACAACAACAACAAAAACCCTTCTGTTAAAGAAGTTGTTGAGAAACTGGATCTGGGCTGACAAGAGGGTTCAGTAGGCAAAGGCATTTTCCGCCAAGTCCAAGGACCCAAAGTTCAATCCTGGGACCTGCACAATGGAAGCAGGGGAACCAGCTCTGCAGTTGTCATCTGACTGTGTGATCTCTCTCTCTCTCTCTCTCTCTCTCTCTCTCTCTCTCTCTTTCACACACACACATACACACACACACACACACACACAAAACAATCTTAAAAATAGAGATGATAGGTCTGTTTTAGATGGGGAAACTGAGGCTGGAGTAGTAGCAGGGCAGGCTGGAAGCCCAAGGCCATGGACTCAAGCCTAGCATTTTGGTTGTCAGCTCTCCTTTCTCTTCCCGGTGAAAAGGGATACTTGGGAACGAAGAGGTGGGGTCTCCCCGTGCCCCGGGCTTCCCAGGAAAGCGCTCCACTCTGTAGGGAAGTGTGTGTACCTAACCAGAATTTCCAGGGAAACGGCATTCCTGGAGGGGGGGATGAGGAGGCTGGGGAGGGACTGGAATCTTCCCGGAGATGTGCGGTGCCTCTGGGTTTATGGGATTGGAAACCCGCGAGCTGGCTTTACCCTTGGACTTGGGTGGAACCTGAGGAGGGCTGCCGGAACCCACTGACCCTGCTACAGTGCACCCTGCATGGATGGAGTGTGTTTGTGTGGGGGTGTGGGGGTGTGGTGGGTGTGGTGGGTGGGACAGAGTCTGGACGTTTCCATAGCTTGAAAGACAGAGCAATTCCCAAGGGCACCGTTTCCTTGTTAATGCTTGGACCCCTGCCCTTGACGGCCCCTCACCCAGCTGCCAGTCTCTGTCTATACCTTTACTCCCTCAGCAGGACTCCCCAGACCGTGTAACAGACTGTGGCATTTACACCTAGAGGTCTGCCTTGCCCTGGCCCTGCCACAGTTGCCACACAGAACCCACAAAAAACTCCATGGACCCCACTGCCTCTTCTTCCAGCCTCTTCCTTCAAACCCAGTGTGAAGGCCATGCTTCCTCCTGCAGGAAGTCTTCTTGGGATCTCAAACACACACACACACACACACACACACACACACACACACACACACACACACACACACAGAGAGGGGGGGCGGGGGGAATCATTCTAAACGGGGCGCTCATTTCAAGGTTGATCACTGACTCATGGGTTTGGTTCACACCAGGGTTGACTCTGGATCCAGTTTATACCACTGTCCCTGGGGCGTGTCAGCGCATACCCAGGACTGGTCACTGTGCCATGGTACCAGCTCACACCCAGAGCCACACGGTCAGCTCACACTTGGACTAATCATTGCCCCAGGAGGTCAGCTGATGCTCAGACTGACCGTTGACCTAAAGGGCCAGCTCACACTAGGGTTGACTCCTGTCCTAACAGGCCAGCTCACACTAGGGTTGACCACTGTCCTAAAGGGCCAGTTCACACTAGGGTTAACTACTGTCCTAAAGTGCCAGCTCACACTAGGGTTGACCACTGTCCTAAAGGGCCAGCACACACTAGGGTTAACTGCTGTCCCAAGGCCAGCTCCTACCAGCTCACACTACCCCCACACAGCCAGTTCATACTCAAAGAACTCACAAGTGCCCTGCTACTCCAAACCCCACGGCCCTGCCTCGTGACCGGAGAGCCTGAACAAGGCCCCGCGTTCACATCTACCTGTCTTGACAGCCCAGACTGAGATGTCCTCAGTGGGGCCCAGGCTTGGTTCAGTCTGTCCTGGAGCTCAGTGAGGCCTGAGTGGAGAACGATAAGGTTAGAGTGGCCTGGCCTAGGCAGGTGGGAGGCGGGGGTGTGTGTGTGACAAGACTGTGAACGAGGACATAAGACCAGGAAGGGGGACTAGGGAGGGTCAGAGTCCTCCATTGAAACTGCCCATGCTCTTTGCCCCTTCCTCTCTGTCCCCATCCTTCTGAGTCCCTTCCCTCTCGTGAACCCCTCTCCACGAAACCCATATAAACGCCGCAGCCACGCAGAGTATCCCGGTGGCCAGCTGTCCCCCTGCTCCAGGTCTTGGTGCAGTGGCCTTTTCCCAGGGAATATTCCAGAGCCAGGCTTCCCCCCACCCCCTCGGGGAGCCCTCCAGCCAGATCCCCCCTTCCGTGGCATGCTGGGAATGCAGTCCTGTTGCACGCAAGCCCTCGAGCTTGCCCGGTGGACTTTTAAGGAGCGAACACAGAGAGAGAGCTGCGTCCCTGGGCTCTGGCCTGAGCTGGCTGTCGTCAGGATCTGGCCCAGGCATGGTAAGGGCTTGGCTTGGCGCCCCGCGTGTGGGGAGAGGTCTCAGAACTCCCAGCAGGACTGAGTCTGGGCAGGAAGCATGTTGGCTTAACCTGGGCTTTGTCCATCTTTTGATGCCTCCCTCACTAAAAGGTTCTTGGGGTTGAGTACCCCAGATCTTCCCTAGCAGGGGTACCAGGCCAGAAACTCGGGGTCTCCAAGTACTTCTCACAGTGACCTGAAGGTTGTGAACATAAGTGTGCCCAGGTTTTATTGCCAGCTCTTTCCAGCCTTGGCTCAAGCCATGCATGCCCTGCCTTCCCTCAGTCTGACCGTCTTTCTCATTTCATGGTTTGAAATAGAAGGTCTGGAAGGATTAAAAACAGGACCCAATGCCTTAGAGCTGGGAGGAGGAGAGGGAAGATTTAAAAAGCCAGCCTCTTGCTGTTGTGGTGGTGCATACCTATAATCCGAACACCCTGGAGACTGAGGCAGGAGGATTGCCTCAACTTAAAAGCCAGCCTGGAATACATAATAAAATCTTGTTCCTGTTTCCAAATAAGGATATCCCTTTGCAGGTCTGATGGCACAGGAGTATTAGCCCAAGTACTTAAGAGGCTGAGGGCAGGAGGATTGCAAGTTCAAGGTTAGCCTGGACAACTTAGTAGTATACAGTCTCAAGGTAAAAAGTTAAAAAAAAAAGAGAGAGAAAGCTGGGGTATGACTCAGTGGTAGAGCACCTGCCTAGAATCCCCCAGTGAGGGCTGGGGTGTGGCTCAGTGGTAGATCTCTTGCCTAGAATCCCCCAGTGAGGGGTTGGGGGTGTGGCGTTAGTAATAGATCACTTGCCTAGCATTTTCAAACCCAGGCACTAAAAAATTCATAAATCTGCCTTTCTATGTCTCAGTCTCAAAGAACGAGGCCGAGGCAGCCAGGTCAGTCTCAGACTCACTGTTCCTCCTGCCTTAGCCTCTTAAGTCCTGGGATGACAGGAATGTGCCAGCCAACAGTGTGCTCTTCTTTTTTAAAAAAAATTCATTTTATTTTTACTTCTTCAAAGATTTATCTGTTTTATCTTAAGTTATGCAGGTGTCCGTGTCCCTGTGAGTGTGTGCATTTGTGTGCAGTACCCAAGAAGGCCAGCAGTGTTGACTCTCTGGAGCTAGAGCCACCTGATATGGGTGCTGGGAATTGAATTTGGGTCCTCTGCTAGAGCAGCAGTGGCCCTTGACCACTGGGTCATCCCTCCAGCTCTTTATTTTTAGCTCTCTCTCCCTGAGTGTGAGAGTGTATGGGTGTGAGTGTGTGTGAGTGTGTATGAGTGTGCATGAGTGTGTGAGTGTGTATGAGCTTGAGTGTGTATGAGTGTGAGAGCGTAAGGGTGTGAGTGTGTATGAGTGTTATGGGTGTGAGTTATATGAGTGTGAGTGTGTATGAGTGTGAGTGTATGGTTGTGAGTACAAAGCTGATGGAGTCAGGAAGAGACTGCCAGACCCTCAGAACTAGTTACAGGTGGTTGTGAGTCATCCAATGCTTGCACTAGGAACTCAAGTTGAGTCCTCTGGAAAAGCAGCAAGTGCTCTTAACCACAAATCCATCTTCCCACCCCCAAGCAGGGACCTCGTAACATCTGCTCTTGGCCCAGTAAACTCCTCTGGGAACTTAGTGAGCACATAGTGGGTGGGGACCCATCTCCCTTTTCTCTCCATTTTTTTTGTCTGCCCACTCCTCTGTCCCATTTTCTCTTGCCACACACCCATACACACACACACACACACACACACACACACACACACACACACACACCAGAGAGAGAGAGAGAGAGAGAGAGAGAGAGAGAATCTGGTGTGAGATCAAGCGCTGAGGGAACCTATCCACAGTGTAGGAGGTATGTATGTGTGTGCTTTGGTAGTGGGCACAGCCCTAGCTTGGGATTCATGGTCTTTTGCTTTGGTTTTGTGTTTTGGACAAGGACTTAATGTAGCCCAGGTTGACATCAAACTCCCTATACAGCCTAGGCAGACCCTGAATTTATAATCCTCCTGCCTCAACTTCCCAGGTGTTGGGATTATAGGCGAGTTCCACCATGCCCAGCTCACACAATGTTCGGGTGGAACCCAGGGCTTTGTGCATGCTAGCCAAGTAGTTTGCCAGCTGAGCCACATCCCAAGCCCACGATTTGGCCTTGCTTTGTCTTGTTTGTTAGGTTTTTGAGACAGGCTCTCACTCCGAAGCCAGGCTGGCTTAATTCATGCCTGTCTCATCTTCCTGTCTCAGCCTTGGAGTGCTATGTAGACCAGGCTGGCCTCACACTCATGGAGGTTGGGTCTGCTTCTGTTCCCCGAGGGCTGGGATTAAAGGTGCACGCTACCATTACTCCGAAATGTTGATCTGAGGGGGGAGACACAGCCTCCCCCCGGAATCTCTCCTGTAGGAGCAGAAGCTTAGACTCCCTCACTGGTCTGAGGTTGGAGGGACATCTCCAGGGGTGATGTGAAGACCTGGGTCCGAAGGTGGCTGAGACTCTTGCTTCTTAACTATGCATTGGCTGGCTTAGCGATCTGAACCAAGCCTAGTGTCTGGGCAGCAAGCATGGGATGAATCGGGTGCCCCCAGTGCAGAGGCGGCATGCGGGTATAGAAAGGAGCTCACAAAAGACAAATAACTAGAGTGTGTGTCGGGGTGCGTGTGTGTGTGTGACAGTATCATCTGTCTCAATGTCCTGGCTCCCTTCCCACCCCTGGACATGGCGCAGGTAGTTAGATTCTCCCCCTCACATCCACGCCCCAGCCTCTGCTGTCTGGGTCCCAGACGTGGCCTCGGTTTATGGGGCCATGTTCCCTTCCCCGGCCAACTTGGCGGCCACTTCAGACACTGCTCTCGTGCCTGGCCACCCCCTGCCTTGAAGAGAGCTGAACACAGTCTGCAGTCTCCCACCCAGCCGCCCCCACCCTGCTAATCCTGGGCGCACCGTCAGGCCAAGAATGTCTCTCGAATACTCTGGCCGGCTGGGCTGGCCATAAAAAAAGGGGCATGAATCACGGGGGCCCCCGCCTGCCAAATGTTCACTTGGGCTGTGTTCGAGGCTGGCTGTGCCCAGAGTGCATGGGGTGGAGTGGGGTGGCCGGGGGTGGGGGTGGTGAGGAGAGAGAGAGAGAGGAAGGCAAGCTGGCAGCTGGGACAGAGGCAGAGCAATTTGGAGAGGGTGAGACCGTCTGCTGCACCCACCCCTGGCGGGAACATGGAGAGCATGTTATAGAGTTTTAGGGTGCTGGAATGAGCCTCTTTTGGCTCTCCTGAGCCCCTTGAGGGTGAAATGCATACCCACCTGTATAGCATATGGAAGGCAAGCATCTGGCTTTCCAGGTGGGGAAGTGAAGGCTCCCGGAGGGTAGAGGGTCCAGCACAGGGCCACACTTCTAGTACAAGGCATGGGCTGGGCTGGAACCCAAGCTCTCCATGACTGAAGTTTTTTCCAGAGCTTGCCCTTGCTGTCCTCCTCATGACTGTGACCATGCCCTTACTGAATCATGAAGAGGGTGGGAGGAGGTGCCCCGTGAAGTGTGAGTCTGGAGGCCTCTAGTGTCTCCCCACTCTGCTCCCATCCTACACAGATATCACGGATACCCACCTCAACCTGCACTTTCCCCCTAGCTAGAAAGCGCATATCTGTCTGTCTTTCTTCTTCCTTGGATCCTTGACCTTGGAGGGCACCCAGGGATGTCTGGTCTCATCCGCGTCCCCCATCACTTCCTCAGAAAGCGTCAACCCATGTCTGGATGTCCACGGGAAATGGTGGCCAGCCGGGGCAGCTGTGCCCTCACTCTCCCAGGACTGTCAGTGTTCTTTGACCCTCCCCACAGCACGGCCCCTCTTCTTGTTCTAATTGTAACATTTTACCACGCACTTGTAGGGCCAGGTGTTGCCTCAGTCAACCCTCATTGTCCTACAACAGCCAATTTTCTTCAAAGGTTTGTTCAGACCCCCTAACTCCTTCACCACAGTTCCTTCCAGGACTCTGGGGCTCTGCTCCCTTTTCTTCAAGTGCAAGTGAATAAGGGGTGCTGGGACTGCCTGTGGTGGCCACCGTTATTCTCCTCCCCACCCCGTTTCAGGCCACTGTTCATCATGGACACTCTTGCCCTCAAGCATCAGCCTGCCCTGCCTCCAAGTCCTTTCTCATCCTCTCACATGAGCAGCCCCCCTGGACCACCTCCTGTTCTCTTGTGGTCCTTGGATTCAGGTTTCTTCTCCTTCTGGGCTTGATAACATACACATGAGGCGGGATCACAGGCCAGCTCCTTACCAGGGCTCCAGACTGCTGTGTCTAGAGCCAACTTGGTATGCTCAGTGGAGATACTCCAGGATCTCACACCCGAGACCTGGGCTCAGTCCCCTGCTCCCCAGCCATGCTTCTCTCCAGGGTCCCCTTCCGAGTGAGGGTTCCAAGCACAGAGCCTGTTCATTCTTTCCTATCTCCATTTTTGGTCCTACTGGTCAACCTTGGTCAATCAGCTCTACTTCACGACTCCATGCCCTTGAATTCCTAGAAATTGCTAGGAATGCTAGAAATGCACTCCATCACTGAGCTACACACCCAGCCCCTAACCGGACAATTCTAGGCCGGTACTCTATCATTGAGCCACACTCAGCCTTTCACTGAGGGATTCTAGGCAGATGCTCTGCTACTGAGATCCACCCCAGTCCCTTACCTTCATGTTGAGTCCAATCCCATCTGTCCTGGACTATACCAGTACCATCCTCCTTGTCTCGTGGGCTCTGGGCTCTGCCCTTTACTTGTCTGGTCCTCCACCACAGGGAACCAGAGGGGGTTCCCTCGAGTCCAAACCTGATTTCCCCTGCACCTCAACACCCAACACTGGATCTCCACGGCCTGTCATTTCCGGGTCCAGCCACCCCTGCCCTCACCACATTTTCCATCCAAACGCTCATTGCTCCCTATACACCATAATGATTGCCTCCCACTTTTTATTGGATGCTTCCTTTCCCTCCGTCTGACACACTGTCTGCCAAGTCAAATGTCTTCTCTTGCTGCTGGGGAGATGGCTCATCAGGCTAGACCATTCGCCACGTAAGCACTGGGCCTGGCTGAAACTGCCTGCAGTTACGCAGGATAAGAGCTAGGTATGACCACGTGTGCTTGTAACCCCAGTCGCCATCAGAGGGCGACTACTGGCCTAGGTCCAGGTTCAGTGAGAGGCCACACCTGGTGTGAATAAGGCAGATAGTGTAATTCAGGATGCCCCTTGCCTTACACATACACAAGTGTGCATACAGCACACATATTCTCTCACACATATACACCTCTCCTTCTCCCCCCCTCCATCTTCTCTTTTCTGATGGTGATGATACAGAATTGCAGTCTCAACAGGGACCCCGCTAGACTACCTACAGGGACCCTGCTAGACTACCTACAGGGACCCCGCTAAACTAGGGCCTCTGGGTTGAGTCTATCCATCCTTTAGATCCTTCCTCAGCCCCTGGAGTGGAGCAAGTATTGAGCCAGAATTTACTGCTGATGAGATGGGATGGTTCTCTCAGTTGGTGAAGTACTTGCTTTGCAATCACAGGGTCAGAATTCAACCCCTCCCCGCCAAGCCATGTCACACACTTGTCATGTCACAGAACTCCTTGTGCTGGGGAGACAGAAACAGTTGGATCCGTGGTACGCACTGGCCAGCCAGCCTAGTCTACTGGGTGAGTTCCAGGCCAGTGAGAGACCCTAGTTCAACACAAAACAACAACAACAAAGCAAGGTAGGCAGTTCTCTGGAGGCAGCAGCAGGCAGATCTCTATGAGTTCAAGGTCTGCTTGATCTCTATAGTGAACTCTAGGTCATTCGTGGCTACATAGTGAGTCCTTGTCTCAAACACTCAAACGCATTAGTCTAGAACAGAATAGGTGGGTGGGGACTGAGGAACAACAGCTGAGGTGGTGGCCCTACCCCACATGTCTTGATCGTCCCGCTGGAGACCCCCTGAGTCGATACCAAGTGCCCAAGCTGCAGCTCAGGGCCCCAGCAGGTCTGCATTGACAGCAAGTTTGCCACTCTCCTGGCATTTTGTTTTGTTCAGAGACAGGGTCTCGCTTTATAGCCCAAGCTGGCTTGTCTCAAACTCACAGAGGTCTGCCTGCCTCTGCCTCCCAAGTGCCTTGTGTGTGCCACCATCTTGCAGCTTTGGAGCCCATAGGGAGAAAGAAGAAATGCACAGAAACCCAGGAGTCAGGTGTGGCAAGAGTGGGGTCAGCTGATCAGCTAGTGCTTGTGATTGGTATTTGACTCCACTCTAGAACAGCAGGGTCTGTGAGACCCGGGAAGGGGGTCTGAGATCCATTTCTCTGCTCTTTGCCAGGCCCGCCCTGGAAACCCAAGCAGAGAAACAAGGCGAATGGAAGCCATGAGGGAGACAGATTTTTGTGCAACAGTCTTCAATCTGTTTGCAATAAAGGGAAAATGGAAAAAATGTTAATTTAATTTGGATGGTACCCTGGGGAGGATGCTCGTGGCTATGAACTCTCTCTCTCTCTCTCTCTCTCTCTCTCTCTCTCTCTCTCTGCCACCCAGTCCGAACTTGTTCTGCAGACTCCAGTCAGGGAGGGTGCGCAAGAGCCAAGATGAGATGCCAAAATGTCCCCCTCCTCCCTGCCCTGGGTCCGGGTTCTCCCGCCATCAGGCAGCCTGCTCCTTGCTTCCTTAACTTGATGCCTTTCAGTCGAGTGCAAGAAGCTCAAGAGAAAGTAGAAAACCAAGCAGCTTTATCGACTTTGTCTCCCAGAAGGGAGCCTGGAGCTCTGGAAGTGGCCCCCTAGCTGGGGAGACAGCACAGTGGCTGTCTCTCCTAACCAGAGGTTGCAAGTGCGGAGGAGCAACGGGATGGCTTGCTGGTTAAAGGTGCCTACCACCAAGCCTGGACGACCCAAGTTTCATCCCTAGGACCTACATGGTGGAAGGAGAGAACCAACTCCCATCGTCTTCTGGCTTCCACATACAAACCATGGCACCTGCCTTCCCCCACTCCCCTACAGAAGCATCAGATGTAATGGAAAAGATGTAAAAAGTTAGCAGGTGCCCAAGGAACAACACCTGAGGTTGACCTCTGACATCCATACATGTGCTCATATATACCTGCCATGCGTGTTTACCTGTCCACACATGACTTCCTCAAGCTGGGATAGCCTAGCCCCTTTCTGTCTGGGAGACTTTGAATTTGGTATTGCCCCAAGCTTCTACCCACCCTGCGTTAGCCCTAGAGCCTTATTATTATTGTTGGGCCACACTGAAGATGGTCCAGGAAGCTCTTCAGGTCCCCCCCGTGTCATGGTGTGGGTATGAAGCGTCCCCCTTGGAGTTGTGAGTGTTGATGGCTTCGTTCTCAGATGCAGGTACCATTGTGAGGTAACCGGACTGTGAGGGAGCTAGCTTTACCCAGGCACTGATGAGTTCACACTGAACAGGCTTGTTTGGAGGAAATAGGTCCCAGCGTGCCTTGGAAGGAAGATCTTGCCCTGCCCCCTCTCCCCAATTTGCCATACCTATCTTTCCGATGTTCTGAGAACTGAGAGGTACTAGTTAGGGGCTGTGGTGAAACATCATGACCCAAGCAACTTGGGGAGGAAAGGGTCTATTCGGCTTGTATGTCCACATCACTGTTCATCACGGAAGAAAGTCAGGACAAGAATTCAAACAGGCCAGGATCCTGGAGGCAACTGATGCAGCGGCCATAGAGGGATGCTGCTTGCAGGCTTGCTCCCCATGGCTTGTTCAGCCTGCTTTCTTATAGAACCCAGGACCACCTGCCCAGGGATGGTCCACCCACCATAGGCCAGGCCCTCCGCCATGAATTCCTAATAAGAAAACGTCCTACAGGCTTGCCTACAGTCCGGTCTTACGGAGGCATTTTCTCAACTGAGGCTCCCTCTTCTCAGCCCCTCTAGCTGTGCCAAGTGGACATAAAACTAGCCAGCTCATGAGGGCTGAACCCTGTGAAATCACAAGCCAAGTTATGTCTGTGAAGTGTATTGTCACCATGATGGTGATGTGACAGACACACCGGGACTGGGGAGGCAGAGACCCCTGGGGAGGGAACTCACACTCTGGGCTCCGTAGGAGAAAGGACTGAGTGCTCGGGTAAGAATAGACTTCTGTTTACATGTCTGTTGCTGTGGTAAACGCTGACCAAAAACATCCTGGGTGGGAGGAAGACTTATTGGCTTTATTCTTCCGGGTTACAGTCCGTCTTTCAGGGAAGTCAAGGCAGGAACTCTAGCAGCTGGTCCCTTCCGATCAGCTGTCGTCGGAGTAGGGAGAAATGGATGTCATCTGTGCCTGCTTGCTCTCAGTCGGCTTTCTCTGCTCTTATTCAGGGCCAGGCATAGAGAATGACGCCTCTCACAGTGGACTCGGTCAATTAGCACCCAGACACTCCCTCACGGACATGCTTACACGCCTGCCTGCTCGCTAATCCAATTAAGACTCTCTTTCCAGATGATTCTAGGCTGTGGGAGGTTGACATTCAAAATTCATGATTTCAGGACACAGGGTCTATGATCTCTCACAGGAGAGCAGGGTGAGGTGAGAGGCTCTGACCCTGACTGTCACCACTCAGAGCCGGAGGAGCTGGTCTTCTCACACCCACACCTTGGTGACCTCTGCAAACATCTTTGCTTGTCAGCTCTGGAGAGGTCATGGGTCATGGAGAGAGCAGAGTGGGAATGTGGTCCTTTAGTCTTTTAGGGGCCCTCAAGTGATGGCACGGGGTGTGACCAGCTGGCAGGGCCATAAAAGGCTTTTTCCTTCCTTGTCAGTTACTTGGTTATGAGCGGAAGAAAAGTGACAAGTACAGGTCCTAGGGCCTTTTAGTGTGGCCACACTGCCAAGCAAGCTGGCAAATGAATCCTCAGGTTACACACTTAAACTGTACCTCAAGCAAGGGTTCCTGGAATGTCACTCAGTGTTGTTCTGTTTTATTAAAGATTTTATTTTAAATCGCATGAATGTGTTTGTTGTAGGTGGGGTATGCACGTATGTGTGCAGGGACCCATGGAGGCCAGAAAGGGGCGTCGGATCCCCTGGAGCTGGAGTTATAATTAGTTAGGGATCTCCTAATGTGGGTGCTGGGAACACAGCCTAGGTTCTTTGGAAGAGCAGCAAACATTCTTAAGCGTGAGCCATTTCTCCAACACCTCATTGACAATACTGGCTTAGTGTTTCCTGCTAAACCATGTTCTTCTCTGCCGGTCCTTGGGCCTTTGTGTGTTGGAAGGGCTCCCGTGTCACACTGAATTCTGCCCTTCTGCCGCATCTTCTTTCGCACTCCTTTCTCCCAGGGTCACTTGACTTACCTGTCAAGGCCACTGCCTGCCTGCTCTTACTCCCAGGGTACAGCATTGTGCTGGTGTCTCAGGAGGTAGGGATAACTACTGTGGTCTCTGATGTTCCCTTCTCAGGCTTGGGCTGAGTGATAGTTTGGGGGAAGAGCAAACTTTTGGATGGGGTGCTAGAGATGGAATCCAGGGGCTCTACTACTGAACCACATCGCCAGCCCCTCACTGGGGGATTTTAGGATGGTGCTCTACCTCTGAGCTTCCTCACTGGGGACTCGTAGGACTATGTTTAGTCTTCTCAATATCCACGAGGCACTGGCTTCAGGATAAGACACCAAAAATTATAGCACTCAAATCTCATATTAAATTGTAATATTTTCATAAAATTCATGCATCCCTCTACCTCCCCTGAGATTTTATTTATATGTTTGTTTTACCTCCCTAGGAAAAAAGTTCTCCCTCCTGTGTGTTTTGTCCCACTTCTTCCTGGTCCATGATGACGGTTGAAGCTGTTGAGTACAATGAAGTCACACCGATGTGATGGAAGTGGATTATTTTACCGTTTTCCTAGACTCTGAGTGGCTCATCAAAGCCAGGCTGACCCCTCCACACCAGTTCAACCGGTAGTGAGGTTCACAGTGATTTTTCCAGTTCTGTGATCATCGATGACTTCAGACTAGCCAGGGCAGCCACGCTTCATTACCACAGTTAGGGACCAAACAGTGACTTCGGAGCGTAGCTCGACGAGGAACCAACATTTATCTCTTTTCTTCACTGACTATGATATTCATGCACACTATGGCGATGGTGTGAAAAGATAGTGGAAGAACCCTTCTCTCTACTTTGGATAATTTTCTAAAAGCACTCATAACTCAGGGCTGGAGAGATGGCTCAGAGGTTAAGAACACTGGTTGCTCTTCCAGAGGTCCCGAGTTCAATTCCCAGCAACAACGTGGTGACTCACAACCAACTGTAATGAGATCTGGTGTCCTCTTCTGTCATGCAGATAGAACACTGAATACATAATAAGTAAATCTTAAAAAAAAAACCAAAACACTCCTAACTCTGTAGGGCAAATGCTAGCATCTCATGTTATCAGAATACTTACTCCCTACGAATCAAGAGTTAGAAAACTGGACATTTGCATGTTACAGTTTGATAACTTGGCCAAAAAGCGGATTTGCTCCCTCCCAAAGGTTTCTTTCCTTTTTCTTATTTCATTTGGAGTTGTTCTGTAACTTATTATGTAGACCAGGCTGGCCCATCTCTGTCTTCCAAAGTGCTAGCATTAAAGGGGTGACCCACCATACCCAGTTCAAACATTTTCTTTCATTTTGTTGTATTACGTTTATTTATTTGTATGCATTCTCTCTCTCTTTCTCTATCTCTCTCTCTCTCTCTCTCTCTCTCTCTCTCTCTCTCTCTCTGTGTGTGTGTTTGTACTTCGTTGCCATGGCATGTGGAGGTCAGAGGGCAGCTTGTGGGAGCCTGTAGTGGCATTTCATCTGTATTTTAATAAATAAAGCTTGCCTAAAAGATCAGAGAGTAAGACAGCCCCACTGGTCAGCCTTAGAGACCCAGCAGTGGTAATACACACTTTTAATCCCAGTAGCCACACTAGTTGCCATAGAAACAAGGCAGTGTATGCCTTTAATCCCAGCCCTAGAGAGGATTATAAAACAGGAGGAGACAGCTCTCACTCACAGTCTCATTCTGAGATTCCTGGAGGCAGGATCACCATTTTGGACTGAGGTAGAGGTAAGAGCCAGTGCCTGGCTATTTTGGTTTTTTTGAACTTCAGGTTGAACCCCAATTTCTATCTCTGAGCTTTTATTAATTGTGGAACAGGAACCAGTTCTCTCATTCCAGTATGCTGATCCCAGGGATCTAACTCAAATCATCAGGCTTGGTTGAATTTTGATGAATTCAGCCATTTGACCAGTGATTTTTCCAAATATTTTCATAGACTATGTTCCTTGCGAATAATGGGACTCTCTGTTCTGTTATCTCAACGTTCAGTCAGTGACGACATAGAATTCTCTACAGGTCAGTAGACCAAAATGACAAAAAGAACAATACCATGTCTCAAGAGTCTGTGAGTACTTTCCTGGTCCTTACAGTACAACTTAGTTGGGAGTGTTTCTTCCCACTAGTGTAGCTAGTTCTGCTACAGCTCCGCCTCAACCTACACTTCCCGCATGTGTGGTACTCACAGAATCAGTAGACACAGAAGGCTAGGAAACCCTTGGCTCTTTCTGAGGCCATTTCCCAACCTTAGCACATGCCTTGCACTCTTGTTCCCCCAGCGTGAACAACTGTCCTTCTGGATTCTCCTTCCTCTTGTTGAGTTTACTGTTTCCTGCACCTTGAGAGGATGGTGCAAATATTCACCTGCTTCTATAAATAACCCTAGAGCTAAAACATCAAGGAACAGGTAAGGCAGCTTCTAAACCCCTCCCACAGAGGTTGACCAGATAGCTCAAAACTGCTGTATGATAGTATTCCTGGAGAGACATTAACAAGTATCTGTTCACCCCAAACAGGGAACACTGGCAGACCAAAGTAAGGTATCACCAAAACCCAACTTGGTGAATCATTGAGTTTATTGGGG
Source organism: Myodes glareolus (assembly GCF_982192425.1). Taxonomy (NCBI): domain Eukaryota; kingdom Metazoa; phylum Chordata; class Mammalia; order Rodentia; family Cricetidae; genus Myodes; species Myodes glareolus. The sequence goes on from NC_142027.1 coordinate 111,579,483, forward strand.
TTACTTATAAGAGTATAGGTGAGGGAGAATTATAGGAGCAGAGATCCAAAGCAGCTACATCACAGATGGACCATCCTGGTATGGGCGATGATTTGGAAAGCTGCAATCCAGGAACTCTCCGTGCTACTCGCAGGCAGCTCAACACTTGGGAGAGTCTCCCCTCGCTCCCAGCAGTTCTTACTGCCTGTATCACTTGCTGGAAAGAGCCTTGTGAATCTTCTCAGTTTCAGGGATTTCCTGAGGCTTTAGTTGTTTACTTCCTGAGTCCTCCTTCCAGAGTGGAAGGTTTCAATTTAGAGAAATTTGCTGTACAAGAAAACAGATGACTGCAGGGTTTTCATAAAGTCTGTGCTAGCTTTGTGACACTAGAAAACCAATGCAGGAATGTAGGGCATTGTCCCTACTGCTGCTGCCATGAGGAGAAGAGGTGGCTGTGTATGTGTGTGGTGTGGGTGTATGTGGTGTGTGGGTATGGTGTAGGATGTGTGTGTGGTGTGGGGTGTGTGTGCGTGCTATGGTGCGGTGTGTGTGGTGTGGTGTATGTGGTGTGTGGGCATGGTGTAGGGTGTGTGTGTGGTGTGGGGTGTGTGTGTGTGTGCTATGGTGCGGTGTGTATGGTGTGTATGTGTGCGGTGTGGTGTATGTGGTGTGTGGGTATGGTGTAGGGTGTGTGTGTGGTGTGGGGTGTGTGTGTGTGCTATGGTGCGGTGTGTATGGTGTGTATGTGTGCGGTGTGGGGTGTGTATGGTGTAGGGTGTGTGATGTGGTATGTGTGTGGTGTGGTGTGTGCAATGTGGTTTGTGTATGGTGTGGTGTGTGTGGTGTGGTGTGTGTATGGTGTAGCGTGGTGTGTGGGGTGTGTGTTTGCATGAGGAGGTCAGTAGTTCTCTTTGCAGATCTTGTTCCTCAGGAGCATCTACCGTGTGTGTGTGTGTGTGTGTGTGTGTGTGTGTAATAATGTATAATATGATTATTATTTTGTTGTTATTTTTGAGAATGGGTTTCTGTGTAGCCCTGGCTACCCTGGAACTCACACTGTAGGCCAGATTGATCTCAGACTCAAAGATCTGCCTGTCTCTGCCTCTCAAATGCTGGGATTAAAAGTGTACACCATCACTGGCCAGCTCACCTTATTTTTTTCAAATGAAAGTTTTTCCTTTTAGATTAATTTTATTTTCAATTACGTACATATGTGTACGTCTGTGTGAACATGAGTGTACACGTTTGTGGCAGCCACAGGAAGGCACTGGATCACCTGGAGCTAGAGTTCCATGGAGTGTGAGCCACCTGGGCTGGGAGACAAACGTGGGTCCTCTAGGAGAGAGGCAAGAGCTTCTAACTCCCTAACTGTGCACCCTCCACTTGTGAAGACTTAACACCCTTTAATATGCAATGCACATGTCTACATGTGGGTGTGTGAATGTCCATGCAGGTACCTATGGAAGTCACAGGAGGGCATCAGATCCCTTGGAACTGGAATTCCAGAGAGTTATGAGTTGCCTGCTGTGAGTGAGCGCTCTAAACTGAACTCTAGTCCTCTGCAAGGGTAGCAAATGCTCTCTAACCTTGATTGACTAGTGAGGGAGCCCCAGGGAGCCTCCTGTCTTTACCTCCCTAGCACTGAGATTACAAGCACATGTCACCATGGCTGGCTTCCTATGTAGGTCCTGGGAGCTAGAATTCGGGTTCTCACGATTGTAAGGTAAGCAATTTACTGACTCAGCTATCCTGAGCATTTTTTCCTTAAGCAGCTTTTTGTCTCTGTATCGTTCAGATTGGGTACCAGAGTTCCTGAAGAGTCGACTAAGTCAGACCCTGCTAACTTATGCTTGTTTCATTGGAGAGGCTAGCTTATTATTATTATTATTATTATTATTATTATTATTATTATTACTACTACTACTACTACTACTACTACTACTACTACTATTATTTGTCTTGCTTTATCCTCTGAGACAGGACCTCATGTATAGCCCTCAAACTCTCCATCCTCCTGCTTCAGCTCCCTCAGTACTGGGATGATGGGACATGTCAGCCTACCTGCTCGTTAGTTACAGAATTTTAATCAGTTTAATACATCTTTCAGTCAGGCAACCTTGGCTCAGCCTTACGGTTTGGGATTCATCCATGTTACTCAGTGTAGCTGGAGCTCATTCCTCTTTGATTACGGAGACAATTCCATGGCACGAACCGACCGTGGTGTGTTTATCCGTTCATCGGCTGACAGACGATTGGGTTGTTTCTCGTCTGGGGCTGTTTCGGCTGGAGCTGCTTTGAGCATTCCCACACGTATCATTTGGTGGACGGACAGACTTTCCCGTCTCTGATATCCGTTTCAAACAGGGTTCTCTCTGCCTTGGGGCAGACGTCCATCTCTATACCTAATGGCCTGGCTTCCTCAAGACTGAACTTTTGGCCCATGTGACATCAATGAGACACATATATTTTGGGGCTGAAGTAATGGTTCAAATGGAAGTGAAAGTTCTTTCTGTGTAAGCATGAGGACAAGAATTTGATCCCCACAACCCACATCAGAAAACATGGACACCGAAACACCTGATTGTAATTTCAGTGCTGTGGAGGTGGAGACAGGGGGATGACCGAGGCTCCCTGGGCAGCCAGATTGATTACTTTGCAAAAGACCATGCTTTCAAAGTCAAAGCAGGTGTAAGTGATGAATGACATTTGGGGCTGCCCCCCCACATGTATGCACACACATATGTACACACACACACAAAAGAATATATATATTTGCTCGTCTTCTGTGGTTCCTGATACCACAGGTCCTACAATGATCAGAGTACCCTTTGCATACTGATGATGTAAGTAGTGGCCTCCCCGATGGGAGCTGGTGACTGCAAAGACCAAGGCATTAGACTCATAGCTGCTTCTTTCAGAGAGAAACATTCCTCCTTGAGGGAGACTCATAAAACCGGGAGTAAAGACAACTCACACATTTCAGGATGTTCCTGAAACTTACAGATTTACAAGACTCCTCTGTCAGGGTTTGTGGCCCTAACATAGAAACTATTTTTTCCCTCTCTCAACCTGTACGGAGGCACGGGAAATAATGAGACACAGTTCACACAGCAATATCGGAAGGGCATCTCAGGCTTCACCCATTCCTGAAGATCTCCCCACGTTTATTATTCAAACACCTTTTATCCCCCGGGTAAACCAAGGAGGAAACTCATTAATGTTCTCTTTTGGGGGACCCTGGACTACCGAAACACCTGCAACTTACGTCACCAGCTTGGATTCAACATCTCCTCCCAGGCGATCTACATTTTAACAAAAGAGAAGGAGCCATACCTCCTGAGTCTTTGTCAGGTGGCTAGCTTGTTTGGCAGGATTGTAGCTGCCTTGAAAATTAAGCATGGCCAGAGAGCCTGGCTGCAAATATCTTATATGAAGTACGGGCCTACACTCCTCCCCTGCTGCGGGAGTACCTTCCGCTGCTTCAGCCAATAGTCACTGAAGCATGAGCCCACAGTGTTGCAGGAGCGCCTTCCGCTCCGGCAGCCAATAGCCGCTGAAATAACCAGCCCACTGGGGTGTAGTATATTTCTCTTTAAAAGAAGAGCGGCAAGCTCGGCTCGGGCTCTTGGTTCCGGCTCCTGCTCCCGGCTCCTGCTCCAGCGACTAGGCTCCCTTCCTGACGGTTTATCGTGTATGTAAGTTTTACCCCCCAAAATAAATAACCCCTTAAAACATAACTGGTGTGGGATTGATTCGCCATTACTCCCCAAGGTCGGACAAGCAATAGCCAGCGACTGTGGAGAGCACACTCTTTTAAGTAGGGCTGCCTGAACCTTGTGTGGGGAGAGCTTTAGGGACATGGCTTTCACAAGTCACCGCCTATTGGGGACTGAGGACCACCAGACCCTGAATTTCTTGTAAACAATTTGTTTTCCTCTGCTCTGAGCAGCCTGCAGCTGCTCTGAGCTTGAGACCCTGATGGCAGGGGAGTGGGTTCCCATGAGTCTGCAGCTGAAAGATCCCAAGAGCTGGGGTGTGGCCAGAGCCCTGTATAAGCTACCCCTGAGCACAATAGAGTGGGCATTCTTGGCACTCTTATATCAAGGACGACCTGTGTCCTTGTGTCTCTGTCTGTCTGTGTGTGCTGTGTGTTTAAGTCTCCAGCTTAGTTCCCTGCTCGCATGCCGTCCCCTAGTGCAGGTGCTACGACCACCCATGCTGGGGTGGGGGTGGGGATCAGTGATGCAACGGACTTTGAGTCACTCAAGCAACCCCAGTGACGGTCACTGGTTCAGCAAGCTGTATCTGGATGGAACCCTTTCTTTTGGTCTGTCTTAAGCACCCTACCTAGGGACACATCTCCCTGGGGGAAAGTCCCATAGGGGTGTGATTTGAGAGTTAAGACTTTCAGCCACACTTTCCCATGCTCCCAGCTCTATAGAGCGGAGGGTAGGAGGAGGTTGAGGTTATTGGCTATGGGTTATGGAAATCATCGTAATTGAACTACCATAAAAATCCCTAGACATTGGTGTTCTGAGTCACTGGTTTGATGACAAATTGAGGTGCTAGGAAGGTGTGCAACTAAGGAAACACAAGACCTAAGTAAACACCCATTCCATCCTCTTCATGCCTGGCCCCCGCATAACTGTATTTGGCTGTTCTTTTATTGTTTCAGGGTTGGTTTTTGGTTGTTGTTGTTGTTGGTTGTTTTTTTTTTAATTTTCTAGGATCAAGTCTCCTTATGTAGCCCAGGCGGGCTTTGAACTCATGATCCTCCCGCCCTAGTCTCCCAAAGCCTGGGATGACAGGAGTGCACCACCACTTTGACCCTTCTGTGACTCATCTGAAGACCTGCATGGACCTGCCCCCAAGACATTTCTTCATTTCCTCCATTATTTAAGTCGCCTACTTTGACTCTCCAGTCGTCTCCAAGGCCAACAAAGATGGTGGCCATGGTTTTCCCTCAGTCCCACTTCCTCTTTTAGGTTGGTATCTCCACTCGGTGGCCTGAGGCACCCTACAATCCACATTCGTGCAACCATCCTCTCTCTTGTCAACCAGATGCCTGCGCCCTTCAGTGTCTGTGCCCATGCCAGGACTGCCCTGGCTACACAGGCCTGGGCCCCTTTGCCTCCGCTCCCTCCAGCAGTACGGAGAGCCGAAGCCCAGGTCCTGCCCTGATGTCTTGAGGACTGTTACCATTCTCCAGCTCATGGCCATGGAGACCCAGTTCAGTTTTCCAGATCTTTTCCCGGTGCAGTTTTGCTGGCCTCCTTGCTGGGCGCCAGGCGTCCATCCTCACCTTTAGCTAATCAACTTGGCCCGTGGCTCCAGACAAAAGTCTCTAGAGTTGGCCTTGGCCCTGCTGTCTTTGGTGAGGCCATGCTAGAGGCTTTGGCCCTGGGCTGTGGCCGAGTCCAGCCTCACTTGCCATTCCTTAGTACCGTCCGTGCGTGGCGGACATGCTCTGTGGCTGGGACTTTGCAGACAGGTTTTTTGAGTTAGAGATTTGGAAAAGGCCCCGGTGGTGCTGGTTGGAGTTCAGAGCCCTTGAGATGCAGGAGAGACCTTGTGTGGGTGAGCTCATCTTGTTGGGAAGACTGACTGGGCTTGCGGTTTGGCAACACCAGCACCATGTTTGGCAGCTCAGGTGACACTTGCAGTGGGGACCATGTCAACCTTTTAGCTAAAATTGCTGGGATTTGGGGCTCTCTCCATGAGGGTCACAAATGAGGACCTCTGTGGGGGGAACCCCAAGAGATCCATATTACTGAGAGGGTTCGTGTTCTTGGAAGGAGAGAGGGAAAAAACGAGAGAACAAGACGGGCAGACTTTTTTTTTTCTTTTAGGAGGAACGAGGGATGGTGTTGATCACTGGAATTGAGAACGCTAAATTTTTGTGTAGAAATGTGTCCACAAGTCTCTGGAAGAAAGGCAGTAATACATCCCAGAGGGGCTGTACCTTATCGTACTTAAGAAACAAGTTCTGGAGCCAGAGTCTGAAGCCAGTATCCAGCGGTGAGGCTGGAGCTGGCTATGCGATCTCAGTCAAGTGGCTTTGCCGCTCTGTGCCTCTCTCCGCTCACAAGAAAGACGTCATTAGAGCACTCTTCAGGTATCCGTGCTCACTAGACATGCTAGTGCAACAGAAGCCCTCAGGCTGTCTTAGGCGTGCAGTCAGTGTGCAACAAGCATTGGGTCCCTTCTGTGCTTTTTGTGACTCTTGTTTCTCCTGCTGTGCTATTGCAACTCTAGTCCCATGATGCTCCTTTCTCCCCTCTCTATCGACACCTCCTCCTTAAGGTATGACAGAAGCACTGTATCTTCTGAGTGGAGATAGACTCCCAAGGCCTCATGTATGCTAAGTAGATTCTCTACCACTGAGCCAGCCCCCCCAGCCCTTCACTGAGGGATTCTAGTCAGGGGCTCTACCACTGAGCTACACCCCATCCCCTCACTGGGGGATTCTAGGCAGGGGCTCTACCACTGAGCTACACCCCATCCCCTCACTGGGGGATTCTAGGAAGGTGCTGTATCACTGAGTCACATCCCAGCTCCTCACTGGGGGATTCTAGGCAGGGGCTCTACCACTGAGCCACATCCCAGTCCCTCACTGGGGGATTCTAGGCAGGTGCTCTACCACTGAGCCACACCCCGGCCCCTCACTGGGGGATTCTAGGCAGGGGCTCTACCACTGACTGAGCCACACCCCCAGCACTCTTCTGAGACAGAATCTCCTCATTGAATTACTCAGTCTGAACTTGAACTCACTCTGTAGCCCAGGCAGTTCTTGAACTTTCTGTCTTCCAGCCTGTCTCCTAAGTTGCTGGGATAACAGTCCTGGGTCCATTCTTTTGGTTACAATACTCACTCCTTTGAATTGAAACATGTTTACCTGTCAGGCTTCCTCGTCTGTACGTGAGTACCCTTGTTCCTTATAGAACCATGTCCCCAGGGCTCATTCTGAATAGTCCCATACCATGACATAGCTCAGTTTGTAGACTGCTTGATTAGCTAGCATTAGAAGGCCCTGGGTTCCATCCCAGCATCAAATAAACTGAGTGTAATGGAGAGCCCCTGTAATCCTGGCACTCAGAGGGTGGAGATAAAAAGATTAGGCGTTAAGACCATCCTCACCAAAGTAGCAAGTTCAAAGCCAGCCTGGGATACATGAGACCTTGTCCAAACAAACAAACAAACAAATAAATAACTAAATAATAGACAACTGGTATTAGGTGGGATGTAGAGTCTTGCCAAGCATAAACAGGAAGGGACTCTATCCAGAGCCCAGGCCACCGGGAGGAGGTGTGTGAGGCTCTGTTAGGTGGTAGTTGGCAAGGCAGGCTTCCTGGAGGAGGTGGTTTGACAAGCTGGCTCCAGCTGCCTCCAAAGATGTCAGTTGCTATAACCTTGGCAGCTGGTGCCCCACGCTCTGCCCTGGATCACTCTGCAGCCCTCCTGGAGCCAGAGAGGAGGCTTGGCAGAATATAAATCCTTTTTCCCCGGTCCAGGGAAGGCTCCCAGATATGAGACAAGGGCCATGCGGATGACACACGGAACCTCTTAGGGTAGATTTCACGCCTCTGCCCTAATGCAGACCGGCTCTGCTTTGGCGATGGGAAAGTCGGACGTCTCGCTCCGGTCTCCTGAAACCAACTGGAAACAAACCTCCTCTACCCTGTCTAACCCCCGCAGCCTGTGTGGCCCAAGCACAAAACCCAATTCCGGGCACAATAGCACAGCTGGCCACCTAAGGGGCTCAGGACCCAGTGCCCTGAAAGGGCCATGGTGTCATCTTCTCAGGGGAGGGGCCAGCTAGACAAACTTTCCAAGGCAACCCTCCCAGTCCATCTGTTCTTTCTCCGCTTTAATCAGGGAAGCAACAGGGAAGCTAGGGATGCGGCTCAGTTACTAGGGTGTTTGTTTATCAGTACTGAACCCCGGGTTCCATCCCCAGAACCACTTAAACAGGGCATGACAGTTGCACATGGGTAATCCTCGTACTTGGGAGGCAGAATCTGGTGGATAAGAAGTTCAAGGTTATTCTTGGCTATACAGCAAGTTCACAGCTAGAGACTACGAGACCCATGATAGTGAACCCCCTTCAAGCTTCCCATGACTGTGAAGCCCCTGACCCTTATCTTGGAGTGGGATGGTGTAGCTTCTTGCCTTGGTTCCTGGCCAAGCCCCTCCCACTTACACCTACCCCGCTCCCTGGTGGTCACTCTCTACTGGCCCGCTGAGTTCATACTCTCTCTGTGCACTCCACAGCCTGGATGAACGTTGCCAAGCTCCAAGAGCTCTGAGCCTCGCTTTCCTCATTGGTGGAGGGAGGTCAGGGAGGATGTAAGTGATCCCGGAGGCTGGCATTGCCACACAGGCCTGCAATCCCGGCAGTCAGGAGGTGGAGGCGGGAAGGAGCAGGAATCCAAGGTCATCCTTGACTAAAGAGTGAGTTTTAGGCCAGCCTGGGCTACATGAGACCCTGCGTCAATAAAAACTCAAAACAGCAAAATCAGACTGCCGCTTAGTTGGTAGAGTGCTTGCTTAACGTGCACGAAGCCCTGGGTTCCATGCCTAGCACTGAACGGAAGGGGGCTGTGGTTTCACATTTATAATACCAACACTCGGGCAGTAGAGATGGGAGGATTAAAGCTTCCTCGCTAGTTCAAAGGCTAGCCTGGGCTACATAAGACCTTGTCTTTGTTTATTTGTTACACAGGGTTTCTCTGTGTAAGAGTCCTAACTGTGTAGATCAGGTCTCAAACTCACAGAGTTCCGCCTGTCTCTGCATCCCAAGTGCTGGGATTAGAGGCTTACGGCACCACCGCAACCCGCACCACCGCAACCCCCCTCCCGTCCCCGCTTGCTTGCCCATATCTTGACAAAAGGAAGTGGCCCCTCCTGCAAGACTGAAGGAGGCCCAGGTTGAGAGGAATGCGAGAGGGTATGTATCCAGTTGACTTTGCTTCTTATCCGGCATGACCCAACTGATCTTCAGATAAGCTCTCTAGGCCCAGGTGACCCCTGGGATTCTGTGTTGTTCTCAGACTTGATTCCACGCGGTACTGAGCATGCACACTTTACCCTGATGCTAGGTAAATGCTCTGGTGATGAGTCATGTCCAGGCAGGAGCTCTCATGGCCATCATGCGTGGCCCTCGGACTTTCTTCCAAGCAGCATTGACCGTGCATGCTTACTTGTACCTGTATGCATAATGCAGACATGTGCAGCTCCGGATGCTGAAGGTCTGGATTTGAACTCCTGTTCCACCGCAAGGTCTAGCTAGGAATGGGGGAGGCGGCCAGCATGCTCTCTAAGCCCCGACACGGTGCTGGTGCATGCCTGAAACCCCAGCTACCTGGTAGGAAGAGGGCTGAGGCATGAGGCTGGCAAGTACAATGCCACCCTGGCTTATAAAGTGAGTTTCGGGTCACCCTGGGCGACACAGCAAGAACTTAGCTCAGTGGTTCTCAACCTTCTCAATGCTACAACTCTTTAATACGATTCCTCATGCTGTGGGAACCCCCAACCATAAAATTCTTTTTGTTGCTACTTCATAACTGTAATTTTGCCACTGTTATGAATCGTAATGTAAACATCTGGTTTTTGATGGTCTTAGGCGACCCTCATGAAAGGGTTGTTTGACCTCCTAAGGGGTCTCGACCCACAGGTTAAGAATCACTGCCTTATCACAAAAGTTAAAAAATTAAATAAAAGAGGGGCTGAAGATGTAGCTCAGCAGTAGAATGTTCACTTAAAATCTTTTCCTCAGTGAGGGACTGGGGTGTGGCTCAGTGGTAGAGCCCCTACCTAGAATCCTCCAGTGAGGGGCTGGGGTGTGGCTCAGTGGTAGAGCCCCTACCTAGAATCCTCCAGTGAGGGGCTGGGGTGTGGCTCAGTGGTAGAGCCCCTGCCTAGAATCCCCCAGTGAGGGGCTGGGATGTGGCTCAGTGGTAGAGCCCCTGCCTAGAATCCCCCAGTGAGGGGCTGGGATGTGGCTCAGTGGTAGAGCCCCTGCCTAGAATCCCCCAGTGAGGGGCTGAGGAGTGCTTCTGAGGTAGAGCTCTTGCCCAGTGCCCTATGTCTCCTTCTAACCACCAGGAAAACTTTTAAAGTATTTTTAAAAAGCAAGATGGTTGTAATCACGCCACAATCCGTCTCCCAGACATTCCCAGGTCACCGTGGGATTCACACATCTGACAATACTTGGTGAGCTATAAAAAGCAAAAGCTCCTGTTCTCTGTGTTGCTTCTTGTTTGATGTAGATTCCCTTTGCAAAATTAAGCTACACGCGTGCTACACCATTAGATGACAGAGAGGGGCTGCCTGCAGACAGGTGCCCACTGAGCATCCCCCATGCGCCTTGTCTGTGGGAGGCTCCTCTGTGTCTCAGTGGGCACAGACACTGGAGTGCCATTCTGCCCCCGTGGGCCCAGATGGCTTGCAGGAACCTTGGAGGTGGTGGTGGCAGCGAAGACCCTGCAGAGTGATTTCCGGCCCGGCTCCCAGTCTAAAGACATCCAGATGGTCCCTTGAAGAAGTTACCCAGGAAGCCAGCTGCCAGACATGAGGGCTCAGAAAGCAGGTCCAAGGAGATGCAGTCAGAGGACACGGGAGGACACACGTGATCCCCGACACGGGAAGGCAATGGGAACATTGCAATATCCAGAGCCGGCTAGCTACCGTCAAAACACAAACACCCGCGGGTAAACAGCGCAGTGATGGGACGGTGAGATGACCGAATGCCAGAAAATTCTGAACAATCGAATTATGAATATTCAGTTTTGAAACGAAAAATGAAAAGCAGCCCGGAGCGATGGACCAGTGGAGAGGGCTAGGGGCTCAGGGGATGGTGTCTTCTCGAGGGGCTGGGGTGGGTGTGGGTCAACTCCATTCCTGGGTCGTTTGGAGCTAGGATTGAAGCAGGCATCAGATCTGAAGCTGAGGAGTCTGTTAACTTGGAGACAGTGGGGAGCCATGGAAGGATGCAGAACAGGGAAATGTTGCAGCCAGATATTCAGACACAAAGAAAACACTGTCTGGTGTGCTTCTTAAAGTAGGCCAACAGGGACAAAGGGGCAACAATATGAGATGATAAACAGGAAGACTCTAAGGGAGAAGTAACTTGTTCTAGGTGGAGAATGTATTCATCCGTATTCTGTTGCTCTCACAAAATACTTGAGACTGGATACTTTATAAAAAAAAATGATACTTTATGCTCACCATTGCCTGGCAGCCTCATTAATTCCGCCTCTGGTAATGGTCCTGTTGGCTGTGTCAATCATGGAGTATGACGTCACGGGGGCAGAGCATGTGTGTGAAAGACCCATGCAGGGCGAACAGAAAGCTGGCACATGCCAGGGAGAGGCAATCTGCTTTTATAGCAATTTTCTGGCCAGATACAGCCAGGGGCCTGTGAGACTCACGTTAATCCCTTCTGTGGGCCCACTCCCAATGACGTAATACTTCCCAAGTCCCACCTCTTCTCACTTATCATCATCATCATCATTATTTTTGAGGCAGAGTCTCATGTATTCCATCCAGGCTATTCTCACTAAGCTCCCAAGGATGATCCTGAATTTCTGATCCCCCTGCCTCCACCTCCCAGATTCCAGGATTCCAGGTGTGCTCTCCACGCCTGGTTTATACGGTGTTTTGTTGGAGAGCACTCTCCCAACTGAACCGCATCCCCAGTCCGTGTTCCACCTCTTAACATCCTGTCATCCAGACCACGCTGGGGACCAACTTAGCCAACACGCAAGCCTTCGAGGGACATAGCAGAATGGTGGAAATCGACCCTCGTGTTTGGGGATTAGGAGGCAGGGTGGGTAAGGAACAAGGAAGAGGAGGTTCGGTACTGAATCGATGACCTCAACTTGGGGATTACGGGGATTCAAGTGAGCCAACCAGCTGGACATGCCTGATGCAGCTGGGTTGAAAGTTGAAGCTCATGCTGGGTGCGGTGGTTGCTGTGTGCCTTTTCCTGGGGAGACGTGAGCAAATATCTGCTCGCTGACAAGGTTGTTCTAGTTTCATTTCTGTTGCCATGACAAGCACCATGACCAAGAGCGACATAAGGCAGAAAAGGGGTTTATTTGGCTCATACCTCCAGCTCACAGTTCATCGGTGAGAGAAGTCAGGGCAGGAGCTCGAGCAGGACCCTGAAGAGAAGCTTGCTGGCTTTTCCACATAGTGTTGTCTCTGGCTGGGAAACTTAGTTCACAGCTGAAGAGATGCAGCGGGAACCATGGAGGAAGCTGCTTGCTGGCTAACTTGTAGCTCAGCTTAGCTATCTTTGCTGTACAGCCCATGGTCACCTACCTAAGGAACTGGTGCTGCCCACAGTGGGCTGGGTCCTCCAACTTCAGTTAACCATCAAGACGAGCCCCCACAGTCACACACACAGGCCAGTCTGATCAGGGCAGTCTCTCTCTTGAGGCTCTCCTCTCAAATGCCTCTACATTGTATCAAGGCGCCAGTTAAAATTAACCAGGACAGAGACCAAAGAAACCATTCTACCTAAACCCGTGGAGATCAAGGGGTTTACTGCGTCTTCTCACAGGGGTATTGGTAAGGAATTACTTATAGGTGCACGGATGACTCCAAGGCAGCTTACGGCGCTGAAAGCCCATGCCAGCATGAGTGATGATTCATGGAAGCTGGGAACCTGGAGCTCGCTGCACAACGTGTAGGCAACTCCACTGAAAAGTCTCTGCTCTCCGGCAATCGGTTACCACTTACATCACGTTGTGGAAGGGAGGGTCTGGGAATCCTGTGAACTTTCAAGCTTCCTGAACTTTCTAAATCTTAGGAGCCCTCCTTCTCATTGCACCATGTAAGACAGAGTATCTTCCATGAACTTGAGGCCTGGTTACATTAGGAGCTTCAGGCCAGGCAGGGCTACACACTGAGATTCTCTCTCTCTCTGTGTGTGTGTGGGTATATATATGTGTGTGTGTATATATATGTATACATATATATGTACATGTGTATATATATGTATATATATGTATATGTATATGTATATATGTGTGTGTATATATGTATATGTACATATATATATGTATACATATATACACACACACATATATATATACCTATATATGTGTACACACACACACACATATATATATATACCTATATATGTGTACACACATACACACACACACACACACATATATATTCCTAAGGATGTTGGACAGGGATCAAGGCACAGTGCAGGAAGTAAGAAGGAATCAAGCAAAAGCTTGATGCTAGGAGGACTCCAGAATGTCTATCCCATCTCCTGTGTGGAGGCCAGTGAGTTGTTGGGGCTTTCCTGGACTGTACATGTGGCTCACAGGGAAGCAGCACTAAGCATACTTGCCACCCTGGGTCCAAATCCCTAGCACAAAATAAAGGAAGATTTTTGGGATGGCTAAGTTTAAATATCAGCTTGACACAACAGAGTCACCTGAAAACTTGCCTACATTGGGTCGCCCTGTGGACCTATCTGTGGGAGATTATCTTATCTAAGTTAATGAACCTGGGACGTCCCAGCCCACTCTGGGTAGCGCTACTCCCTAGGCAGGGGATGCTGAACAGGGTAAGGTGGAGAAGCTGAGCTGAGAACAAGCAAGCCGGCGTCCATTTCTCTCTGCTCTTGACTGGGTATACGAAGTGACTACTTGTTTAAAGTCCCTGCCTGTGAAGGGTTGTATCCTGGAATTGTAAACTGAAACAACCCTCCCCCACTTCTCTGAAGCTGTTTTGGTTTGGGTTTTATCACGGCAACAGAAATGAAACGGGAAGAAGAGTTAGGACTTTTCTTATCACTTTGTCCAGATACCCGACAGAAGCAACTTCAGAAAGAGTAATTTTGGTACCTGGTCTTGGAGAGTTTAGCTCATCATATCCAGGAAGGCAGGGAGGTGGCGGTGACTCTGTGCATCCGTAGTGATGGAAGCCTGCAGCGGCTGCCTCTCACATGTTGGTAGACCAGACAGTAGAGGGTGACACAGGAAGGAGCTGTGGAAAATATATCCCCTAAGGACCTGCTCCCAAAGACCTGATTCCTTCAGCTAGGCTCCACATCCCCAGAGTTCCTCAGCTCCTCACACAGCACCACCTGCTGGGGAGCAGTTATTCAAACACAGGCGCCTAGCTTGGGGTGGGGAAATAAATCAAAACCGTAACAAATAGAAAATAGAATAATAGCTAGCTCGACGGACTTAGGTGTTGAAGCAGTCAGTTTTCTTGAGGCTGTGACAAATGCCTGGCAAAAGCAATTAAGGGAGTGTGGCGGTTAGCTTTAACTGTCAATGGGACACAACCTGGAATCATCAGGGAAGAGTCTCAGCGAGGGATGACCTACATCGGGTTAGACTGTGGGCGTGTGTGTGTACGCATCTTGAGTACACTCAATGAGGTTGCCTACCGTGGATGGCAACATTCCCTAGGCAGCGAGTCCTGTATTACATAGGAAAGCTGGCTGAGCACAAGCCAACCCGAGAGCCAGCTAACAGTATACTCCTTCACGGTCCTTGCTGGGTATGGTTCCTTTCTTTGTGAGGAGTTCTTTGGTCCAGTGCTGCGTGGAATAGCAAGCTGGCCTACCCCAGGTTCCTGCCTTGCCGTCCTGCCTTGCCTTCCTTCAGTGACTGGAGCTGTAAGCCAAAGTGGACCCTTTCTTCTTGGACGCTGATTTTGTTGGGGTATTTATTCTACTGTAGCAAGCGAAGAGCAGATCATCAGGGGCTATTCCAGTGAGGGGTAGGAAGAGTAACAATCTCGAGGCTGGAGGCAGATGACTTAGAATTTGAGAGCTCGGACGGCATTTGCTGAAGCTCCGATCCCAGCACCCATGTCAGGCAGCTCACGGTTGTCTGTAACTCCAGCTCTAGGGCAATCAACTCTTCTTCTGGTCTCTGGCAGCACCTACACCGGTGCTTCTCAACCTGTGGGTCGTGACTCCTTAGGTGTCAAATGAGCCTTTCACAGGGGTCACCTAAGACCATCAGCAAACACAGATATTTACATTACGATTCATACCAGAAGCAAAATCACAGTTAAAAAATAGCAACAAAATTAATTTTATGGTTGAGGGGGTCACCACAGCACAAGGAACTATATTAAGGGGTGTGGCTGTGTCCTGAGGCAGAAATTGTGTCCCTGGGTTTCTCACCCTCCCGCTTTCATCTCTGCCATTACCCCAGTGTGTGCAGAGGCCTCTCGTGGGTAAACTTTCTCTGTGAATTAACTCTCCACATAGAAAAGGAATATCCTCCCTCCATGCAGCATAGCAGACATGCACTAGAGTTGGGGTCGCGGGTCAGGGAGCATGCCAGGTGAATACTACCTCTGGGGGACACCTCGGCTCCTCACCAAGGGGGTCTGGGTAGGAACTCTATATTCACGGTGCTTATCTTTATTTGTATGACATTAAAACAACTGTGTGTACGTGTGTGTGTGTGTGTGTGTGTGTGTGTGTGTGTGTGAATGCATGTGCGTGCATGTGTGTGTGAATGCATGTGCGTGCATACATGAATGCATGCGCGTGTGTGTGCCTGTGTGTGCATGTCACAGTGTACATGTGGAGGCCAGAGGACAGCTTGCAAGAATCAGTGGTCTCTCCTACCACGTGACTCCTGGTGATGGAACTTCCGGTCCTCAGGCTTAGCAGCAAGCGCCTGTATCCTCTGATCCACTCCCCTAACTCAGCCCTTGTCTTTTTAGACAGGGTCTCACTTTGAAGCCCAGGCTGGATTTGAACTTTAAATAAATTTTTTTTCTTTAATCTATTGAGGAGTACATGTGCACCATGGCATATGACCTCTACATATGTATAGAGGTCAGAGGACAGCAGTCAAATCTCTCCTTATACCACATAGGTCAAGCTCAGGCCAGCAGGTCTGGTGACCCTTTTTGCCTATTGAACCTTCTCCCTTTGTTTTTGGATTCTCACGATTCGTCTGCCAGGGTTCTGAGAGTACAGGCGTCCACTACTGTGCCTGGCTTGATCTGGACACTTTAAATGGTCAGGCGTATGAGTAAGACCCTTTATTTGCTGATCAATTGATTTTCCATTTTATTTGAGAGAGAGAGAGAGCGGTACGTGAAAGAACAGTTTCTCTTCTACCACACAAGACCCAGGACTCGAACTCAGGTCTTCAGGCTTGGTGGCAAGCACCTTTACTCACGGAGCCATCTCACCAGTCTAATAAAACTCTTTAAAAGAGTATCGTTCATGTGCTCAACTATGTTCAAAGCAGCATTGGTTGTCATAGCCAGAACCTGGAAACAATCTAAATGCCCCTCGACGGAAGAATGGATAAGGAAAATGTGGTACATTTACACAATGGAGTACTACACAGCAGAAAAAAATAACGACATCTTGAATTTTACAGGGAAATGGATGGAGCTAGAAAACATTATTTTAAGTGAGGTAATCCAGACCCAGAAAGACAATTATCGCATGTACTCACTCATAGGTGGTTTTTAAGCATAAAGCAAAGAAAGCCAGCCTACAAACCACAATCCCAGAGAACTTAGACAGCAATGCTGACCCTAAGAGAGACTTACATAGATCTAATCTACATGGGAAGTAGAAAAAGATCTCCTGAGTAAATTGGGAGCATGGGGACCTTGGGGGAGGATTGACGTGGGGAGGGGAGAGGCAGGTAGGGGAGCAGAGAAAAATGTAGAGCTCAATAAAAATCAATTAAAAAAATTTGAGGTTAAAAAAAAGAGTATCATTGAGCACAGACCATAAAACTGGTGCTTGACAGGGACACGGGACACCACTCCTTCCTAGAGAGGCAGGGAGGACAGCGGTTCAGACGGCCCCTGGGTGTCAACAGGCTGCCGATGTTCTTTATGCACTGTCCTGCTGCCATCGGGGCATCCTTAACAGTAGAAATGTGTCCCTGGGGCCACAGTCCTTGTTGAGAAAAACGTGGTCTTTGCCTTCTGCCAGACATCGGCCCATCCACCCCCACTTTCCCACGCTGCTGGTTTTTGTCTAGTCTTTAAAGGCTGTGACCTCAGGGCCTTTGCATTTCTCGATCCCTTCAACTCAAACCCACTCCTCCTCTGTTTTGGCCCCAGAACGCTAATATCCCTCAATTCCCTGTCTGCAGAGGGCATCTCTTGGTACACAGTTATACATTCTTGTATCTCAGGAATGTGAGCTCTCTGGAGCCGCATGTGTTCACCCTTAGAGCACTCAAATAAAAAGGTGTTGAATGAATGAAGGAACGGACTGCCTGCCCAGAAAGGCTGAAGCCAGCCGAGGAAGGCTCCAACTCTCCCCTGTAAACAGTTAGGTGTGGACTGATGGGTCGGTGGACAGGTCCTGTCTACCTGAGTCCTAGCTGATGGGGTCTGGGTTGCCATGGTTATGGTGTCCATGTCCGGCCAGTGTGGCACCTCATAGACACGGGCTGGGGCTGCAGGATTGTGTCTCTCTTCAGCTGGACAGAATGGGAACTGGAGACTCTAAGATGTTTCAGGCTGGGAAACCACATCACGAGCTTGCTCCTGGCCCCGGGACAAGGCAGGCCTGCGTGCTGAGAAGCCGACAGCCTGAGCGTGGCGGCCAGGGCAGGCAGAGAAAGCCGTTCTTGGAAAGTAGAAACCCCCAGAGGTGGAAGGGTTGCTATGGGTCTCCGAGCCACTGGCCAGCCTGATACGACTCTGGCATCCTCCCCAGTGGTGAGAAGACAGAGGCTGGGGGGTTCTGGCACCTCACTGTGTGGAAAGGCCATGAGGTCCAGAGGAGTAGGTGGGGGCACATCTTCTCTTGCAGAGGGAAGCCAGAATGTATGCCCAGGTGTCCTGGCTCCTGGCCTAGCCTCTTGTTTGCTTCCTGCCAGGTCTCTACTGCTTCTTCCAGATGGGAAAATCCACGTGGCAGCCATTCTTGACATTCTGAATGTGATGGCGGAGTGCTTGTGAGTACGGGCACACCTCTATGTGCTGAGGGTCTTCCCAATCCATCATCATCAACACCACCATCATCAGACAGGGTCCCATGTACCCCAGACTGTCCCCCGAATCATCCCATGGCACATTTCTGATCCTCTTACCTCCATTTCCCCAGTGTTGGGATTACAGGCATGCACCCGATTTACGCTGGGGATGGTTCTCAGGGCTCCGTACATGCTTGACAAACCGCATCCCCAGCCCAAGTTCTGAAACAAGGCCTTGCTGGCAGTCTGGGCTATCCTGAAACTCATCATATGGCTCCCGCTGACCTCAACCTTGCACCCACTGACCCCACCTCAGTCTCTCGGCTTGTTTCCACACTCGTGTGTCTTTTCTTTTCTTAGTACCTCTGGGTGGGGTATTTTTAAGAGCAACTCTGCTTTCTGATCCCTGTGACCTGGCTTTATCAATTTCGTTTTTTTATTTTTTGGAAGAAATTATTTTTAAAATAATTTGGAGCTTTCAGCAAAGTTGTAAAAACTAATCACCAAGAATAGCAATTCTGTAAAGTTTTGTTTGATTGTTTTGAGACAGGGTCTCATTCTATAGCTCAGGTTTGTCTGGAAATTATGGCAATCCTCATGCCTCAGCCTCCTGACTGCTGGAACTACAGGTGTGCGCCACCACACCAGGCCTATGTAATTTTGTTTTGAATTTAGATTTTTTTCTGAGCATGGTACTGTATGTCTTCGGCACTAGAGAGGCAGAGGCTAGTGGTTCTCTATGAGTTTGAGCCAGCCTGGTCTGTTTAGAGAGCTCCAGGCCAACCAGGGCTACGTAGTGAGGCTCTCCCTCTTTAAACACACACACACACACACACACACACACACAGAGAGAGAGAGAGAGAGACGCACACATCTCCCTCTCTAAACACACACACACACACACACACAGAGAGAGGGGGGCACGTGTGCGCGCGCACACACAGAGGCACGCACACACTCCTGTTAGCTCATATTGATATATCCAGTTTCAACCCGGTAACAGACATCTAGATCCAACCAGGGACACAAGACTGAAGTCTCATCTAGACGTGGAGGAGATGCAGGGAAAAGATTCTGTAGGCAGAGGGCAGTCAGTGTAGAGGCAACTGATGTGAGCCGGTTTCTTTCCTAAAGCAGCACTCCTTCGGGTACTGTACGGTTTTAATTAAGGCTTACAATTCCATTATAGGCTTGATCCTGGTGTCTCTTGCCAGCCTGACTTGGCCATGGCTGTCTTTGGTGGAGGGAAATTGTCTCTGGTCATGTCTGCTGTTCTATCTCATTTATTTTCCCAGTGCCAACGCCTTTCCCGCGTGACCACATCATTCTCGATCCTCGTCAGCCGTGTGAGCGCATCCGAGTGCTGTTCTGTGTTGCTTCGCACCATCGACTCTTCCCATGTGAGCGAGGATTTCAGAACAGCTCCCCCTCTCCCTCCACTTCGGCCTTTTACACCACTTCTTAATCTATTGTTCTCAATTTTATTTTTTATTGTTATTGAGCTATGGTGGAAGTGTGGAGCCCAGAAAACATTTTTGCAGAGATTTTTTTTTAAAAAAAAAATTTTAGGTTTGGTTTGGTTTTGTTTCTTGAACCATAAGCTGCACTTGAACTCATGATCCTTCTGCTTCAGCCTCCAGAGGGCTGGCATTATAGGTGTGTATTATACCACCATGCCTATCAACCAGGTCTGAAAATTTTTATGCATGTATAAACATCCAGTCAGAACTGACATTTTTGCTCTAGACAACCAATGATCTTTTAAGAAAATACAGTACATTCCTCGTTCTTTGATGAGGGTGGAATTAAAAAAAACTAAGTAAATACTCCACTGTTAAGCCATGTTCCAACTCCTCACTATCAACTTTAGATAAGAGTTCTACCACTGAGCCACACCCCAGCCCCTCACTGGAGGATTCTAGGCAGGGGCTCTACCACTGAGCCACACCCCAGCCCCTCACTGGGGAATTCTAGGCAGGGGCTCTACCACTGAGCCACACCCCAGCCTTCATTTAATTTAGCTTTTTGGCACTTTGTATCTTAAAGGACTTCCACAGTCAGCGTGGCTCTCTAGAGCTTGCTGGCCACCCGGCCTAGCCCTTCTAGAAAGTTCCAGGCCAGTGAGATACCCTGACTCAAAAAACACAGGCTATGGCGGCTGACGAACAACTTATATGGTTGTCTTCTGGCCTCTACACGTACATACATGCATGTGAACCCCTGTTTCTGCACATACATGAGCACACACATACACCCGTACACACAAACACAACAGGGCTTCAGGCCCTGAGATAGAGGTCCCTCTCCCCACCCTGTAATGTTGCCCTTTCTGCCTTCTCTCCTGGGATAACGCAACAAGAAAGCCCTCCCCAGCTGCGGAGCAGATGCCGGCACGGTGCCCTCAGACCTTTCATCCCCTCGAACTCCGAGCCAAACACATTTCAATCCCTTCTAAAGCACCCAGTCTGTGGCATCCTGTTACAGTTACCGCAAACGGCCCCAGACAAGGTTGCCATTATCATCATCATCATCATTATCTCATTTTACCTTTTGGCTCTTTGTGAAGTGCACTGTTTTGAGTACTTGTGTATTTTTGGATGACTATGTGTGTTCTTGGGCCTCGCCGTGTCTGAGGCGGTGAGTGAGGAGATGGCGTGTTGCAGTTCTCATGCTCCTACCAGCTCCACAGGAAGGTGCCTGGCTCGCACCGTCTTATGCGACACTTGTTACTGTGTAGTGTTTAACTCGGAGTCACCCTGGTTGGTCCTGGCGGCCTCTCTGTGTGGTTTTGATTTGCAAGTCTCTTGTGATGGATGGCGCTGCATGTCTTCTGTGTGTTCGGGGACCGGACATCTGTCTTACTTGCGGAACTCACATCTGTAGCTTGGACCACTTAGAAGTTGGTTTGGTTGTTTTCTCCTCGTGGATTCTGCATCCTGGACTCTTGGCAGATACAGGGTCTTCAAGTATTTTCTTCCACTCTAGGTGTTCTTTCATCTTCTTGATTTTGTGTTTTGAAGTACATAGGCTCCTTCTTTCCTTCCCCTTCTCTCTCTTCCCCTTTCCTCCCCTGCATCTCCTCCCTTCTTCTACCCCCAGTCTCCCTCCTCTTCCCTTCCCTCCTCTCCTCTCCCTTCCCCTTTCCTTCTTTCCCATTCTATCCCCTTTACATCCCTCTTCTCCCTCCTTCTCTCCCCTGCCTCCCCTCTACTTTCTCCCCGTTTCTCTCCCTCTTCTCCCCTCCCTTCCTCTCCCTTTCTCTTCTTTTCCCTCCCTTCTCCTCCCTTTTCCTTCCTTTCCCGTCTCCTTCTCTGTCTGGGACTTAATCTCCTCAAAACTGTCATCCTCCTGCCTCAGCACCTGGTCAGCCGAGACTGCAGACATGTGCCACTGTGCCTGGCTTCCTCACAACCGTCCGGTTCACTTCAGGCCAGGCCTTCTCCCCATCCCGTGAACTCCCATCTGCCATGTTTTGTCTCCATTCATCTCGCAGCGTTTCTAACTTGTCTCGTGATGTCTTCTTCCAAGAGCGGTCGTTTAGGAGTGCGCTGTTCCATTTCCACATGCTTGTAGGCTTTCCAAATACCCTCTGTTATTAATTTCTAATTTCATGCCATTTCGGAAAACATATTTGGTACGATTTCATTCTTTTAAAGCTTACTGGGGCTCATTTTATGGCCCTACCATATAATTTACACTGGGGAATGTGCCATGCACATTTGGGAAGAATGTTCTACCCTGCTGTTGACGGGCAGAATGTTCTAGAAATATTTGTTAGGACGAGTTTGGTATGTGTCCTATTTCCCCATCAATCTCACGTCTAATTGCCATTGTTGCTGTTATTTGATTTTCTCTGCACATTTAGTTGGTGTGTGTGAGGTGAATGCATGCCATATGTGGCAGGCAGTGGACAACCTCTGGGAGTCAGTTCTCTCCTTCCACCATGTGGGTCCCGGGGATCATATTCAGTTCATCAAGTTTGGCGGCAAGCCCCCTTACACACCGAGCCAGCTAGCCAGACACCCCCCACTGTGTTTTTAAATCCTTTTTTGTGTGCTTTATTTTGTCGATTTTTTAAGACAGGATCTCACTCTAACCCAGTAGTCTGATCTCAAACTCACAGCAATCCTCCTGCCTCAGTCTCCCAAGTGCTGGGATCATTATAAGATAGAGTAAGGGAAGATACCTCCAGGCTCAAAGGAACACTTACCTAAAGCTATGCTTGTTTGTTTGTTGAGTCGGAATCTCAAACTGTAGCCCAGGATAGGCTTGAACGGGCAACAATCCTCCTGCCTCAGCCTCCCCAGCGTTAGCTCAGAGGCATGGGCTGTCATGCTGGCTTTCTCCCTCTCACTGAGTCTCAGTGTTTCAAAACTATTAATTTTGAAGTCATTCTTTGATCATCTCAAGCACACGTGTAATGTGTCTTGGTCATAACCCGTTCCCCTTTCACCTCCCCAGTCTCTCTTCCGGCAATGGCTCCTCTTTGTTAATGGCCCGCTGAGTTTAGTTCGGCTTCCTCACATCTATACGAACAGCTTGCCAGTATGTACACCACAGAAGGACAATGACCCTGCCCCCAGTGCCACCCACTGCCAACAGCTCCTGGGCTAGGGTGGCGCCTCTCCCTACACATGCCCTCCTGTGCTCTGTGACATTACTCGGGTCACTACAACTTTCTGCCTTCCTTCATGCTCATTTAACTCTTCCGAACAGAAGAGTTAACCACTGTCTTAGCCACCGCCTTAGCCATAGGCTGCCTTTTATCTCACAGAATCTTTCTTTTTTAAAAATTACCTTTACTTATTTGTTGGCGTCTGCACGGGACACGGTGTGTGCGCAGAGGTCGGAGGACATCTTGCGGTGAGTCAGTTCTCCCCTTCCACTACACAGGTTCCAGGGATCAGCCTCACATTGTTAGGCCACTCAGGTGACAGGCTTGGTGGCCAACTCCCTTCCCCTGCACCATGGCTCTGGCCCATGAGTTTTTCATATCTATAGGGTCTCTTTGAGATTTTACTTATTTCTCTTGCTGAGCAGTTTAGTGACATCATTTGTGCTTGGGTCCTTTTTAGGATTTCAGTCTCTTTCTCCAAGAACTCTATTCGATGAGAGGCTTCTCCCCACTCCATTCCCCTTTCTCTCATCTTCTTGAGTCAGAGTCTCTATGTTGCCTGGCTGTCCTGGAACTCACTCTGTAGACCAGGCTGGTCTCGAACTTACAGAGATACACCTACCTCTGCCTCCCAAGTGCTGGGATTAAAAGTGTGCATCACCGCACCTGAATCTTGTCTTTTGAGGCAGGGTTTCATTACATGGTTCAGAATGGTCTTGAATTTTGCTATATAGCCTGGTTGGGCTTGAACTTGTGACCAGAGCAATGAAAAACTTATATAGCACACTAAGTTGCATAGTAAAGATAAAGCTAGCCTGGGCTACAAGAGATCAGGTCTGGAAGTAGCCTGGGCTACAAGAGACTGGGTCTGGAAGCAAAAGAACAAAAGTTAGTTTGCATTTCCTACCGTACTGCTGGACAGTAGGTATATGGGTCAGAGATTATAATATATATTATTCAGAGAGAGAGAAATATGTATATACTTATAGACAGATTTTTCTTTGAGAATCCCAGCTCACAAAAAAAATGACACAGAGACTTATTAATTATGAAAACTTGGTCTATAGCTTAGGCTTATTCCTAACTAGCTCTTATAACTTCAGTTGACTCATTTATATTAATCTACCCTCTATCATGTGGCATTACCTCTCTTCCATATTGCACTTCCTTTTTCTTCTCCCTGTCTCCTGGCTTCTTCTGTACACCTACATTCTCATCCTCCTTTCTCTTCCCGGAAATCCCGCCTATACCTCTGCCTAGCTATTGGCCGATCAGCTTTTTATTACGCCAATCACACCAATACACCTTCACACAGTGAATCAATATCTCACAACATACACTTTTAAATTACGAGGGCCAGTGAGAAGGTTTAGTGGGTGAAGGTGCTTGCCACCAGCACCGACGTCTTGAGTTTGATTCCTGGAACCCACAGGTTTAAAAAGAAATAACCATCTCTTGCAAACTGCTCTCTGACCTCCACACATGCCTACATACATTCACACATACCAGAAAATAAATTAGTTTTAAAAATTTTAAATAAACTGAAACAAAAGATGTGCTGGGCTGGGAGAGGACTCGGTAGGTGGAAGCACTTGCTGCTGAAGCGCGAAGACCCAAGTTCAAATCCCTGCTATTCACATGAAAAGCTGGGTATGGTCTTATGTGACAGCAGCGTTTCTGGGCAGAGGCAGGAGGGTCGCTGGTGCTTGCTGGCCTCCAGTCTGGCTCCGGGTTTCACAGGAGACCCTGTCTCAGAGGAATCAAGTGGAATCTGATGGAGCAGGATGTTTGACGTCCTTCTCAAGCATGTGCCGACTTGCACATGTGTGCACACACCTCACACGCAAGTACACACACGTGGGAAAAAAGTGTGGCAGCACTCTTTGTGGAGGAAAACAGTAAAGAAAAATCTTTGCTTGTTGCTCAGTTCATTTATCCTAAAAAACTTTAAGCAACTGGAACCAGTCAGCAACGTGATATGAAATTTCAGTTTCAGTAGGTTTTGTTTTGTTGCAGGGCAGGGTGTCTTCGGAGAGAGCATCTTAAATGCAGGCCAGATCGACTTGGAAAAATCTTCCTGCCTCAGCCTCTAAAGTGCCAGGCTTAAGGATGTGTGCTGCCATGCCTACTTTCCACTTAACTTTCTTGACATCTAAACACAGATGAAGCATTTCTGATGCCACTGTATGCTTTGAACACAGATGAGTTCTAATCACAAATGAGATGCCAAATGCTGAAAAGTAGGAGTATGCATAGAAAATAAAGCAAAACCATTGGTTCCTATTTTTTTCCCCTGAGACAGTGGTTCTCTGAGTAGCCTGGGCTGTCCTGGAAATTGCTCTGTAGACTAGGCTGTCCTTGAACTCCAGGCTGACCTCAAACTCACAGAAATCTGTTTGCTTCTGCCTCCGAGTGTTGGGATTAAAGACCTGTATCACTACTACCTGGCTTGTTTCTAATTCTTTTAACTTTCTCTCTCTCTCTCTCTCTCTCTCTCTCTCTCTCTCTCTCTCTCTCTTTCTGTTTTTCTTGAGACAGGGTCTCACCATGTAGCTCTGGTTGACCCGGAGCTTGCTGTGTAGACCAGGCTGATCTTGAACTCACAGAGAAATGTGTCCTGAATGCTGGGGTGAAAAAAAATCTATTCAATTGTGAAGGGAAGGTGGGGAAGAACAGGAGGGGAAGGAGGGGGGACTGGAATTAATATGTTGTCAGGGATCAGTCTCCACAAAAACACCTGTTGCCAGGGTAGGGGGTGTGGGGATCAGAAGAATAGTAAAGGGAGGACGAAGATGTGAGTAAAAATAATAAAACTGAAACATAGGACAGTACCGGGAGGGAGTTCCAGTGAATGCTGAAATCGCCCGCATCTAATTTCCATTAGCTTTAAATACTCCGACCCCAAAAGGTAAGGGTAAGATAAAAAAAAAAAACTGCATTAACATGAGACAAGGAAATGAACAGACCAGTTGAAGGTTGCAGGCTACGTTCTTTATCTCCTTAAGGGAGCAGGGGCTTAGCTGGAGCTTAGACTTTTTGGGGTAGAAGCACATCTACTCTCTATTCCTGAAATACAAGGTCTGGATGTTGTCATTACCTGTTGACAATAAACTTGAGAGAGAAGAACTCTCTGGTCTAAGCTAGGTGGGACCTTTGTTTGAGGTAGAAACACATTAACCTTGAAGGAGCAGAGTAAGTTCCAACTCTCTGGCCTTGGGTCAAGGTGGAAATAGATTCACATTTTTGGGCCTCCACAATATGTAAAAAAATAAAATATGTAAAAAATAAAATATTGAAAAATAAAAATAAAAGAAAAAAATCTATGCTATCATAGTTTTTTTCTGATCATTTCTGATCCATTATGCTGAATACGTGCTAGGATAATATTCTGATAGAACAGATTACATATACTAAATCAATTTCACTCTAATGGTTTATTTTTAAAATACTGAATGGAGTTTGAATATAGGGTCCCAGGTCCTGCCAGGCAAGCAGTGTATCAATCAGCATTAACTTCAAAGTTTGTTTGTATTTATTTACTTACATTTATTTGCTTCTGTTTATTATTAGTGTAAGGGGTGTGTGTGCCACAGCATATGTGTGGAGGTCGGAGGGCAGCTTTTGAGAGTTGACTCCCTCCTTCCGGCATGGCTTCCAGGGTTGTGGCTCAGGCTAGGCTTGCACACCAGGTACTTTTGCCCTCTGAGTCTCTTCATTGCTTCTAAAGTTTAAAATCACACACCCGAATCAGATGTAGCGGCTTATGCCTGCAATGCCAATACTTCGAATGCTAAAGCAGAAGAATTGCCGTGAGTTGGAGTCCATATTGGGCAGCCTGGAATAGTGTGTGTGTGTGTGTGTGTGTGTGTGTGTGTGTGTGTGTGTGTGTGTGTGTGTGTGATGCCACATATGTGGAGGCCCGAGGACAACTTTCAGGAGTTGGTTTCTTCCCTTTAATATGTGAGTTCCAGGGATTGAACTCAGTTCATTAGTCTTGGTAGTAAGCACCTTTATTCACTGAGCCATCTCTCCAGCCCCAATTTATAAACTTTTTAAAAAGTGTATTATTGTTATTGTAACGACAGTCATAAAATTTGAGTCAAACTTAAAATGCATAATTAGTGTTTTGTGGTGCTATGATTGGAATGTGGGGCCTTGCATATGATAGGCAGGGGCTCTGCCACTGAGCCACACCCCAGTCCCTCACTGGGGGATTCTAGGCAGGTGCTCTATCATTGAGCCACACCCCAGCCCCTCACTGGGAGATTCTAGGCAGGTGCTCTACCACTGAGCCACACCCCAGCCCCTCACTGGGAGATTCTAGGCAGGTGCTCTACCACTGAGTCATACCCCAGCCCCTCACTGGGGGATTCTAGGCAGGAGCTCTACCACTGAGCCACACCCCAGTCTCTCACTGGGGGATTCTAGGCAGGTGCTCTACCACTGAGCCACACCCTAGTCCCTCACTGGGGGATTCTAGGCAGGGGCTCTCCCACTGAGTCACACATACTCTTGGCTGCAATCAATTAATCCTTTTGTCACATTTTATCTCAAATTACTTTCATAGTAAAAAAAATTAAATTGTCTAAAAATTTAGTCATGACTATTACACAAAATTAGACACATATATTCATTGTTTGTATCTGTCAAAGAAATGTTCAGCTTAATCTGAAAAAAAATTAGGTTATGCCACACTAGAAATAGAGCAACGGCCACAGTGAACACATGTCCTTGGCTAATGCGCCCAGGCAGATTGCAGAATGTTACAAAGGGTTCCTGAGCTGTTCGCTGCCACTTAGAATTTTCTTGCACTGAAAGAGAATTGCTTGATATTCAATGATCAAAGACACAAAATGGCTTGGGATTTAGGTTTCTCACCGATACCACATAACAGATGAAAGTATTAAACTTAACGCCCCAAGGGAAAGAAACGTTTATTTAGATCTTAGATATCAGGCTTAACATTTAATATTGAAATTGAATATTTTTCTTACTACAACAAACATTGCCTTGCACATTTTTCCTGAAATGAATCAGGGTACGCAAGGTTTTAATCATACCCAGCAGAGCTCCGTAAGCTGGTTACAGAGCTTTAAAGAAAACTTGAAGAATTCTTTGTCGATGTTGATAAATTTAAAAATACTTCTTGATTGATGTGCTATTCCTTTAAATTCAATATCGTTGAGTTGACACAAGAATGAATGATGGGTGTTATTTCACTTGGACGGCAGCAATTTAAGACTGATTATTTCAAGATCAAATCAATGCTTTCTTTTCTTTTCTTTTTTCTTTCTTTTTTTTTTTTTCTGAGACAGGATTTCTCTGAAGCTTTGAAGCCTGTCCTGGAACTAGCTCTTGTAGACCAGGTTGGCCTCGAACTCACAGAAATCCACCTGCCTCTGCCTCCCGAGTGCTAGGATTAAAGGTGTGTGCCACCACCGCCCGGCTCAAATCAATTCTTCTATGAAAAATGTGCTGGTGGGTCCATGAGATGGTTCTGCTGTTCAGTAAAGGCATTCACTGCCAAGCTCTACGACCTGAGTTCGTTCCTCAGATGGTGGAAGGAGAGATCCAAGCCTCGAGAGTTGTTCTCTGACCCTCACACAAGTGCACCCTCACAAAATAAATAAATAATCACAATAAAATGCTGAAAATTTTTCCTCATAATCTTTTAACACAGTTCTCATAACTAAAATTATTATTTTGTTTCTTGACCTCAAAATAATTTTCTCTAAAAAAATAATATTATGAGTCCGGAGAGATACTTCGACCGTTAAGACCATTTGTTGTTCTTGCAGAGGACCCAGGCTCAGCTGCCAGCACCAGCTGGTGGCCAACCATAATTCCAGTTCCAGGAGATCGGACACCCCTTCTGACCTCCATGGACACCAGACCCACACATGGCGCACAGCCAGACAAGCAAGCAAAACCTCATACATATAAAGTACAACAAACAAATTCAATTTTTTTTATGAAATAAGACTGGCTGGGTGTGGTGGCTCGCACCCAAAATCCTAGCACTTGAGAGTCAGAAGCAGAAATTTAATTTTTGTAAACTAGAAGTCAGTTGGGCTACAGTGTGTGATGTTGTTGTAACCAAACAAGACAAAATAAAGAATTCCATGTCAGAGGTTAAAGGCTGAGTGTGGTGTGCACCTTTCACATCAGCCCTCGGGAGGCAGAGGCAGTTCAGTCTCTGTGAGCTCAAGGCCAGCTTCCTCCACAAAATGAATTTCAGGACAGTGACTACACTGTGAAACTCTGTCTCAAAACAAAACAAACAAACAAGTAGTAAAATAAATTCAGAAGTTCAGATCCTCCTGCAGGTTCTTTTTCAGTGTTTGTAATAGGTATACATTTATATGTATTTTTAAATTTTTATTTTATTTTTAATTGTGTATGTGCATGCGTGCGTGCGTGCACATGAATGCAGTGCTTGCAGAGGCCAGATGAGGGCACTGTGAGCTACTGAATGTGGATGCTGGGAATTAAACTCAGGTCCTCTACAAGAGCAGTAAATGCTCCTAACTTCTGAGTCCCAAAATTGTTTAGAACAACAACAGCAAAAACTGATTAAAAATAAAATAACATTTCAGCTGACTAAAATTTTCTATTTTAATTTTCAAAATTTCTATTTTGACTACAGAGAAGAAACTTTCAACTCAATTTATTATATATTTTCCAAGAATGTCTTTTAATATTGGCTAGCTTATTTTGCACATATCTGGTACAAAGGCAGAATTTTCTGTTTTGCTTTGTTCTGTTTGCAGCCATGCTTGATGCATCGAGGAATTTGAAATACATTTCCTTCCAGTCTGTTGAGTCAGATTCTGCACCTCCACTTGGACCTGTGACCATAGAATTCCCCTTTGTTATTGTTTGGTTTGAACTTTTTTTAGATTTTACTTATTTATATTTTATATGTATGGGTGTTTAACCTTCATTATATAGTCATGCACTTCATTATATAGTCATGTACATGGCCCTCAAAAGCCAGAAGAGGGAATCTACCTGGAATTACAGAGGGATGTGAACTGCCACATGGGTGCTGGAAATTGAAACTTGGTCCTCTAGAAGAGTAGCCAGTGCTCTTAACCACTGAGCAACCTCTCCAGCCCAAAAATTCTCCTGTTAAACATGCAAAATTTGGGCATTCGGTCTGAGGATTCATGGAGACAGGATCTTGCCCACTTTGGTCTGAGGATTCAGTAGATGCTTAAGAATGTCACATTGCCAGCAGTCGCAAGCCAGACGCAGAGGAAACAAGATGAGAATGCCGTACTGAGGAAAATCTGAAGATTCCGTATAGGCCACCAGGAGAAGCCTCAGCAGGATGGCAGGCGGCAGTGACCCCATAATTCCGGAATTATCTGTCCATTGGAGCCTTGGGCCCATAGGTACCTTGAGGAACGACCACTGAAGGCTCTGCTCTACTTACACCTGAAGGAGTGTTCAACGGAGCTACAGCTCCCAACTACACCAGTTGAAGGAAAAGGGACCCCTCTGAAAGAGGGTCCACATGTTCCTACTGGAGGAACAGATGAGCAGACAACAGGGTGAGAATACACTCAACAAAATAAAGAGCAGTACAGCACCACCAGAAACTAGTGCTTCTACAACAACAAGACCTGAACATCCCAATACAGATGAAGCAGAAGAAAACAACCTTAAAAATAACTCTATGAAGATGATTGAGGCCATTAAAGAGGAAATAATAAATTCCGTTGAAGAAATGGAGGAAAAGGCAAGCAAAAACATTGGAAGAAATCAACAAATCCCTTAAAGAAAGTTAAGAAAAAGCAATCAAACAGATGAAAGAAATGGTTCAAGACTTGAAAACTGAAATAAAGGTAATTTTTAAAAAAACACAAACCGATGGAAATCTGGAAATGGAAAATCTGGGTAAAGGATCAGGGACTACAGATGCAAGCATAAACAATAGAATACAAAAGATGGAGGAGAGACTCTCAGGAGTTGAAGATATGATAGAGGAAATAGATTCATTGGTCAAAGAAAATGTTAAATTCAACATTTTTTTTTAACACAAAATACCCAGGAAATCTGGGACACCATGAAAAGACCAAACCTAAGAATAATAGGAATTGAAGAAGCATACAGAACACTGAATAGACTGGACCATAAAAAATATTCCCTCACCACATAATAATCAAAA
This sequence comes from Myodes glareolus, assembly GCF_982192425.1. NCBI lineage: Eukaryota > Metazoa > Chordata > Mammalia > Rodentia > Cricetidae > Myodes > Myodes glareolus. Next base: position 111,610,201 of record NC_142027.1, read on the forward strand.
CACTAAACACACAGAATAAAGAAAGAACATTAAGAGAAGCAAAGGAAAAAGGCCAAGTAACATATAAAGACAGACCTATCAAAATTACATCTGACTTCTCAATGGAAATAATGAAAGCCAGAAGGTCCTGGACAGACATTATGTAGACACTAAAAATGCAGGGGTGGTTCAACATATGAAAATCCGTCAATGTAATCCACCATATAAACAGACTGAAAGAACAAAAAAAAAACCCACATGATCATCTCATTAGATGCTGAAAAAGCCTTTGACAAAATTCAACACCCCTTCATGATAAAGGTCTTAGAGAGAGCAGGGATACAAGGAACATACCTAAACATAATAAAGGCAATATACAGCAAGCCAACAGCCAACATCAAAATAAATGGAGAGAAATTCAAAGCGATCCTGCTAAAATCAGGAACAAAGCAATGCTGTCCACTCTTTCCATATCTACATAGCACTTGAAGTCCTGGCTAGAGCAATAGACAACAAAAGGAGATCAAGGGGATACAAATTGGAAAAGAAGAAGTCAAACTTTCACTATTTGCTGATGATATAATAATATACATAAGTGACCCCCAAAATTATACCTGGAAACTCTTATGACACCTTCAGTAATGTAGCAGGATACAAGAGTAACAACAACAATAACAAAAAACCAGTAGCCCTCCTATATACAGATAATAAATGGGTTGAGAGAGAAATCAGAAAACCATCACTCTTCACAACAGTCACAAACAACATAAAGTATCTTGGGGTAACTCTCACCAAACAAGTGAAGGACCTGTGTGGCAAGAACTTTAAATCCTTAAAGAAAGAAACCAAAAGGCTGGAGAGATGGCTCAGAGGTTAGGAGCACTGTCTGCTCTTCCAGAGGTCCTGAGTTCAATTCCCAGCAACCACATGGTGGCTCACAACCATCTGTAATGAGATCTGGTGCCCTCTTCTGGCATCCAAGCATACATGGAAGGAATGTTGTATACATCATAAATAAATAAATCTTTTTAAAAAAAAGAAAAAGAAAAAAGTATTGTTAATTTCAAAATAAAATTAAAAAAAGAAAGAAATCAAAGAAGACATCCATCAGAAAATGGAAAGATTTCCCATGCTCTTGGATAGGTCAGAGTAGCATAGTAAAAATGGCAATCTACAGATTCAATGCAATATCTATCAAAACCCCAACAAAATCCTTCACAGATTTCAAAAGGACAATATTTAACTTTACACTGAAAACAAAAAACCCTGGATAACCAAAACAATCCCGTATAATAAAGGAACTTCTAGAGGCATCACCATCCCTGACTTCAAACTCTATTACAGAGCTACAGTAATGAAAACAGCTTGGTATTGGCATAAAAACAGACAGGAAAACTAATGGAATCTAATCAAAGACCCGGATATCAATCCACACACCTATGAATTGTGTGAGATTCCCTCTCTATATGCTGTGAATACCACTGGTTAATAAAGAAACTGTTTTGAACCTGTGATAGGGTAGAGCAGAGCTAGGCAGGGAAAACTAAACTGAATGCTGGGAGAAGGGAGTCGGAGTCAGAGAGAAGCCATGTAGCCCTTCCGGAGACAGATGCCAGAACTTTACCTGGTAAGCCACAGACTCGTGATGATACACAGATTAGTAGAAACGGGGTAAATTAGTATTTAAGAGCTAGTAGTAGTTTAACTAATATAGTTGAGGTTTTGTGTTTTTTGGGTTGGTTTTTTTTTTTTTGGTTATTTTTTTGTTTTCGGTTTTTCGAGACAGGGTTTCTCTGTGGCTTTGGAGTTTGTCCTGGAACTTGCTCTTGTAGACCAGGCTGGCCTTGAACTCACAGAGATCTGCCTGCTTCTGCCTCTCAAGTCCTGGGATTAAAGGCATGTGTCACCACCGCTTGGCTCATAATTAATATAGTTTCTATATGGTTATTTCAGGAGTCTGGATGGCCGGGAACAAGCAAGCAGCCTCTCATACAACATATGAACACTTGATTTTTGATAAAGAAGCTAAGATTATAAAATGAAAAGAAGGAAGACATATTCAACAAACAGTGCTAGCATAACTGAATGCCAGCAGGTAAAAGAATGCAAATAGATTCATATCTATTGACATACACAACACTAAAGTACAAATGGGTCAACGACCTCAATATAAAACCAACCACACCAAACCCCATAGAAGAGAAAATAGGAAGTATACTTGAACATATTGGCACAGGAGACTACTTTCTAAATATAACCCCAATAGCACAGACACTGAGAACAACAATTAATAAATGGGACCTCCTAAAACTGAGGAACTTCTGTAAAGCAAAGGACATGGTTAACAAGACAAAAACAGCATCCTACAGAATGGGAAAAGATCTTTACCAACTTCACATCCGACAGACGACTGATCTCCAAAATATACAAAGAACTCAAGACATTAGATATTGGGCTGGAGAGATGGCTCAGTGGTTAAGAGCACTGACTGCTCTTCCAGAGGTCCTGAGTTCAATTCCCAGCAACCACATGGTGGCTCACAACCATCTGTAATGAGATCTGGTGCCCTCTTCTGGCGTGCGGGCATACATGGAGGCAGAATGTTGTATACATAATAAATAGATCTTTAAAAAAAAGAAATTAGACATCAAAAGACCAAATAATCCAATAAAAATGGGGTAAATGGGGTACAGATCTAAACAGAGAACTCTCAACAGAGGAATCTCCAATGGCTGAAAGACACTTAAGAAAATGTTCAACTTCCTTAGCCATCAGAGAAACACAAATCAAAACAACTCTTGAGTTTCCATCTTACATCTGTCAGAATGGCCAAGATCAAAAACACCAATGACATCTTATGGTGGAGAGGTTGTGGGGTAAAGGGAACACCGCTCCGTTTCTGGTGGGGGTGTAAACTTTAATAGTCACTTTGGAAATCAGTATGGCAATTTCTCAGAAAATTAGGATTACATCCACCTTAAGACCCAGCAATACCACTTTTGAGCACATACCAAAAGGATGCTCAATCATACCACAAGGACATTTGCTCAGCTATGTTCATAGCAGCATTATTCATAATAGCCAGAACCTGAAAACAACCAAGATGCCTCTCAACCGAAGAATGGATAAGGAAACTGTGTTACATTTACACAATGGAGTACTACACAGTGGAAAAAATAACAACATCTTGAGATCTGCAGGCAAATGGATGGAACTAGGAAAAAAAACACACTGCGTGAAATCCCAGAAAGACAAATATAATATGTACTCACTCATAAGCGATTTTAGACATAAAGCAAAGGGTAACCGGCTTACAGTCCACAACCCCAGAGAACCCAGGCAACGAAGATAGACATACATGGATCCACCTAGGAAGGAAAAAAGGACAAGATTTCCTGAGTAAACTGGGAGAGTGAGGGCAGGGGAAAGAGTGGAAGGTGAAAGGGGAGGAAGAAAGAGGAATGGGAAAAACATACAGCTCAATAAAAACAAAAACAAAAATTGCAAAATTTAGGTAGTGATATAACTTAGTTGGTAGAGTGCTTGCCTAGTTTTCATGAAGTCCTGGGTTTCATTCCCAGCACCACATAGACCAGGCATAGTCTGTGGTGCATGCCTGTCATCCCAGCACTTGGGCGGTGGAGGCAGGAGAAGCAGGAGTTCAAGGTCATCCTCAGCTCGTAGTGAGATTAAGGTCAGCCTGAGCTATAGGAGAACCCTGATCAAAATAAAGAAAAAACATACTTTGTATGTTATATAGTCTGGCTGTGTGTGACAGGGTTTACACATTGATGTTGAATTCTTTTATGTCCTTGTTGCTTTCTGACCACTTGTTCTACTGAGAGGAACATTGAAATTTCCAACCAGAACACTGAATTTTTTCTGTTTCTCCTTTAAGTTCTGTCCATTAGGGCTTCATGAATTTGAGGTTCTGCTTTGAGTTATAGTGTATGTTTAAAACTGTAGGACCAGCAAGATGACTCAGGGTAACAGCGTTTGTCATACAAGTTGGATAACCTGAGTTCAAGCCCTAGATTCTACACAAAGGTAAAGGAGAGAATCTTAGTGGGGAATTAACTCCCTAAGTTGTCCTGTAATCTCCATATATGTGCCAGGACATGCATGCACCCTACACACATGTCATACCTACCCACACCCTAATAATAAATAAAGTAAACTAAAAGTGCTATATTGGTGTTTCTTTATATTTTTTGACACAGGGTTTCTTTGTGTAACAGCCCTAGCTGTCCTGGAACTCACTCTGTAACCCAGGCTGGCCTCAAACTCACAGAGATCTCCCTGCTTCTGCCTCCCGAGTGCTAGGACTAAAGGCATGTGCCACCACCACTGGCTGGTATTTCCTTGTTATATTGCATTTTAATTAATTAATTTTTAAAAACTTACTTATTTTTATTTGTGTGTGTGTATGTGTGTGTATTGTGTGTGTGTGTGTGTGTGTGTGTCACTTGAATGCCTGATGCCTGTGAAAGCCAGAAAAGGCATTGGATCCCCTAGAGCTGGAGTAACACAGATAAACCAACATGTGGGTGCTAGGAATCAAACCAGGTCTTCTGTAAGAGCAGCCTCTGCTCTGAACCACAGAGCCATCTCTCTATATACACACAATGTATATACACTACATATGTGTGTGTGTGCATGTGTGTATGTGTGTGCGTGCGCGCGCGTGCGCGTGTGTGTGCTTGCTACAGTGTGTAAGTGGAGGTTAGAGAATGACTTGCAGGAATCAGTACTTTTCGACCATGTAGGTTCTGGGTATTGGACTCAAATCATCAAGCTTGGTGGCAAGCACCTTTACCCGCTGAACTGGGTCCCCTTTACATTGGGTTTTTATCATCACATAATATCTATTTTTATTCAAATTATAATTTTTCTCTAATAAATGTTTTTTTCTGACATTAACACAATCGCATCACTCTTCTTTTAATGTTCACACAGCATATCTTTTTTGATTCTTGAATTTTTTAAAATTACTTAAAGTAATTTTAAAAGTCATGCCCTTAAAAGAAAAACTTGCCTGGTAGTCTTTGCCTTTTAAGTTGGTGTGTTTAGATCATTTATATTTCTTGTGATGATTGACAGGCTTCGTTAGAGTTTATCATTTTGTGCGCTGTTTTCTGTTTGCTTCATGATTTTTATCTTCATTCTTTAAGACTTTTAATCACTTTTTTACTTATTTATTGTGTGTGCTTATGTGTGTATGTATATGCATGCCGTGATGAATGTGTGAAGGTCAGAGGACAACCCGCAGGAGTTGATTCTCTCCACGCATTTTGCGGGTCGTAGTAATTTAGCTCAGATTATCCAGTTTGGCAACAAGAGTCTTTACTTGTTGAACTATCTCATTGGGTCGCTCTTTCGTTTGAGTTGATTGGACATTGGACATTGCTATAGTGGCATTTCATTTGGTATTTTAATAAATAAAGCTTGCCTGAGGATCAGAAAACTAAAACAGCCACACTGACCAGCCTTACAGGCCAGGCAGCAATGACAGACACCTTTAATCCCAGTAGCTGCACTAGCTTGCCATAGAAACCAGGCAGTAATGGTACACATTCTTAATCCCAGAACTAGAGAGGATTATAAAATGGGAGGAGACAGCGCTCAGTCTCAGTCTGAGGTTTCCTGGAGGCAGGATCTCCATTTTCAGATTGAGGTTGAGGTAAGAGCCAGTGACTGGTTGCTCTGTTTTTCTGGTCTTCAGGTTGAACCCCAATATCTGTCTCTGAATTTTTATTAATTTGCATCATATTGCTTAATGTTTAATTTTATTTTTGCATAGTAGGATATTTAATGGTTTCTCTAAGAATCTCTCTCTTTAGCTATAAGCATACATACATAGGTATTAAAAAATAGATGTGCTTGCTAGAAAATCAGTCAATAAAGCAATTACATTCACTACATTACATGTATTATAAATTATATTATATTATACATGTGTGTATATATGTACAAAAGTAACACACTCATTCATATATACACTATATACTAGAATGTGTACACACATTATTACACACTATATACACCAAACTTTTTATATTCAGCTTAGAATTAATATTTTATCAGTTCTAGTGACAGATAGGAAACTCATTGCCATGTAAGTCCATCCCCCCAAGGTTTTCTATGTTATGCTGCTAACATGTGTTTTGTCTGAGACACGAAAAACTGTCTAAGAATCTAAAGCAGTTCTAAAATAAAGCCAAGTTTAAAATTGTTAGACGGTTTCATAAATTTTGCTTTCAATACCCATACCTATTTTTTTAAGATGTATTTATTTATTATGTATACAACATTCCTTCCATGTATGCCTGCATGCCAGAAGAGGGCGCCAGATCTCATTATAGATGGCTGTGAGCCATCATGTGGTTGCTGGGAATTGAACTCAGGACCTCTGGAAGAGCAGTCAGTGCTCTTAACCTCTGAGCCATCTCTCCAGCCCCCATACCTATTTTAAGATTACTTAGTGTGCGCACATGCGTGTGTGTTGGAGGAGTGCGTGTGTGCTACACACCTGTATGAGGTCAGAGGACAATGGTGTGCAAGCAGACTCTCTCCTCCCACCTTGTTTTTGAGGCACAGTCTCTCTTGCTATTTCCGGAGCAAGCGTCCAAAGGAAGCCTTCTGTCTCTGTCTCTCACCCTACTGGAGGAACGCTGGAGCGGGACTGTGGATGCAGGCACTGCCTCTGACTTTTCTATGTGGTGTCTAGAAATGGACCTAACGTCAGAGTTGCCCAGCAAGTGCTTTTGATCCACTGACCATACCTCCAGCCCTTGAGTGTCTGTCATACATGTTTCAAAGAACCTAAGAGTAAAAAGTAAAAGAGAAATAGCATCTCTTACTCAGTTGTTTGTTATGTCTGTTACTTTTGCTAGCTTATCCCTAAGGTTCTTAAATCCCCTCTGGGACTAGTTTTTGTCCTGTATGAAAATAACTTTTCTTTTCATCTCTTCCAGTGCAGTTCTGTTACTGCTGATGCTCTTGATTGTTTTTCCCTTAACCTCAAAATATCTTTATTTCACACTCACTCTTGAAAGACATTTCATTATATGCAGGTAGAATTGTGGATTCACAATTTTTATTTATTTTTTTCTCTCCATTTTGTAGTGCTGAGAATTGAACTTGGGACTCCATGCATGCTAAGCAATTACCCTACCACTGCACTACCTTCTCAGCTCATACACCGATCTTTCAACACTAAAATATGTTACTTGTGGCCCTCACGGCTTCAGAAGATAAATCCTTAGTCATTTAAATACTGCCTTGTACATGACTTATAATTTTTCTCTGGTTGCTTTGCAATATTTTCTTTGACTTTGGCCTAATTATGACCTGTCAAAACTGACTCCAACAGGTTACCCGCTGACCTCCACCATCATGATGTGTTCACAAGCACATAACACATAATAAATAAATGTAATAAAAAAATTTTGACAGTGTAGCTCTGGCTAGCCTGGAACTTACTATGTAGACCGGGATGACCTCTGCCCTCCAAGTCTTGTGTGACACTATTCCTAGGGGAATGTAAATAAAAGTACTCACCCCAGATGGGGAGCTAGCAACAGAGCAAAATAAGGACATCACCAAGTGCAACTTGGTGAGCCAGTGAGTTTAAATGGGGTTACTCATGAGAATATGGGTAAGGGGTTACTTGAAGAAACAGATGGGGGCCAGAGAGATGGATCAGTCATTAAAGGCTAGGTTCATAACCAAAAAACAAGAAACAATTAGGACTCAAAGACAATTGCATCACCAAAGCTCAACCCAAGCATGTGTGACAAGCTCACAAAAGCTGGAAACTTAGAACACATTGCACAGCAGTTCAACAGGTGGGAGAGTGTCTTTCCAGGCACCTCTGCTAGCCTGATCCCCCTCTAGGCATCTCAACTTGCCTGAGAATTGTCTCCCAGTAGTTCTTATAGCTTATATACATGAACATAGAGGAAGGCGTCTAGAGAGTCTAATCAGTTTCAGGGTCTTCCTGAAGCTATCTGAGTTGTCTTAAGGAGCTTTCCTGTATCCTGGAAGGTTTCACTTCCCCTTAGACTATCCCATTGTTTCTCATTTGTGTAAACATTCTGTGTCTTAGTGAGTGTCCCTCCAAAATGGAAGGTTTTAATCTTGGGAGGAAGTATTTGTAACACCCAGTGCTGAGATGAAAGGCAAGGGCCACCACACCCCGAATAGCAATTCTTTTCCTCTAAAGTTTTAGATCCTTTTAAACTTACTGAGACTGATTTTGTGGCCCAGAATTTAGTCTTGTTTCCTTGGTGAATTTTCCATTTATACATGAACTCTTCTACTGTTATTAGGTGTGTGGCTCCAGAAATGTCCTCCAGGCCAGTTGACAGTATTGTTCAAATCTTCTATTCATTACTGATGGCCTGTCTTCATCCTACAAATGGCTGAAGTTTCCAAAGACAGTTGTTGACACAGCTGTTTCTGTTTGGAATTTTTTGCTTCTATGTTTTCAGTCTCTTTCCCTAGGAACATAAACATTGAGAATTGTTCGAACCATTTGATGAACTAACCTTTATTATTGTGACCTGAACTTTCTCATTGCTGGTATCATTCTTTATCCTGAAATATAGTTTGATAATTATTAATTTAACCACTCTGGCTTTGCTTTGACTAGTGTTAATGTGATGTACTCTTACTTTTAAAAATATTCAATAACATTTTTATGTTGCGTGTCTGTGTGTGTGCGCACACGTGCGTGCGCTCATGTGCGCGTGCACACATGTGCACACTAGCAGATGTGTTTAGGTCAGAGGTCAAAATACAGGATTTTGTGTTCCTTCCACCTTGTCTTGGGGATCAAACTTGGTTCATCAGGCTTGGTAGTGCTTTTACCTATGGTATCATCTCTTTAGCTCCTTTCCTTTCCTTTTAACTTATTTGCATCTTATATCGATCTTGGTTTCTTGTAGGCAGCATATCTGGGGCTCATTCTGACAATCTCTGCATTTTATGGAGACATTCTGAGGATCACTTTAGAAATTTTTCTATAAGGGTATAAGGAAAAATGCTTTACAGTTTATGGGTCACACCTGGTCTTCACTGATTTCTCTTCTCTCTCCCCTTTTCCACTTTAAACACTATGACATAGGCATGCCTTCATCAGCCAATGGCCACCTGAGTATATGTTGCAGGCATTGTTTGGTCTCTAGACTACAATTTGCTAATTGTTTACAAAAACTATTTACATTTTATGTAATTATTGATAAAGTGGGGTTTAGATCTTCTCTTTGGATATCTGACTTCTTGGTATCTTGTTCATCTTTAATTTTTTGCATTCTTTTCAATTGATTATAATGCTTATAATCCACTCAATCTCATCCTTTAGTTTGTTCTTGTTTTGTAGCAAAGTCCACCAAGCAGAAATATTTCCATACTGGAGGCCATCCATCACGATTCAGGATGTAAACAACTCACAAGTCTCAAAAGGCTTCTGAGGCTTACAAGATTCACAAGCTCCCACCCTCTCCAAAGCTATATAAACGGTAAGTATTGATGGAGAGAGAGAGGAGACTGTGAACTGTCCAGCTGCTTGCAAGCCCTGCATAGAGTCTCAGGGGTCCAGCTTTCATATGTGGTCACCCATTATGGGGTACACTTTCAATGATGCAGAGATCATTGAGTCATTCCTGCCTTGTGAGTATCCCAAATAAACTCATTGGTTTGCCAATTTGGACTTTGATGGTTCTGTGGTTCCCTATCTTAGATAAGGAGAGATTTGTTCGTATCACCCTCAGAAAAGTCACACAACAGTTAGGTGTATCGTAGGCTTTTTTATATTTGGCGATTCATTTAGGGATGATAGCAAGCATCTTTAACATTAATCTCCTTTCAAGGAACATTCTCTTTTCACATACTGTGTAACACCATGCGCAATATTTCTCTCCACCCAGACTTAGATATTTTCTTGTCAAATGTCTGGTTCCTGTAGGTTATGAAGCTCCAGAAAATTACCATCATTTGTGCATTAAATGGTCATTTGACTTTTGTAAACATGTGAGAAAAACCCAACAAAGGTCACTGGGAACTGGAAAGATAGCTCACTCAGTAAAGTGCATGTGGTACTTTGTGGGGATTTGAGTTCAATCTCAAGAACCCACATAAAAGACTGGGGCATGATGACATGTGTCTGTAGCCCCAGAAGCCAGGACAGAAGTCCTGAAAAAGAATATAAGGCTAATTGTGTTTCTAGTTTTAACTCTGTTGTGTACTGTGTATGTGGTTGGATGTGTGCACATGTGTGCATATGTGTGTTTGTGTCTGTGTATGTGTGTGTCAGCGTATGGATGTGTGTGTATGTGCCTGTGTATGTGTGTGTCAGCGTATGGATGTGTATGTGCCTGTGCATATGTCTGTATGTGCTTGTGTATGTGTGTGCATGTGTATGGATATGTATGTATGTGTGTGTTGTGTGGATGTGTATATATGTGTGTGGATGTGGTCAATCAGAGCATTGACTGATTTAATAATGAAAGTCTCAAATCCAAATGTGAAGCTCAGCAGCTCAGAAAGAGATTCTTCTGGAAGTTTCAATTTTCGGTGCATTTTTGCTGTTGTTGTTTCCATATTAAAAAAGATAGTGATTGCTGGACACGCCTGGTGATCCAAGTTCAGTCCCCAGAACCCAAGCAAATGGGGGAAGGAGAGGACTGACCCCACAGGCCTATCCTCTAACCTCCACATGTGGGCCGTGGCATGCGGCCCAGTAATAAATAAATAACTGAACACAGCTGCATGCCTGCAGGTGTGCGTGTAGATCAGAAATCAACCTTGGTGCTGTTCCTCAGGCACCGTTCACCGTGGCCATCTTGAGAGATAAGGCCCCTCACTGGCATCTGGAACTTACTGTTTTATCTAGTGTAGATGTTCAACAAGTCCCAGGGACAACTAGTAGGAGTTGGTTCTCTCTTTCCACCATGTGGGTCCTTGGGGATCAAACTTCAGGCTTGATAACAAATTCCTTTACCAGTTGAGCCATGATGCTGGCCCCACATTCCTTGTAAAAAAATTTTTTTCTTAATTTTCTTATTGGATTATTCATAGTCCCCAAGTTCATTCTTAATTTTTGTATATTTATCTTATATTCTATAATTCTCCTGACATCATTAATTAGTTCGTGTGTGTGTGTGTGTGTGTGTGTGTGTGTGTAAACTTTAAGATTTTCTATATATGAGGTCATATCATGTGTTAATAGAGCTATATTTCACCTTTTCCTGTCTGGATACCTCTATTTATTTCTTTTGCCTAATTACCCTAGATAGAATATCTAATACAATCCAGAATGCACATGAAATACAGAAATACACAGACACTCTGTCCTGTCTTGGTCTTTGGGGAAGATTTTCCATCTCTCATCATCGCATATGAAGTTAACTGTGGGTTTTGGTTGTTGGTTTCTAACTAAATCTACCATATAATCCAGTTATCCCACTTCTGATTTATATATCCAAAGGAAATAAAATCAGGATACCAAAGCCATCCCTGCATGCCCATGTTTATTGTGGCGCCATTTGCAACAGAAAATAGCTCACATATGAAATCAATCCAGGTGCCCATCCATGGATGAATGAACAGAGAAAATATCATATATATTCACAACAAACCACTTACTATTCACCCATGAAGAAGAACGAGCCAGGACTGTCGGTGCAGGGTTTTCAGCCCAGTCATTTGAGAGGTTGAAGAAATAGGATGTCAAGTTGAAGCTCTGTCTGGGATATACAGAGGGAATACAAAGCCAGCCTGAGTAACCTACTAAGATTCTGTCTCAAAATGAAGAATAGAAAGAGGTCTGGGGCTGTAGCTCAGTGGTATAACACCTCCCTAGAATCCCCCAGTGAGGGCCTGCGGGACATGGATTAGAGATGGAGCCTGCTTAGAACCCCTTTGCCTTCCACTGGGTTGCCTTGCCCAGCCTTGATATGAAGGTTTGTGCCTAGTCTTATTGTAATCTGTTATGCCCTGTTTGGTTGATATTCCTGGGAGGCCTTCCCTTTTCTGAAGGGAATCAGAGGAGGAGTGGATCTGGGGGAGAGGGGAGGTGGTGGGGAGACTGGGAGCCGTGGAGGGAGGGCATGCCGTGGTCTGATGTAACGCGTAAGAGAAGGGTGGGGAGAACAACAGTAATCCATTCATGATGTGGGCCGTCATGACCTCATCAGCTCCCATGAAGACCCATCGTTGCTGTTTTAGAAACTAAGGTTCTAGCATATGAAATTTTTGGGAGAACATCCTATCCATGGCATCTATCCCTAACCTCCAAAACTCATGTCCTTGGTGTGTGTGTGTGTGTGTGTGTGTGTGTGCATGCGTGAGTGTGTGTGTGTGTGCACATGCATGTAGGCATGTAATGGGAGTGTTTTCAAGTGAATGTGCAAGAACATGTGCATACATGTTGAGGCTAAAGGTCAACCTTCAGTGTCGTTCCTCAGGACTTCACCCACCTTGTTTTTAGGGGGAGGACCTCTCATTGGACTAGAACTTGCCAAGTAGGTGAGCTTGATCGACCAGTTCAGGCCTGGGTACACCCTAAGAATCTACCTGCCCCCACCTCCCCAGCACTGCGGTTATAAGTGTGTGCCATTACTCTTGGCTTTTTTTTCCCCCACAGACCTGAGAGATGGAAATCAGGCATGTTACTGACTAAGCCATCTCCCCAGCCCCACATGTCCTCCTTAAACAATACAAAATATGTTCGTTCTATCCCCAGTGTCCCACAAGTCTTAACTTGTTCCAGTATCAGCTAGAAAGTTCAAAGCCCAAAGTCTCATCTGAATCAGATATGGATGGGGCTCAAGGCATGATTCATCCCCAGACTAAGGCCTTTCCAGTTGTTGGCCCGTGAAATCAAAATAAGCTATTTTCTTCCAAAATACAGTGGTGGGACTAGGATATTCCTACACCGAGAGGGAAAAACAAGTAAGAATAAAGACGTTGAGTGTGATTCATGCATGAAGGAGGTAGGGAGAGGAGAACTGAGAGTTCAAGGTTATCCTTGACAGTAACTGTTAGGAATATTTCTAAGAGCTTCTCTGCCAACGCAGAATAACTCCAATCAGACCAAATTAGACCGAATTAAAAATGCCCGCATTTACTAAATGCCACACTCCCGGTTGGACCGGGACAGCATGGCAGGGAGAGGAGTCCACACAAACCCCAGAGACCATGTCTTTCTTCTCTGGGCAGCCACCTAAATACCCTGTGGGATGGTCCTGAACCTCCCAGGGGAGGGGTCAGCGCTTGACAGGCTGGGAGCTGGAGTCTGGACCAAGGCAACTCCGAGGTCAGGGGCTGGGTGACACTTCCAGTCATCGGAGACTTCTTGGATATAGGGGTGTCGGAAGGCTAGGGTCTCACTTTCAATCAAAAAGTAACTTCAAGACCAGCCTGGGCTACTTGAGATCCTCTCTTGAAAACAGTCTCAGTAAGGGTACAGTGGTGCACTTGTAATTCCAGAGACTGAAGCAAGAGGATTTGAAAATTCAAGGCCAGCCTGGGTTACCTAGCAAGGCTTTGTCTCAAAAAACCAAACAAGAGCTAGGGAGGTATCTGATTTGGAAAGAAGTTTCCATGCAAACATGAGGACCTGAACTTGATTCCAGCAGCCATGTATGTTATGGCACAGGTATTGGGTTCATGCGGGCAGTGAAAAGAATACTCAGAGACACCTTAAGAATGAATTTACCTTGGGCTGGAAAGATGGCTCAGCGGTCAAGAGTACTGGCTGCTCTTGCAGAGGTCCTGAGTTCAATTCCCAGCACCCATATGGTGGCTTCTAAATATCTGTAGTAAGATCTGGTGCCCTCTTCTAGAGGACAGGCATATATGCAAGCAGACCACTGTCTACATAATAAATAAATAAATAAATAAATAAATAAATAAATAAATAAATCTGTTTTTTAAAATTCTAAAAAAAAAAAAAAAAAGAATGAATTTACCCTTTCTTGACTGCAGAGGGGTCCAGTCTCAGAACCGAACCACCCTCCCTTCCCTTCGTTGAGGGCTTCTGTTTTGTTCTCTAATTTGCACCTTAGTCAGTTGATTTCCTTATGCTCAAAACAACCCGAGGAAGCTTCCAAAGGGGCAATGCAAGTGTAAATTCTTGATAAAGGGGCTACCATGGTTCTGAGTTCCCTCCACAGCCAAGATTTGCACAGTCTTTGTATCCTTGGGAAACTCAAGATTCACGTATGTCGAGAAGAGAAACAAAAAGGTATCAACCAAACAAAAGATGGACTAGGACCAGGGACTAGCACCCTGGAGCCAGGCCAGGAGTAGCCCAGCGGGGATGCTCCCACACGTGTAAAAGCTTGTTGCGTAGCATAAGTCTGTAACTCCAGTGCTGGGGACTTGGAGACAGGCAGATCCCAGGTACTTGTTAGCCCACCCACCTAGCTGGATTGGTGAGCTCTGCTTTTAGGGATAGACTCTATCAAAATTCAGGTGGCAGGGGCCAGAAAGGTGACTCAGCCGGTGAAGGGGCTGACTGAGTATATATAACAACTGATGTTCAATCCCGGAATCCCACGGTGGAAGAATGAAATCAACTCCCAAAACTTGTCCTCTCACTTCCATACACGTGCCTTGGCATCCTGCCTGCACTCACACATACACTTCATAGACTCACACACGCAAAATAAGAACAATAAAAAACATTTAAAAATGAATGTGGTCAGTGATTGAGGAAGATACCTACCACTCAGCAGTTACTCTTGCTGCATTTGCACACACTTGTGCGTGCACACGCTCACACACATATACCACACGTACATTCACACACAAACTCCACGTGGAGATTTAGTTTACCAAAGAGCCCTTGTTCCATGGGCCTCAGCCCATACACCTGTTCTCCGAGTCATTGTCTCACACTGACAGCTTTCATAGGTGTGCATAGCACACTGGTGGCCCTATAGTTTTCCACTGTGGGACAGCTCCCATGGCTCCACTAGTCACTGTCCAAGCGGGGACTGTCTATTATAGTGGTATATTAGCTGTGTTTTAATAAATAAAGTTTGCCTGAAGCTCAGTGCAAAGTAACCACACTAGTCAGCCATTGAGGCCGGGTGGTGGTGGGGGCACGCCTTTAATCCCAGCACTAGAGAGGAGTATAAAATGGGAGGAGACAGGTTTCACTCTCAGTCTCAATCTGAGGATTCATGGAGGCAGGATCATGCATTTTCGGTCTGAGGTAGAGGTAACAGACAGTGGCTGGCTGCTTTGCTTTTCTGATCTTCAGGTGGAACCCCAATAGTTGTCTCTGGGTTTTTATTATTTGTGCTACATTTGGTGCCCAATATTTGGGGTACAAATTTATGGAAAAAAAATTGCCAATTGCTATACAGTCACTGGCATAGGCCAAAGCAACAAGCAGCTGGAGTCACTGTGGAATCACCCCACCAACTAGGGTTTTCTTTTTTCTCTCCTGGCAAGGTTCCCTCTGAACCTCCTTCTCAGGCTGCTGCCAAACTAGGTAGCTGCCTTGAAATCCAGTCAGGCCTTTATTGATCTATGTAGCAGCAATAAGCCTCACATCTTCATTAACATCATCGGTAGATTTGGTAAGACAATTGGGAATTCTTAAAGGGAAGAATTAGTTAAAAGAGTTTTTCCCACATTACAAAGTAGGAAAAATCATTATAATGGAGGGATTTGGGTCTCTATATGAAAATATGCTGGACAGTTTGAAAATTGGATGATTAAATGAGAGGATCCCTGATTTAGATGCGATTTATGTAATCTTAATTGTAAACATTATCACCATTATTGTTTTTTGTTTTATCACTGAAAAAGTTGGTTAATCTGAGTGCTAAGATACAAGCCTTAGAAAAACCTAGTAAAACAGATCACAGAGATATTCAAATCCAGAGAGAGAAATTTAATGGGTACCAATTTCAGCATTGTTTCATAAGGTTAGAGAGGAACAGCCTAAAGTTTTCAGACAACTAACCTTAATGTATCCAGTAACCTTACAGGAATTGTCAAATGGCAGGGGCTCTGTTACAGCTAACTGAAATTCTGTGCCAATGTTAGATTTAAGGAGATTCAAGGATGCAATAGTCTCATATGGCATACATTTACCTTTTGTGAAGCAAATGTTAAACTCATGGTTGGTTTGTAATAGAATTATTCCTAAAGACTGGATAGAACTGGTTAAAGGTGTTTTAGAGCCTGGTCCACAATTACAGTGGAGTACCTGGTTCAGAGAAGAGGCTAAGATTATTGAACAACTTTCCTAGTTCTTGGATTACAAGCACTCACCACCATGTATCTTTTACTGTGGGTTCTGAGGTTTAAACTCAGCTTCTCCATGCTTGCAAGACAAGGACTTTACCAGTTAAAGCCTTCTCTCCAAACCACAATTCAAGACATTTCCTAATTCTCTAATATTATGATTTGCCTCCATGGAGTATATTAGCTTCTTAGAAGCACATTAATTTTTCTGATGTTTGGTGAGATGCTTTGGAGCTCATCTTATTTCTTTTCTCTCACAAATTTTGAGAGAAGGTCATTTGAGACATGTAGTAAGGAGTTGTGGGCAGGCCTGCTTTTCGCCTCACCCAGCTCCCGCACGGCTAGCTTAGTCCCAGAAATAACAACTAATTTTCTGTCCTATCAAAGAGCCAAGGCAGTCTCTTTATTGACCAATGAAAATAACACAATAGACAGATAACCCTCCTCCATCAGAGACAGGGTCTCACTATGTAACTCTTACTGGCCTGGAACTCTGTGTAGACCAGGTAGCTCTGACTCACAGAGATCTACCTGCTTTTGCTTCCTGAGTGCTGAACTTAAAGGCATGTGCCATTCACACAGGAAACGTGTATATATTTACTTATAAGTAAAATATTTTTATTTATATGCATGTGTTTGTGTTTGTGTGAATGGATATCGTGTGTGTGTGTGTGTGTGTGTGTGTGTGTGTGTGTGTGTGTGTCTGCCCCTGAGGCCATCAGAGGATGTTGGATCACCTCGAGTTGAGGTTACAGGTGACTGTGAGCTGCCTCATGTGGGTGTTGAGAGCCTCAGATATTCTGTGAGAGCAGAACCCTACTCTTAACCATTGAGTCATCCCTTTAGCCCCTCGTTCTCTCATATTTTTTTTTAAAAAAGTTCATTTTACATTTGGTTATGTGTTTGTTGTGTGCACACTCAAGTGTGAGCACTTGATCCAAAGTCAGAGAACAGTTTGTGGGAGTTCTGTTCCGCTGGGGAGGTCCTGGGGACCAAATTCAACTGCTCAGGCTGAGCCAAGAAAGCCCCTTTACCCAAGAGCTGTCACACTGGCCCCGAGGACCCTATATTGACCCTGCCCATGACTGTGAGTGTTGCTCCTGTCTCCAGCTCCCACCTCACCACAGCAGTACTGGAGTTAGAGTCCAGCCGCTGCACCTGACTTTTTACATGGGTCTCGGGAGTAGAACTCAGGTCCTCGGGCTTGCATCGAGAGTGCTTTTACCCGCTGAGCCATCTTACCAGTCCACCTGTATTGTGGAACATTAGTTTAAGGTGTGTTACTTTTGTTTACCCTATGGAATATTTGTTTAATGACGCAAAGATGTGTTGCTTTCTTTACCTTGCATTTGTTTAACTCTGTGAAGCTGTGTTACTTTGCCTGTCTAAAACACCTGATTGGTCTAACAAAGAGCCAATAGCAATGGTGAATGGCCAATAGCAACGCAGGAGAGAGAAATAGGTGTGGATGCCAGGCAGAGAGAATAAACGAGAGAAGGAAGGGAGGAGGAGGGAGGAGAGGAAGAGAGGAGGACTCCAGGGATCAGCCACATAGCAGCACAGCCAGACATGGAGTAAAAAGGAAAGAGAGGTATATAGAACAGAAAAGGAAAAATCCTGGAGACAAAAGGTAGATGGGATAATTTAAGAAAAGCTGGCTAGAAACAAGTCAAGCTAAGGCCAGGCATTCATAAAAATAAGTCTCCATGTATTTATTTGGGAGCTGGGTGACAGGTCCCCAAAGAGCAAAGAGGAAAAAACTACACAGCTGTTTTAATTGCAGATGTCTAGGTTGACAGCTTTCCCCAGCCCTTTTATTATCCCCCACTCCCCAGCTTTTAATACGAGTTGTCACGTGGGTGATAGGAATCAAACAGGTCCTCTGGAAGAGCAGCCAGTGTTCTTGACCCCTGAGCCACCTCTCCAGCCACGCAGCAAGACTCTTAACCTCAGAGCTGTCTCTCCAGACCGTCTACATTATTTTCGGAGACAGGGCTCTCACTGAACCTGCTATTCACTGGTTCAGCTAGCCTGGCTGGCTGGTGAGCCCTGGAGAGCATGTTTAGTGTACGGAGTACCCTAATGGCAGACCAAAGTCTGCTCCAAAAAGTCATCCACATAGTTGTTCTTCCCTGGCCTCCCACCTACACAAACTAGGCTCTTAATGCCTGGGGAAGCTGGGCCATCCCTCGTGGGCCACAACCCAGACTGACATTTCAGGTCTGCAGCTGCCCGTAGAGTCTCCTAACTCTACCCAGCCAGCATGAGTCACCCCAGCTAGATTCCGCTGAACTGTGGCCACCATGCCACCTTCCCATCTCTAATAGAGAACTTCATGTACACCCACTTCTTTTATGAGGTCCTTGTGGTCCAGATTTAGACAAGGTTATCATGGTGTGGACAGACATGGTGTTTCTCTAAGGCCACATGGCACCCTTGTCTCCAGTTAGCCATCATCCTCAGCTGGGCTTTGAGAGGCATGAGGTGTCAGGAGGATGAGTGACTGCAGATGTGTGTGGTCATTAACCTTGATTGTCAACTTGATGTGATTTAGAATCACCATGGAAACAAACCTCTGGGGATGTCTGCGAGGGACGTTCTAGACGGGGCTAACTGAAGAGAGAAAAAAAATCCACCCTAACTTCAGGTAGCATTGCTGTAAGGGCTGGGAACTTTGAACTTTATAAAAAACAGAAAGTAGTTGGGCAGTGGTGGTGCACACCTTTAATCCCAGCACTTGGGAGGCAGAGGCAGGTGGATCTCTGTGAGTTTGAGGCCAGCCTGGTCTACAGAGCGAGTTCCAGGACAGCCAGAGCTACGTAGTAAGAACCTGTCTCTTAAAACAAACAAACAAACAAACAAACAACAACAAAAACCAAGTCACCTGAGCACCAATCCTCACCTGTGTTCTGACAGTGGACACAGTGTGGCCAGCTGCTCACATTCCTGCCCCCAGGCCCTCCCTACCATGATGAACCGCACCTTCAAACTGTGAGCCAAAGCAAACGCTTTCTCCCTTAAGTTGCTTCCAGTCAATTATTTGATCCAAGTTTAAGACAAACAGCAACAACAAAAGAAGAATCATAACTAAAACTTGGGGAGTAGAAAGGGGTTGGAGGAGAAAGCTCTAGAATTGGCAGGGGGTGGGGACTCTTACACAACTCTAAGGTTATTGGGTTACCCAATTTAGCGCAGGGATTGTACTGTGTGTGACGTGGATCTCAATAAAGTTGTTATTTCAATAAAAGCAGTGAGTGTGAGCTTACGCAAGGGGTATCAGGTTGGCTGCAGGATGGGATTCCGGTATCTAATGGAAGGTGGGATGGGGCTCAACAATCCATTACTCATGTGCCTTATTTGCCAAGGGAACCAGTCCTGGAGACAGAAGGCGGGAGGAGCCTCTGCCCAGATCTCTGGACACATTGTTCCAGTTTACCTTGCTCACCCCCATTCCTTCTGACTAACAATATAGCGTGGCTTCCATGGGTGACAGATCCATTGAGCAACATTTTTTTTCATGCTGTCCCGTCCTGCCCTGCCTGGTGAGAATGAGCGTTCCTCCCCCAGGGATTGTCTTGTTTCCAAGAAGGCGGCCTGGGAGGACCCAGATTGCACAGAGGGACAAGATGTTTGGTTCTCTGGAAAAGAGGGGTGGGAAATTGAACCTGACACCTGGCAAGGCCCATAGGCTGGGCAACAAGCTGGGGAGGTTGGCCTATACTCCACACCAGGGCTGGCTAGGCCAGCACCTCGCCTGGGGTCTTGGCAGAGGCCAGGACGGGCCAGCCCTGGTTGGTGGGGGTGTGTGGCACGGGTGGCAGATCGCCCACGGGTAATGAAAAGACTCAGAGATTAGTCATAGCGGCTCTGACAGTGTTTTGTGTGTTGATGTTCACAATAAGAGAGAGAGATTTGTAAGCCCTTTCCAGAGACTGTGATTCCCGGTGACGGCCTGAGAACACATGCTTGGGCCCCTTCTAGAACCTTCTTGTTGCCATTGCCTCTACTCTCCCTGCTAGGAAGGCACCTAAGCACCTTGGACTATGAGGTGTCCATCAAATCCAGCAGTCCCACAGTCAGGAACAGCTTACAGTTGGCACCCACATGTCTTCCTGTTCTCTTAGTTTCATTCTCTGACACCTTAGTGAGGTCCCACCTCCTGTCCACGATAACCTCAGTGGTTCTGGGCCACTCTACATCCGTGCAGAAGGGCCTCTGCTAACTCACGTGACTGCGGTCACAGGCTTGCTGCCTTTTTGGAATAAGAGGGCCTGTCTCCAGGTTCTACTCCTGACTCTAGCAACCAAGCCCCAAGTCTGGTCCTTGCTGGGTTGACAACGCCTGTTGGACTGAGCATGCTCAGGGCTTCCCTCAGGTTATTTAAGGCACAGGGTATCTGGACCATCTTCTTTGACCTGCAGACAAATGCTCATCAGAGACACTGACTGGGAAGAGAGTCTTCTAGGAATAACACAAAGAGAGTCCACACCTTGCCGGGGTGAGCATCCATGTTTAAAAAAGGGGCCTAGGTCAAGGATGTTACTCTAAGAGACACTCTTCTCAAGGTGACTGTTCTCACCATTGACATCACCTCCCTGTCCTCAGCAGCAGCACCACCAACATGGCCACCAATATTGGCATCATGCCATCATTCATTCCACTCAAGTCTCTCTCATCACCTCCACACCTACCATCACCTCCATATTCACACCTATTGTCACCTCTACATCCACACTCACCCTTGTCTCCATATTCACACCCACCCTCGCCTCCACCTTCAACACCCCTTTTCGCTTCCATATTTACAACCACCCTTGCCTTCATATTCACACCCACCCTCACCTCCATATTCACATCCACCCCCACCTCTACCTTCACACCACCAACCCGCATTCACCTTCACACCCACCCTCACCTCCACATTCACACCTACCCTCGCCTCCACCTTCACACCACCCCTGCATCCACCTTCACACCCACCCTCACCTCCACATTCACACCCACCCCTGCCTCCACATTCACACCTACCCTCGCCTCCATCTTCACTTCCCACCATCACCTCCACCTTCACACCACCCTCATCTCCATATTCACACCCACCCTTACTTCCATATTCACACCCACCCTCGCTTCCATATTCACACCCACCTCCACCTTCACACCCACCCCTGCCTCCACCTTCACACCCACCCCCTGCCTCCATCTTCACACCCACTCTTGCCTCCATATTCACACCCACCCTCACCTCCACCTTCACACCCACCCTCACCTCCATATCCACACCTACCCTCACCACCTCACACCCACCCTCGCCTCCACCCTAGTTTTCCTCTTCACCTCCACCCATCCTCACCTATACCATCTGCTCATGACCACAGCTGACACTTTCAATGCTACCATCTAACCCCAGACTCCTGACACTATTAAATACAGGGTCTGGGAGCCTATGGTTCACATCTCTTCGTGCGTTGGAACTCCTCCCTTGATGGTGGACATCAGTGCTCATGGCCTCCATGACCAAGCAACTAATGTCAGAGAGCCCACGGTGTGCAGCTCACTGTCAGGGACAACTGTGGGGTCATATGCTCTAGAATCCAGGAGTTTAGCCTCCACATGTCTGATCTTACAGAAATCATGTGACTCAGGGAAGAACCACAGATTGGGTCAGCTTCTGGATGTATTTATTCTAGGTCTTTCTTCCTTCTAAAGATGTAAGAGCAACAATTGTTCCCTCCACAGAGACAGAGCGTGAAGCATGTCCTCAGTCTGCACTGAGTGAGGCCTGCACAGTGGAGCGGCAGTCTCGGACCTCCCAGCGTGTTCCAGACATCCTTTTCTCAGCACAGAGACCTCGAGGAAGCTTCTCCCTGTCTCAGCTAAGCCGCTCTCCCCTCGTCTATAAACAGAGGATCAACAATGAAATCTACCTCTTGAGACTGCTATGGGGATTAACTGAGCCCATGCAGGTTCTGTCCTGGTATTAAAAATTCTCATCCGTGAGCCAGACTCACCGTGGGCTGGGTGGATGGGGGATGTAAAAATGCAGCTCTACTTCCCAGCCAGGGTCAGCGGAGACAATGGCACAGACCATCAGCTGGAAGGGAGCCACGCCATGAGTCCCGTTACATTCTCAGCTCCTCGCAATTTGGGAATATGAGGGATACACCAGATTGCCAATACTTAATCCTGATCCTGTAGCTCAAGACCCGGCGCAGAAAAGGAGGAAGTGGGTGGACTGGGAGGAAATGGACAACTCCACTCCCGGAAAAGGGACTCAACAGAAAGTGTTTGGTGGACCTGGGGCAAGAATCTTGGAAAATTGTTAAGCAGTCAGGGAGTCAGGATTAGAAAACCAGGGATGAGGACGGGCATCCAAGAGGGCATATCTAAGCATAAAGAGGGAGAACAGTATCTTCACATGACAGGCAGGTGAGAGGCACCCTGGACCTAAAGGCCAGGTGTTGAAAGGGTCCTTGAGGGTCTCAGTCCGAGGTAAGCCAGTGTCAGAAGGAGATAATCAAGAGCAGAATAAGAGTGGTACTGGAACTCCCGCCCTCCTGACACCCATGGCTGGGGTCGTCTTTCTCACTAGGAACTGAAGGTGAGCATAGCAGACGAGGGCTGGCTTGACACTAGGGCTTTTCTCTCGTGTGTATTTATTGTGTTGTGTGTGTGTGTGTGTGTGTGTGTGTGTGTGTGTGTGCACGCACCAAGGTGGGGGGTCAGAGGACAGCTGCAGGTGTCGGTCCTCAAGTACCACCTACTTTTTCTCTTCCCGAGACAGGTTCTATCACCGGCAAGGAACTCACCAGTTCCACAGGCTGCCTGGCTAGTGAGCCCCAGGGATGCACGCATCTCCGCCCCCACCTCTGTGTTACCACACCTAGAGTCCAGCTGCCCTCAGAGGCCAGAAGAGCTGGAGTTACAGGTGGTTGTGAGCCAGCTGTCACAGGTGCTGGGACTCGAACTCGGGTCCTCTGGCAGAGCAGTATATATCCTTTAACTTCTAAGCCATCTCTACAGCCAGGGTTCTGGGAGTCAAACTCAGGTCCTTATGCTTACACGGTAAGTAAGCATCTCACTAACTGAGCGTCTTCCTGTCTCGGAACCTTCTTGTTCTGAAGGTCATGTCCAGGGGTCCTACCAAGAGCCCTTCCCTAGAGGAGGTCCTTGGGAACCAACTAAGTGACAGTGTTGGGATTTCTGGCTGTGACACTTCAGGAGAATATTCATCCTGCACCTAGTGAAGCCATAAAGTGTCTTCCACTCACTTGTGCCCAGAGCTGCTAGAGAGGTGTCTCAGTGATTAAAAGGGTTTTCTGCTCTTCTGGAGGACCAGAGTTTGGTTCCCAGCATCCACATTGAGAGTCTCATGACTACCAGTGACTCTGGGGCTCTGTCGCCCTCTCTTGGCCTCTGCAGGTATCTGCATGCACAGAGCATACGTGATATAACACACACAGACACATAAGTAAAGAAGTACATCACTTTTAAAGCTGCCCTCCTTGTCATCACGTCACTGAAGGAACCTGAGGCGTGGAGTGGTTAAGTAACTTGCCTGAGGTACACAACAAGGCAGCTAGGGTTGGTTAGAAGCCCATCTGATGGGAGACACACATTTGTGCCAAGGCCCACGGGGAAGGCGATGAGCTGGCTGGTGCTCTGGGGAGGAGGAGATGGAAAACAAGATGAGCAGCTGGTATTGCAGCCAGCCACCAACAGGCCAGGGCTCCCTGCCACCCACAGTCTAGCCATCTGCTGCCAGGGCCTGCTGCCGGCTACACCGCGGGCAGCCAGCATGCCTAGGTTCCTTGGGCTTCGCTCTCTCCCCTTAGGCCTGGCATAATTCCCCAATCATGGGCCTGGATGCACCAAATAGCAGTTTCCAAGTAAGCCCAGAGTTTGCAGTGAGCCGCTTCCAGCACGGGCCTGAGTTGTTTCTTCATGGATCTTCAGGGCCCCATTGAACAGGGGGTACGAGGCCTCCAGGAAAATAGCATACACATGGCTGTTCTGGGTTGAGACGCAGGCATCCATGTGGGCCCAGACAAGGTCTTACTCCTTTTCCAGCTTTCTACTGCCTTCCTGGGGCAGAAGTGGGAGTCAGGTGAGGTTCAGTGTGAGAGAGGGGACCAGGACCTGGTAACCAAGTGCACTTTAGGAAGGCATTTCTCAGTAGGCAAAGGAGTGAGGGTCCACATACTGAGATATTCCAGGACACTCTTCTCTTGCACCCCCCAACAAGCTGCTCCGCACACCTTGTCTTGCCTCCACAGGTGAACCTCGACCCACTGCCTGCTCGCTCCCAGGTCCATTCCCAAGTCAATGTATTCATATTCTTTCTCCCCACGTCTCTTTTTCTTCTCCCTCCTCTCCCCTTTATTCTGTTCTTTCTGTCTCCCTCTACCCTCTTCCCCCATCTCTCTCCTCTCTGCTCTCCACCTCATCTCCCCATTCCTTACACATGAGAACCTAAGCTTGACCCTTAACACCCATGTAAAAAGCCACATGTAATGGCTCATGTTTGTAATCCCAGCCTGGGAAGGCAGAGGCAGGAGGACACCTGGGAATCTCCAGCCAGCTGGGCTAACCTACTTAGTAAAGTTCATGACAGTGAGAAACCCTACATGGAAATAAAAAAGACACTGGTGCCTGGGTTTATCGTCCGGTCCACACATATACACGTGTTTCTGTGATCACACAGACACATCTGTATACATACATGTACACATACACACACACACACATGCACGCACTCACATCTACCTAAAACCCTTGCAGGATATGCAGCGGCTGATGGAATCTTGGAGGAAAGAAGAGACAGGGGTAAACTGTGTCTGTCAGGGACAACCTGGTTGCTGACCTCTGTGGAAGCCTCACCTGGAGTAGCGTGATCCTGCGCTGGCTTGGATTTGAGTTTAATCTCAAACCACTTCCTAGGTATGCATTCTGGATAAGCTTCTGACCCCTGTGTTAGTCACTCTCATTGTAACAAAGTGTCTGACCGAGTAACTTGAACAAGGATTCTTTTGGGTTTAGGGCTTCAGAGTTTTCAGTCTATGGTTGGCGGTCACTATTGCTTTGAAGTTCAGTGACCAGGCATAACACTGTGGCAAAGAGCATGTGGAGAAAAGCTGCTCATTTCTTGGTGACCCAGAAACAGAGAGGCAGAGGAAGGAGCCTAAAAAATATACGGCCCCTGTAGGCATACGCCCAGTTCTACTTCCTCCAACTAGATCCCACTTCCAGAAGTTTCTGTCACCTCCCAATAATGCCATCAAATTAAGAATCTACTAATAGATTCACCCATTGGTTAGATCGGAGTCCTCATGATCCAGTCACATCTCAAAGGTTGGGAGTCCTCATGATCCAGTCACATCTCAAAGGTTGGTGGCTCCCAACTGTCCATAATTCCAGTTCCAGGGAATCCAGTGCCTTCATTGGCCCACTGCGGACACCAGACACATAGACAGTGTACAAACATATGTTGGTGAGGGATTTTCTGTCCTGCTCGGTTTCCACAGTCATTAAGTCCCAAAGAAATCACACAGAGGTCTACATTAACTATAAACTGATTGGCCCATTAGCTCAGGCTTCTTACTAACTCTTGTAACTTATATTAGTCCATTATTCTTGTCTATGTTAGCCACGTGGCTTGGTACCTTTTTTGGCGAGGCAGTCACATTTTGCCTGCTCTGTGGCCAGATCAGGACTACCGAGGAGTGGGCTTCCTTCTTCTCAGAATTCTCCTGTTCCCGTTGACCTATACTTCCTGTCTGGTTGTACCACCTATACTTCCTGCCTGGCTACTGGCCAATCAGTGTTTGTTTAAAATATAATTGACAGAATACAGACCACTGTCCCACAGCACTTCCCCCTCTTTTGGGGAGGCAGACTTAACGATTGTGGGGACCAGGCGGGACAGAAAACCTCTGACAACAAACATACACGCAAGCAAAATACTCAAACACATAAAATAAAAATAAATAAAACTTCAACAACAACAAGAAAGATTGAATTGTGCTCACCACCACTTCCACTCTCTGACGCTGATGCCTGCCCTCTCCCTGAGTTCTAACTGATGGACAACGGGGTAAGAAAAGAGATGCCCATACCATGGTTGGTATAAAGCAGACTGTCCACAAATTCACCAGTGGTGAAGCACCCAGGAAGCACCTGGCTACAAAAGCTGCTCACAAGAGTGCACCCCTATTGAAGGGGTGAAGAAAGCTCATCGTGGCAGACCTGGTACTGTTGCACCCCATGAAATCAGATGCCATCCGAAGTTCCCTGATCTTCTGATCTGCAAACTCCCCATCCAGCATCTGATGTGAGAAACTGCCCAGGACTTCAAAACAGATCTGTCATCCCAGAGTTCAGCTATTGGTGTTTTGTAAGAGGCAAGCAAGGCCTATCTTGTTGACCTTTAGGAAGATACCAACCTGTGTACTATCTGTGCTAAATGTGTAACGGTTATGCCAAAAGATATCCAGCTGGCATGCCACATTCTCTGAGACCAGGCTTAAAAGTCCACTAGGAGGGGAAAACTTTATTCTAATAATAATAATAGTGATAATAAAATTTAGTTCTGAATGTTAGATATTTTTCCATGGTGTCAAAAGGTACCTGAGTATGCAATTGAGAGTGGGAAAATAAGGGACAGAAATCAGGTATTGGCAGTTTTTCCATTCTCATTTATGTATGAATTTTTAATATAAATGCACACTGTAGAGCATTAATGCAAGTTAAAATGTTTGGTGAACACATTTCAACAATTCAACTTGATAACAATTATAAATAAATCTGTTAAAATTTTCTGGATAATTTCAGCATTTGGATTTTAAAAAATAAGTAAATTTTTTTTATTGATGGCAACTAAATGGTGTTTGTAGTGTTTTTATCATATAGCAGATTCATCTACTCATCATCCACTTCTCTGAGTTATCCTACGTGCAAGGATATATTAATGTTATCTGTCTTCTGTACTGCTCCTGTAAGTCTACTATTAAAATACGTAAACTATATAAAGATTGAGTACACAGACTTGGGACCAACTCCTTAACACATGAGCCTTTCAGAGAACACGTTGTAGCTATATATGAGTTAATTATTTTATTGCTATGACAGAATGCCTGGCAAAAGCAACGTAAGGAAAACGGGTGTTATGTTGTTTTTTTTTTTCTTGGCTCATAGTTTGAAGGGATACAGTCCCTCATGGCTGGGAGGGCATGACAGCAGGAACATGAGGCGGCTGGTCACATCATAATCACAGTCAGGAAGCAGAGAGAGATGAATGTTGGGGCTCAGCTCACTTTTTAAAATTTAGTCCAGGACCCCAGGTCATGGGATGACATTGCCCACATTCAGGTTGGGTCTTCCCTCCTTGGTTATTCCAATCTAGAAATCCATCACTGACAGCCCAGGAGTTCTTTTCCACACTGAACGTAAATGCCATCAAGCTGACAATCAAGATCAGCTGTCACAGCATCCAAACCTCCGTGCCCCCTTGGGGCCTCTGTCCCCCTATCTGCAAAGCTAGGTATGGAAAGTAAGGAGCCACAACTGGTCAGACACATGGACGGTGACTCCTCATTGTCTTCCCCCTTTCGGGAGTTTCTGCTTCATGTAAAACACTTGGGGTCCATCCTCAAAGAATCGGGGAGCTGGGTCAGTCTTTTTCAGACACCCTGACATCCCTGTGGAGAAGTGATGGGAACTGGGCAGTTGCCAGGGTCTCTGCTCTGCAAGAAGGTAAAAGAACCTCCTGCCAACAGGCTATGATGGGATCCTCCCCTCTACAACCCTCGGGTAGCAAGGCTGCAAAGTTATAGCGGGGATGTGTTTACCCTTAAGCCCAGCACTGTAGTGGGCACTGCCTGGACATGGGCTTCCTGAGGTTGGAAGCCTATTTGCCCCAGTGCTGCCTGGAAACGAGACCCACACCCCAGATTCTACCACAGAGACCTGATGAGTGGGAACTCCTCCCTAGTGGTTTTAAGGTGTCAGAGATCATTGCTCTTGGACCCTTATCTGAATTTCCAATGGTTCTTCCCAGCCATTTGTATGCAGTTCTGCCAATCACCTGTGATACTGATGTCTAGGGAGTTGCTAGAGAATATAACTGGGAGAGGTTAACTAACAAGGGCTCCATCTACATGGGTATAGGGAAGCCATCATCCATGCTGGGTGAAGATCTTCCACTGGAGCTGCTTTAAGGTCCCCCACGCTCCTGCTTATAACCCTTCACAGTGCTCTTGTAGCTAAAGTCCAAAAAATGCATTGGCTTCCCAAAGCCAGAGAACTTTGGTAGAATTGCTTTCTTACTGGAACCTTGTGAGGGTGTTCCTTCCCTCCACCCTCACTCTCCACCTGATGCTCCACCCACACTCTCCTCCTGATGCTCCACCCACACTCTCCACCTGATGCCCCACCCACACTCTCCACCTGATGCTCCACCCACACTCTCCTGATGCTCCACCCTCACTCTCCACCCTCATACTCTGCCGCAAGTCCAGATAAATCCTCCTTTGAGGAAACTGACTGCCATATTCCATCCACAAGCCTTTTTTGCAGGCACAGCTATTTTTTTCTCCTTACCTCTTTTCAGTAACTTAATTTTTGTTCTTATTAATTTCCATCAACATGGTTGTGTTTCTTGCCCAGGCTAGGGTGGAGAGTGCATGAACATTCTAGAAAGAAGTGTCAGGAGTTCTTTTGGAGGAAGGCATAACCCTACAAGGTGTTTTTTTGGAGGTTGGGGTTGGGAATTGAGGAGTGGAATAGAAAAAAATAATAGTTATCAAATAAGATGTCAGATGCACCTGCTGCAAGTTGCGACTGGTCCTCCAGCCTCAAGACTCTGGGTGGAGTCTGTAGAAGTGGGATGGACCACTTCATAGGGTGGGATGGCAGGATGGGGCAGGTGAGGTGGCAGTGGCTAGACCCTGAAGAGGTAGGACCACAGGGGAGCAGGTAGCACTCTCTGGAGACAAAAAGAACGGATCACATGGTGCTGGAATCTGCATGTTTTGAACACTTATTCCCTAACAGATGGAACTATTTGGGGAAGGCCATGGAGGCTTTAGGACATAAGGTCTACCTGAAAGGGATAGGTAGCCACGGGTGGGGCCTTTATCTTTTTCTTATTTATTCTCTGTGTCTTTCACATCTGCCTCTCGATCCCATTCATTCCCTGACCCTGTGTATCCACCCTCTGCCCTTGCAGGCCACTAGCCCCCCAGATAAAGTTTGAGAAAGAAAAGGGAAAAAGGGAGAAAACAATCTCCTCATGGAAGCTGCAGTGTGACACAGTGAGTCATACAGTAAAGCCCTTTCTCCATACATCTTTACTTGCAAGTGTTCACTGGTTCGCGGTCTCTGGTTTCTGCTACACTATGGATGCTGGGCCCTCACTGGGACTCTTGGTTATCCTGCTGCTGCCCTGATCGTGGAGATCCTGCAGCTTTGGGTCTGCAGGACCGGTCCCTTCACATGCTCCAGCAGATCACAGGTGGGGTGGGTATTGGGGTGAGCCAACCCATAACCCTGGTTCTGGGCCTGGGTAATTGCAGGGTTGGTCAACCCACTAGCTATCCCTTGTCCTCACCACCAGAGTTAGCTTTCCTGCACTGCTATGTGGGCTCACCCCTTGCAGAGATGAGCAAAGGGGTGGGGCCAGTTCCCCTGCTTTCATGTTCTCAGGGTCAGCTCTTCCATGCCTGCCCCTTCAGGGCCAGTTCTACTGTGCTACCCAGATGGCATAGGGGCCACTCTCCCAAGTGCTGCAGCAGATCAGGGGCAGGACTTAGCTCTCTCTCTCTTCTGACCTCAGGGATAGCTCTCCTACCTCAGGCACTGATGACTGATGGGGGCGGGAGGGATGATATCTCTCTCCTGCCCATGCCACCACATGACAGGTGAGTAATGGGAACAGCTCTCCCACGCTCACAGTGTCGGGGCTGGTTCACCCACTCCTCTGCCAATGGGGTTGGCTCTATTGTGCTGCCCATGTGAGGTGCAGGGCCTGCTCTCCCGAGTGTTGCAGGTGGTGATGGGCAGGAGCAGTTCTTGGGGCCTTTAAAGGCTATAACCTCACCTAGTTCCAGCTGATCTTTGTCCCCCCTCCATGCTTCCACCCCCTGCTCCCCCCATTCTCCCCTACCCTCTCCACCCTATCCACCAGGCAAATGGTTCTTGCTCCACAGGGTTGCTACCGTGAATTCTGTCATGTCTTCCCCACTAGGACAGACAGAACCCTTTGAAACCATGAGCCAGCTTACACCCTCCTACCCTTGAGTTTCGACTTCTCTGTGCTCTAGGATTATAAGAGCGTGCACCATGCCTGGCTTTTTTCTTTTAATGTCATCTCTAGAGATTAAACTCAGGCTTCAACTGTATAGACGAAGCACTTGAACAACTGAACCATCTCCCAGCTATTAACCTCCTTAGTTCTGTCCAAATGTGATTGTAGCCATGTAAATGTATGGCAGGGACACACAGTGAAGTAGCAAGAGAGGCGATAGGGGCATGCCACAGCACACACACAGAGAAAGGAGGACAACTTTGTGGAGTTGGTTCTCTCCTCCTACCTTTAGGTGGGCTCTGGAGATCAAACTCCGGCTTGTGTCATCTGAATTGCATTGGGGTGAAGTACCTTTACCACTGAGCTATCCCCCAACCCCCAACGCAAGATCTGGAGGCAGAATTTGAGAGTAGGGTGGCAAAGAGGGCATCTGGGCTTGTCACCTAGGAACGGGGGCATTCTGTGACATGGAGTCAGGATAGACAAAAGGCCAAGAGGAAGGGAAGTATTCAGAAGACCTTCCCCTGCCCAGAGCCCACCTGTCCAGCTCAGCTCCCAGCGCAGAACCACCTCTCTGCCTAGTCACCCTTCAACTCAAAACAGCCATCTGGAATTTTCCAGGTACAGAGTCTCCTCAAAGGCCCTGTTGTAGTTCTCTGGGCCACCACCCCCAGCCACCCCCAGCGGTTCTGTAGGCTCCAAGATTAAGTCCCCTGGAACACTGGGCCCTCCTCTCAGCGGGGGCAATGACCAAGGAAAGAGAGAGACAGGCCTCCCGGTGACCCCTGTTCACCTCTTCCTACTCCCCACCGATCTCCAGACACATTTGCGATTTATCTTTCTCTGTTGTTTATTGTGCTGAGTCCAAGCCTCCCGGCCAACTCCCGAGCTTCATGGGCCAGCCACGGCCCAGCCCGAGACGTCTGTCCCAGCCAAGCCTGGAGCAGCCCCCCACCCGACGTCCCCTCAGCTGCCCCCGAGCCAAGCAGGCCCTGAGCTCTGGCCTGGCCGGACGTCTTCCTTTATGGAACCCCAGGGCCTGTCTCCTCTATTGTCTGCTCATGTTTACAGGCTTGTTCGTGTTTGCCTCATGATTTTATTCTGGGTGACGCCCCAGTTTGGAAGGGGCCTGCATGCCATCCTGCTGAGGCGCTCCATCGCCTGGGCCCTGGGCTCCTCATCCATCATCTCCCAAGCCTTACAGCCATGGTGCTGAGAGGAAGGACCTATCCCCCAGAGACAAGCTGGTGAGAGAGGTGCTCTCGTTTGCAAGATGGAAGAAGTGTGTGCATGTGCACCAGAGTGAGCGTGCATTCAGGCCGGTGTATGTGTGCATGCATATGTGTGCCTATTAGGGTTTGAAGGAGGCTCACCCCTCCATCTACACCCCCGGGGCCCACTGACAATTCCCCAGCCTGGAGTGCCAAAGACAGACACCGAAGGCCAGGCCTGGCTTCTTCCCTCACACAGAAATATGGCTTCAGCCAACTTTTCTTCACTTCTCAGGATCTCAATTTCCCCTTCAGGAAAAAAAGAGGTTTTAAGCACAGCCTAATGATGTAAGGTTTTCATCTCTGCCTTTTGTGAGGCTGAGGCAGGAGGATCATAAATCTAAGACCAGCCTAGGTAACTTAGCAAAAATCTAGCTTAATTTTAAAAAATCATTTTTTTAGCCTGGTGGTGGTGGCGCACACCTTTAATCTCAGCACTCGGGAGGCAGAGACAGACGATCTCTGTGAGTTCGAGGCCAGCCTGGTCTACAAGAGCTAGTTCCGGGACAGGCTCTAAAACTACAGAGAAGCCCTGTCTCGGAAAAAAAAAAAAAAACACTCATTTTAAAATGGAGCCTGGCAAGATGGCTCAGAGGGTAAAGGGGCTTGTCTCTAAGTCTGGTGACTGGGGTTCAATCCCCAGAAGCCATGTAAATGTAGAAGGTTAGTAAGACCCGGAGTCAGATTAGGGGAAAATACTGACCTCTACACATGCCTATGGTACAAATATGCATTTCCCTCACACACACACACACACACACACACACACACACACACACACACATACACACACGTAACTAAATCAATAAATGCTTACAAAATGGTCTGGAACGTACTGATACAAATATGCATTTCACACACACACACACACACACGTAACTAAATCAATAAATGCTTACAAAATGGTCGGGAACGTACTGAGTGGTAGAGTCTCCATGTAGAATCCTCCAGTGTGGGGCTGAGGACACAGCTCTGTGGTAGAGCACTTGCCTAGAATTCTCCAGTAAGGAGTTGGGGACCTTGTCTTGGCCCCGTTTTAGGGTGCTTGTGCTGTTGAGCTCTGGGCTGAAGCTCTCTCTCTTTCTCTCTCTTCTGTTCCCCAGCAGAAAAAGAGAGACAGAAAAAGAGAGAGAGAGAGAGACGGAGAGACGGAGACAGAGAGAGACAGAGAGCCAACCAGTAGGAGGAGATGGCGATCCCAGAGCTAGGAAAGAGAGCATGGCTGTCAGAACTAGAGGAGCTCTTGCCCTGAAGGCAGGGGCTGGGGTGTGCAGGACAGTGGCTCACACTCTGATCTTTACAGTGTGTTGACAGTCTGACAAAGCACAGGCTACTTCCTAAGCACTTACTGTCGCTGAAGAAGAGAGTCCTGGAGTCTGACTATGGTAGCCAGATGACCACCTACTGGGCTAC
This sequence comes from Myodes glareolus, assembly GCF_982192425.1. Classification (NCBI taxonomy): domain Eukaryota; kingdom Metazoa; phylum Chordata; class Mammalia; order Rodentia; family Cricetidae; genus Myodes; species Myodes glareolus. Next base: position 111,643,432 of record NC_142027.1, read on the forward strand.
TCCAAGGCAATCTGCAAACTGGAACCACTAGGGCTCCAGCCTTCAGAAAGGACTGACTTCCCAGAGGAGCCCTGGTCCTCCAGAGCTGCCAATTTTGTAATCCTGCCCGACACCCCGGGGACCCCGGCTTGCACCATGTCTAGGAGTTTGGGGACTGAGGACCAACCTTCTGGGGTTGCCTGAGCAAGTGAGAGGAGCAGATGACTATGGTTGAGAAGTATGACCATTAAGAACTTGGAGTCCCCAAGGAGACAGCCATCATCCCGGTTCCTAGACTGCCACTAACCTGTTTTCATTGGCCTCAGGACTGATGGTGCAGATGTATACAAAACGCACCTGGAGAGCCGAGGAGATGGCATCATGGGTTAGATGTTTGCTCTGCCACCACAAAGACCTGAGTTCAAATCCCCAGCACCTCTGTAAAAACCCAGGCACGGCTATGCATGCTTGGGACCCCAGTACCAGAGAGTGGAAACAGACAGATCCCGAGAGCTCGCTGGCCAGGCATCCTAGCCAAACCAGTGAACTTCTGGTTCAAAGAAATACTATCTCAAACCTATGAGGCAGGGATAGATGAAGACATCCCCCACCCTGCTCTGGTTTCTGCATGCATGTGCATGGGTGGGTGCACACACAAACACACCTCTGTCCACATGCATGTAACATTTATTCCCTGAAGTCCCCAGGAATCTTCTCCTTTGTAGACCGACTCATCATGTCCCTGCTGAGATATTCCCTTTCTTTGTTTTGGATCTTTGGTGCGTGCGTGCATGTTTGTGTTCCTGCATGCCGATGCATGTGTACAGGTGTGCGTGAACAAGCGTGCTCGTGTGTGAAGACGCCAGATGTCACCAGATGTTCTTCCTCAGTCACTCTTTACCTTCTTTACTGGTTTAAGATTTCTCTCTCTCTCTCTCTCCTGAGACAGGGTTTCTCTGTGTAACAGCTCTAGCTGAACATGAGCTTGCTTTGTAGACCAGGCTGGCCTCAAAACACAGACACCTGCTTGCTTCTGCCTGCCAAGTGCTGGGATGAAAGGCATGAAGCTCACCCCACTCCACTCCCAGATTTATTTTTATTTTTAATTGTGTGTGTGTGTGTGTGTGTGTGTGCACACACACACGCACACACATGCACAAAGAGTCGAGGTGCCTGTGGCCAGAAGATGGAGTTAGATCCACTGGAGCTGGACTTACAAGTGGTTATGAGCCATTCCATGTGGGTGCTGAGAACTAAATACAGGTCCCCCGCAAGAGGAGTATGCAATCTTAACAGCCGAATTATCTCTCTAGCTCCTCTGCCTTCTTTTTAGAGACAGGTTTTCTTACAGAACCTGGAGCTTACTGATTGGATTATGCTGACTAGCCAGCGAGCCCTCAGGGTTCATGTGTCTCCACCCTCCCAGGCACGGGATGACAGGCAAGCACCACCAGACACAGCTTTTTATATAAGCTCTGGAGACTGAACTCGGGTCCACTGACGCTTGGGTGGCAAGCACTTCCCTAACAAGATCTTCCCCCAACCCCCTTCCTTTGTTTCCATCATCTTCTACCAAGATACAACTTGCCTATAATAAAACACAGAGATCTAAGATGGAGGTGCAAGATTGGAAGTTACAGGCCAGCCTAGGCTACATAGCAAGACCCTATGAAAAGAAAAAGAAAAAAAAAAGAAGATCAAAAGAAATCACATCGTCTTCATTAGTTTTTATTGTCATTGTTACACAATCTAGCGTCACCTGAAAAGAGGGGACTTCAGTGGAGGAACTGCCTCAGTCAGATTGGTGAACGGACGTGTGTGTCAGGAATTAGGGCTGCAGGAGGCCCAGCCCACTGTGAGCAACCCCATCTCAATGGCAGGTGGTCCTGGGCTTTGTAAGAAATCCAGCTGAGCAAGCGAGCAAGCAAGCAAGCAAGCAGCATTCCTTCGTGGTTCCTGCCCCAGCGTTCTGCCTAAGTGACTTCCTTCTGAGCTGGATTGTTCTCAGGGAGGACGAGTGAAGCGAAAGCGTTCCTTGCTGCTTTGGCCATGGCATTTATCCCAGCAACAGAAAGCCAACTAGGACCTCTATCAGTGTAAGTTATACTCCTATGGAGACAGACTTTCATCATTCTAGAAAGTTCTCCCAGGTCTATCCCTAATCCACCCACAGCTTCCAATGTGATTGATACCATAGGTGAGATTTGAAGCTCACAGTGTCTTTTGAGGAACAGACGGTTTCAGTTCTTATGAAGTTCAATTCGTCTTGTTAGCCTCCTTCTTCTTGGGTGCTTTTTTACATCCATCTCTTCATTTATGTGGGTATGTGCACATGCCTGTGCACATCGCAGTGCGTGTGTGGCGGTCAGAGGGCCGCTTTGGGGAGTCAGCTTTCTCTTTCTACTCTGTAGGTCCTAGGGATTGAACCCAGGTCATCAAGCTGGGCAGAAAGCACCTTAACCCACTGAGTCATCTTGATGGCCCTAAACGTGACGTTATTGAAGGAAGAGGAGGAGGAGGAGAAGGAGGAGGAAGAGGAGGAGGAGGAGGAGGAGGAGGAGGAGGAAAGAAACAGTCAAACTGCTCTCAAAAGTGGTTATGCTACTTTACATACCTATCCAACATGAATAAGTTTGCCCTCTTATTATTGAGTTGCAAATGCTCTTTATATATTCTAAATACCGCTTCTTTGTTGGATGCGTATTTTACACAAATTCCAGTTTTGCCTTTGTCTAAGAAACTTTAATAATATCTTAGAAGAACTAAAATTTTCTTTTGGGATGGTGCTCAATTTATTTTTTTATTTTATATTCTTGCGCTTTTAAAATAATAGCCATGCTATCATTCTGATTTTTTTAAGATTGATTTAATTCCCAGTTTATGTGTCTACGTACGCGCTTATGTGAGTTTATGTGTTCCGTGTGCATGTCACGCCTTCAGAGGTCAGAAGAGCATGCTGGACCTTGGAGTCACAGATGGTTGTGAGGCACCACATGGGTGCTGGAACTGAACCCGGGTCCTTTGCAAGAGTGATGAACTCTCTTAGCCCCTGACCACCTCTCCAGCCCCATTTGCTCTTTCTTTTTGCGTTGTATCAATATAGCAGAAACAGCTCAAGGCCACGAGGACCTTCTCAGTGTTTTCTTCGAGAAACTTCAGTGTGTAGAGTTTACCGGTAGGGTCTGTGATCTGTTTCCAGCTAAATAGGGGTAAGATTTGAGGTGGTGTGGCTTCCTTCCGGCTCATTCCTCTCCAGCAAAGATTAATTTTGCTAAGTTCACATCTCCCAGTGTCCTGGCTCTGCTTACACTGTCACCCACAAGGGAAGACATAGCCTGCCTGGTCCAGCGAGGTACGTGCCACTTCCAGCATTTGTCTCCCGTCACGGACAACACCACGTCCCCAGATGTGATCCGTCTCTCTGTAGCTTTGAACATTTCGTCACATAGTTCCACTTGCCTGGAAATCCCACGATTCGGTGCTGGATGGCGGTCAATATGTCAGGATGATGATCAACTTAACACAACCTGGAGTCTCCTAGGAGGGAGCCTTGACAAGGAATTGCCTAGATGGAGCTGACCTTCGGGTATGATTGCAGGGGGTTGTCTTGACTGTTGATTGGTGTTGCAGGGCCCAGGTATCGTCACCATTTCCAAGGCAGGGGGTCCCAGACAGTGTGGAAGTCAGGAAATTCAACTGAGAAGAGAGCAAGCTTGTAAGCAAGCAGACTTTCATGCTCTCTGCTCTTGACCATGGGTAAGGTGTAGCTAGCTTGAAGTGCCTACCTTGACTGCTCAGCTCCGATGGACTGGGACCTGGGACTGTGACCTGGGACTGTGAGCTAAACCAAATCCTTTCTTCCTAAATTTTTGGTCAGGGCGCTTTCTCACAGCAACAGCAATGAAACCGGAACATCCTTCAGCCCCCTGTCACCACCACAGAGTGCTTCTCGTGTGCTGAACAAGTTGCTTTCTCCATCCCCGTGACCAAAGAGAAGCAGCTTAGAGATGGAGATGTGGCTCGGTCCATAGAGCGCTTACCTAGCTGGCGTGCATGAAGGCCTGAGTTCCAATCCCAACGTCCCATCAGCCAGGTTTGATGGTGTGTACCTGTAATTCTAGCCCCCAAGAGGTGGAGGCAGGAAAATCAGAAGGTCAAGGTCATCCTTGACTACGGGCAAGTTTTAGGCTCTCCTGGGCTCTGTAAAGAGATGGTATCTCAAAACAACAACCAAGAAAGTCAAAGAAGTCATTTAGGGAAAGGAAGAATGGTCTAATTTAATGCTAAGTTCCATGAGGGTGGCTGTCCCCACAGTGGCTGCAGGCGGCAAGTGGGGCTCCTGGAGTATATCTCAGGGTACCAGAAAGCAGGGCCAGGTTATACATTTTTAATCCCTTTCTCCTGTAGCCCCACTTCCTCCAGATAGGCTTCCCCTTTTCAACAATGCTCAATCTCCTGATACAGTGCCACCTGCTGGGAAACAAGTGTTCAAACGCAGGAGCCTGTGAGGGACATTCTAAATTTAAATTATAATATAGGCCTTCAGGAATACGTTAGAAGTGATCCCACCCCTCCTCTTGGGAAACTTGCCTAGGACCGAATGAGTGCTTGGACTCCCACGTCATTCAAGCACTGTTGGGTGTTACTGTTTTGAGACAGGGTCTCCTGTAGCCCAGGCAGGCCTTCAACTTACTAGCTGAGGAGGGCCTTGACCTCCTGATCCTCCTGCATTCACTTCCCAAATCCTGGAATTACAAGATTGAGCTGCCACACCCATTTCCTGTAGGGCTGTGTGCGTATGTGCCATGCAAGCTACAAGTTTAACAACTGAGCTACATCCCCAGCCCTCAGCACTTCTTTAACTCGGCCTTGGTGGCTATAGCTCAGAGGACATCCAGGGCCAGCTGTGACATACATGAGACCATGGGCATTGCATATTATTTCTATTTCCCCTTGTAGGGGTCTCTCATGGAAAGAAGGAGCTGGGGGAGGGGAGGGATTCAGACTATGAGATTCTGATGACGGCAGATCCCGGAAGTTGAAGGTAAATCGACTAGAAGCTCGGGATGCTGGATGCCGGGGTGTACAGAGACAAGCCCAGACAGAGATCTGTGCTCTTGAAGCCCCCTGCAAGAGGCCGCTGGGGCCCCCTCTGGCAACTGTAGGGCTCTTGCTTGCAAGATCTTCTAGCTCAGGCCAGACGAGGGGTGAGGCTGAGGTCACCCAAAATCTCTAGCCTCACTCTCAAACAGCCGCCTATCTCGGGAGGACCCAGGAGGCCAAGTCAACAAGCCGAAATCATAAAATCTTGAAGGCGTTGAGCGTTTGGGCGGAAGAGCAGACACACAGAGCGGGGCCTTTCCCAGGAAGATTTTGTGGAACAAGAGAAAGAGATTTATGGGTGTCTGGGTGAAGCAGGGCTGAGGGGCAGGGTGGGGCCAGGGTCTGTTGGAGACACGGTTATTTCTCGTGCACAGGAAAGAGAGGATAAGTGGAAATTTATTGCCTGACCCCGAAAGACTGATTTAGGATGTGCGAAATACTGTTTCTTTATTTACTTCAGAGTTCTTGCTAACAATATCATTTTGAGGAACAGGGCAGGTTGTTGGGGCTTTTACAGATTTTCACTAAGCTTTGAACACCCAGTTCTCTTTCCTAGGGAAAGGTCGGCAGAGAGGGGTGGTGGGCTACCTGGCCATGGACTTCTAGGTACAGTGGGGACTGCCCAGACCCCTCTAGCGACCCCTCAGCACATGTCTCCAATAAGGCTCACCAGGGTGACAGGCACATGTCTAATGGTCCCCAGACTCACAGCTTTCAAAATAAAGAGACGTCTGGCTGGCACACACACACATACAAACATACAACCGTGCATACATGCACAGGTACTCTTTCCCTGATTGCCTAATTGTTCTATGAAGAAGAATAGGGAGCTTGGTTTTCTAGAACCTTCCATCTCTTCAACCTGCACTTCCCCCTTCCCACGTACATTATGTACACATCTGTGTACACAGTTGTCAGCCTCAGCTGTCATCCTTCAGAACCCCCCGGTTTTGCTGGTGTGTTTTTGTTTTTGTTATATTTTATGAGACAAGAGACTTACTATACAGCCCTTCTGGCCTCAGACTCAGAGATCTTCCACAGCTGGTAATGTAGTACCATTTGTAATCCCAGCGCTCTGGAGATGGGGCAGGAGGGGCAGGAGGTCAAGTTCACCCTCAGTTACATAGTGTGTTGAAGACAAGCATAGTTTACATGATATCTGTCTCAAAAAAAAGCTACAAGAATGGGGTGGGGGCATTGGGGTACAGCTCAGTTGGCAAAGTGCTTGCCCTGCAAGCGTGAGTTTGATTCCCAGAACCCACATACAAAGGCAGGCAAGATGGGATGCATTTGTAATCCCAGTGCTGGGGAGGGGGAGGGGGAGGCAGATGGGTCCCTGGGGCTCTTTGCCCAGCCGGGATAGACTAATTGGCAAGTACCGGGTTGATGTGAGACTTCCTCAAAAAACAAGGTGAAAGCTAAACGTGTGGCACATGCCTGTAATTCCAGCCCTCAGGAGGCTGAGGCTGCAAGCTGAGTTTTGAACTTCGCTGCAAGTTCAAAGCTAGTCTGGTATACACAGCAAGATCCTGTCTCCAACTGTGAAGGTTGGAGTGGGGGAGATAACTCACTTGGCAAAGCATCTGCCTTGTGAGCGTGGGGACCTGAGTTTCACTGGACACCTGGAGCCGTAGTAAAATATAAAGTGAGAAGTTGGGCTGGGTGGAATGGCTCGGAGGATAAAGGCACTTGTTGCTAGGACTGACAAGCTTCGTTTGCCTGTTTGATATCTGGAACTCATTGTAGGGGGAGAGAACTGACTCCCCAAAATTGTCCTCTGACCTCCACATGTGCATGATGGTGCACGTACATCTACACATGCACACACCCACACACTACAAAATAATTTAAAATTAGAAAATATTGGAGGTCAGGGTACGTGCGTATGCTCCAGCTCTGGGAGATAGAGACAGGGGGATCCCTAGAGCTCACAGGCCAACCAACCAGTCTAGCTGAATCAGTGAGGCCAATGAGAAATGCTGTCTCAAAGAACCAAACAAAATGGCAGGCAATTGAGGGAGACAACGGGAACCAACCTCTAGCCCCCATATAGTGTGTATATATGTGCGTGCATAACTACACACATGTTCACCTGCTTACACAAAAACACACATGCACACAGAATCAGTTCTGAATTTGCAGTTTTGCCAAGTGCCAAGGCTCAGAACAAAAGGTCTGGACACCTCTACAGGCCCAAAACCAGAGGATAAGACTTAGAATTGTGGACTTGGAATATAGAAGGGACCTACACATTTATCTCACAGTAAATATGAGTTGTTGTGGCTGACAAACCCCAGAGGGCCTGGGTTTTCTCTGGCTAGGGAGCCATTAGTCCCAAGGGAGGCTTCTGGCTCCCATAGCTACTTCCCCAAGAGCCACCAGGCAGGGTCTGGATTTGGGTTGACAATAAACACAGCCTTGTGCAATGGACAGACATGGGAGGCGCCCCCCGAAACAGGCCAGAGCCTTTTGGATCAGAGCTGCCGATGAGGTGACCCTTGACTCCCTGCCAGAAAGCCACTTAGCAGCAGCCGCCGGCACACCGGAGACACCCAATCTGTCAGCACGGGCCGCGTGAGGGCCAGCGTCCAGTCCACGGCTCAGAGTCAGCCCAGACAGGCTTAAGGCCCTGGCTCGTGTGTTGAGTGGACTGAGGTCACCGTCCCGAGGGAGTAACCCTCACACAGTTCTGAGCTCGGGATCCTCCAGGTCAGCTTTGACCACTGTCCACCTGCCATCCCCGTATGGGGCAGGCAGGAGCAGAAGAGGACCTCTGAGCATGATCATTTTCCTAATGTATTTTAGCTATTATTCTTTTCTCCTTTTTAGTGTAAGCGCAGGCACCTTGCAGAGGTAAGAGACCAACCACGGGTGCCCTACCACGGGCACCTTCCCACCCTTTTTTTTTTTTTAGACAGGGTCTCTCATTGACTTGGAGCTAGTTTGCCCTCCAGCAAGCTCCAAAAATCCTTCAGGGATTGCCAGCATATGGCTCACACTTGGAAGGGAAGAGTTTTACTGAACCATCCTGCGGCCCTCACCTCAGAATTCTGCAGCAGAGTCATGGTCATGGTCAAAGGTCAATGAAGACACCGTTTTAGGGAGCGTTCACAGGGTTACCAGCTAATAAGCCGAGTGAGCTTGCGAAAGTCACTTCCCTCCCCCTGGGACTCGGTCAGCTTCAAGCAGTGGAGAGGAGAGACGTGACTGTTTGCTAGGGTTTGGGCCGTCTAGGCTTGGCGATGCACACTTGTGATGCCAGCACTTGGAAGACAGAGGCAGGAGGATCAGGAGTGGAAGGCCAATCTCAGCGATGTGACCATTTCAAGACCAGTCTAGGGGTTATGCGAGAGCCTGTCTAAAAAAAATCTCCTGCATCGGGGAAACAAGTGAGGTTTTCTGAGGTCAGAGCAGAGGGGATGGGATGGGATAGGAAAGCGAGGACTGGGGCTGGTGGGATGGCTCATCAGGTAAAAGCAATTGGCCCACAAGCAAGCCTGGCAACCTGAGTTCGAGCCCCAGAACCCATGGTAGGAGAGGATTGACCTGAGTTTATTCCCTGCCACCAGAACCATGGAGAAAGAGAACATACACCTATACTGCCCGCCAGACACATATACACATAACTAATAATAAGTAAAATATTTTTTTAAAGCAGAGGCTGAAGGCTGGCAAGATGGCTCAGTGGGTGAGTATTTTTTTTTTTTTTTTGCATGAGACCAACAACCCGAGTTCAATCCCTGGACCCCAGAACCCATGACGGAAAGAGAGAATTGACTCCCAAAAGTTGTTCTCTGACCTTCACCTGTGCACCACGTCACGTGCATGCACTTGCGTGCACGTATATTGTGCATCCACAATAATATTAATGACAATAATAAACCACAATTGCATTTCAAAGGGGGCAGTGTAGAGCACCGGCAGTCTGATGTGACAGTCTCATCCAAATCAGGGAAAGAGTACCTGGGGCCAGGGAGGGGCAGGACCAACAGAGAAAGGATGATTGATGGGTCTCTCTGGGTGTGAGTGGGAACACTTGCTTCAGTTTCCTGGGGTGTTGCAAAAATGCAGAATCTGAGACCCACCATGGAAACCCAGGGAGGAGAGAGACAGCCCGCTCTGTATTGCTCAAGGCCTTGGGAATGCATATTATGGGTTGTTTCTGAAGGCAGCTGAGGCAGGTAACCCTGGGGTGCCCACCCTCCAACCCAGTGCCAGACTCCCAGTGATTGCTCAGGGTGGCATCCCCAGAAGACATGAAGTCATTTAGCTCTGCGGCTGGGAGGGCACGGGCTTTGAGTGATTTTGGAAATGCTGGCACATTCAAAGCAGGAAACCAACCCCAGGCCTTGGACACACTTGCTCTTTGTCTGAGTCTCAGCAGGGGAAGGTGCCAGGTTCGAATCCAGCTTGGTCACTGTCCAGGCTAGATCAGTGATGCCAGCCTTCCACCCAACCTTGGAAAACCATTCCCTTCCCCGGATCCGGCATTGCCATGAAAGAAATTAGGGTCAGGATGGCTTATGGCATGCCAAGGGCTTCAGGGGCTGGCACTGGTGTGAGGTTAGAAACTTTGAAAATAAACAATTTTCCCCACACAAGAAAGACACCCTGGAGGCATGGATGGGCCATGTGGACCCCAACTGGACGACCCTATGTCCTCTCTGGGCAGCGGTAGGCTCTGAATTTCCCCAGAGACAAGGCACAGCCACCCACATCTCCGAAGGATATTTCAAGTAACCCTGACTTAGAACATAGATCTGGTTCGGGGGACAGAGAGGCAGACTGGGTAGAGACGGGGCACAAGAACTCTGAGGACTGGAGAACAGCTCAGTTGGGAGAATGCTTGTTATAGACACAGGAGGACCTGAGTTCAGACCCCAAACACCCACATTAAAACCCAAGTACAGAGCTGGGGAGGTGGCTTGGTGGGTGAAGAGGTGTTTGTTGCCAAGGCTGACAACCTGAGTACTCCCCCACCTCCCGGACTCAGTGGGCGGAAGGAGGGAACCAACTCCCATGAAACCCTATCTCAAAAAAAGGATGTAAAGAAATGTAAAAGGGGCTGGAGAGATGACTCAGAGGTTGGGAGCCCTGACTGCTCTTCCAGAGGACTCAGGTTCAATTCCCAGCAGCCACATGGCAGCTCCCAACTGTCTGTAACTCCAAGATCTGACACCCTCACACAGACGTACAAACAGGCAAAACGCCAGTACACGTAGAAAATAATAAATAAACTATTTTTTTAAAGAAGAAATGAAAAAGCTGCTTAGAATCTCGGGGACTTGCCGGACAACTACGCTAGCCAAACCAGCGAGTCCCAGGTTCAGGGAGAGAAGAGACCCTGCCTCAAATAATACGGAGATGAGATGATCGAGGGAGAAATCTGACATCAGTTCTCTGACCTCTCCAAGTACAAATGCACGCCCCCCTCCCCAGACATGCACACATCCTTACACACACGCACATGAGCATGCGTACATGCGCATTTGAACACACACAAAAGAAAAAGAGATTTCAAGGGCATTTGCTTCCTAAGTCTGGGGATCAGGCAGGGCTTGGCTGGATTTTGTGAGCTCCTTGGTGCCTGGCACAGGCTGAGGCCGGGGAAAGGCCTGTCCTTTTCCAAGGCCTCCTGGTCGAGCAGGGCGGGGCGGGCTCAGGCTCAGGGGGCCGGGCGCGGCCACTCATATCTTCTCCGTTACTTCATCCTCTCCGCTCCCACTGATGTCTCTTTTATCACACTGGGAATGGAGCCCCTGTGGAAGTGAGGGCCAAGGGAAATTCTGTAGCCTGGAGCCCAGCCTCACCCAGCCTCCCTCCTTTACCTGGGTCCCTGTGTCATACAAGCCTGGGGACAGCCATCAGTGCACCAGCCAGCCAGGGAGAGGCTGGCTGAAGAACCCCCGTGTGGAGTCCACAAGCCAGGTCTGGGCCGGACTCTGCCTCTCCCACACTGTGTTCTGCGCCAGGAAATAAAAGCCCCTCACTTGCTTTCTTGTCTGTGAGTTGAAGCATGGTAAGGGTTCAGTTGGTGGAGTGTCCTCTTGACATACACAGAGCCTTAAGTTTGATCTCCACACCATATAAACTTGGTGTGAGGGTTTATGCCTGTAATTCTATCACTGTGGAGGTAGAGGCAGGACGATCAGGAGTTCAGGGTCATCCTCTGATACACAGTGAATTTGAGACCAGTCCGGGCTACCTGAGACCCTGTTCCAAAAATTAATTAAAAAAAAAAAAGTAACTTGGGGCTGGAGAGATGGTTCAGACGTTAAGAGCATTGCCTGCTCTTCCAAAGGTCCTGAGTTCAATTCCCAGCAACCACATGGTGGCTCACAACCATCTGTAATGGGGTCTGGTGCCCTCTTCTGGCCTGCGGGCATACACACAGACAGAATATTGTATACATAGTAAATAAATAACTTTAAAAAATAAAAAAATAACTGTTCTTTTTTTTTTCTTTGAAAGTAACTTGAATCATGAACTAGGAAATGTTTCTTGTGCTTGGGAAGAACGCTGCCATTGTGTAAGCACTTGACGCTCCCATGCTGACTCTCAGGGTCATCTTTTGGACCAGATGCTAAAAGTCACCTTAAACTGTCATGATCCTGAGCTTTCGACAGAGGTACCGTGGAGAGAGTCAACAACAGCTCATACAGCGCACCTCAGATCGCTGGGTTTGCAACTCTTCCAGGATGAAGGATCAGGGGTGTCCCCAAGTGAGAATGAGCCCAAGCTGGATGGAGTCTCCCTGAGCCAGATCAGAGAGGACATGCTGGAAGGTGAAGGCAGCAACCAGTGTGAGCCCAGCAACTAACTAACCGTGTGAGCCCAGCAACTAACTAACCGTGTGAGCCCAGCAACTAACTAACCGTGTGAGCCCAGCAACTAACTAACCGTGTGAGCCCAGCAACTAACTAACCGTGTGAGCCCAGCAACTAACTAACCGTGTGAGCCCAGCAACTAACTAACCGTGTGAGCCCAGCAACTAACTAACCGTGTGAGCCCAGCAACTAACTAACCGTGTGAGCCCAGCAACTAACTAACCGTGTGAGCCCAGCAACTAACTAACCGTGTGAGCCCAGCAACTAACTAACCGTGTGAGCCCAGCAACTAACTAACCGTGTGAGCCCAGCAACCAGTCACGTAAGCGCTGCTCCAAGGGAGGCTGGGAAGATGGCTCGGCCGCTAAAGTGTGGACTCCAAAAGTATGAGGAGTTGAGCTCAGATCCACAGCACCCACTGTAAAAACTGGGGTATCAGCATGCTCCCATAACCCCAACATTAGGGTGGTGGCAACAGACAGATCCCTGGAGTTCCCTGTCTAGACAGCATAGCCAAATCAGTGAGCTCCAGGTTCAGTGAGGGACCCTGACCCAAAATAAGGTGAAGAGCAATTCAGAAAGAGAGCTGATGTCAAGCTCTGGCCACCACGTGCACATGTGCACATACACACACACACACACACACACACAAATGCACATACACCGTATACACACACCAGACACACAAACACACACCACACCACACCACACACACACACCATACACAGAACTTCTCAAAAAGTATGAAGCCTGCTATCCCAGAGCTCCAAAGGGTGAGGCAGAAGGAGATCCCTAGTTTGAGACTAACCTGTACTATACAATAAGACCCTGTCTCAAAAAAGAAGAAGAAGAAGAAGAAAAAGAAGAAGAAGAAGAAGAAGAAGGAGGAGGAGGAGGAGGAGGAGAAGGAGAAGAAGAAGAAGAAGAAGAAGAAGAAGAAGAAGAAGAAGAAGAAGAAGAAGAAGAAGAAGAAGAAGAAGAAGAAGAAGAAGAAGAAGCCTAAAGAAACAGAAGCAAGCGAGATAGAGAAGCTAGATAAACCTTTAAAAAACTTAAAACAAAAGACAACCACTCAATGACACAGGTCAGGCCTAGCCGCTAGGAGCTCCTGGGAATAACAGAGGATGAATGGTCTGAAACAAGTTCAATCCTCATTCATTGCAAAGCACGACTGTGGGTGTGGGAACACCGCTATCCTTGGTTGGAAATACATAGGATTTTAAGGTGTTTGAGGGTTGAAATGGCTGGGGTGTGGCTCAGTTGTATAGTACTTGCCTAGAATCCCCCAGTGAGAGGCTGGGGTGTGGCTCAGTGATAGAGCCCCTGCCTAGAATCCCCCAATGAGGGGCTGGGGTGTGGTTCAGTGGTAGAGCACTTGCCTAGAATTCCCCAGTGAGGGGCTGGGGTGTGGTTCAGTGGTACAGCACCTGCCTAGAATCTCCCAGTGAGGGGCTGGGGTGTGGTTCAGTGGTAGAGCCCCTGCCTAGAATCCCCCAGTGAGGGTCTGGAGTCAGAGTAACTCAGCGATAGAGCACCTGCCTAGCATGCACAAGGCTCTGGGCTACCTCAGCACCATGTGTGGGTGTGCAAGAAGACACCGGGCGCCCTCCGCTCACGGCAGACTTGGTGAGCTCAGGCAGTACTGAATAATGACATGTACAGCTCCTGTACTGTGTGTTCACTGCTCTGGTGGGAGGTCGGCGCAAGTCTTAATGGATGCTCACCACACCCTTAGCAAGGGACTGTACAGTCGTTAGCCCATCTCACACGAGCAGAACCCCGTGGGTCGCCACGCAACTCTTCACTAGTGGCTGGAGACAGAAGAGATGGAATCTGAACTGATGCCAGCCAGGCGAGGTACTGCTCATCCCTGAACTCAGGGAGTTGAGCTGGAAGACTGTGAAATCAAACTCAGCCTGGCCTGCGCAGTGAGGCTATTTCGATGGGGAAAATAAGTGGGGGCGGGGCTTATGTAGCTTGCGCGGTATACACAAAGCCCTGGTGCTCGCTCAGCATGGCCCAAAGTGGGCATGGTGTTACAGGTCTGTAATCCAGGCACTCAAAAGTAGACGAAGCAAGAGGATCAGAAATTTAAGGCTACCATTGGCTACATAGAGAATTTGAGGCTAGGCTGGGCTAGACACCTTGTCTCAGTTCTCAAAACAAGGTTTAGGGAAATGGTTTAGTTGGTCAAGTCCCTCCTATACAAGCGTGAGGAGCCGAGTTTGAGTCTCTAACACACGTACAAGCCAGGTATGGTGTACATCTGTTAGGGCTAACGCTGGGGTGGTCGGACCAGAAACAGGCAGATCCCAGTGAGCTCAGGATCAGTGAGAGACTGTCTCAATGAATAAGGTGGACGGTGATACTAGAACACATGGAAGAAACTTCTGGCATCTGTGTGGACACACACGTACACATGCACCTTTTCGCAGAGGGGCCTGTGGGCATCGGATGAGATACAAACGCAAGCTTGAGAGCTAGGCTGAATTCTCCACAGGCCGTCAGTTATCCAGCTGAGCCCTGGGGACAAGGAACGAAAGATTGGAGCATTTCAATCCTTCCACCCTGATGTTTGGGAAGGCTCTGGACCATTGTCCCCCGGGGATCATAAATGACACTCAGGGACCAGTGAGGGATGGCTCAAGGGTAAAGGCACCAACCCTGAAACCCTGAGTTTGTCGCAGAACCCACAGGGTGGAAGCGACTCCTGCAAGTTGTCCTCGGACGTGCACCTGCACCTGCGCATGCGCGTGCGCACACACCCGAACACACACATTTAAAAGATAATTTTTAAAAATTAAGATAATAAATGGTACTCAAGTAATTCCAGGGTTTAGAAGTTCCTCAGGGAGGCGCGCCTGGGCAGGTGGGGGTGCTTCTAAAACTCTGACACCCAGCAGGGCTCTGTCAGCCTCTGACTAGGTGGAACACACTGTAACTTGAAGCTAACATGTCCAACAGTAGTGTTCATTTCCTCCGCAGCCTGTTCCTCCCTGTGTCTTCCCCATCTCAGGAAATGGCACCGTCGCCCGCCCAGTGTTTCGAGCCAGAAAACTGGGAGGTAGCTTTGGAGTCTCCTGTCCCTTACCACCCACGGCCCAGCCTCTGCCAAGACCTGTCAATTCTGCCTCCAAAGGAAACACCAAACCGATCCTCGCCTGTCTCGCTGCCATCCATGCGTCCAGGCCACTGCCCGCCCTCCCTGGGACTGGGATACAGTACCTTCCCTCTGTTGTTGCCTCCCTCTGTGGGATGAGAGGCACACACTAATTAGGTCACTTAGTGGGCTGTAGTGACGCTCCCCTGAAATCCTAGCACTGGCGAGTCCAAGGTCAGTCCAGGCTCCATATTGAGATTCCCATATCAAAAATTTTAAAAAAATGATAAATTGAGAGGGCAAACAAGATGGCTCAGTAGGTAAAGGCCGCTGCTGCCAAGCCTGGACTGATCTCCGGGACCCACAAGGCAGACGAACAGAACTGACACCTACGAGTTATTCCCAGACCTCTGCATGAATGGCATGACACACAGACATAACTAAATGCAAAAAAAAATTAAATTAGGGGTCAAGGAGGTGGCTCTATTGATAAAGTGCCTGACATACAAGTGTAAGGACCTGTGTTCCATCCCTAGAACCCACATAAATAAAGATATCAGGAGTGGTGGCACATGCATGTAATCCCAGCTTGAAGGAGGTTGGGACAGGAGAATTCTTGGGGCTCACTGACCAGCCTAGGCAAACTGGTAAACTTCAGGTTCCAGTACACACATGCACTCACTGTGTGAGCACTCACACACTTTGTATTTTTAAGTTAGGGGATGGAAAGATGGCTTGGAGGTTAAGAATATGTACTGCTCTTACAGAGAACCCATTAGGTTCCCAGCATCCACCATGGGAAGCTCATAACCACCTGCAATACTAGCTTCAGAGGATCTACTGCCCTCTTCTGGCCTCCTCATGCACCTGCACTCAAGTGCACAGATGCATATGTACACATAACTTTTAAAAATTGCTGGGCATAGTAGAACATTAATCCCAACCCTTGGGAGGCAGATGCAGGTAGATTTTTGTGAACTCAAGGTCAGCCCAATCTACGTAGGAAGCCCCTGACTCAAATAAATAACCAAAAAATTAAGATTATATAAAATTCAAATTAATAAGGTACCATCCTAGTTTCAAAACTGATAACATAAATAATGGCCACAGGCAGTGGTGCATGTCTTTAACCCCAGTCCTTGGAAGGCAGAGGCTGGAGGATCTCTTGTGAGTTCAAGGCCAGTCCAGTCTACACAGGAAGTACCAGGACTTCATAGAGACAACCCATCTCAAGAAAGAAAGGAAGGAAGGAAGGAAGGAAGGAAGGAAGGAAGGAAGGAAGGAAGGAAGGAAAACGCTTAATGATCAAGTACCTCAAGAGGAAGTCACTCAATCTTTACGGTCAAGGACAAAACAAAAGATGGGTTCCTCAGCAGTGCTGAGGACTGTTCTGTAACACAAGGAAAGCTCTGGTCACCATTCTGGAGAGTTCAGGGTCTCAGGTGAGGCTAAGCAAGGACCAAATATCATCAATACAATAACTGAGGGACTGTCTGTAAGGGCAAGTGTCCAACGCTGTGGAAGCAGATCCCAGGGGGGTCAGCCTAGAGGGACTAAGCAGGCCTGAAGATGACCATCTATCCATGAAGAAAAACATGGTGTTCACTGTGGCTAAAACAGAGTAAGAAGCAGGATCAGTTGTCAGCTAAGATTTCTTTTCAGTACTACGCTTTGAACCTATTGCCTCCTAACTGTTCACTGGGGGATTCTAGGCAGGTGCTCTACCACTGAGCCACACCCCAGCCCCTCACTGGGAGATTCTGGGAAAGTATTCTACCACCACCGAAGCACACACCCCCGTGCTTTTTTTTTTTTTCACTTTCAATTTTGAGACTATACCTCACTAAATTGCCCAGGCTTGTCTTAAACTTTATGTAGCTCAGGCTGACCTTAAACTTGTAATCCTCCTGTCTCAGCCTTCCAGGTAGCTAGGATTACAGGTTGGGACCAGCGCTCTTGGTTGGCTCTGACCTGAGGTTTCACCCTGACGGCAAGAGATCCACAGGGTCACACCAGGCGGAACAAATATGGGGCCGCCATTCTAAGAAGGATGAAGTGATTGGTGACAGTGGGGAGGCGGCCAGCCGAGAAGAAGGCTGGGAATGTCTGGGCAGATACTGCGAAGGATCCCCATCACCCTTGGCTGCGAGGTGACAGATGGCCCCCAGTCCGATGTTCACTCCCAGGGGCTCCACTGGCAGGGCTGAGCCTGCTGGATGCAGCCTTGGGAGCAGGCAGGGTGGAGGGCAGCCTCCCCCGCTCCTAGGCCTGGGAATGTCCGGGCTGGCTGAGAGCCCTCCAGAGGCTGGTGAAAGGTCCACTTACCATGACGGATGGGGGCCCCGCCAGGCCCCGCCAATTAGGCAAGACGGAGTGCCAGGAGCGAGCTATAAATATCTCAGCCAATGGCCAGCTCAAGGAGGAAAATGGTGGTGTTGAACAGACTGGAGAAAGTGTCCCTTTGAGACGGACAGGCTCTGGGGGGTTTTGAAAACATGTTCTTTCTTCCATCAGGACTTTGAGTCGAGCAGCAACAAGGTTGGTGCCTGAGGGTCTGGCTGTAAGTTCAAGTCTGGACTGGGGGGCAGGGCCCAGTTTCTGGAGGGTCTCTGCATTCAAAACCCAGAAAAAAAATTCTATGTCCCAGTCACGGGTTCTGCCTGGTTATGGGGACACCAGGATGAGAGAGACACACAGTCAGTCATCAACAAGTAGATTGGACCAGCAAGATGGCTCAGTGGGTATGGGAGGCTTGCCACCAAGCCTGACGATCTGAGTTCAATTCCTGAGACACACAAGGTGGAAAGAGAGAAGTGACTTCTACAAACTATCCTTCCACATACACACCATGGCACAGGCACACACGTGTATGTGCACATGCACACACACACACATGCAGAATTTGGAAAGGGACAGCACTGCTTCAAGACCAGAGACAGACATGTGGCTCAGTGCTCCTACGTTCAGGGTCTAGGGCTCAGGTCCCAGCATGGCAAACAAACCAAGACAGGCAGAACTGTCGAGGTGGCTCAGTTGGTAAAGAGCTCTGTGTGCAAGCATGAGGAAACGAGTTCAATGTTCAGAACTTGTGTAAAGAACCCGGCCCCTGAAATGTGTGCTTATAATCTCAACTCTGGGGAGGTAGAGACAAGAGGATCCCCCGGGCCTCACTAACATCTAGTCAAGTGGGCGATGCCCAGATTCCGTGAGAGCCCTTGTCTCAAAAGATAAGGTAGAGAGCAATTGAGGAAGACACCATTGGCTTCCGGTGTACATCTCCATACACATACATGCATGCACAAAAACATACAACATGCAAAGCAACACTGACAGTCGGAAACATAGAGGCAAAGGAATCGGGCTATCTGAGGCTCTGACACACAGGACTGCCTAGCAGTTAGGAAACCCTGGATACCAGCCTCGGAATTACGTAAAATGAAGCGTGGTGCTACATGCCTGTAATCCCAGCACTGCAAGGAGACAGGCACTCAAAGCTGTTCTGTTTTTATCAGAAGTTCTAGGCCAGTTTGGGCTACATGAGACCCTACCTAAAAAAATAAATAAATAAAATAAAAAGTAAAAAAGCACCCCCCCCCCAAAACACCAGAACTCACGGCAACATTAACTTAAAGATAAATTTAGCCTCTACCTCTACTTCAAAAAGGGTTCAGGATGGACAGAGAGAAGCAAGGACTGATGGGAAAAACAGGCATCATGGCAATCCTTCCCTTCTCAGGGTGGTGGAAAAGCGGTCTTAGAGTCATCTAGAATCTCCTGAGGATGCTTTCAGAGGGAGCCTTCGCTGGTGGCACACAAATGTCTTACCCAGAAGGATCCTTATAGCAAACTGTCAGAGTGACTACAGCCTTGGGTGAGCCTGGTCTAAAACCCTGAGACAGAAACCAGGGATACCATGCCTCCTGCTCAGCTATGGCAGGAGTCTCTGGGCAACATAGAGGGAAATGAGTCTGGTCCGCCAACAGATCTCACAGGCAATTCTCCGGAGATGCAACAAAGGGCTCAGCCAAGCTCCAAACAGATCCCTGTTCTTGGAGAAGCAACCTGGGTTGGGGACCAAACCTGGAAGACATCAAGGGCCAGAGATGAACCAGAATGGGCATGGCTTTTATAAGCATTCAAGGTCTACCTGGGGATTGCAATTTGGGTCATGCTAATGCATTGGCATCTATTTCTCACTCCTCAGCAACTGTTAACACTGTGACTTCTCACGGCACAGTAGCCTTACGTGCCCACAATAGTGGCCTTGTCACCCGTCACGTGGGTGTGAGTGTGTGTGCGCATGCATGTGTATGTATACATGCCTTTCTGTGTGTGAGTGCATGCCTCTGTTTTTGTGTGTGTGTGAATGTGTGTGTGTGTGTGTGTGTGCAGGTCACAAGACAAATTACAGGGCTAGTATGTGTGTACGCATGCATGCCTTTGAGTGTGTGCACATGCATGCCTCTGTGTGTGTGTGCATATAACAAGACAAATTACAGAGTGTGTGTGTGCAGGTCACAAGACAAATTACAGGGTGTGTGTGTGTATTGCAAGACAAATTACAAGACTTGTGTGTGTGTGCAAATGTGTGTGTGTGCATACATGCTTCTGTGTGTGAGTACCTCTGTGTTTAGGTGCGTGTGTGCATGCCTCTGTGTGTGTGTGTGTGTGTGTGTGTGAAGATAAATTACAGTGCTCGATTCTCTCCTTCCACCCTGTGGGTCCCTGGGATCAAACTCAGGTCATCAGGATTGGTGGCAAGCGCCTTTACCTACTGAACCATCTCGTTGGCTCATGTTCATCTCTTTCTGTCTGATTTGTTCTTGGGAAATAGTAAAGAAAGAAAAGAACCTTTAGAAGCACTTTTCCAGAGAGTGAAGAAGAATTCCGTTGATTTCCTACAAGCTGATCTAGAGTTTCACTGCTTATTTATATATGCTCAGACTTTTATATTCCGTCTGGAGATCATTTCATCTGAGATATAAAATGTTGGCTAATTGCCTCTCACCACAAGTTGTTGGCCCCTTGTTCTCCTGCTGCTTCGTGTGCTGCATTTGTACCGGGTTCTTCTATATAATTGCAGTTATTGTAATTGCTCTGCTATTACAGGGTACCCTGCCCTTCCTCCAGCATCTCACTATTAAATTATTATCCACTTAGGCCACATTTTATTGAAGGCTTTATAGTATGGTAATTAAGACGACAGGCTTCGAAGTCTGACTGGCAGAGGGCTGTCTAACCACTTTTCCTCTCAGCAAATGTGTGAGTGTGAGCAAGTAACCTCACAGTTCATCATCTATAAAATGGAACACTTGAAGGCCCCTAAATAACATTCTCCTCACACGTTCAGAATGAATTGAGAACTAGACATAAAAATCCATCAAGCAGAAAATAATCCCTCATAGGTTAAAGACGACGGCTGTGCAATGCAACCGTCTCTATGTCCTCCTAGATTGGAGATGCTTGTCTGTGCAATAAGGCAAGAGAAAGAGAGAGGCACCGTAAAACACATCTTGAATGCATCCCTAAGGCATATGCATTAAAAACTTGGTCCCCAGGGTTGTGCCAAGGGGAAGTGGCAGGGTCTTGTGGGCAGTAACCGTGTCATTAGAAGTGTGCCCCCAAAGTCTGTAGGAGCCTGGTCCATGCATTGTTTTCTTTTGATTCCTGGTCATGAGATGTATGGGTTCACCCTGTGTGCTCCCACCATGATGTGTTACCTCCCCACAGGCCCAAGATTGAACATGGGTAGAAACCAGCAAGACTCTGTGCCATAATTACCCTTCTATCTTATTTATTGTTGTTGTTTTCATTTGTTTTGCTAGGGGGAAACGTGTCCATGGCATTCTCACGGGGATCAGAGGACAGCCTGCAGGAGTGGGCTTGCTCTTTCTATCATGTAGATCTCAGGGATCCAACCCAGGTCACATGAATTCTCAGCCAGCACCTTGACCCATCACACCCACCACTGGGCTGCCTTTTCTAGATTAATTGTCTTACACATTTAATGACGAGTATGGAAAACTGAGTAATACAAAAGATAGAATGTGTAGCAAAAGAAGGGATGAATGAAGGTTTCCTGGGGAGCATGCATGCACACACACACACACGATTTACCTTCTAAAGGGAGACTCATACCACCTGTTCATCATAGCTAGTGCCAGACTACACTATCACCAAAGCCTTTCTTTAATCCCTACCAATATGAGGTTATTGTGGGGCTGGAGAGATGGCTCGGTGATTAAGAGCACTTATTGCTCTTATAAAGAACTTGAGTTCCGTTCCCAGTTCCCAAGTGGGGCAGCTCACAACCTTGTGTCACTCCAGCTCTAGGGGGATCTGATGACCTCTTCTGGCCTCTTCAGGCACCTGCACACATGTGCCACACACACACACACACAGTATTTTTGAAAACTTACTACAGTGCACAGCAGAACATAAAACATGCCACAGACAGAGTGGGAACATAGACTTTCAGCTGAGACCCCTCCACACATGGAGATGAGTTGAGGGCCATGGTGGGGACACCTTCAGTCACCATCCCATGTTTAAGGACCGTGGTGGGCACGAGCTGCTGATATCTGTGAGGTGCTCAGCATGGTGCCTGATCACATGGTAGGCATGTAGCAAATGCTGTTTGGTTTTGGTTTTCTGTTATCTCGTTATATACAGTCTATAGGCAAGCTTGACCTTGAACTTTAGTGTTCAGTCTCCAGAGCGCTGGGATTAGAGATGTGTGCCACCATGCCTAATTCTCAATACTACTTCTGTTGGCAATATTCACAGGGTCTTGTTCCATCTCCCCTTGTCCTAAAACTCCCAGGAGGTTGTCTATGCCCTGCAGTCTGTGAGAAGTTATTGGTGGATTTCAGGAATGTGACATGCTAAGATCCACATTCCTAGGGGACGGAAAAACATCTCAGCGGTGACAAACACTGCTCTATTGGAGGGATGGAGTTCTGATTTCAGTACCTGCATGAGGCAGCTCACAAATGCCTGTCTATAGCGCCAGCTCCAGGGGGGTCCAATATCTTCTAGTTCCCATGAGTACCTGTACTCACTTGCATGTGCACATACATGGACAGACACACATAAATAAGCTTTTCCTAAAGAAGATTTGAGACTGGGTATGGTGGTGCACATCTTTAATCCCCACACTAGGGAGGCAGAGACAGGAAGATCTCTGTGAGTTTGAGGGTAGCCTGGTCTACCTAGAAAGTTCTGGGACAGCCAGAGCTACACAGTGAGATGTTGTCTTCAGACAAAACAAACAAAAAAGACTTGCGTTGCTAAAGATTACTAAAAGATCAAGTGAAATCAGAGAGTGTGATTGGGTGAAGGTGAACCAGTCAGGAAACCATTGGTGATGGCTGTGCTTAGAATCACCTGGGAGACACACCTCTAGGCACTGCCATTAACCTTTAATTTAGAGAAAACCCACCCTGAATGTGAGCCTGGGATGAATAAAAAGGATGAAGGGGTTCTCGAGTGAAGGTTTGGTGGTGAAAGCACTTGCCATACAAGCATGAGGACTGGATTTGGATCCTCAGAGACCTACGAACATGTCATGTGGGCATGATGGCCTATAATTCCAGCTGCAGAAGGCAGAGGCAGAAGAACTTCCAGAGCAAGCTGGCTAGCAAGACTAGCTTTATCAGTGAGCTCTGGGTTTGATTGAGAGACCCTGCCTTCATGAACACTGTGGAAGAGCATTGAAGATGATTTCTATTATCAGCACTAGGCCTTCACATGCAAGCACACACAAGCACACACAAGCACACAAAACACGTAAAAGGAGATTTAAAGGGAGAAGGTGAGCTGAGCACCAACATGCATTTCTCTCTACTTCCCGACTGTGGATGCCACCTGACTACCGGCCTCGTGTTCCTGCCACTGTGACTTCCCTGCCATAATGGACTGTATCCCCTCAAACTGTGAGCCAAGACAAGCCCTCTCTTCCTTAAGTGGCTTCTTGTCACACACCTGGTCACAGAAAGTCAGAGGAGAATGGACATCTGCCTAATGTGGGGGTAGATAAGGACAGCTGGGGGGAAGGTTGCGATGACTTCTACGATGAAGGGAAAGTCGTGTGGAATTTGGGGAAGGAAATATTGACAAGGGTGAGAGAGATCATGGTGATAGTAGTCTGTGTCAGTCACTTTTTGTCGCTGTAACAAGAACCTAGGCCAACCAGCTTAATGAAAGAAAGATTTATTTGGGCTTAGCATCTCAGAGTATTCTCACCATCTCAGACAGCTCCCTTGCTGGAAACCTGTGGCAAGACTGACCATCACAGCAGCCAGAGCATATGTCTGTAGAGGTTACCCACTTCATGGTGGTCGGGCAGCAGACAAAGACAGAAAAGAGGCTGGGAGTATAACACACCCTTCATAGAATCATTTCTCATGGTCATTTCCCACCTGCTACACTTCCTACCACCTCTCAAAGCCCATAAAATGATGAATCAACCCGTGGGTTAATCCACTAGGGACATCAGAGCACTCATGATTGAACTGATCATGTACACCTGTAACCCCAGCCCTAGGGTGGAAGCAGAAGAGTCAAGATCTCAAGGTCATTCTTGGCTACATAGCAAGTTTGAGGCCACATGAGACCCCCCCATCTCAAGTAAAACAAAGCCAGAGCCCCACCCCTGAATATTGTGTTGTGGTTTGATCCTTAAACACGTGAGACTTTGGAGTGTATTTCTGATGCAAACACCACAGAACGGAGCAGGTGACTAAAGAGGATGGTGGGCGTGGTGACAAGGATGGCGCGCGGTGGTTAATTTTGACTGTCACCTCCAATCACCTGAGAAGGGAGACTGAGGAATTATCTGGACACGATTGGCAGGTCTGTAGGAGGCTGTCTTGACTGATGATTGACATGAGAAGACCCAACTTAAATGTGATCACCACCTTCTAGTAGAGGCCCAGATAGAAGGACAGCAAAGAAGGATGTTACTGTTGTGCTCACTTGGCCTTCGCTCTTTCTGAGAGTTCATCTACCCTGTTCCTTCCCTTATATTAGAACCAGCTCCTTTTGGCTTTCAAAGTAGATCAAAGAACAGAGAGGCTCTCCAGGAATTCTCCAGGCCTTTAGTACCATATTGGATCTGCCAAGGCATCCAGTCTCTTGGACTGGGCAACGCCAGGTTCTGGGCCTCTGTGGTATGAGGCAAGCAGGGTTAGAGGACTCCAACCATATCTTGAAAGCCAGTCTAATAAATCTCCTTTTAATACATATTCAATCCCTGGGTTCTGTCCTTCTAAAGATCCCTGAGTAATACAGATGGCAATGGGAAGAAACAGAAACTGATAAATGGCCAGCCATAAAGGATGCTCACAGGATCACACAGTGACGAGGAGAACGTAGGAGGGCGTGAAAGAAAACTTCCTGAGTTTGAGCACACACATAAAATTGGAAAAAGAGTTTAAAAAGGAGAAAGTGAGCTGAGCACCAGCATTCATCTCTCTCTGCTTCTTGACTGCAGTTGCCATGTGACCAGCTGCCTCAGGCTCCTGCTGCCATGCCTTCCCCACTGCGAGCCAAGATTAAACCCTTCCTCGTTCGTGTTGCATCTTGACACTTGTAAGCTGGTGCAGTCTGCTGAGGTGGGGAAAGGGCTGGAGGTGTGGGTTCAGGGAGAAGGGAAACTGTGCTTTGTTCTTTCTGAGGTCAAAGTGTCTAAGACAAAGCCAGATGGGGTGATGTTGTCAGTCTGGGTTTTTGGGAGCATAGAGTAAAGGATCTTGGGAATCAGGTGGCCCATAGTCCTGGATACTAGGAATACATTGAGCTCGCGTTGAGATCTGGGGGGAGGGTGAGTACATGTGTTCATGTGCCTGTGTGTGTGCACATGTATATATGTGGTGTGCAGAGGTTGATATCAGGTGTCCTCCTCAGTTCTACCTTTCTTTTTAAGACAGGGTCTCTTGTTGAACCCGAAGCTTGCCAATTTAGCTGGACTGGTTGGTCAGCAAGTGCAGGAACCACTCTGTCTCCACCGTCCACCCTAGTGCTTGCATTATAAATATATGAACTAAGGTCCTCGTACACATGACTGGAGCTCACACACAAAGGGGCTAGTGAGAGAGCATCTGCCTAGAATCCCCCAGTGAGGAGCTGGGGAGTGACTCAGTGGTAGAGCCCCTGCCTAGAATCCCCCAGTGAGGGGCTGGGGTGTGACTCAGTGGTAGAGCCCCTGCCTAGAATCCCCCAGTGAGGGGATGGGATGTGACTCAGTGGTAGAGCCTCTGCCTAGAATCCCCCAGTGAGGGGCTGGGGAGTGACTCAGTGGTAGAGCCCCTGCCTAGAATCCCCCAGTGAGGGGATGGGATGTGACTCAGTGGTAGAGCCTCTGCCTAGAATCCCCCAGTGAGGGGCTGGAGTGTGGCTCAGTGGTAGAGCCCCTGCCTAGAATCCCCCAGTGAGGGGCTTGGGTGTGGCTCAGTGATAAAACTCCTGCCTAGAATCCCCCAGTGAGGGGCTGGGGAGTAACTCAGTGGTAGAGCCCCTGCCTAGAATCCCCCAGTGAGGGGCTGGGGTGTGGCTCAGTGGTAGAGCACCAGCCTAGAATCCCCCAGTGAGGGGCTGGGCTATGACTCAGAAGTAAAGTCCAGCTTGTGGGAAGCCCTGGGTTCCATTCCCTGCACACAAAAACAGAAATAGCTTAACCAGGGGTCAGGGAAATCTTTGTCCACAGTGAGGGACAGGCTGTTAAGAACAAATCCCAAACCCCTGGATTCCAGATTGGAGCCACCAAAGGTCAAAGGTCAAGGGTGAATTCTTCTAGGCTAATCCCCTAGCCCAGATCCCATCTGAGAACCCCCCCACCCCAAGAGGAAATGCCAGCCCAGACCTTGCTATTTCTTAAGGCCCGAAAGGTCCCCCCCCTACTTCCAGTCCAGGCCCACCCTCCCCAGCCATTTGGGCCACGAGCCGAATCCCACTCCACCCAGGCCAGGGCGAGAATTCCGGCCACACGTCCCTGTGATGTGGTCACGTTGGAAAAATGTTAATCAAATACTCTCCTCCATGTTTCCTTTCTTTCCCAGGCTGGATTCCTAGAAGACAGGAATTTATGGTGTGAGAGTTCCAGCCCCTGCGAACCCACAGCCAAGGTCAACAGCACGAGGCGGGCAGGGCTGCCAAGCGTGGAGGGGAGCCGGGACCTGAGGAGCTGGGCGCACGAAAGACAAGAGTGCATGCATTAGCAAATCCCTTCTGACCTGCAGGTTCCCACACTAGAAGGGCTCAGACAAGGGGTCACCAACCCTGCCTGAGTGAACCCCTTGCTGGGGAACAAGGCCTTTCTTGGAGACAGAGCCTGAGAAGTTGAAGGGGTAATGTCAGGGGTACCTCTGGCCATTAGTGGATCTAGAAGTAACCCTGAACCTAAGCCACACGCTCAGCAGCACCCCTAAAATTCAGGTAATAGGTACAAGGCTAACCATGTCCCCACTCCCCTGATCAGCAGCTGAGATAGGGAAAAGAGGCACAAAGTGGGAGCCTGCTTCACTCAAATCCCCTGGGACTTCTAAAGTGTGTCATCTGTTTGGTGTGGTTTGATTGTTTCGGGTGTTTCAGGATGCCGGGGAGTCACAATGCTAAGCAAATTCTCCTCCACTGAGTGATGTCCCAGCCCCCCACTGAGGGATTCTAGGCAGGGGCTCTACCACTGACCCACACCCCAGCCCCTCACTGGGGGATTCTAGGCAGGGGCTCTACCACTGACCCACACCCCAGCCCCTCACTGGGGGATTCTAGGCAGGAGCTCTACCACTGACCCACACCCCAGCCCCTCACTGGGGGATTCTAGGCAGGGGCTCTACCACTGAGCCACACCCCAGCCCCTCACTGGGGGATTCTAGGCAGGTGCTCTACCATTGAGCCACACCCCAGCCCCTCACTGAGGGATTCTAGGCAAGTGCTCTACCACTGAGCCACACCCCTGCCCCTCACTGGGGGGATTTTAAGCACTAAGTCACACCCCAGTCCCACACTGGGGGTTCCAGGCCGGTGTTGTACCTATTAAGCTACATTCCCAGTCATCCTTTACTTTTTCTAAGTTACCCAGGCTGGCCTTGAACTCACTCTGTAGCTAAGCCAGGCCTTGAACTTTCCTTGCATTTGCCTCCCAGGTAGCCAGGATACCAGCCCAGAGGTTGCTGTCTGGACAACCCTCACATATTGCTATAAGGGGCCAGAACACCTTCTCACACACCCTAGATCCTTGGCAGCAGGAAACAGACAACTTCCAGCCTCCTCCCGACTAGAGGGGCCACCCAGGGGAGAAAGGAAAGGTGAGTAGTGCTGAAACAACACGGATTCAAAGTCAGGTGACATGAACCTATGACAGTGGTCCCTACTCCGGCCGTGTCTACTCACAGCTGAGTCTCACCATGCAATGGGTATCTAGAGACCTTGAACAAGACAAGAGAGGCTTCACCTCTGAGCAGGAGGTTGAAGCAGACAGGCAAGAACAGGGACACTGACAGTCACATGAAGCCATTGAAGGGCTCTAGGTTTCTGGGGGGGGGCACTGAGGACTGCTCTGGGGTCATGGAGAAATGTGGACAAGAAAAGTGGCTGGAGGTTGGTGCACTCTGATGGGCAGCTGGGGTTCACAAGGCGGACACACAAAGGGAGATGGAACTGGAGGGGGGAGATTCCAGCAAAGCCTACTGTATGTGCAAGGGCCCCGAATATTTATACCTTGGTAAGACTTTTCATATAAATAAATTCTCAAGTTAAAAAAAAATCTTTGGCAAGCTGTGAGTCTGGATCCCTTGCTTGGAAAATGAGACTGTGTGGTGTCCAGGAGTCTAGGGCCAACGGAGACTGTGACCTGACGCGTCTCAGGGCTCAGCTGCTCAGAAAGCCCTTACACCATGCACCCCAAAAGGACTGCTCCACTTCGTCCCGTCCCCAACATCCTTGCCTGCCTCCCCTCAAAGCTATCTCCCCCAAACAAGCTTTTTTAGCCTCAAGACAAGTGACCCGTCCTCTTCACTGTCCTAGGGAGGAGGCAAGAGGTACCCAGGTTCTTGCAGGGTTCTCTGGATGCCTAAAAGAGACAGGAGCACAATCTTGAGCTTCTGTTCTATTTTGTATTTTATTTGATTTTTGGTTTTGAGACCAGCCCCACTCTGTAGCCCAGGCCGGCCTCAAACTCACAATCCTCCCGTCTGAGTTTCCCAAGCGCTGAGACTCACAGGTGTGAGTCACCCACACCCAGCCTCATGGTGTCTGTTTCCATTTTCTTAATTGATGAGTATGTCTGCGTCCGTGGGCATGTATGAAACATGTGCCGGTATCCACGGAGGCTGGAAGAAGGCATTGGGTCCCCTGGAGTTGGAGTCAGAGGTAGTTTTGAGTTACTGTGTGATTAACAGAAGGGTAGCATATACACTATGAATTGACATTTAAGACAGCTACTGAGTGACTGACAAGATCATCGCCAGCTTGTGTATGACAGATGACAAATGACCTAAGAGATGGGATAGCTGCTAAGTGACTAAAGAAGGGTAGTGTATACAGGGAAGATCCATTGGTCACCCATGATCTCATGACTGAGCTGGCTACCAAGTGATGAACGAGAGGGTAGTGTATACACAGTGGATCCATTGCTCACCCATGGTCTGATGACTGAGCTGGCTACCGAGTGACGGATGAGAGGGTAGTGTATACAGTACAGATTTTGGGGACGGAGGAACAATTCACACCCTGAGCAGGATGGAGTAGGGCAGCAGAAGGAGTTTCATCACAGTACTCAGAACCACATACAATTGAAAACATGGTTTGTCTGCTTCTGGAATTTTCCATCTCATAGTTTCAGACTGCGGTTAACCACGATTAACTGAAAATGTAACTGGATAAGAGGGAAGAGCTGCATTTACTCAGTCATTTCGGTTACTGTGTCCCTGCTGCCTCATGGGCAGCTTTTCTAAGGCATTTGATGTGTGTTCCTGTAAAATGTGGGTCCCCGGCAACCACCAATGGGATGCCGTTTCCTTTGGAGACTGAGGAACACATCTCAGAGCCAGGTAGAGTTGATGGTTATGCCATGTGTTAGATGTGCTAAATACGGCTGGAATGTACACTTTTAAGTGATTCTGGGTCGGTTTATGTTACAGCAATTTCAGTTCAATTGCTTGGACTCTGTATCACTGTTTGGGGGCAGAGTTTGTGATCAGGCAGACAACTGGCATCATAAATCTGCCTGGCATCACCCCAGCTGTGCAGGGGGAGCCTGCTATCCTCCCAGCACTGTGGAGGCAAAGGCAAGACGGATCACGAGTTCAAGGTCATCCTCAGCGACTCAAGGGAAGATAATGTGAGGTAGGGCCCAACCTGGGCTACCTGAGCTCCTGTTTAAAAAACAAACAACAACAACAACAACAACAAAAAACAAGTATTACTATCCCAGGAAAAGATCAAAACTCAAAATTTGAAATAGTTTCTATTGTACTGTTTTTGCATCATCATAAGGGGGAGGAAAAAAAAAAACAAAAGGAGCTGACGAGATAGTTCAATGGATAAAAACACTTGCTGCCAAGCCTGACAATCTGAGTTCGATCCCTGGGACCCACATAGTAAAGAGATAACCAGTTCCTGCACACTGACATTACACACACACATACACACACGCACACGCACACACATGCACGCATGCACACACACACACGCACGCACACGCATGCACATGCATGCGCTCACACACATGCACGCATGCACACACACATGCATGCACATGCATGCGCGCACACACGTGCACGCGCGTGCGCGCACACACACACGAAATTAAAACGAAAGGTAACTCCCACTGGACTGAAAGCAAAGCCCATAGGGCCGTGGAGTTTCTCCAGTAAATCGGCGGAGAATGTCTGGAAAGCATGGGGGTGCAAAGGTCTTCAGAAATAAAACTGAGGCACAGATCGGCACAGGGTGCCAGTGCCAGTCTCCAGTCTTATCCACAGGGAGTGGTTTTCCTCCCGGACATAGCGGGGCCCTGCCCACTCGGTGAGTCATGGGCCCTCTGGGCTGGCAGCACGGCCCGCCCTTCCTGTCTGTACCCAGTGGGGAACAACCTGCTTAAGGGGACCTTATCTCCCCCTCACTCACAGCCAACAGACATGAGGTCAAGGCTGGGGCTGTGCGACTGGTGGGAGACCAGAAACGGGAGGGTCACGGAGAGGTCAAAGGTTGCCATTGAAACTCCATCCCCCTGAAGTTGTCACTTGTTCTGAAAGCATCCAGCTTTATGCCCTCACACGGGCCAGAGGGACAGGCCCCAAAATTTCCCAGGGCCCTCTTCTCATACCTTTCCAGAATGCACTATGACAAAGCTGGTGCTGGGGACAACAGAGACCTCCACACAGGGAAAGAGATTCCTTAGACCACTGGTTCTAAGACCATGTGTGTGTCGTGACCCTTTTGGGGGATCACATATCAGATATCCTGTGTATCCAATATTTACATAATGATTCATAATAGTAGCAAAATTACAGTTATAATAATTGATCTTTAATTTTATGGTTGGGGGTCACCAGTGCACGAGGAACTGTATCCATGGCCCCGCCACCTCCATTTTCTTTCAGCCCTTCTCTCTCAAGCCCCTATGCTACTCCTAGCCTGATATTTCTCTCATCGAGGATTTCTGAATTGTCCTTATTGTGGTGCCGCTGCCCCTCTTTCAATTAGCAACCCACCCACTCCCGCCTCAGTCATATTGTGGTACCTACCCCTCACCCTCTGTCCTGGACCATTAGACCCTTTGGGGACCGCCTCTCTTTAGTCTGTCGCCCCATCAGCAAGAGAACCCACCTGATTCCTCCGTACGTCTGTGTCTCACCTCTGTAAATGTCTGCTCAATGAATAAGCGAATATACCCATTTCATAGAGGGGGGACATACGAGAGCCCAACCACCCGTGGCTATGGCTCGGGTTCTTTGCAGGGCACAGACACAGCTTCCCAGAAGAGCTTCTAAGAGGGTGTTAGCTGGTGTACAGGCAGCTTCAGGCCAGACCTTGGGCCCCTATCTACCTCTGGCGCCAGGTGAGACAGGTTGGGATGGGCCTGAAGAAGTGTCAGGGTGTGGTGCCTGATTTACGATGCAAATAGTGATGGGGCCACTTGGCAAGGTGGGCACGCATGACAGACCCTCAAAGATAAGAGGCCAGAGGTATGTCAAGGATGTAAACACCAGGCACCGGGCATCCGGCTCCCCGTACCAGCCGGAGACACAAGGCAGCCATGTTGGAGGGAAAGAGGCCCTGAGATTTCCCAAGGGCAGGCACAGCTCTCTCACTGCTCTGCAGCAGACTGGACCCCTAGTTCCCTGCACTCGAACCAGCAAGCCTCCTTCTACGTCACCCAGACCCCGTCCCCGCGGGAACCCTGCCCCGCTCTGCTCAGGTCTCCAAGCAAACTGCAGGCGCTGGTACCTGAGTGCCCACTTCCGTCTTCTAAACCTGACCTCGCCCTTCTCATAGCCTGTTGCCTGGTACCCTCGGGATAACATCTGAACCTTGAGCCTGGACTCCATCTTCCTTCTCACGCCTGCCGGTCCTTCCTCCACAGCTCGTCTCACCCACGCCTTCCCCGCATGCGCCTGGTACTCGCGTCCATCTGGGCACTTTCATACACACGTTTCCTTGTCTCTGTTCTCCTCTTCAACAGGCAAACTCCTACTCGACTTTCAAAACCCTAGCCCAAGTTGGAGACCCGGCTAAGTGGTTCAAGGTGCTTGCTGCCCTTCCAGAGGACCCGAGTTCAGTTTCCAGCACCTATGTGAGGTGCCTCACGATCTCCTGTACCTCCAGCTCTGTGGGATTTGATGCTTTCATCTGGCCTCTGTGTGTGCGTGCATTTGCACACATGCACACATAAAAATAGAATGTTTTTTTTTTTAGTTCAAAGGCAGGGACTGGAGAGAAGGTTTGGCAGTTGAGGGCACTTGCTTCCCTTGCAGAGAACCCAGGTTGGCAGCTCACAACCACCTAGAACTCTAG
This sequence comes from Myodes glareolus, assembly GCF_982192425.1. Lineage (NCBI taxonomy): Eukaryota > Metazoa > Chordata > Mammalia > Rodentia > Cricetidae > Myodes > Myodes glareolus. Next base: position 111,675,457 of record NC_142027.1, read on the forward strand.
CCCCCTGGGATCTGACTCCACTGGCTCCCACAGGCATGAAATGCATAGAAATTCAAGGGCTTGGGAGCTAGATCCAAGAGCAGCCCACCCAAATCCTCACAGCTAAGAGAGTCCCATAATCACAACTCTGACACCCCCTCTGAGGGCACCCTCCATGGCATGGAGACATTTCTGAGGGATAGAAGAGTTGGTAGCTAGCCAAGTGCCAGGTGATTGAAGTACACCCCCCATATGCCCCACTGGAGAAAAGAGAAATACAGAAGGCCCTCGCCCCGTTTTTTTCTTTTTTTGCTTCAGGAAGTCAAGGCCAGTCTAGGGTACACAGTAAGACCTTGTCTCATAATAAAACGTGAAGGGGCTGGAGAGATGGTTCGGTTGGTAAAGCGCTCCCCTCATAAGCGTGAGGACCTAAACTTGGGTCCCTAGCACTCATGTGAAAAGGCAGGCATTTAGGCCTTCATAGTACTGAGGAGGTGGGGACACAAGGAACCCCTGGGGCTCACTGGCCAGCCAGTCTAGCAGAATGAGTGAATTCTAGGTTTAATGAGAGCCCCTGTCTCAAAAAAAAAAAAAAAGTAGCAATTCATCAAGAAAGGTACCCAACATTGACCTCTGCCCTACACACATACACACACAGAAGGGGAAGAGTTGAGGTGCAGCCATTTTGTGTGTGTGTGTGTGTGTGTGTAACATAGTTCAGGGTCCTAGAAGTTAGGATTGGTACCATTTTGTCTTTGCTGGTGTCAGCTCTCAAAACCAAGACTGGAGATTTCTAACATTATACCCCTCAGAATCGGAAAGATCTGGAGCCAGCCCATTGCACAGAGGGTTAGACTGAGACTCAGAACGGGGCATGACTCAAGGCATCTACTTTCCTGAATCCCGGACTCACAGATAGCACTTGAGCGTCAGGGTTTGGGGTTGCATGGGTGGGTAGAGACAGAGGGGCCCCCATCCCTGGCAAACATCCCCCCCCCAACTTGATCCCTGACCCAAGACTTCCCAACTACTTTCCCAGGCAGGTGGCACTGCATAGGAGGGGCCCTGCTGGCTGGACCAAGGACACAGCTGGCAAGGGTGGCTTGTCGTCCCGGCAGCCACCCAAGTATGCGGCCTAAAGTGTGGACCGCTGTTCCCGCGGCGTTCCCAGAGCACACACCAAGGAAAACATGGAACGCTTCTTGGATGACATAGTCGGTATCTGAAGTCGTGCATTCCTGCGGAGGGCCGTGAAGCGTGGATGGGAGCCGGCAGTGGGAACCTGGGCTCTGTCCGCGCCTGCGCAGTCCTGACTTGTGAACTCCGCTGACTCTGGTTCCCGGGCCTTCCCATGGCTGTGCCGTGCAAGTCTACAGCGTCTAACCTGTGCACAGCCAACGCCCTGGTCCTCTGTCCCCAGATGAACAGCTGCCATCACCCCGCATCCTTGCAACCTTCACCATAGGTGGGCGCTACTGAGTGACCTTTCTTCACATCCAGTCCAGCCTTCCCAAACTGGACCCACTTTGCGAGGATGCCCCGCCTGGGAACCAGCTACAACACCCTGTCTTAACTGAGAGGGGCTCTGTCTGTAGCTATCTCTGGACACAGGGTCACGTGGGGGAGTTGACAAGTTTGTGCTTCGATACGTCTCTCAGCCTCTAGCTTCGGTTTCTCCCTGCCCTTTCTGAGGAGCCAAGTCCTTGTGCAGCATGTGACACGCGCATAGAGGCCAGAGGTGGACAAGTGTCTTCCTCCATTGCTCTCCCCTTATCTTTTCTATATTTATCTGTCTGTACATGTATGTAGGGGGCATGCATGTCCCATGTGAAGATCAGAACATAGCCGGCTGCATGCAATCAATTCTCTTGTTCCTCCACAAGGGTCCTAGGATGTCAAACTCAGGCCATCAGTCTTAGTGGCTAGTGTTTTTACTCACTGGGTCATCTAGCTAGTCCCTCCACCATATCTTTTGAGGCTGGGACCCTCACTGAATCCAACACTCACCCCTGGACTAGCTGGCCAGAGGGTTCTGAGGACCCACCTGTCTCCACACACACGGCTCTAGGGTTACAGATGTACCCAACTGTGCCTGGCTATTTTATGGGGGTTGGGGATCTAAATTCAGTTCCTCATACCTGCATGGCTGAACCATCTCCCCAGCCACAAAGCCAGACAGTCCTGGAATTTATAATCCTCCTGACACAGCCTCCCAAGTAGCTGGAGTGACGGGCCTGTGTCACCAGATCTGGCCTCCACCAATTTTCACTTAGGACATGTTGGAGAGAGTCCAAGGATACCCAGGGGTCTTTAAATACGTCTGGGCAGAGGACACCTGCCTTTGGGAAAGCAGGGATAGGAAGGCGGATGGTGGAGCCCTCACCTCCTGGAAGTACCTATTTTCCACTTGCTACATGTGATTGGCAGGTTTGGCGTTCACCTGACCTCAATGTGGTACCCAAACTGCTATCTGTAGCTGGAGGCTGGAGCTATAAAGGTGGAAGATGCTAAGCCAAAACTCAGGGCTGAAGACAGATCCCACATGGGAGTCCAGAGCAGTGAGAGCTAAGGCATTTTTGTTTGGGGGCTTTTGAGGTAGAGTCTCATGTAGCCCAGGCTGGCCTCAAACTCAGTGCGTATCTGAGGGTGACCTTGACCTCCTGGTCCCCTCGCCTCCACCTCCCAAGCTCTGGGCTTACAGACATATACTACCATGCTAGGCTTATAAAATAATGAAAACGGAACCTGGGTTCTCAAGCATGTTAGACAAGTGCGCTATCAACTGAGCCACCACCCAGCCCACACATTCAAGTTTTATCCAAACAGTTTCTGAGTTCCAGCTTGGAAGAAGAGGTATTTGCAGAAATGAGAGATTCAAACTGCTATGGGCCTCACTCGTCTCAAGCCCTCTTACCCTTGGGACCTGGCTTCCATGCCTGGCCTTCTAACTCAAAGAGTTTGAGATTCCAAATCTACCTCCAGGACATGTGTAACAGCACCCAGACTCCAGACACGAGACAGTGAGGAATCCAGAGCAAAGCAGGCAGGGCCTCCAGTCAGGGTCAACCATAGTCCAGAAGAGAGGCTGGGCCATTCCTTGGCTCTTCTGACCTGCCGGGCCTCCTGCCTGCCCTTCTGCCCAACCTTACTCACTTGGCCCGCAGTGAAGCCTGGAACCAGCTACATCCGGCCCAGCCGTCTAAACAGGCCTGAGGCCCCCGAGTTAGTTGGGCCCAAGGGGTGCCCAAAATAACATCTGAGTCAATGTCCCTATAGACACCCCCACCCACCAGGGCCCCAGGGAGGAACCTACAGATAGCCCAGAAACCCAGACTGATAACCAAACCAGGTCAGGCAGTCGTTGGCTCTGTGAGGCCTCAGCCAGTGAATGGGACCCACGGAGCAGCAAGATGGTCAAAGTGAGGGAATGGGAGCTGTGGAGAGATACGGAGGAGGGGCAGCCTGACGCAGGGGTCTGTGGTCAGTATAGATACATCTGAAGGCCCCGAGAGAGCAGGAGGTTTGGGGTTGATCACACAATAAGCAAGGGGTTTGAAATGCAGACAAAATCCACAGGTCCACCTCACAGGAGAGCTGGGGATGGTCAGGCTGGCAGATGGCTCAGAAGGTAAAGGTGCTTGCCACCAAGCCGAAAGACGAGAGTTTGCTCTTCTGGGATCCACGTGACGGAAGAATAAAGCTAACTCATGACAAGCTATCCTCTGACCTCCACATGTGAGATATGACACTCATGTGTACACACACATACACACACACCCCGCTAATAAAGGTTGGGATCCTGGAGAAGTATAGAGGGGACCTTCAACACAGCCCAGAATGAGAAAGAGGCTTCCTCAGAGAGCCAGATCCTAAAGGATGGGTTAGTTATAATCAAGGAAGAAATGAAGGAAACATACAAGGAACCCCTAGACAGGTGACAGGGACAGAGTGCCCTAGAGCTCCAAGAATCATCCCAGAATCAATCTGGGGACTTTCTGCCCCTTCGTGGTGAGATGCAGAGAACCCAGATGGCCCTGTCATCTGAATGCCCGCCCTCGCACTGTGTCCCAACAGTCACATAGACCCACTAACCCATATGTGCCCAGATGACTACCAAGGACCCATTAGAAGGGACTGCCCATACTCAGCCACCCCATCTTGCTGCTCATTCCTCCAGGAAAGGCCCAGCCTCAAGACAACCTGAGCCCAAAGCAGAGCCTGCCAGGATCAGGGACACACTCTAGGCCGGTAGCGTTCAATGTCTATTCCGAGATGGAAGGTGCTATGTTATGAAGAATTCCTAGCTTAGCTGACCTCTTACATAGCCTCAATTCTTTCCCAACACTGGTCCAGGCCATGTCATGTCCCTACATTCCCCATGTATAAAGTCTGCGGTGCCCCAGCCGGAGCAGGAGTCTGTTACCTGAGTCCCCACTGGCCTAATCCCCCAGATTTCCTGAGTACAGCTCTGCTGTTCTTGGCTGAGGGCCCCTGCTGAGCCTGGCACAGCCTGGGCTCCATGCCCACCTGTGAGTGAGAGCTTGGCAGCGGCCCAGCCTGGGCAATGGACAGCATGAAGGACTAGAACGAAGGCAGGAAGGCAGCAGGGGCCCAGCTTGGGCTCTGGTCAATGGCCTTGCAATGTGATGTTGAAGTCCAACATCTCATTATTCTGAAGTCCTCCTTGTCCCGGGGAAGTCACACACATTCTCCTCAGCTTACCTGGCAAGGAACATGGACAGATCCTGCACACACACACACACACACACACACACACACACACACACACACACACACACACGCCACTCTCTGAAACCAATCAGGTCTTCCCCGAGAGAACAAGCCTGAAGAATTAGAGGAAAGCCTTGGTTCACCCTCCCCTAACAGGCCCCCATTGATTCTCTAACATGTTCTCGGCCTAGAGCCAAGTAAAAAGAGTTCTTCATTCGGCCCCTTCCCGCTGTTCAGGTTTCTTGGAGAGGCCCTGAGCCAACAAGCCCAAGGGGAAGCTACAGGGAGAGAAAGCCAAGGTTCACAGCCTCCGAGCCGCTACCCTGGGGCAGGAATACACAACGCTCATTAGTTCTTCGGCTCCCCCGGCAGAATCCGCTCCATCAGATGAGGAAACTGAGGCTCGGGGAGTAGCAGCGAGGACTGGAATTTGGGTGGATATGACCAGAAACAGGGAGACAGTGATGGCGGTAGCTCAGTCGATAGGGTGCGTACCCAGCATTCATGACAGCCTGTGTTCATTCCCCGGTACCACATAAGCCGGGTGTGGTGTTTGCACAGAAGGTCTAAGCAGAAGGACCAGAGTTCAAGGTTATCCTTGGCTACACAGCATCTTTGAAGCTAACCTAGGCTACATGAAACCCCATCTAAGATACCATATTACAGAAGGGGGTAGGGGAGGAACTCTGAGTTCAGGTTCAGGGAGAGATCCTGCCTCAAAAAAAAAAAAATAAGGCAGAGAGTACTAGGAGATGGCACCTGATACCCTCCTCTGGCCTCTGCATGCAAAAGAGCACATGTGAGTGCATGCACACACATGCACTAATGCATGTATACATGCACAAACACCTAATACCACACTCATACACACACACACACACACATATATATATATATATATACACGTGTTCTCTCCAGCACACATACACATATTGCACACACACAAAAATGTAGCATTTACAAATTGCACAGATTTCATTCCTGAATATTATTAGGTCATTTCCACCCAGCTCAAGATGAATGTTTGTGAGGAACTTGGACAAGATCAAGGTCATTCAAGACACAACTCCTGCCCCTGGCTCCCACGGAGACACTGTCTGTCTGATCGTCGCCTGCTGAGCTGGATTGCCTTGGAATCCTAATTAACACTAACTAAAGAGCTACTGTCTGCCAGGCACCTCTGACCTTTAAACGAGTGGTGCTTGAGGGGTCTGTACTTGTAGTTCCAACTATTCAGGGGCTAAGGCGGGAGGATCAAGAGTTTAAGTTCTGGATAGACTATGGCCTGTGCAATTTAGTAAGACCCTGTCTCAAAAAGGAAAAAAAAAAAGCTGAGGCCTTGCCTTCCAAACATACCACATACACACACACACACACACACACACACACACGCACACACGCACGCACGCACGCACAGGAGGAGGAGGAAGAGAAGCAGAAGAAATTTAATAAATAAATAAAATTTAAAAAGAGAGACAGAGATCTAGCTCAGTGTAGAGCCCTTGCTAAAATCCCCTAGGAGGAATTGAGGATATGGCTTGGAAGCAGAACAGAGGCTCTAGGTTCAATCCCCAATACTGGAAAAAAAAAAGGTGAGGGAGAGATTTCTTTTCTAAATGACTGGAGAGAAGCAGTTGGAAAGACAAGATGGACTATGGCAGGGTTTAGGGGGATCTAGAAGGATAGATAGGGAGGCCCCTGGGACATTCCCAATTACAATCTGGGGACCCCAAGAGTAACAAGAGCAGGTGGATTTGTCCGACATCCCATGGAAAAGAAGGCGGTGTAGAGAAAGAATGGCACACCCCACCTTGCTTCCTGGATCCCGGCAGACATAAGAAGTGGCTCTCAGGCTGCAAATAATGGGCTTTTATTAATTCCAGGCCCTGGAGGAAAGGACGGTGGCTGAGGAGACAGGCTTTGCAGCTAGTGACCCGGGAGGGAAAAGTCCTATCCAAACAGTAATGCCACCGAGCTCAGGGAGGCTCAGGCAGGCATCCTAAGGCTGAGTCTGCTGACATTTTTATGTTCTGTTGGCGCACACCACTGTCCTGAATGTGAAAGGCTAAGCTAGCTGACTCCCGGGATAAAGCAGAGAATGTCAATGTAAGCTTTGGGTAGGCAAGGGTTGTTTTGTTTTGTTTTGCTTTGTGACAAGGTCTCATGGAACCCGGGCTGGCCTCAAACTCACTATGTAGCCAAGGACTTTGAACTAATCCTCCTGCCTCCATTTCCAAGTACTGGCATTATTAGTATGCACAACCATGCCTAGTTTATATAGTGCTAGGGATGGAACCCAGGGCTTTGTACATGCTGGGCAAGCGCTCTACCAAACAGGCTACATCCTTAGCTTTTTCCCGTCTCTCTCTATGTAGCTCAAGCTATGACCTCCCAAGTGGGGATTGCAGGTATGTGCTGGCAAGCCTTACCCAAAGCTTTTTAAGGCAGAACCAAAAAAAAATTTTAAAAAAAATGAAGACAAAAGAAAGAAAAAGAAAAGAAAAGAGGCTAACACCAGAGAGAAAAAAATGATAAGTTCGACTTCTTTAAATATCAGGATATGGGATTTGGGATAATGTCTCAGTCCATAAAGTACTCAGGACAAGGATTCAAATTCAATCCCCAAAAACTCTAATTTAAAAAAAAAATTAGTTGGAAGATGGCAAGAGGCAGATGACTGAGCAAAGGATGGACTGAGCGCCTCCCCTTTTGGTGGTGTTTCTTTTGTGAAAAACATCAGACGTTTTAAGTTTTACACAGACACATTAATAAACAATGAATTTCTTTTCTTACTGTAAAAATAAATAAATAAATAAATAAATAAAAATTTTAAAAAATTAAGGAGGATATGGTAGCAGAGCTTACAATCCTAAGACTGGAGATGCAGAAAAAAACAGACCCCCGGCACCCACTGGCCAGCCAACCTTACCTATTTATTAAGTTCCAGGACAATGAGAGAACCTGCCTCTAATTACAAGGTGATAGAGTGTCCTCTGGCCTCCTCGTGTACCTGCGCACATGCGCATGCATGCACACATCAAAAATACAAAGTGAGCATGGAGGTGTATCTCTGCTATCCCAACACTTTGAAAGCTGAGGCAAGAGGATCATGACTTCAAGGCTATTCTGGGCTACATAGCAAGGCCCTGTCTCAAAAAGCAAACTTCAGAGCCAAGTATGGTAGCTCACACCTCTAATCTAGCAGTTGAGGTTGAGGCAAAATTACTGAAAGTTCGAGGCCAGTTTAATGCAGTGTAGGCCTTCCTAAACTACAGGATAACCCCATCTCCATAAAAATAACAAAATAAGCAAAGTCGGCTCAATACAGACAACGTTAAAAGAAAGTTCACACGGTGAGAGAATTCCCAGGAGGAGGAGATGCTGTTAGGACCACATGGTGGGGTGGGCAGGGGGTGAAAGAGGAAGAAACACAGGGAGATAGAAAGGTTGGCAGAAAGAAAGAGAAGGAAAGTGGGGAGTCCATTCAAACACCTATCCACCATCTATCTGTCTGTCCATCCATCCACTCATCCACACACTCACTCACTCATCCATCTGTCCACCCATCTATCCATCCACCATTCATTCACACATTCCTCCATCTATCTGCCGATGCACCTTCTCACTAACCCACTCATCCACTCTCATACGTATACATATATGTATATCTGTGTATCCATCTGTCCCTCCACTCCCCGTTGAGGCCATATGCCCACTCAACCACACACGCATCCAGACACAGAGGCATCCGTCCACCCACTTACCCACGTACCCAACGTTGTTTTCACGCTCCCTTCCCTCCGGGTGTATGTTCTGGCCACAGGCTACACGGTGAGTAGGAGAGACACAGGACCAAGAAAGCACCCACCGGGAGCACGTGGGTGGGGGGGTGCAAACTTCAGATGGCCAGACGGGGGCAGGACGGGCTTGAGGCAGTTCCACTCACCATCTTCTCCTCTCTCTGGGGTGTTTACATATCACCCCTTTTTCTAGACTTCCTCAAGGACCCAAAGATGGATGGAGTTCAGACGGCAGAAGGAAGTGATGGAGTAGTGGCCTGGGCAGGGGATACCTGGTGCAGAGCTTGGATGGACACATGTGCCACAGCCTCCCATGTGCATGTGTGCATGTGTGCATGTGTGCATGCGTGCCTCCTACTCCTCTTCTCCTGCTCTTCCTTCGTCCTTCCTCCTACTCCTCTCCACTCCCGCTTCCATCCCCCCTCCTCCCCATCCCTGTTCTATCTGTAAACAGTAAGGGAAGATGCTGGACCTGGCCTCAGGCTCAACTTCAAGTCCCCTTGACTTTACTATTTCCTGACTGTGAAGTTTGGGTGAAATCATTTAACCTCTCCAAGCCTTGGCATACTCACTTGAAAGATGGGAGGGGGTGCCTTGAAATCTAGCTTTTGTTTTGGTAGAGCAATGTCATCGAGCTCTTTCAGGCAGAGGCAGGCGGAGCTCTGCATTCGAGGCCCGACTGATACTACACAGAGAGGGTTCCAGGACAGCCAGAACTACACGGAGAAATCGTATCTTGAAAAACAAAAATAAAGAAATACCTCATGGCCAGAAAGAATTTTTCCACCAAATTGTCCAGGTGGCCAGGTGTCTCTTCTCTAACACAGACATTTTTACTATTGGCCACGATGCGCATCTCATGAGAGCCACACCTCAGCTGCGCAAGAATGTGAAGATGTTCAGCTCCCAGGTGCACGGAGGAGGCTGCCATGACCAGGAAAGGAATCAGAGCCACACAGTCAGTACCTGGGGCTGGGTAGGAGGAGGAGCCCCCTTCTCAGGTCCCTAAAAGCTCTCAGCTAAGGATTAAATTATGTCCCCCTAAAATTTATTTGTTGACATTCCCAAACTGAGGTATTAGGACATGACTGTATCTCTAAAAAGGTAATCAGGCTGAATGAGACGGGAGCGTGGACAGATCTCCTGTAACAGGGTGTTTGTTTTAGGTTTTGTGTGTGTGTGTGTGTGTGTGTGTGTGTGTGTGTGTGTTGTTTGGTCGGTTGTTTGTTTTGAGACAGGGTCTATCTATGTAGCCCTAACTGTCCTGGAATTCACTACATAGGCCAGGCTGGCCTCGAACCAGCATAGAGATCTGCCAGTCTCTGCTGGGATTGAAGGCCAGCACCACCACATCCAATGGCTTTTTATTTCTATGTGTGTTGGTGTTTTGCCTGCATGCATGTCTTGTGATGGTGTCAGACCTCATGAAACTGAAATTGCATATGGTTATGAGCTGCCATGTGGGTGCTGGGGTTTAAATCAAACCTGGGTTCCTCTAGAAGAGAAACCCTTGCTCCTAACCTTTGAGCCATCTCTCCAGTCCTAACCAACAGCTTATTAATAGAGTCTTCCAAGATGGGGGCTGGAGAGATGGCTCAGAAGTTACCAAGAACCAGGACCTGGTAGATCCTAGGTTAATGCTCTACCACTGAGCCACACCCCAGCCCCTCACTGAGGGATTCTAGGCAGGGGCTCTACCACTGAGCCACACCCCAGCCCCTCACTGGGGGATTCTAGGCAGGGGCTCTACCACTGAGAAACACCCCAGCCCCTCACTGGGGGATTCTAGGCAGGTGCTCTATTGCTGAGTCACATCTCCAGCCCTCAGGCCCTTTCAAATACCAGGTTACAGCCCATCAGTACAGTGCGGTATTCATGTAGCAGCTCACACACAGCAGCAGCTGCCAATCACATGGAACAGAGTCTGATAGGAATAAACCTAGTCCCAACATAACGATGGCATGACTTGTGATTTTTTTTTTCAACTCTGGAGCTGGAGATGCGGCTCAGTGACAGAGCACTTGGGTAGCTTGCACGAGGAACTGGATTTCTGCTGTAGCACTACAAGGAAATAACGATCATTACTAAAGTCAGGGGTAGGGTTGGGGTGGGGCTAAGTGGTTAACAGCACTTGCTGCTCTTCCAGAGGGCCTGAGTTTGGTTTCTAGCACCCATGTTGGACAGCTCACAGTCACCTGTAACTACAACTCCAAGGATATAACACCCACACTCTGGCCCCAGGTATACCTGCTCACACTTGACACATGGGTGAATACACATACACACACACACACACACACACACACACACACTAAATTATGGGGCCAGAGAGATGGCTCAACCATTAAGAATGCAAACTGCACTTTCAAGAGGACCTGAGTTTGATTCCCAACACCCACATCCAGCAACACACAGCTTCTTATAACCCCAATCCCAGGGGATACAATGCATTGGTCACCTGCACTCACATGCACATACACACATATATAATTATTAAAAATAAAAAATTAAATTAAAGCTGGGTGTGATGGTGGATACCTATCAAACCAGCACTTGGAAGTTTAAGGTAGGAGGACAGTGAGTCCAAGGCCAGAGTTAGATGTATAGAGAATTCCAGGCCAGAAGACTGGGGAAAGACTCTCTTTTAAAATGTCTGCTGTGCAAGCATAAGTCCTGAGTTCAGATCCCCAGCCACCAGGTAAAGGCTAGGCATGCTGGCATGGTTTGCGATCCCTGCGTTGGGAGGCATGCTGGCCAGTCAGTTTCGGCAGCTGGTGAGCTCCAGGCTCAGTGAGAGACCTTGTCTCAAACAACAGGGTGGAGAGCAATGAAGGAAGATACGGGATATTCACCTCTGACTTCATGTGCGTGAGAAAAAATACGTACACATATGTGGATATGCACCCATGTATGTACTACAGACACATATATACACACATATTACAAAGAGATACATAGACTCACAATAAAACATGATAATAGTAATTAAAAATGCATTCCAGGTCCCTAGCTCTGAAAACCAAACAACAGCAGTCACTGCAATGAGACATTGCGGCTATTATTTTTCCTTTACAATAATGTGAAAGCCATATATATGTCTTTAGTAGAAACTTTGATCTTTTCCAGATACTTGTATTGGAAACAATATCCTCTCACACTGAAGGTGGTGGCAGTTACCTCTGTGATCAGGACAGAGAGCAAGAGCACTCTACGGTGGGCTATGTCACTAGGCTGGACCATTCTATAGGTTACTTGCATCAGATGGCTTTTTCACTTACGGTGTTTTCTGTTTATGGTGGGTCCATTGTGGTGGAATTCAAGAAGGCCTGGAGAACCTGCACACAGCAGTGCACACGGCTGAGTAACCTGCACACAGCGGTGCGGTGCGCCCGGCTCTGTAACCTGTGATGCGGTGCGCACGGCGGCTCTGTAACCTGCACACAGCGGTGCGGTGCGCAAGGCTCTGTAACCTGCATACAGTACTGTGATGTGTGTGACTCTGTAAGTGCACACGGCTGTATAACATGCACACAGTAATGCAGTGCACACAGCTCTATAACCTGCCCACAGTAGTGCGGAACACACCTCTATTCAGGGTTGAGCCTTGCACCTGGTACTTGGGTTCACCTGCTCACATGTGCCCACTACACTGAAATGAGCTGTTTTCTATTTGTATGTGCCTATGTGTATGTGTTGGATGTTCTTATGTGTGGGGGTGCACATGTGGGTACATGCATGGGTGTGTATGCACAAGTGTGTTTGCGCATGTGGGGCTAGGGTGTAGCTCAGTGGCAGAGTTCAGCCTCAGTTTACAGAGCACTGGCCCAGAATGCAAATCCCTGAGCTCCTTCCACACATACAAGAGAAATTTAGAAAGATGAGAGAAAGACAGGCAGACAGACAGACAGACAGACACACAGACAGACTAGAGCTCTGAAGACCCTTCACTAAATCCGTGGGTGCAATCTGCATAGAGCAGGAAGTCATCAGGGCAGTAACTCAGAGAGGGAGGCATGGTCAGTTCCTCGGAAGCTGTGGCGCACCTTGACTGACTTGAGGGCAAAGGCCCCCTGCTAGGTGAAGGCTGCCTTCTGCTGCCTACTTTTGAATAAAGCAAATTCCAAATTCTGTTAGGAAACAGGAATAGCAAGATTTGACTCTGGGGTCCCTTCCTCCAGGGGGTTTCATGATAGAGACTCCGGGGAGTCTCTACCTGTATGGATTCTAACTCTTGGTTCCCAGGACTCGGGGTTCTTGGGGTCCTCTCCGCCTGTCTCCCCTTTGAGGATAGATCCTGATCAAAGGTACTGCTCAGGAATGCGGAACCAGGACCCAGGAGCTCAGCTAAGCTGGAGCTCAATGGGAACCCCTGGAAAGCCTCCCCAGCCTCCTACCCTGCGTCCTGGCAGCTGCCCTTACAACCCCCTGGGACCCGCCTGGCGCCACGGGGATCAGACCAGCTGAGGGTTCCGGGCATGGGTGGAGGGTGCTACCCTGGGCGGGGAGCAGCTAAACGTGATGTGGGGATGGAGACCAGTAAAACGCAGGAGGAAGTGAGCCCCACACCCTGCTGGGCCGAGTTCCCATTCCAGGCCCTTGGAAAGGCTCCTGGGCACGCAGCAGGCTGGGGAGACGGCAAGAGATAAGCACCCTGGGCGAAGGAGAGGGCACGGGTTAGCAAGTGGTCTCCACGTGAACTTCAACCCATTAGATCCTGGAATCTGCTCTGGGACACCAGGACGTCCACAGCTCAACCTTGAATCCTCCTAAGTATCTAGGGACGCTAGGCTTATGGTGTCCAGGTCCTGAGCAAAGTAACTGTAACCAGAGACTTTGAAGGGTACTTTTATAGTCGTTAGAGCGGGCGGTGGGACATTGCAATGGGGCTTCACTACATAGCTCAGAGCAGACTGGAACTCAGGATCACCCTATTTCAATCTTCCAGGAGCTGGGATAAAAGGCGCAGTGCCTTTGACTGACCTAGAGTTGCTCTGGTCTCTGCTTTCTTACCTGCATAGCCCTTTATATCAGTGTGAGTGTGTGTCCATCCTGAATCCCTTCCTACCCTCTTGGCTCTTTTTTAAGCAGCATCCCAAGTGGCAAGTCAAAAGCCTGAGACACGGTCTTTCCTATGAATTAAGAACAAATATCAGAAGGCCAACCTGGTCTACAAGAGCTAGTTCCAGGACAGGCTTCAAAGCTACAGAGAAACCCTATCTCGAAAAACAAAAACAAACAAACAAACAAAAAGAACAAATATCAGAGGCTGGAGACTTGACTCGGTGACTGAGGGCACTTGCTCTTGCAAAGGACCCGGGTTCAGTTCTCAACACCCAGCATCACATGCTAAGGCAGAGGCTTCAGAAGTCTGAGCCAGCCTGGGTGCATAATAAGACTCCCTTTCAAAATAAATAAAACAAAATGGCACAGAGTTTGGCATGGTGGTGCACAGCTGGAATTGCAGCACGCCAGAGGCTGAGGCGGAAGGATCACAATTCGGAGACCAGCCTGAACTACACTGTGAGAGTTCTGTCTCAAAAGAAGCGGAAGGGGACCGTGGGAAGGTTGAGTGTGCGAAGTGCTTGCCACACAAGCATAAGGAGCTAAATCCAGATCACAAGCACCCACATAGAAAAGCCAGGCAAGGTGGTACCCTTTCTCTCATCGTTGGAGAGGCAGAGACAAGAGCATCCCTAGGTCTTGCTGGGCAGCCAAACATAGTCTAATTCATGAGCTCCAGGCTTACTGATTCAGAAGACATGTGATGCTGATGTCTGACTCCCACATGCATTTCTATACATGGGCACACACATTTGCAGTACATATGCACACATACAAACACATAACACACAACACACACACAGAGTATCCCAAAGGGACATCAAGACTCAACGGCACACATCCTGGAACTAAAAGCATCCCAATCTCTTAGAACTGAGTTCTAATAAGAGTTCTAACCAGAGCTGGTTCAAATGTGAGCTGCCTAACTTCAGCAAGACTCTTGTACAAGCCTAATATATACAGTAGCATGCAGACCAAACGTGTGAGAGAGGTCAGAAGGCTGGGGTGTGGCTCATTTGGTAGAGAACTCGCCTAGCATGTACAATGCCCTGGGTACCATCCTCTGAACAGGGTGTAGAGGCACACCTTTGCAATCCCAGCACTCAGGAGGTGGAAGAGGAGGAAGTCACTGCATAGTAAATTCAATACCAGCCTGGGCTTCATGAGACCCTGACCATTGTCCTCGGGGGATGCCTAGATTTGGGACTCGGGAAGAGGGTGCAAGAAACTCAGTAACCGGGATGGAATTCGTTGTCACCCTCCCTCCACATGACAGGGGCTTAAGGTTAAAGCTAAATAGATCTAAGGAGATGGGAACTGAGCTTTCTCTGTGGGTGTGGAGACAGTCCTCCTAACCCCTCTGTTTATAAACTGGGATAATAATATCCCTGATCAAAACTAGAGATGTGTGCTCTGTAAACTGTTGAGTGTCAAACACATGAAAGACGTGTTCTGGACTCTTCCATTCTGGGTCCCTCGTGGGGAGGGGGGGGGTCACAGAGCCCAGCTCGTTATGTTCTGCATCCCCAGACAGCAGCAGACAGCTCACGAGGCGATATGAAAACAGCGAGTCCAGGACAACCCCCCCCCCCCCCCCGCCGCCCCCAGGCTCACGGCTCACACCGGTCAACGACCCAGACTGACAAATGATTCAGACGCACAAACAGCCCAGTCTGGGAGAAAGTGCTAGGTTGCTGGGTCAGAAACAGGCTGTGCAGGAGCCAGGGCATCCCAGGGCAGCAGCAGAGGGAAGACACAAGTGTCTGTGGGAAGGAATTTCTTTCTGTACCTGCCCTTCAACAGGTCACCATCACCTACTTCACTGTGCCAAATGGTGTCATAGACGTGACACTGATGGTTGATATTTTTCCTTTGTTTTCTGTGACACCAAGGATGGGACCCAGGGCCTAGCATATACTAGACATGCTAAGCTACATGTACCACTAAGCTACATGCACAGCCCCTCAATGAAGATTATAGGCAAGCACTCTGTTGCTGAGCCACACCCCAGCCCCTCATTGGGGGATTCTAGACAGGTGCTCTACCACTGAGTCACACCCCAGCCCCTCACTGGGGGATTCTAGGCAGGGGCTCTACCACCACTGAGCCACACTCCCAGGCCCTCACTGGGGGATTCTAGGCAGGGGCTCTACCACCACTGAGCCACACTCCTAGGACCTCACTGGGGGATTCTAGGTAGGTGCTCTACCACTGAGTCACACCCCAGCCCCTCACTGGGGGATTCTAGGCAGGTGTTCTCTCACTGAGCCACACCCCCAGCCCCTGACAAGCCCTATCTTGCCTTAAACCCTCACATCAGATCAGCGTTCGTATCTTTGCATGTTACCTCCCCACCCACCATAGCTAGGTTGCCCTCATTGCCACCCATCCCTTCTTAGTCTAAGCCTTCACTTCCGTCAGGGCTACTGGCCGCCTGGGGTTATCAAGCCCTTAAAAGTAGCTAGTCTGGAAAAAGATGTACTATAAATGCGAAATCCCAGCAGTTTCGAGAGTTAGTACAAAAAAAGAATGCAAAATTTCTTATGACTTTATGTGAATTACCTGCAAAATGATAATATTTCAAGTGTGTTGGTTTGATATAGCATATTATTAATGTTTACTTTAGGCTTATTTTTATTACATTTATTTATTTAAGTGTGTGTATGTGTGCGTGTGTGTGCATGTGTGTGTGTGCATGTGCCACATCCTGCAGGCGAAGGGGAATGAATCTCACTCTCTACCTTGTGGGTTCCAGGGATTGAACTCAGGTCCTTGGGATTAACAGCAAGCCCCTTTACCCACTGAGCCATATTACCAACTCTGAGTTTCTTTTATCTTATGGAGCTACTAGGAGATTTAAAATCAGAGGAAAGGGCTGGCCTCAGTGGTACAGGCCTAGAGTCCCACACTCAAGAGGCTGGGAGAGAGCTCAGACTCAAGGCCAGCACAGGCTACATAGTTTAAATAAGTATCGGGGAGCAGAGAGGGCAGCTCCGTTGGTAGTGTTTGCATGAAGCCCTGGATCCCATCCCTAGTAACACAAAAAATTTTTAAGAATAAATATTCATTAGCAATTAAAATAAAATCAGAGGAGAATAGGTATCTGTGTGTAGTAAGAAGCTGGGGGAAGCATATTCTGTTCTTGGGTTTCCATCCCTGCTCGTACTTATTTCCTTCCCAAGCCTCTGTTCCGTGCATACGAAAATTCATGTTCTACTAATGTAACCTATTAACTCTGTTTCCTCTGGGATTAGCTTGAGGCAGGGCACTTGCTCACACTAAAGTATGAATGACTGCCAGCAGGTCTTAAGTTTCCCAAGGACAAAACAGAACAAGGGTGCTACCTGAATTCAGTTCTGCTCAGGCTAGCCCCCAACGTGTGTCTGTCCCTAACACAATCTTGACAATGGCCTCTGTGGACAAGGAAGGACACCCAAGCATTCCCCAGGGATTGGAGAGGCCTGTCTACACCAGAAGTCTCTACCTGCATTTTCTGGAAGTCTCACTGATGCTCTGGTTCAACACTCTGAAACCGGTGGGGGTCCTTCTGTCCCCCAGCCATGACAGCAAGCCACTGTTGAAATGAGAAAAGGAAACACCCAAATGGACCCCAAAGGACTCTGTTCTATGGATCTCCAAAATGGTTCAGGAAACAGGGTGGGAAGAAGATATGCCAGGACCTGGGAACTCACCAATTGCTTAGTACCCCAACCTAGGTAGCAGCTCGGGAGCTGGGGAGCCCAGGCCGGTCAGGGAAGGAAGGCTACGGGAGTGGATTGAGTCAGCCATACAGGGCCTGGGAGGCCAGACTCAGAAGCCTGGATACTGAACTGGCAATGGTAATACATGCCTGTCGTCCTAGCCATTTAAGAGACTAAGGTGGGAGAATCACAGGTTTTGAGGTCAGCCTGCGCTACATAGTAAGCAAGTTCAAAGCTATCCTGTGCCACTTATCAAGACCCTAGCTTGAAATAGAAGACAAAAGTGGCTAAGGATGTAGGTCAGTAGTGAAGGGTCAGCCTAGAATCTGCCAGTAAGTCAGGGGCTGGGGTGTGGCTTAGTAGTAGAGCTCCTGCCTAGAATCCCCCAGTGAGGGGCTGGGGTGTAGCTTAGTAGTAGAGTGTTTGCCTAACCAATGCAAAGCCCCAGATGTTATCCCCAGTTCTGCAGAAGAAAGAAAGAGAAGGAAAGAAGGAAGGAAGGGAAGAAAGGAGTGAGGGAGGGAGGGAGGGAGAGAAGGATTACAGTTACCTGAATGACTACTGAGGGTCTCTGCACAAATCACTGATGTTCTTAGAGACAAAGGAAGCTAGATTTTGTGTCCCTCTAGAACAGAGCCCTGGAGGAACAGGAGCCCATCATAGACTTTGCCCAAATGACTCTCCTAGACACCCTGCAGCCCACAGCGAGCTGGGCCCCCTGCAGGCATTGGAATTTGTCAATGATCTTGGTCAAGGGCACCTAGTCACTCTCAGAGAGTCAGAGTCATTTGGTAAATGAGCTCATTTCATCTGTCCGCTATCCAGGGAGGTGGCACTGAGCAGCTGAAGACTGCTGGGTTGCCAGAATGTTCCAGCAACTGGCTAACGAATGAATATGTCAGTCCATGACTGGCATTCTTAGCCTTTGCCTGGTCACTGCCGCATTAGCTAACATGGAAGAGGCGTGCAGAGGATCCGCCCCACTCCCCCTTTGCAGGTACATGGAGCCTTTTGCAGCAATATACGAAACCAGCTGCAGCACTGAGTTCAAGAGATGAAAAACTGGGGACCAAAGCAGGGCCCTGGCCTGACAGTCCACAGCCTATCCTAGCAAGTCCTCCCTCTATACCTCTCCTGGATCCCCACAGAAAGCCTCTCCTGCTGGCTCCAACCCCTTTCCCAGTCCTGGAATTAATAAAACTCCAAGCAGACTGTGGTTTGCAAGTCTGCAAGCCAGTTCCTGCCCGCGTCACTACTCCAAGAGGAGTGGGGCCCAGCTCCCCACCAGCACCGCTGCTCTCCTCCATCTAGGACTTGGAGCCTCAGGCCCGGTCCACGGCATAGTCCCTATTCCCAGCAAAGAACCCCCCAAACACATACACTACAAAAGTGCTACACACATGCTGTGCAGTTTCTAGATGGTTCCCGTGTTCCCGCTCACTTGAATTTCTCTCTCTCTCTCTCTCTCTCTCTCTCTCTCTCTCTCTCTCTCTCTCTCTCTCTCTCTCTCTCTCATATGATCTCATATTTTGGTTTGATTTTTAGGTTTTTTTGTTTGTTTGTTTTTAAGAGTCCCATGTACCCCCAGGCTGGCCTCAAATTCACTGCACAAGGATGACTTTGGACTCCTGATCCTCCTGCCTCTACCTCCCAAGTGCTGAGATTCGAAGAATGTACCACTATACCTATCCAACCCAGGCTAACCTGGAGCTTGCTATATAGCCCAGGCTGGTATCTACCCTCATGTTACAGCCTCCAAGGTGCCATGCCCAGCTTTGAGATGACTCTCCCATCACGTCCCTTCCACTTTCCAACATGCTGGTGACATCATGGCATAGCTGGTAGGCCACGGGAAAGGGAAAGACTGCCCAGGATCTCAGACTAACCCAGTAGAGACTCAATCAAGCCATACAGCTACACCACAAATGGGGACAGAGCTTGCAGAATTAGCTTCAGCCACGGCACTGTCAGCACCAAATGGATACAGCACACGTCTGGGCACGGGACAGAGACACGCACCCACACTTTCTTCACCTACACCATTATCTCCAAGTTAAGGGTAATTTACATCAGCTAACACATGAGGCAAGTGAACTCTAGGGAGTTGTCCCCTAGAAAGTGCTAGAACTAGCTGTATTCAGTGGTAAACACCGGTCATCCCAATACTACTACTCAGGAGGCTGAGGCAGGAGGATCAAGGCCAACCTGAGTTATATAGTGAGATAATGACCATGCTGAAGGAAGGGAGGGAGGAGGGAGAAAAGAGAGAAGAAGAAATTATGGAGGAAGGAATAGAAGCAAAGAAGAAAGGAAGGGAGGGAGGAAGGAAAGAGAGAAGAAGAAATTATGGAGGAAAGAATAGAAGGAAAGAAGGAAGGGAGGGAGGGAGGGAGGAAGGAAGGAAGGAAGGAAGGAAGGAAGGAAGGAAGGAAGGAAGGAAGGAAGGAAGAAAGGAAGGAAAGAGGGAGACAAAAGAAAAGGAAAAAAAAGAAAAACAGAGACCCAAAAATGAGCCCAGATCCACCTAAGCCACCTGCCTTTGGTCTCTTCCCCCCTGGCCACTACTATCAGAGATGAAGACTCCTCTATACCCTGTGCTAGACAAGATATCCTTAACTTATCCCTCTGAGCCACTTCCTGCAGGAGATAAACCCCAGGACAAACAGTGGACTTTTTTCCTCTGACCAAATATGACCTAGAGCATATGGTCTCCTATCCTGTAGCACCCACATTTCCTTCATACATGCAAGGGTCTTGGAGTGACATAACCTTCCCTTAACCCACCCCTTCACCTCCCAAAAACCTCCCAGGGTCCCCATATCTCAAGGACCGGGTGGCTAGGGCACTACACTTTCCTGACGGGACATTTCTGTTGGTTCAGTAAATGCTGCCCTCTTCTGGTCAACAGAGGAATAGCATCCTCACGCCTTCCCAGAGGCGCCAAAAGAATGGTTTCAGATCCAGGCTTGAGCTAGTGGTGCTCAGTTTAGGACAGGTGGTGACCAAGCAATAGTGAGAATACTGAGTTGATGGTCATCTGCACAGAGTTCCCACCTTCATGTTCTCCGCCAGGCACTTAGGATCCAGTTTGACCTCTGTTGGACACTGGTTTGCCCAGGGATGGTGCAAAGCTATGTTCGTGGCCCATGCAAAACCAACCAACACCTTAAGCAAGGATCATCTTGGAGTCCTAGAGAGACACTAAATATATGACTTTCACTCCCAAGCCGTTCACCTGACCTCAGCCCCTTGGTTTCTGCAACCATAGATCCTAGACTTATCCAACACCCTTTCCCGGGCTTCAAACCGATGACTAAGACCTTGTCTCAACCACAATGAATAGATCGTATGTCAGCGTCCCTATTCTGTCCCCAAAATGCTCCCACAGTGCCATACCCTCTGGTTTTCTCTCCCAGGCAATTCTGCCTGCAGACTCTATAGGCAGACCCCCCCCCCCCCTTAGACCCATCAACCTTCCCAGCCCAGTTTTAGGTAAGGTCTGTCTTTAGCTAGGCTTGGGGGTATCGGGGTGTCTGCAGGGCTAGGGTGGGAGCTGAGGCGCGGGACAGCTGGCCTGTGTCCCCACACTGGGCCTGGGGCCCAGGCAGAGGGGCGGGGGCCTGGCTACTCCAGCCTTGGCTAGGGCTGGGATTTTTTGGCCGGGCTGCCTGGGCCCTCCCTCCTGCTTCCTCTCCAGAGGACTGTCCTGGCAAAGGCCCCCTCGCACTTTCTGGCGGGAACAGGGCCAGGAGCAAGCAAACAGCTACAGAGGGAAAGCCGCGCACGCGTGTGTGTGTGTGTGTGTGTGTGTGTGTGTGTGTGTGTGTGTGTGTGTGTGCAGGAAAATAGACCCATGGTTCAGGCAGATTCAGCCTAGGAGGCTTGCAAGCCTGGCCTTTCGTAATTGCCCCCTCCCCCGCGACCCCCTCTCCCAGCTCCCCCTCCTCCCGCCCTCCTCCCACCCGCCCTCTATCCCTCCCTCCCTCCCTCACAGCAGCCTACCAGGCAGCAATTACGCTTTGGGGATAAAACGAGGCGCAGAAAGCAGGCTGGGGCAGTCCTCCCCGAGATGGCGAGTCTGACAGCGGCAGTCCCGCAGCCTGGCGTTTTGCTGATCTTCTTGCTCAACCTCCTCCATCCCGCGCAGCCTGGAGGTAAGGGGCCCCTCGCCGGTCCCACACTGCCCCTCGCCGGTCCCACACTGCCCCTCGCCGGTCCCATGATGCCCACATCTGCGGGACCCAGCCGGCCAGGAGACAAGACTGATGGGGGATCCCGGAGATGGATGAGCCCTTCGCCTCCAGATCCCCCCTCTCCCTCTTCCAGGCAGGGTCCTGGGAACTGTCTCCTCTAGAGAGCTAGCTCCGCGGAGGGGGATCCTGTCAAACATACATTCCACAAATCAGGATGGTCCCTAGCCTCTGTTCAAGCTCGAGAGGGGGGCGGTCCTCGGAGCCACCTGGGTGCTTACCCAGTGGAGGCAGTTTGCACACCTGTACACACACCAGCCTGGGGAGAGACAATCCTGGTTGCTTGGGAGATGCTGGGAGTGTGTGTGTGTGTGTGTGTGTGTGTGGTGTTTCACACTATGTTGCACAGGTGTCAATGTGAGGATCTGGCTGATCATGTCCCTGAAGGAGGAGTATCTGGGAAAGGTATGGTCTGTTGATGAGTCCATCCCTAGACAGGTGGAGGTGGAGGGAGGCAACCATGAAGTTGTCTGGTGGGACCTGCCAAAGTCTAACACACAGTTGGAGCGTGGTGAGCCACACCTGTGTTCCCAGCATGTAAGTTCAAAGCCAGCTAGACCCATCTCCAAAAAAAAAAAAAAAAAAAAAAAAAAAAAAAAAAAAAAACACTGAATGAGGGTTAAGGATGTCTCAGTTGGTAGAGCGCTTGCTAAATATAAACAAAGCCCTGGGGAAACTAGATTGGCATGGTGATGCATACCTGTGTGGTGGCCCCCGACAATCAGGAATTCAGTGTGTCGTTGGCTACATAGTGAGTTCAAGGCCATACGGGCTACGGGATGCCATCTCAAAAAAAAAAAAATAACATCCTGAAGAAGTCTGGTGCTCAGGTGTAGGTTGTCACTGTAAGTGTGTGCCAGTCCTTGTCCGTAGGAGGGTTTCCTGAGGTGGCATATGGGCCAGGGGGTGAGCTGGGAAAGGTGCCCATCTCCCAGCAGACAGGGCACAGCTGGTGTCAGAGGCTACACTGAGCCGCCAGTTACCGTTCTGGTCATCCGCTATGTGTCCCGACCAGGCACATTGGATTATGGGAGAGGAAGGAGACGGCGGCTCGCAGAGGGAAGGTGCATCCGGCTATGAGGACAGGGGTGCAAGCCCATGAGCCATCTGCTGGGGTCATCTAGGTGGGATCTGGTTTCCGTGAGAGCCCTCCTTGTCGTGGGAATCTGAACTTGAACTGGGGACAGGGGGCTGCAGGGCAGGGTGGGGCAGGGCAGGGCTGGGCTGTGGTCAGAGGCTGGGTGGGAACAGCAGCTGGTCTATGAGAATGACCTGCTCAGGGTAGGCGCCCACTGGAGGACAAGGGTTCCTAGCCTGGGACAAGACTGAGGGTTATGGGTACCAACAGGACCCTGCAGCTTCAGCAAGCCAGTGGTTAAGAGCCGTGACTCTGGATCGCCTGACCCTCCCGGCCCAGATGTGGTCACCTAACATCTGCCCACCCTCCTCCCTCGATGGCTATACTAGTTCATCATAAAGAAACTATTATCTGAACACACCTGAGGCAGGAGGCTATCTAGTTGGTGGGAAACCTGTACTAGATAGTGAGATCTTCTCTCAAAAGAATCTAAAGGAAGGCAAGAAATGGAGCTCAGCTAGTAGCTCACTTGCTTCGCGTGCTAGAAGGCCTGAGTTTTATCCCCACCACCACACAAACCAGGTGTGGTGGTGGCTCCTGCCTGTGGTCCCAGCTCTCAGGAGGTGGAGGCAGAAGGATCAGGAGTTCGAGGTCACATTTAGCTATAGAGGGAGTTCGTGGCTAGCCTGGGCTACACAAGACCTTTTCTTGAAAGGTACAGAAATAGAGCCTGAGGTAAGGCCACCACTAGAAGTTAGTATCAGCCAGCTTTCTGCCCTGAGTCAAAAAAAAGAAAAAGAAAGAGGGGGGTGGGGAAGTGCCAGGGGATACTGGGGAGAGACAGCCCTGGGGCGGAGTCTTCCTATAAGGGCAGAAGAAACCCTCCCCTTGTAGTCTGGGTGACATCATTCAGTACTCACTGGCATCATTCCCCTACCCCCCACCCCGTGAAGATAAATCTCAACTCTGTCCCAGGTGGCTGGAGTCACTAGGTTCAAGCAAGAGGCATGTGGATTGATGAGGCCTTTCAAGATTTGTTCTGAGTCCACTGAACTCCTAAGAGGTCAGAGGTCGACGTGGGGCTGGACATTGGTCATACCTACCTAGTCTCCCACCTGTCTGGTCCCGGGTGTGGGGGGGATCCCGGTCTCCCCAAGAGAAGGATGTCATGGGCACCAGCTCCTCGTTGCTGATGGGGGTGATAATAACATTTCCTCTGACTAATGACTTGCGTCAGCCCGTGTTAGAGGGAATATATAAACCAGGTGTGGTGGCCCAGGAGCTCCCGAGATTAGGACAGCGGGATCACCCTGGATGTGAGTCCTGTGCCACAGAGGGAGTTCCAAGCCAGCCTGTGCTAGATGGTGAGACTCTATCCCCCCAAAACAAAATTAAAATAAAAGGTCACCAAAAGGAAGGGGAAAAAAATCAAGCATGGTAGCACCCTTGCCTATAGCCGCCTTGCACTTTAGAAAGATGGAGACAATGTCATCATCTATAGAGTGAGTTCTAGGCTAGCCTGGGCTACAAGAAACTCCTTTTTTTAAAAAAGTACATGTTGGAGGATCGGACGTAAAACAAAGTTCAGTGATCTTCCTGACCCCAGAAATGTTTTCCGCAGCCCCTCCCCCTCATTTACACGCTGAAGGTTTATCTCAAGGTAAACCTGATGGGCATGATGGTTGCCTGGACCTATGCCGTGACCTAAGAATTCTTCCTCTATTTGATCTGTGGAGGCTCTTGTTCGAGGGATTGGAGGGTTGACAGCTCCCCAGGTGCCTCTGATAAGCTGCCAAAGATTTAGTGCCTTGATCCGGCTCTGTGCGTCTGGTTGGAGCAAGGGATAGCTCACCCAAACGCAGGAGCACGGGCAACTTTGGCAAAGGGTCTGGCAAACTGCTCCTCACACACAACAAACATCTTGGCGAGGTTTTATCTGCTCAGTCCTGGCTGCCCCACTGGATTTTGGCTTGGCAGAGCCCCCTGCCAGGACCCATTAGCCCTGCTAACCTCCTAGTGGCAAGGTCAAATGTAGATAGATACCAGGCCAAGGTGCTGGTCTGGTTGATTCTCAGTTTCCCTGGCTGCAAAAGGGAAAAAAACATCCCTATTTTTAGCACCCAGCCCCTAAGCATCCCTGGGGTTTAGGTGCAAGGGTAACAGTAGCAACTTGACAGCTGCCAAAAATATATCCACTGGAGGATCATGGGACAGCAAAGCTCTGGAGTGACCTACTCTCTTATAATTTGCTCAGGGTCTGATGGTCCATGAAATTAGCTCCTATCTTTACTTTTCTAAGGTTTTTTAAAAATTGTTTGTTATTGTTTTTTGTTGCTTTGGATTTCTGTTTCATTTTTATGGTTTTGTTGTTTTTGTTTGTTTGTTTGTTTGCTTGCGGGTGAGGGGTTTGGTGCTGGGGACTGAACCCAAAGCTTTGTGCATGCTGGGCAAGTGTGCTACCTCTGAGCTGTATGCCCAATCTCTAAGATGGGTTTTTTGTTTTGTTTTGTTTTTTGTTTGTGTGTTTGTTTTTGTTTTATTGAGACAAGGTCATTGATTGGCCAAGCTGGCATTGAACTCACTCTGTGGTTGAGGGTGACCTTGAACTCCTGATCTGCCCACTTCCACTTCCCGAATGCTGGAATTAAGTCTGTGAGCCACTGAGCCTGGATCCAATTTCCTAAGGTTAAAGAATACTTTTGTTTCTCGAATATGTAGCTCTGACTGGCCTGGAACTTGGCAGGTAGGACATATTGTCCTCTCCAATTTACAGCAATCCTCCTGCCTCTGCCTGCCAAGTACCAGGATTATCAGTGCCCATCACTGCCCCTGACCTACCCAGCCCAGTTTCTAAGGCTTAATTCTCCCTGGTGATTGGTATATAAACAGGTAACAGAAATGGAGAGGGCTCAGGGAGGGTTCTCCAGAGAATCTGAGGGGACTTGAGAGAAAATTTAACTGAACATGGGGACCCAGGCCTTTACCCCCCAGGATTTAGGATGTTGAGACAGGATTGTAAACCCAAATCCAGCCTGAGCTACATACAGAGTTCAAGCTAGCCTGGGCTACAGAGAAGCCCTATGTTGGAAAAGAGAAGAGAAGAGGAGATGAGAGAAAAGAGAAAAGGAGGGGAGGAAAAGGAGGGGAGGAGAGGAGAATTAGGCAAGGGGAGGGGAGGGAAGCAGAAGAGAGGAAGCAGAAGAGAAGAAAACATTCTGAGGCACTGAGGAGCAGGCTGCCGCCCAGGAGCCAGCCAAGTGCAGACCACACAGATGAAAGCAGAGCTGAAGATCTCCCTTCTCAGAGAGTTTACAGGCAGAAGACTAAGGGGTGTTTTCGGGGCTTCTAGCCCAGGTCAGAGGACTGTTCGGATCCCTGGGAGTCTAGGGTCATGATTCACACATGTGAGAGACGAGATTCGCCCCAAGGCTAGCAGGAAGAATGAGCCAGACTGACATAAAACAAGACACAAGTGTGTTCTAAGCCAGCTGCTTGTGGCCGACTGAGCATTGAAGGCAGGAGAAACCGTGGCGGGCTAGGAGGAGGAGCGGAGAAGACTTCCAGCAGGGTCTTGGAGAAGAGGAGGACTTGGAGGGAGGTGAGGATGTTCTCGGTAGGAGATCCTGCTGGCACAAAGGAGACGGTAGGAATGAAGACCATGGGGGGTGGGGTCGAGACCTCCATACGCAGTGTATGATTTTTGAGACAAGGGGCTTGCTATGTTGCACAGGCTAGCCTGAATCTCGCTGTGTAGTCCAGGAAAGCCTCCATCTCCCTAAGAAATGCAACGTGATCTCAAACTCACACTCCTCCTGTCTCCGCCTCTGAGTACGGGATTACAGGTGTGTGCCAACATGTCCTATCGACAGAGTCCTTTATTCTTATTATATTTATTGTGTCTATATGCACATATCATAGTGGGGGTGTTGGTCAGAGAACAATTAGGGGGAGTCAACTCTTCCCCTCCGCCATGCGGGTTCTGGGGATTGAACTCAAGCCATGAGGCTTGGCAGCCAAGATAAGAGAAGGCAGCTACTCAGCCTTCTCCATTTTCTCAGTGAAAAACAGGAATCAAAAACTCTAGCCAGGCCTGGTGGCACATGCCTGCCCTCTCAGCGCTCTAGTGGCTGAGGCTGGAGAATCTCATGTTCGAAAACAGCTTATGCTACACAATGAGATCCGGTCTCAAAACAACATTCCAACTATCTGGGGTGTCCTGGTTTGGGTGTGACGCTGGACCAGTGTGATTGGGCTATGAAACATGGTTGTGGAAAGCAGAGAGGAGCTAGAGAGAGGGGAAGTAACAGTGCCCTCAAGAGGGAACCTGGTTGTAGGCAGGGTGTTGGATAACAGAACTCTTAAGAGAGAGGACATAGGGCTTAGTCAAGTCAGGGGCTCAGCAGGCCCACCCCCAGGGGCCTTATGGGGGAGCGAGGAAACAAATCAAACACAACCCAATCTCTCTGCCTCCCTCACTCACCATTTATTGAGTACCTATTGTATACCTGGGCCTAGCCATGCACTAAGAGAAAACAGGGGACCCAAGATCACCAGCACTTTCTTTTAACAATTATTTCTGTGTGGGGTCTGATTAGGATCTGTCCTTTCATTTGAATGCTTGCAACCATGCGAAGCAGCAAACCTCACACCTACATTGTGAGGAAGAAAAAAAAAAGTGAGGCTTGGCTAAGGAGGTGGTTCCGTTGGCAGAGTGTGTGCCTAGCGAGCCTGAAGCCCTGGGTTCTAGTCCCAGCCCTGGAACAAACCAGGTGGGGTGGCACAGGTCTGTCACCCCAGCACTGGGGAGACGCAGTTACTTGCCTGAGGTCACACACCGAATGAGGAGCTGGGAGAGAAGCCAGAGGGCCGTGCCCTGGGTCCCCTTGCTGTTCCCACCACATTGTTCCCTTGTTCCTGTTGTTCCCACAGGCAGCTCTGGGGCTTGAGACCAGAAAGAACAGGAAGAGAAGTGGAGAAAGTGCAGGAGAGAGGCAGAGACTGGAACTCCCCGCTTGGGGCTCAGAGCATCAAAGGCTTGGGGGGCCATGTGTGTTTGGCAGCTCAAGACAATGTTAGAAGTCTGTTTCCTGCAGACTCAGATCCCTGGGGCCACCCCTCCCCGAGCCCCCAAGCTCTGAGCAGATCGAGACCATCTAGGCCTAGGCCTGGCTCTCAGTCTCTCGAGGGTTAAAAGGGGAGGGGCACAGACCCCAGGAGGTGGTGGCGCCAGGACTTTAGCACAATCTGCCCATGGCGGCCAGACATTCCTAACCCTGCTTCAGCTGACAAGGTCCAGGGACCAGGCAGGCCCAGCTGTGTATTGTCACCGAGTCCCTGAGGCCAGACACACAGACATCTGGCTGAGAGGTCTCCCTGAACCCACTAAAAAGCTACATGACTGGCTGGCACCCACCTTGCATTCCCCACCACATGGCTCTCGGGCTCCCTTCAGCAAAGTAGAGTTGGGCCCTGGTGACAAGGTGACTTGTCAAGGTTAGAGGTCATGGCTCAGTATAGGAGTCTCCATTTGTTGCCATGACAACAACTCCAGGGCCAGCATCTCCAATGAAAGCTTTGGCTGGTCCCTGGGGACTAAATTCGTGACCTTGGCTTGGAATTAACTGTTCCTTAGGAAACTATTCGATTGGCTCATTCATGGTGTTCCCACCCCCTCCAGTCCCTGGCGCCTCCCAAAACAGCCCTGGGTCCACGGCCAGAACCCCACCCAAAGAGAGTTGCCCAGGGGCCAAGGACACTGACCTCGCACTATCCTACCAGAGTGGGAATGGCTAAAGCCAGACAGCAGCTAACTCCTAACTGATGTCATCACCCAGCCTGCCCTCTTACATTTGACTCCAGCCTTACCGCCCAGCTCGGAGCAAAGTCGTGGGTAAAGCAGGTAGGCAGAGTCCCTTGCCCAACGCCCAGTCACAACCACAGGCAAGGTCCCTTCTCGTCAACAGTGTTAAGCCTCCTGCTCAGAGAAGTGGCCTGGGTTCGCTCCAGGCTTCATGTTTACCCAGCTGTGTGGCCCCAACCACTTCCCTTAACCTCTCTGGGCCTGATTTCAAGTCTACTGCAACTACAGTTCAGAACTTCTGCCCCTCCTGCTTCATTGAGACGCTTTGGGAAGAATGAGAAAATGCAAAATCAGGTGTGGTGGTTCATGCTTACAATCTTGGCTTCTCAGGAGGCTGAGGATGGGGGAGGAGGGTGCAAGATCAAGACCAGTCTGAACCACGTAGTGAGGACCTGTCTCAATAAAACAAGAACTGGGATCATGTCGGTGGTAGAGCTCCTTTCTAGAATCCCCCAGTGAGGGGCTGGGGTGCGGCTCAGTGGTAGAGCCCCTGCCTAGAATCCCCCAGTGAGGGGCTGGGGTATGGCTCAGTGGTAGAGCCCCTGCCTAGAATCCCCCAGTGAGGGGCTGGGATGTAGTTCAGTGGTAGAGTGCTTGCTAAGCACACATACACAAAAGGAACCAAATATGTATGTATGTATGTATGTATGTATAGCAGTTGTTTACCCTCAGACATTGATCTATAGACAAACAATACCATAATCATTATCTATATCTTCATTAAAACGCGTTTGGTGACAGGCAGTAGTGGTGGATGTCTCTTAACTCCAGCCCTCAGGGGGCAGAGGCAGGCGGATCTCTGTGAGTTCGAGGACAGCCTGGTCTACAGAACGAGCTCCAGAACAGCCAGGGCTACACAACACAATGAAACCCTGTCCCAAAAACAAACAAACAAAAAGCCTGATAAGCCTGGCTAATCAGAGTCGACCCTCTTCCTTCTAGGGGTCCCAGGAGCTGTGCCCGGTGGAGTTCCTGGCGGAGTCTATTATCCAGGTAATGTCCATGAAGTTTCCCCACACCTCTTTATGACAGATGGGGATGGATTGCTCATGAGAGAGAGAATATTTTTAAGTATTTTTATTACACTTATTTTTAGGGCTTGCATGTGGAGGTCGGAGAACAACTCTTTTTGTTTGGGTGTTTCTTTTGGTTTGTTTGTTTTGTTTTTTTGAGACAGAGTCCCACTATGTATCCCTGGCTGTACTGGAACTCACAGAGATCCTCTGGAGGGCTGGGATTAAAAGCATGTGACACCATGCCCAGTTCCATAGGACAACATTTGGGAATTGGATCTTTACTACCACCATGCGGGTCCCAGGGCTGAAACTCAATATGTTAGGCTTGGCAGCAAATGAGCTTTACCCACTGAGCTAGTTCATGGGCCAGAGAAGTTATCACATTTCCATTCCTGCCACTGAGGACCTGCAAATCGGGCCCATTTTCTGAAGACGTTAACCAGGCCGGGGATGTGGCTCAGTTAGCAGAGTGTTTGCCTAGCATGTGTGAAACCCTGGGTACCCTCCCCAGCACTGTTTAAACCAGGTATAGTGGCTGCATACCCGTAATCCCAGCACTTGGGAGGACAGACGTTCAAGGACATCCCTTGGCTGTAGAAGGAGCTCAGGCCAGCTTGGGCTGTGTGAGACACTGCCTCACACAGCAATCCAATCAGTGGAGCGAGCTGTGAAGGCACACATCTGTAACAGTAGCATCCCAGACATAGAGAGTCAAGAGTTCAAAGCCAGCTTCAGCTGCATAGTCTCCACCCTAAGAAAAGCTGCTAATGGAACATCTATTAAGAGCATAAATATTGGACAAGATGGAGCATAATCCCTGCTGTCAGGAGGCTGGCGCCTTCACACATTCCTGTCATTGGAAGGGTTCGCAGTCCTCGAAGCTTTAATCCCACTCTTGGCAATCCACCAGAGGCGAATAACAGAGAAGATAAATAGAGCGACTAAGCTGGGGATGCAGCTTGATGGGTAGAGCGTTTGCCGTGTGTATGTGAAGCTCCAGCATCTCATAAACCACGGGGTCGTGGCGAATGCCTGTAATTGTGGAGCGAGCTAGCTATCCACACCGGTCAACTTGGGGTTTGATTGGCACACCCTGCATCAATGAATAAGGTACAAGAGTGATGGTGGTGACTCCAGACATCAACTTTGGGCCTCCACAGGAATGCACACACACACACACACACGCAAACATGCACACAAGCATATACACACGCATACCAGACACGCATACATGAAAAAGATGGAAAGAAAATAACTGAGACGAAGTCAAAAGTCCCTCTAGTTCCATCCTAGGACAAACGGACACAAGGCTATTGAGTCAGTAAGACAGAAAAAGAAACTGGGTCATAGGAGCTGACTTGGCCAAAGTTCTACGGCTAGAATTTGATGGTGGTGGGGTGTGGCTTGTCTGGATACTAACCTCTGATATTTCTCTCTCTCAATGTACACAACAGGGGCTGGAATCGGAGGACTGGGAGGAGCAGGAGGTAAGCTCAGAAACTAGCCTTAGGCTCCTCAGCGAAAGGATCTTGGTGTCATCGTGACCCCCCAACACACATTATTAGACCTCAGGTCTTCAAGAGATCTCAGCAACTAATGTTTCCCCTGGGAAAGAGACCTACTTAAAAACAAAACCCTGATAACCCTTTTAGGACCCTCATGGCCCCTACCTACTTTTATATTTTCTTTGATCTCCTCTCTTAACAATCCTGCCAGGTGGAGATTAACTCCTCTTGAGGGGAAAAAAAAAACCTGAGAAATTGCTGGAGATGTTGGTGCATGCCTATAACCCCAGCACCGAGGAGGTAGAAACTAGGTATCAAGAATTCAGAGTCATCCTTGACGATATAGCAACTTCAAGACCAGCCTGAACTACATGAGACATAATCTCAAAACAAGCTGGGAAGCTGTCACTCAACAAAACTCCAGAGGGAAAGATGGACTCCCAGGGATGACTAAGCAAGAGAACTTTCTAGGCATCACCTCTAGCACTTGAGGAAGAGACCCACATACAGCCCTCACCCTCTACTGTGGGGCGGGCGTAAGCGGTAGATAAGTACTAAGAGATGGGAGGAGGTACATGCCTGTAATACCAGAACTTGGGAGTTAGAGGTAGGAGATTCAGGAGTTCAAAGTCATCCTTGGCTATATCATGGATTTGAGGCCAGCCTGGGCTGTGAAGAGTCCCTGTCTCAGTCCCTGTCTCAGACAGACAGACAGAAACAGACAGACAGACAGACAGAGAGAAACGAGTCACTTCTTCCCTACCATTCATTATCATTTCTTTTCTCTACAGCTTTGGGACCTGGAGGAAAACCACCTAAACCAGGTAAGATCTAAGCAAGGTCCCTGAAATGGGGAAGATAGGATGCACAGAGCCATGCTTGGCAAGGGATCCAAAAGGAGGGAGCTGTAGGCATCAGCTATCAGGTATGAACAGGCTAGAGTCAGGCCGCAAGTTGGCCGGACACAGGAGGTTGGGGGCAATTCAGTGGCCTATGTCCAGCATGGGCCCAATGTGCCAGCTTCCTGGAGCGTGTCCTCTGCTCCCAGTCCCAGAAAAAAAAAAAACTGATGTTTCAGGCAAAGCAGCATTTGAGGTCCCCATGGCCTCCTGTAAGGCAACACTTAGAATGGAAGACCCCAGACGCTGTATCTAGACATTTGACTTGTGAGATCAACTTTAAGCTAAACCTGACGCCTGGCCCCAGATGACCTCCCTGCCTGTTACCAGCCTCCTTCCAGCTGTATCTAGATCATGGAATTTTATAGTAAGGAAAAAAATCATAGCTCTGCTTCATCAGCAATGCTGGGATCTTCCAACAGTGATCACTCTCAGCTTTGAGAAGGGGCAAATGGGGGGGGTGTCTTTCGATGGAACACTCTGGAATAAGAAGCATGGGGAGGCCATGGTCTAGTAGTACACACCTGTGATCTTAGCTCCTTAGAAGGTTGAGACAGGAGGGTTCTGAGTTAGAGGGGCCAGCCTCAGATAGATAGCAAGACCTATTTCAGAATAAAAAGTAGAAAGAATACTGAGGATATATAGTTCAGTGGTAGAGCACCTGCCTAGAATCCCCAGTGAGGGGCTGGGGTGCAACTCAGGGGTAGAGCACCTGCCTAGAATCCCCCAGTGAGGGGCTGGAGTGTGGCTCAGTGGTAGAGCCCCTGCCTAGAATCCCCCAGTGAGGGGCTGGGGTGTGACTCAGGGGTAGAGCACCTGCCTAGAATCCCCAGTGAGGGGCTGGGGTGCGACTCAGTGGTAGAGCCCCTGCCTAGAATCCCCCAATGAGGGGTTGGGGTGTGGCTCAGTGGTAGAGCCCCTGCCTAGAATCCCCAGTGAGGGGCTGGGGTGTGACTCAGGGGTAGAGCACCTGCCTAGAATCCCCCAGTGAGGGGCTGGGGTGTGGCTCAGTGGTAGAGCACCTGCCTAGAATCCCCAGTGAGGGGCTGTGGTGTGACTCAGTGGTAGAGCACCTACCTAGAATCCCCCAGTGAGGGGCTAGGAGTATCATACAGGGGTAAGCAAGTTGAAAACCCTGTGTTTCATCCCTCTTACACATGCACACACACATACATACACACACACACGCACACACGCACACGCACACACACACACACCCGCATGTACACACACGGCACCCTAGTCATATTAATGCCCCTCCCTCGTGTGTGATGCTCTCTCTGTGGCATATGCATCCCCACCCAGTGCCTGCCACCCTGGCTCCAAAGTCACATGCTCCTGGACAGTTGAGAGGTCCAACTGCTCTTACAAAACCCTGATGACAGATGACCCAACTACTAATGAATGTGCGAGAAGCTGATTCTCCTTCCCTAAAATCTATGGGAGTTGTGAAACTTCAGGACCAGGGCCAGTAAGGGAGGAAAAGGACGGGGCATCTGGACAAGCTAGGTTCTAGGGGCTGAGAATTTTGTAAAACCAGGAGATTCCATGGCTCGTTAATCCAAAGATGGAACTTGGGGTCTGTTATATGCAAGGCAAGCACTCTACCACTGAGCTACATCCCTGGATCTCTTTTTACATTTCTTCAAAAACTACATTCATTTATTGGTTTGTATATCTATTTATTATGGGTGTGGTATGCATGTACCCAGGGTGCCTCTAGAGGTCAGAGGGTAACTTTTGGGCACTGATTCTCTGCTTCCACCTTGCAGGTTCCAATAATCGAACTCATGCTGTCAGGCTTAGTGACAAGGGCCTTCACCAGTTGAACCACCTTATTTTTATTTTGATACAGGATCTCCCCAAATTGTCCAGGCTGACCTTGAACTATATAACCCAGACAGGCCTTGATATATAGATCCTGCTGCCTCAGCCTCCTGAGTAGCTGAAATGGCAGGCATGTGCTACCAGGTCCAGTTCCTATGCTCATCTTTTAGCCTCAGGATACATAGACTGAAGTCTGTAACAGGCTTGGCCAGGCCACCATGAATAACCCGATGAAGGTCCCCACATCCTGGCTAGAGGGATGTCCGGGCCTGCCCAGGCAGGATGGGATAGGGTGTAGGGATTGTACAGATCGTGTTTGGGAACAATTAATCCCCAGGGAGCAGGGGTGGGTGACTTGGCAGCTGCTCCTCCATGTGGGTGCTGTAGGCTGGCCCCTCCCTGCCTGAGCTCTCAGTAGGGGACCAGGCAGCTGGGAGCCAGCCCTGCCCACACCCAGAGCACCAGCTGGAGGCCAGCCGGCTAGCCAGCCACTACAAACAAGGGGTACAGGCAACGATGAGAAGGAGTCAGGATGAGTATCCATGGGACAACCATGTAGGCTGCACATAGTAGGTGCTCCCTGCTCACAAAGTCAGTGGTCCTAAGAAAGTAGGAATCATGGAAGCCACAAGTAGATGGGCATATTAGCCAAGCACAGGGGCAGAAGTCTGTCGTTCCAGCATTCAAGAGGCAGAGGCCAGAGGACCTTGAGTTCAAGGCTACAGAGTGAGTTAAGTGTTGTGGAAACTGAGGCAGAAAAATCACCAGTTCAAGGCCAGTCTGGGCTATATGCAAGTTCAAAATCAGCCTGAATTATACAGTGAGACCCTAAGTCAAGAAAGCAGAAGATGAGAGATAGATAAATAGGTAGGTAGATAGTAGATAGATAGATAGATAGATAGATAGATAGATAGATAGATAGATAGATAGATAGATGAAAACCAGGCATAGTGACACGCAACTTTAACCCTAGCACTTGAGAAGTAGAGACAGGCAGATATCTACGAATTCAAGGCCAACCTGGTCTACATAGCAAGTTCCAAGCCAGCCAGGGCTACACAGGGAGACCCTTTCTGTAAAGAAAAAAAAAAAAAAGGCTGAGTTTGTGATTCGGTTGGTAGAACCCTTGCCTAGCATGCACAAATCCCTGGTTTCCATCCCCAATGCCACATAATAAAACATGGAGGCATGTGCCTGTAATCTCAGCAACCAGGGTGTACAGACCAGGGGATCAGGAGTTCAAGGTCATATTGGCTGCCTATTGAATTTAAAGTCAGCCAGAGCTCTATGAAACCCTGTCTCGAAAAGGAAAGTAGGGGAGACTAGAGAGATGGCTTAGCAATTATGAGCACTTAATGACCTTGCAGAGGACCAGGGTTCAGTTCCCGGCATGCACATGATAGCTCACATGTAACTCTGGTTCCCGGGAATTAGACTCCCTTTACTGGCCCCCACCCAGCACCAGACACACACGCGTGATGCACACACATACAATTAGCCTAAACACTCATACATATAATAGAAATAGGCCTTTTAAAGATTATCATCTAGGGGACTAGAGAGAGGACTCAGTGATCAAGAGCATACGCTGCTCTTACAGAGGACCCAGGGTCGTCTCCCAGCACTCACAACAGGCAGCCCACAGTGGTCTGTTATCTCAGCTTTGGGGGATCTGACAGCTGTGATACCCGTGAGCACCTGCACTCATTCGCACCTCCCATACACAAGACACACACAAATACACATCATTTAAAAAAGATAAAATATACCTTTCTTAAAATTATTATTAATTATTAATCATAAAGATGGGGAAACTGAGGCTCAAGAAATGGTAAGGTGACTCTTTCACCTACAAAGACCATGGGAAGGGGCCCAGAACCTGAGTCTAGAACTTTCTGACTCCCAAAAGAAGGGGACAGGCCCAGAAGGCCCTGGGCTCCCAGCTGTGATCCGGCTCTAACTTTTTCTCCATCTCTCCAGGTGCAGGGCTTCTGGGGGCGTTTGGAGCAGGTGAGTCCAAAAGAGAGGGAGAACAGGGAGTTGCCAGAGATGAGAATAAACTGGGCAAGACTACTGATAAAGAGGGGCAACTGCAGAGACCAGGCCACCCCCAAACTTCACCCCAATCTTTCTCACTTCCAGTCTTGTCCTCTCAGCCCCTCCATCAGACAGGAAAGATTTGAGTGTGCCCCCCGATCCTCTACAAGCGTAGGAAACAGGGCTAACTTCAGGGGAGCTGTTGACAGAACTGGGGAGGGACTGGGAGGTGAGAACAGGAAATGATTGGTCCAGGCAGCCCCAGTCCCTGCCCACCACCATACCATACGGCATGGCTCATTACAGACCCACCTTACAGATGTCTACAATAGACACTTATGGGACTTTTGCTACATGCTTGACAATCATTCTCCTAAGTTATATGCTCAACCCTCTTACAGTTAGAGGATAAGTGGGGAAAGCTGGTCAGAGGAAAGATAATATCCTCTGACCTCCTTAGGGCTCAGCAGACCCTAAACATTGGGGGAGGACCCCTTAGAGGACTTTGCCCTACAACCCTGGACCCCACAGCCAGAGCTGGTGCCGGCAAGAGAGATTTTTCCCATAATTGGAAACAAACCTGCCAAGGCAAGCCTCCAAAACTCCAACCTAACTGGGCCCATCGGTCAAGGCCAAGGCCGTGGAATGTCTCCTGGAGGAGGAGAAGGAATGATCGGGCCCAGATGTAGAAAGGAGAGAGCCAGAGGGACCCATTTGGCTTCTCATGAATCTTAGCAAGGAGGGTTCTGGATAGAAGAATGACTAGATGCTGTACAGGAAGGACCCCCAGGACAGGGGATGTGACGCAGATCACACAGCCCTAACCTAGCGTGCATGAAGCCTAGGACCACATAAACTGGACTTTCCTATTAACTGCCTAAAATCCCAGCATTTGGGAGGTAGAGTAGCCAGGAGAATCAGAAGTTCAAGGTCACCCTTAAGATACATAGTGAGTTTGAGTCAAGCCTGGGCTACATGAGACCTCTCAAAACACAAAAAGCAGGAAGTGGTGGAGACACATTTACAGATCCGGGGTGGGGGAGGGGGTCTGTGTCAGGACGTACAGTCAAGGAAGCAGAGACGATGCCAGGCGTGGCAGCTACCGATGGGAGCAAGGCTGGCCTTGGAGGGGTGAGGGTTTGCTTGCAGACCACTTCCGCCTTCATAGAAAACCAGCTGGATCCTGCCAGCGGCCAGGCATCCTAAGAGATGCACGAGCGGGTCACACTTGTTAGAGATAAGCAGCTCCACACATTTGGTTACTATCTGATGGCTGCAGATTTATCAGGACCATTGCCCTCCACCATCACAGAACCGAAGATATAGGGACCAGCCTAGACACCCACCTCCACCCCACTCCACGACGGCCCTCGTCTGACAAGGAGCCCAGGTGTGAAACCCACATCCTTAACTTCTCTTCCTCTCTCTTCTTCACAGGCCCTGGAGGAATCGCCGGTGCTGGCCCTGGGGCAGGTTAGTGTGAACCCCTGAGCGAGATGCCAGCCTCTCACCCCAGCCTAGGGCACCTGCCTGGGATAAACAGTATTCAGGGCACAGAGTGGGAGTCAGGTGTTGATGAGACCGTGGATGAGGAATGACACCAGTCACCTGCCCCTAAGAAGTCAGGACAGTTGTAATATAGGGATGAGACTGAAGAGAGAGGCATCTCCTTGCTGGTCCAGCAGATCTGCCCACCAGAAAAGGCATAAGAGCAAACTGGGGACTGGAGATGGTGTGGTGCAACGCTCAGAGTACCAGTGCTTAGGGGACAAAGGCATAATGACATGGGTTCAAGGCCAGCCTGGACTACATAGCAAGTTCCAGGCCAGCCTAGCTATAGCGATCTTGTCTCAAAAAAAAAAAAACAAACAAACAAACAAAAAAAAAAAAAACCACATTGAGGCTGGGCATGGTAGCAGACACCTTTAATCTCAGCACTCAGCAGGCAGAGGCGGAAAGATCTCTGAGTTCAAGGCCCGCCTGGTCTGCATAGGGAGTTCCAGTACAGCTGGAGTTCCACAGTGAGACCTTTTCTCAAATGCACACTTATATATGCATTTGTATATGTCTTCATGTATATGTATACACACATGTATACATACATTTTGAGACTTGGCTTACCTGCTCTGGCTTCCATCTCCAGCACTGCATAAACCAGATGTAGTGAAGCACCTGTGAACCCAGCACATGGGAGGTGGAGGACCAAGGAGTGCTCGGTTATCCCCAGCCACATAACGATTTCCAGGCCAGCCTGGACTACATACATAGCCAGACTTTGACTCAAGGACTAAGAGATTTACACAGCTTTGCCTGGCGGAGCTGAGCAGCTAGACATAGGAATCCTCCAACACAGTGGTCCTCGACCTTCCTAATGCCAGGACCCTTTGATTCAGCTCCTCATGTTGCGGTGACCCCCAACCATATCACTTCTCATTGTTATTTCACAGCTGTAATGTTGCCGCTTGTGAATCATAATGTAAAGTCTGTGCTTGTACGACCACTGTGAAAGGGTTATTCCACCCCAAAATGGTCACCACCCACAGGCTGAGAACCGTTGCTCTAACACATGCTCCCATCCTGGTGAGCAGGGCCAATCATGTTGAAGGCCTTCAGAGGACACGGAACCTTGAATACTCTCCTGAGTGAAAGGGCCCAGGCTGAGCTGAGGTTGGGCAGCTCCCACTGGGCAGGGCACTTCCGCACCTCATCTATGCTCTCCTCCACAGGTCTCGGGGCCTTTCCTGCAGGCACCTACCCAGGGGCAGCAGGTGTGGTGCCTGGTGCAGCAGGTGCAGCAGCAGCTTATAAAGCTGCTGCCAAAGCCGGTGAGTGGCATTTTTTTAGGGATAGTGCTATCCGCCCCCTGGCTTTCCCAGACTCTGAAATTCTCAGAGAAGGCTCCTCACCCAGACCCAGGAGACAAGAGTTGTGGGGTGTGGTAGGGAGATCCTACTTCCCTGGGGAAATGATGTGGGCTGCTAGTTGTACCCAGTGGTTTTTTTTGGGGGGGCGGGGGGGTGTCGAGGCAGGGTTTCTCTGTAGCTTTGGAGCCTGTCCTGGAACTCGCTCTGTAGACCAGCCTGGCCTCGAACTCACAGAGAT
The DNA here is from genome assembly GCF_982192425.1 of Myodes glareolus. Classification (NCBI taxonomy): domain Eukaryota; kingdom Metazoa; phylum Chordata; class Mammalia; order Rodentia; family Cricetidae; genus Myodes; species Myodes glareolus. Next base: position 111,714,303 of record NC_142027.1, read on the forward strand.
CTTCCTGCCTCTGCCTCCCGAGTGCTGGGATTAAAGGTGTGCGCCGCCACCACCCAGCTCGTACCCAGTCTTAACGTGGTTTGGTGACAGGAGAGACCTTAAGGCACGGTCCCGGTCTGATCCCTGAACTCTCCTGCTTCTGGCTATGCAGGGGTCGGGCTTGGTGGAGTCGGTGGCGTTCCTGGTGCCGGAGTTGGTGGAGTTGGTGGAGTCCCTGGTGTCGGAATTGGCGGCGTCCCTGGTGGTGTTGGTGGTATTGGTGGCATCGGTGGCTTAGGGGTATCAACAGGTATGGTGACCGGACTTGAGTGACTGACTCAAGGTGGTGCCTGCAGACCTGGGTGGAGTCAACTCTGCAATTCCTTCCTTTCAGGTGCTGTGGTGCCACAAGTCGGAGCTGGAGTAGCTGGGGTCGGAGCGGGAGCAAAGCCTGGAAAGGTTCCGGGTCAGTGCAGAATCTATGGGGGGGGGGCGGAGGGGGGAATGGAGGTTAAAGGTCAGAGGTCTAGGAATCCGCTGAGGTCAGAGCCCTCCATTGCTCCAACATGCTCAAGATGAAAGGAACAGTACAAGCTGGATCCAGGGCAGGAGACCTGTTTGGGCAACGCGGCTGAGTGACTTCTAAAAATTTCTATGATCTTGGAGCAAAAAGAGACCTCACAGACGGGCTCTGGATCACAGATGGGGAAACTGAGGTTTTAAATGTTGAGTCAGAACAGAAGGGCCCACAGCTGTTCCCGGTAGAGCTGGAGGGGAGCCCAGCATCCTGCGGCACCCCCATCTGGTGCTCATTTGGCCCCATGCTCTTTAGGAAGTGACTTCAGGTTAAATAAAAGGCGAACATCTGGAAGCCTTTAGACTTGAGGTGGGCTGGCTGGGCTGCGTCAACAGGCTGCGGGCTCCAGAAGACAGTTAAATCGGGGCTCTGCAGGATGTGCAGGCTCTCTCTGACATGGAGCAGGGAGTGCTGTGGTCACGCTCTATCTGGCCCAAGCTATCCCAGTGCGCACACTGGCTTGCAAGTCCTGGACCGCTTGCTGCCGCTGTCTGAAGGGATGGCTGCCGCTGTCTGAAGGGATGGCAGAACCCCTGCTAAGGTTCCTTGTTCTTTTGCCTCCAGGTGTTGGTCTTCCAGGTGTGTACCCAGGTGGAGTGCTCCCAGGCACAGGTGAGAACAAGGATAGACTGGGGAACGTAACTCAGTTGAAACAGCGCTTACTTAGCATGGGTTCCATCCTCAACATCCCATAAACCAGGTGTGGTGGTACATGCGTTTAATCCCAGCACTGTGAAGGGTGAGGCATAAGGATCTTAAGTTGAGGTCAGCCAGGGCTACATAATGTGACCTGATTTCGAAAAACAAAAAGTGGGGCTAAGGAGATGGCTCAGAGATTAAGAGCACAGGCTGCTCTTCCAGAGGACCCTGGGTTCAATTCCTACCTAGCACACATATGGTTGCTCACATTGGTCTGTTGACTCTTCTGTTCTCCAAGGACTTCAGGCATGCGTGCAGTGTACAGACATGCACCCAGGCCAAACACCAAACACATGAAATAAAGATAATGTTTTAAAAGAGTAGGCTGGGGATGATTCAGTGGGTAGAGTACTTGCCTAGCATACACAAAGCCCTGGGTTCCACCCCCAGCACCTCCTAAACTAGATATGGTGACCCACTCTTGTACTGCCAGCACGTGGAAGGTGGGGATAGAGTTCAAGGTCATCCCTGGTCTCGGAACAAGTGTTGGGCCAGCTTGAACTACATAAGACTCTATCAGAAATAAAGAAAGAGGGGGGAAGGAGGGAAGGAGGGAGGGAGGGTGGGAGGAAGAAAGGAAGGAAGGAAGAAAGGAAGGAAGGGAAGAAGGAAGGAAGGAAGGAAGGAAGGAAGGAAGGAAGGAAGGAAGGAAGGAAGAATTTGAGATCTACCCTCTTGCTCTCCCTAATAAAACTGAGACCAGCTGAGGCCAGTGGCTGTTTCCCTAAGTGTCCAAGTTCAACTTAATGAACATTAGGTCCTTGGCAACAGAGGTCAGCTTCCCCAGCCCCACCCAGTCCCTCACCCCAGGCCAACACCCTCATCACAGTCTTAAAACCGTCCTCAGAGGACAGATGGACTCCCTAGTGTAGCCAGCTTCTTCCCAAAAGTCCTGAGTCACCAGGCATTGGCACGCCCAGGAAATCTGCCCTACAGGAGACCCCCTAAGAACTGTCCCTCACTTCTTTCCCCGACAGGACCTACCTCCCCACCCAGCAAGGCCTCCTGAAATCCCCCAAAAGCCCAGACTCAGGGATCTGCTGACAGAGCACCCCTTCCTTCCTGGTTGAGGTAGCCAAGCCCCAGGGGAGGCAGGAGAGGAGGGAAAAATCAGGCAGATTCCAATCCATTGTGAGGTAGCCACTAGGAGGCATGGCAGGCACACTGGCTGTGCCTCTCCACCCTTTCTCCCATCCAAGTATTTACTAGCCCCATCCTACTTAGTTAGCTTCTGCAATCAGACACATTCAGGGTGGTGTGGCTAGAGATCTCTCTGTCCCTTTCCTCTGGGTCACAATGGAGCTCTAACTTATAGCTGAGGTCTACAGAGGCTGAACTCAGGATCAGATGAGTTAGGATTAAGAGTCGGATCTTCCAGTCAGGTCTAGTGGCACAGGCCTGCTACCCCAGTCATTTGGAAGGCTGAGATAGGTGAATCGGAAGTTCAAGTCTGGCCTGGATAGCTTAATCAGTCTCTGTTTCAAAAAGAAGAGCATTAGGGGTAGGGGCATGGCTTGGCATTAGAGCACCCACTTAGAATCTCCTAGTGAGGGGCTGGGGTGTGGCTCAGTGGTAGAGCCCCTGCCTAGAATCCCCCAGTGAGGGGTTGGGGTGTGGCTCAGTGGTAGAGCACCTGTCTAGAACTCCCCAGTGAGGGGCTAGGGTGTGGCTCAGTGGTAGAGCACCTGCCTAGAATCCCCCAGTGAGGGGTTAGTGCATGTTTGTGACCCTGGATTCAATTCACAGCACCACCAAAAAATAATAAGTAAATAAAATAAAATAAAATTCTTTGAGCTTGAGCCACACAGGGGAAGGAAGTCCCCACCAGCTGGCCCTTGCTTTACTTGCCCTGTGAGTCATGCCTGTGATTGGCCATCAGTACAGAAATCGATTAGTTAACAGACCTAAGGTGGACAGGGGTTGCCAAGCAGAGTTTTCCTTCCCTCACTGTCACCCATGTCTTTGCTCATCAGGAGCTCGCTTCCCAGGTGTGGGGGTACTCCCTGGAGTTCCCACTGGCACAGGAGTCAAAGCCAAGGGTCCAGGTATGGACAGCCAGCTGTGGTGGGGGCCAGGGTAGGATCCTCTGTCAGCCTGCAGGCTGTGCTGATCTGGGGTATAAGGGATACCTTGGGATTTGAGGCTTATTTGGGGATTTCTGTGGGGACAGGGAGACACTTCTTATGTCCCAGCCCTGCTTCTGCTGGCTAGGAAGAGCAGAATGCTGTTCAGAAAGCCCAAAGAGTAACCCCGGCCTAATCCCAAGCAACTCAGGAGGCTGAGGCAAGAGGTTTGAAAGTTCAAGGCCAGACTGGGCAACACAGTGGGCCACTGTTTCAAATTCGAAGTAAAAAGAGGGCTGAGGGGTAAGGCTCAGCAGTAGAGCACTTGTTTGGAAAGCCCTGGTGAGTCAGGTAGTGATAGTGCACACCTTTAATCCCGGCACTTGGGAGGCAGAGGCAGGTGGAATTCCAATTTGCAGGACAATCAGGGCTACTCAGAGAAACCCTGTCTAGAAAAACAAAGAACAAAAACAAAAACAAAAAAAAAACCTAGTAAATGAATGGGGCAGGATAAGCTTTATTTAGTCGTGGAGGTCTTGCCTAGAATCCCCCAGTGAGGGGCTTGGGCCATTGCTCAGTGGTAGATCTCTTGTCCAGCATAAACAAAGGAATGGAGCCAGTGCTCTGTGCCCTGCACCCTCAGCGCTGGGTTGCAGTGATAGCTCTTTATCTTTGCAGGTGGAGGTGGTGCTTTTGCTGGAATCCCAGGTGAGTTGAAGCTGCTCTCCCTAGGTGAGCTAGACACCCAGAAACCTAGCCATGCCTGCCCCATCTCCCTCATGTCACTCGCTGCAAGGCTTGATGAAGTGTTTAGCACACAAGTATGAGGACCTAAACTCCATCCCCAGAACCCACATTCTAAAATTAATATATATATATGAGATATATAAATATATAAGAGATAGATAGATAGATAGATAGATAGATAGATAGATAGATAGATAGATAGATAGATAGAAGATAGCCAGGCTTCAACCCAAAGTGTTATCAGTCCCAGGCCACCATGATCCCATAACCCAGTGGTTCTCAACCTGTGAGCCACAACTCCTTTGGGGGTTGAGCAACCTTCCATGGGGGCCACTTATCAAATATCCTGCATATCAGATATTTATGTTACGGTTCATAACAGCAGCAACATGACAGTTATGAAGCCGCAATGAAAATATTCTTATGGCTGGGGGTCACCACAACATGAGGAACTAAATTAAAGAGTCACAGCATCAGGAGAGCTGAGAATCACTGCTCTAACCCAAACTCCATCAGTGTGGATACAAAATGAACCGAGATACCCAGCAGGGCCCTAGACAGCACAGAGGAGTGGAGGAGTGTGACTCCCGGCTCCTGCCAGTCAGTGGTTTACTGCTGGGTAGTGCTTCTCTGACCCATGTCAGGGGGACAGCGAGGCACTCTGTGTAAGACAGTTCCAGAGTGCCACGGGGAATAATTTCCCTCCATCTGAATATCGTAGACTGACTGACAAGGGGTTGAAAAGAGGCTGTTACCCCAAGGTCTGGGGCTTTAATTTACTTTCTCTATTCTTGCAGGGGTTGGGCCCTTTGGGGGACAGCAGCCTGGTGTCCCACTGGGTTACCCCATCAAAGCACCAAAGCTGCCAGGTAAGCCAGAGTTGGGTTTCATGATGCTTGGCCAGGATGGAGGGAGATGGTCCAGGGGCAAGCACCTGCTGCACACGTGTGAAGACCTGAGTTTGACTCCCCAGAGTCCACAGAAGGCTGGCTGCAGTAGCGTGTATCTGCAATCCCAGTACTCCGATGATGAGATGGGGGCAGAGACAGAAGACTCTCTGAAAGCTCATGGGCCAGCTAGCCTGGTGTACACAACAGCAAACAACAAAGAGATCCTTCCTCAGTTAAGCTGAATGTAGGGACCGGTTTTACCTGAGGTGGTCACCTGAACTCCACTTGCACACAGTGGTATCCATGCCTTCACACACACACAAACATGTGCACTTGTATATACATACACACGCACAATAGTATCTATGCATACACACACACACAAACATATACACATAGTGGTATCCACACCTACACACACATACACATGTATATACATACACACAGTGGTATCTATACATATACACACACACAAACACGTACACATGTATATACCTACACACACAGTGGTATCCATGTTTCTACACATATACAAACACATACACATGTATATATATACAAATTTGTGCACACACATAAACACATGCACATGTATATATACATACACAGTGATATCCATGCATACACACACATGTACATGTGTATATACATATACAAACACAAAATAATAATGATAACATTTAAAAAGGCATGGTTTGCTGAGCCTCCTGCTATGAAATCAGCTTCACACACTGGGGTAAGCATTGCTACTTATGGGGTTAGGGAGATAGTTCACTTAGTAAACCATTTGCTGCATGAGTGCGAGGACCTGAGTTCAATCCTCAGAGCCCATGTTAAAAGAAAAATCAAGAAAAAGGGCCAGGCATGGTAGGGTAAACTTATGATCTCAGTGCTGGGGAGGCAGAGACAGGAGGCTTTCTGGCCAGCTAGCCTAGCCTACTCAGCCAGGCCCGGGTCCTAGAGAGAGACAAAACAGAGAGCTCCTGAGAAACAACACCCAAGGTTGTGTCCTTTAGCCTCTGCACATACATGTACACATGTACATTCACATACACACACACACAAACACACAAAAAACACATATGCACACACGCACACACAAATTATAAGGATTACAATTTAAAGCCAAGCATAGTTGTACTAGGATGTAATCCCAGCACTTTGCAAACTGGAAATGGAAAGATTATGTCATTTCAAGGCCAGCCTGGGCTGCTAGTGAGTTACACAATGAATCAGAAGCCAGCCTGGGCTACAGAATAGGACCCTACCTCAAAACAAAAAGCAAGAGAGAAAGGATGGGAGAAAGAAAGGAAACCCCACAATCGTAGCATTGCAGCTGTGATGTCTAACCGTCTGCCCCATTGCCATTCTGCCACCTCTACCACTGTCATCAGCCTAGACAGTGGCATACTCCCTGGGGAGCATCCACACAGGGTAGGCACTCGGATCCCAGGAACCATGTTGAGACTTAGGTTTGGAGAGGAGTGGGTCTCTCTCCCTGCTCTACCTGACAGACTTTATTAACAACTTATGGCCCTCGAGAGGGTGTTGCAGCATGTGTGTTGAGGACAGGGTCTGTCCAGGTAGATGGGAGACAAACAAGGTGTCTGTATCCATCCATCCATCACCCCTTCCTCCATTGATTCCTCACCATCCATCCCTCCTTCTCTCACACATCCATCCATCACACCTTCCCTCTACCCATCCACCCATCCATCACTTCTTCTACCCATTTATCTCCCATTATCCTGCCTTCTCCTACCTATCTCTTTCCATTCATCTATCCATCACTTCTTCCTTATCCAAATTCATCTCTCCATCCATCCCTCCCCTCCTGCATCACACATCCATCCCTCCATCCACCCACATACCCTACCTACCCCTTCCTCCCACCCCTGTGCCTACCCTAACTATCCATCCATGCACTGATCTTTTATTCCATCCATCCCTTGCTCTGTTCATAGGTGGCTACGGACTGCCTTATACCAATGGGAAGTCACCCTATGGTAAGTAGGCCCTCATAGATTTGTGGTGTTCTGACCCTTTCCTGCTCTGTGGGCCTGGCAAGGGTACTGAGGCCCCAGCCGTGGGCCAAAAGCACACCCAGCTAGACTGGAGTAGGGGCAAGGTGCTAGAATAAAAGTTCTCAAAGAACAAAGACCGGCTCTGGGGATGTGGGCTAGCATTCAGTCCTGGCCCTACTGCTAATCACAACACCCTAAGAAAGCCATTTTTCCTTCTCTAAGCTTCGGTGTCTTTGTAAAATGGGATGGCAGCCCCTACGCATGCTTGTATCTGTATACACTTTGGTTGTGTCAGGGGAGAACCCCAGATGAACGGAACAGGGGAGGGCAGAGCATGAAGGTTTGTGTGAGTGACAACCAAGGATCTTCTTCACAGGAGTGGCTGGTGCAGGGGGTAAGGCTGGCTACCCAACAGGGACAGGTAAGGGGGAAAAAAATCTCACCTGTTTCGAGCCAAAGGAACACCAGTGCCCCCCCCCCAGCTCCAGGGACTATCCCAAACACAAGCTTACCCATCCTGCATGAAGACCTTGGGCCAAGCCGAGACTCTGATCTGGGTTGGGGCAGCTCTTTGGCCTTTACTGGCTATGAAGTCCCCAGCTACATCTGGGTGTCTGTGGGTCTGGGAGCATGGGACTCTGGAGATACCTAGACATCAGCACCATGTTTAGTGTGCCCCTCATCTCCCCTCTTCCAGGGGTTGGATCACAGGCGGCGGCAGCAGCAGCTAAAGCAGCCAAGTATGGTGAGTACACTGGAGTCCCTTGCCAGCTTCTAGGCCCCCAACTCCCCCATCCTGCAATGGTCAGAAGAATAACAAGTCAGATGGTTCCTGTGTCCCCTTCTTAACAAGACCAATACATATGGCTCTCCCTCCTCCTCCCCTCTATCCATCTACCTCTCTATCCCTCCATACCTCCCTCCCTTCCCTCATCCATGCATACCCTACTCACCCACCAACCCCTCCATTCTTCAATCACTCTTCTCCACCCATTCATCCATCCTTCTCTCTATCCACACCTCCCTCTTTTCTTTATCCCACCCTCCACCCATCCCTGCATCCCTTCAGCTCTCTCTCCCAGCATCTATCTTTGTCCATCCCTGTATCATTCCTCCTCTCAATCCATCCTTCAACCTCCCTCCGTCCCTCATTCTTCCCTCACTCTATCCATCCATCCACCCATCTAACCTTCTCTTCCTTTTCCCTCCATCCATCCATCTCCTATTCATCTATCTATCCTACCCATCTTCCTCCCACACCTATCCCTTCCCTAACGGCACACACATATATATACACCCATCCCTCCATCCAGACATCTCTCTTATCCATCTCCTGCCCATCCTCCACCCACTCCTCCATCCATGCCTCCTTCTATCCCTCCCCGAGCCTTCCTCTCTCCATCCCTGTATCCTTTCTTTCCTTCATCCACCATCCCTTTCTCCACCTGCCTGTCTCAGGGACTGTGGACAAAGCCCCACGAGCCATTGTTTCTCTGCAGGAAAACTGAGAGAAGGTTATCAGAGAAAGTGACCTGTCCGTTAAGGCCTTAGCAGACAGGGAGAGTTGGCCGTGTGGGTCAGACAGAAAGTACCGAGTGTGGGGACTCAGCATTTAGAAGGGGGCGACAGGGAGATTGGAAGTTTGAGGCCTTCTGTTGCTATATAGCAAGTTTGAGGCTATCCTGAGCTATGTGAGGCCCTTCTCAAAACAAAAGCAAGAGATGAAGGAGGCACCTAAGCATAAAAGACGAGTGTCATGGTGATTGGAGAGAGAAATACCGGCAGTATCTGTAGAAGAATGTTTTAATGTTATACATCCATTTCACATACAAAAATGTAGCTCCCCCTCATCCACACAGTCCCTGGGACATCCTAGCTGTGAGTATGACACGGTGGGAGTGTGGTGTGGTGGTGCCATGTCCTTGCAGTAGACAAAGTGGGCATCTTCTCCCTCTTCAGATAGAGGCCAGCTCACTAGGAAAGCCTTCTCCCCTGTCCCCAGCCCAGGAGGCCTTCCTGTTTCCAGGTCAGGGGCAGGAGGGTAGGGCAGAGTTAGAGGAAGAACTGATCCTGCCTTGCGGAGGCCCCCGGGCTTCTCTCCAGGCACAGAGGCCCCTTGGTGGATCAGGCTTGGTGGGAATAGCTGGGATATGGGAGCTGGAGAGCCTGGAGAGAGGGGCTGCCAGAGCCGGGCAGCCAGGCACTTGGATTATGAATTTGGCTGAGTCTTCGGAACACAGGGAAAGGAAGCCTTTAGCATTCCTTTGGGGGCCCCTCTGGCCCAAGGAACGGAGCTTGTGGTTTCTCAGTATGTAGCAGTGTTTAGAGAGGGGTTTGTCTGTGAACATCGGACTCCCTTAATAAGCGTGTGGAAATGGACACTTCAGGGGCAAACCCAAGAACTCTGGGGTAGGAACCTTCCCAAGCAAGCCCATGTGGACATACTGAGGCTTGTTCCTGGGTGAGAGAATGGTGGGTAAAAAGCCAGCACCCCGCCTGGAGGCCATGGCAGCAGGATGGGGAGTTCAAGGCCAGCCTGGGCTACCTAGTTGAGACCCTGTCTCATAAAAGAGCTGACAGTAAGAGGCCTAGGGAGATAACCCAGTTGGTACAATGCTTGCCACACAAGCCTGAGGACCTGAGTCCTGTACCCCATAATCCACATTAAAAAGGCAGGCGAGGTGGCACATATCCGTGATCACAGTGCTGGAGGGGTGTTGACAGCTGGATGCCGGGGACTCCCTGGCCAGCCAGGCTAGCTGGCCCAGTCCAGGTCAAGGGAGAAGTCCCATCTCAGAAATCAAGATGGGGACTAGGAGACGTCTCAATGGTTAAAGTGTGTGCTTTGTAAGCATGACGACTGGAGTCCGGGTCCCCCAGAAACCCACATAGGTGGCCCACATGTAATTTCGGCCTTGGAAGGCAGAGGTGGGGAGTTCCTCAGAGTCAAGCAGGCTAGTAAGACAAGCCATATTGATTGAGAGAGCCCGCCTCAATAAATAAAGTGACGGAACACCAAGGATGAGTCCCTGAAATCAACCTTGGGCCTCCACATGTGTGCACGGACAGATGCGTGAACACCCACATGTATGTGCTCCCACATGCATGGAAAAACATGCATATCCACATATGTGGGCATGCATGTGAGAAAAGGAAAAAGAAAAAAGTTCCTGAGACAATATCCTCAAAATTAACCTCTGGCCTTGACACTTGTGTACATGTACAAGTACACTCATGCACAAACAAACACACACACACACACATATACACATACACACACAATATGCTGGCACCCCTGGAGCCTTCCTTTCTGGCCTCAGGAGAAGCTCTGGGGAGCCACATGGTACCACCCCTGTCCCAACAGGTGCTGGAGGAGCTGGAGTCCTTCCTGGTGTTGGAGGGGCTGGCATTCCTGGTGGTGCTGGCGCAATTCCTGGGATTGGAGGCATTGCAGGTAATGCTTCTCCCAGCTGGAGGGTGGAGGTGTCCTTGAGGGGCCACCAGGGCAGAACTTTATCCTCTATGTCCGTCTTTGCAGGCGCTGGAACTCCCGCAGCAGCTGCTGCTGCAAAGGCTGCTGCTAAGGCTGCTAAGTATGGTGAGTGTCCCCCAGAAGCAGCAGGTTGGGTCTCTGCATGAACACTGGAACTCCATGAGGAGGGGTAGACTTTGCCTCTGATCACCTCGAGCCACTCTGACCACCCCAGAGAGAGGTTTTTGTCCACCCTGGTCACTTTACCTGGAAGGCAGCTCCTGTTCTGCATAGACTTTGCAGAGGAAGAGATACTGCCATACATCACCTGCCTAGAACCCCCAGTGAGGGGTTGGGATGTGGCTCAGTGGTAGAGCACCTGCCTAGAATCCCCCAGTGAGGGGCTGGGGTGTGGCTCAGTGGTAGAGCATCTGCCTAGAATCCCCCAGTGAGGGGCTGGGGTGTGGCTCAGTGGTAGAGCACCTGCCTAGAATCCCCCAGTGAGGGGCTGGGGTGTGGCTCAGTGGTGAGCACCTGCCTAGAATCCCCCAGTGAGGGATTGGGGTGTAGCTCAGTGGTAGAGCATCTGCCTAGAATCCCCCAGTGAGGGGCTGGGGTGTGGCTCAGTGGTGAGCACCTGCCTAGAATCCCCCAGTGAGGGGTTGAAGACATTACTCAGTAGTAGAGTTGTATTATATGCAAAGACCTGGTTTCAATTCCCAGTACTGCAAAATAAAACATGATAACAAAAAAAAAACAAAAACAAAACAAACAAACAAACAAAAGCTCACAGCGTAGGTGCCTACAACAAACATTTTGATTTTGCCTTGGAATTGATCATGTTCTTCCCAGTTACATATTCAAACTAGAGGTCTCTCTGGGCTCCATCTTAGTCCACCCCTAGCTCTCTGATGAGTTGGATCCTTGTAGCGGAATCACCAACCCATCTGCATGTGATCCTGTACTCAGGATAGACTGTGGTCCCAAAGCTGACCAAACATCTGCCCTGGGAGGCCTACAGAGGGTCCTCACAAGGCCTAGTCTGAGACGATCTCTTTCCATCTACAGGAGCTGCTGGAGGCTTAGTACCTGGTGGACCAGGAGTTAGGGTCCCAGGTGTTGGAATCCCAGGTGTTGGGATCCCAGGTGTTGGTGGCATCCCAGGTGTTGGTGGCATCCCAGGTGTTGGTGGAATCCCAGGTGTTGGTGGAATCCCAGGTGTTGGGGGCCCAGGCATTGTGGGTGGACCAGGTAAGTTGGGCTCTGTGTGTTTGTCTGTGTGTGTGTGTGTGTAAGCAATGTAGAGTATTGCCAAGACTTTGGCTGATCCCTAAGTCTTCTTCTTCATTCAGCTATACATATTCTTGACCAAGTCCAATCCCCTCCTCTTTGGACTATAGCAACTTTCTAACTAGCTTCCAGCAACAGCAGCATCTCCAGCTTCCCTCTTAATTGACAGCAAGCTGCCGAGGCAGGAACCATGCCTTTCATTAATATGGCCCCACCCTTAGCTAAGTAGGTACTCAGTAAATGGTATATAGATGAGTAAGTGGCTAGATTAGTAAATGGTCAAGTGGGTGGCCATAAACGTGATCAAGTAGATGAGCAGTTAAACTAACCAATGTGAGCATAGTATGAATAGATGTGAGAACTGGTGAATACAGGGACTAAGAGTAGTTGGGAAGATAAATCTGTAGATGGGAAAACAGATGGATATGCAGGTAGGAAGCTACATAAGTGCTTAGAAGAACGGGTGTGTGGATACATGGGTGCATGCATGGATGGTTGCATGGATGCATGGGTAAGTGGGTGGCTAAGATCGATGAATAGACAGACAGGCAGACTGGTAGACAAACTGATGGGTAGATGGGCTGTAAGATATTGATAGATGAACAGTGGGATGGATAATCTGATGGACAGACAGGGTGGTGGGTAGGTAAGCTGATGGGTAGATGGATGCATAATGGATAACTGAGTGAGAGGTTATGGGTTATCATCCATTCATTCCTCCATCCTTCCATCTAGCCATATATCCATGCATATATTCACCCATCCATTTATCTGTCTTATCCACCAATCTACAAACAGAGAGCTAGTGGGTGAGTGGATGGTCAGTGATCTAAGGACAGACAGCAAATGGAGAGAGAGACAGGATAGAAGATGAATGGATGGATGGACAAATAGCTCTACAGATAACAAAAAAAAAAGATGGAGTAGCAGACAGGTAGGCAGAGGGATATACAGTGACCATCTCTCCTCCATTCTCTCCTGAGAATTTCTGTCCCCCTTGATCTCTCCAGGGGCTGTGTCACCAGCTGCTGCTGCTAAAGCTGCTGCCAAAGCTGCCAAATACGGTGAGTGCCCTGACCATCCCTGCTCTGGCTCCTGCTTGCCAGAGTGAAAGCCCCTCATCCTCTTGCTCAAAAGAGAGCAACTTGCTCAGGGAAAGCCCCAGACAGAGCTACTTGAAGCCACTGGACCCCAGGATAAATTGTATCTCTCCAATAGTCTCCCACCATGAAGCCATATTGCTGAGTGATGGGATCATCCCAGGACGACATTCTCAGTCTATACACTGTCCCTACCCTTCCATGCTCTGGTCAAAGTCCTCTCAAAGGACAGAAGTAAACCCACTCACTTCTCCATAACAAAGCAATGCTTTCCCATATATCCAGGGAAGAGAACCAGGGAAGACTCACACTTCATGGAGGAAACTGATCAGGGACCCCCAGGAATCCCAGTTTCTTGTCCTTAAGAACCAACTTAAAGGAAGCATGCATCGCATCCTTTTTCCCAGCCAATGAGCATTCTTCCAGAGTTTGCCCAGCCTCACAGGGGTCTCTTTTTATTGGATTCTTTCTATTCCACAGGAGCCAGAGGTGGAGTTGGCATTCCAACATATGGAGTTGGTGCTGGGGGCTTTCCTGGCTATGGTGTTGGAGCCGGAGCCGGACTTGGAGGTATCCTTCCCCATGAGCTTTAGTTCCATCTCTGAGAAGCTGGGGAAGAAGGAGTAGTGATTCAAGTCTTGCAGGGTGTTGGGGAGTAGATGTGGGTTTTGATGTGCTAGGGAAGAGAGAGATAAGCATCATGCCTTTAATGGATGGGAAAGCTGTGGTCCTTGCTCAGCAGCAATCCAGACAAAAGACCACCCATCCATCCATTCCTCCGTCCATCTATCAGTTCATCCATTCATCTCTCTGTCTTGTCCAACTACCTATCAATCCATTATCCGTCCATGCATCTATGTATCCATCCACCTACCCATTAACCTATTGTCTTTTTATCCATTTATCCATCTACCTAGTCATCTCATTTATCCACACATCTCTGCATCATTCATCTCCTATTCATCCATATATCTATCCAAATGTTTACACATACATCTGTCCAGGCCTCTTTGTATCCATGCATTTATCTACCCATTTACCCATCTGTATATCCATCCACCAATCTATACATCCATTCATCTATCTATTTACCTATCTGTCCATCAATTCATTCACACACCCATCCATCTATCTAACTACGTACCTACTCCCCTGCCTCCCTGACCACCTGTCTTCCCACTGTCCCTTCTATCCATGTACCCACCTGTTCTCTTTTCCTAGCAGGTGCAAGTCAAGCAGCTGCTGCCGCTGCCAAAGCTGCTAAATATGGTGAGTAAATTTGCCATGTCTGATGCCGTTCTCTCTGTGGAACCCAGGCTCTGAGCAAGGGCAGAGCAGCCTCACCCTTGGGCCTCCAGGGCAAAGATGCAAAGCCACAGCCCCCATCTGCCCTCTAAGCCATGCTCAACTCTTCCACCATTTCCATTTGCCATTAAGATTATTGGTACCTTGTTTACCAGCTCGCTCCAAAAGAGTGAGCTGGAGGTGCTGGACAATCCTGCCTCCTACCTCCCGCTCCATTTATCCATGCACACAAACATATATATGTATATGTGTATGTATATGCACATGTGATTGGGTGGATGGTGGTGGATAGATGGATGGAAGAATGGATATATGGATGGATGGATGGATGGATGGATGGATGGATGGATGGATGGATGGAGTGAACACAGGTATTTATGCTTCTCTTCTTCAGGTGCTGGAGGAGCCGGAGGTCTGGGAGGCCTGGTGCCAGGTGTAGGAGCAGGTGGAGTACCAGGAGCAATACCAGGTGTACCAGGCACTGGTGGAGTGCCAGGTGAGCTGTGTTCCCTCATCCTGAGATGGGTTTGTATTGTCTTATGGAAGAGGTTTGGGGCTTGACATTTTACAGATAGGAAAACTGACCCCAAAGATGAGTGGGAAGAGGGAACAGTTTCCCCTAAAGCAGTTGAGTGGAGAGGAACACTCTGTAGAGACCCGGTTGCTGATCTCTGGCAAGCCTCTTCCTGCCTGGGGAAACTCAGCCAGCTCTGTGGAAGATCCCTATGTAACCCAGAGTTGAGCGGCCTGCCTTTTACTCTGAGGAGTTTCTAGTTTCTTATCAACAGAGGACTCTTCACTCAGGTGACCTAAGGTCCTTTCCCATCCACCAATCAGAGATAAGAGAAAGATGATTTTAAAACCTTGGCATTCAAGGACAGCCTTTTTAGTTGTTGTTTTCTCATTGGAAGATTTTGCTTCCGTATCATTCCCGCCACACCCAGGAGAAAACTGCCCTTCTGTATTTTTTACAAAAAGGAACTAGGGCTGGGAGTGTGCCTGAGTAATAGAGCGCTTGCTGAACATGCAGAAGAACCTGGGTTCATTCCCAGTATTGCAAAGAAAAAAGGGGCACTCAGTGGGTAGAGGCACTTGCAGCCAAGCCTGACAACCTGAGTTCAAATCCTGAAACCCCACATGCTAAAATGAGAGAAATGACTCCCATAATTGCCTTCTAACCCCCAAATGTGTGCTGGGTGCATGTGAGCATGCACACACACAAATAAGTAAATGAACCTGAAATTTTTAAAGGAAAGAGAAAGGATGCTTGGGAGATACAAGTTCTACTAGGAATTTTTTACTTAAGAGCATCCCAAAAATGTTTTACTTAAGAGCATACAGGGCTGGTATCCCATAGGCTCAGAGCTGCCTCTCAGCTCTTCTCTGAAGCCCAAGCAAAACAAGGGCATGCCCAGGTGCCCTGCAGAGGGCACCAGCAGTACTATGCCTGAAGCCCAGGTCAGCCACCTCAGCACCCTTCCCTGTTGCCAGGGTGAGGTCATGGTACCCAGAGAGGGATACCCATGGGCAGACTCTGGAAGGGATGGGTAACAATGGGGAGGGGTATTGGGTATCATCTTATACTCCATTTATCCAAATAGGAGCAGGTACCCCTGCAGCTGCAGCCGCTGCCGCCGCTGCCAAGGCTGCCGCCAAAGCAGGCCAGTATGGTAAGTTGTCCCCATCTGTATTTAACCTTTGACCCCAGACCATAGCCTTCTCACATCTCCTGCTGAAGAGCTAAGGGTGATCTTGAACTCCTGTTACTCCTGCCTCTACATTTTATACACTGAGATTCCAGGCATGTGCTTTCCCATGCTTTGTGTATGCAGTGCTGGGGGCTAGAACCCAGGGCTTCCTGCATGCTAGGTAAGCACTCTATCAACTGAGCCACACCCTAAGCCCTGAATATGGACTCTCATAGCTTTTAGCTTGCCTGCTCCCCTTTAGCAATATAGGTCTGCCAACACCTCTATGGCCTTGTCCTATGCTGAAAGCTCCTGATACCCCAAGTCTAACTATGGCTGGTCCTCTCTGAATCTCAAACTAGAGTCCAGCCTTATCTGCTTGAGGGGCTACATTCCTCCTGCTTTCTCTTGATAGAGGTCAAGTTGACCCTTAGAGTCCCAAGAATGTATACATTTTCTGAATATGATTAACAGTGGATGCTCTACTTGTAGATGCACTACCTGGAGCTCAGCAGGGGCCCAGTCATATGCTGGGGCAGGGGCTTGGTGAAACTTGGCCTTAATGAATTTGGTAGCCAGGCTTAGTGGCACTGGTTTGTAATACCAGCTATCTAGAGAGCTCAGCAAGGACATTGAAAGTTCAAGGCCAGCCTGAGAAATCTAGTGAGACCCTGTCTCAAAGTAAATAATAAAATAATGATGAAAAATCTGGGACTCTTTCATCCTTAGTCATAGAGTACCTGCCTAGAATCCCCCAGTGAGGGGCTGGGGTGTGGCTCAGTGGTAGAGCCACTGCCTAGAATCCCCCAGTGAGGGGCTGGGGTGTGGCTCAGTGGTAGAGCACCTGCCTAGCATCCCCCAGTGAGGGATGGGGGTGTGGCTCAGTGCTAAAACACTTGGATAGCATGTTCAAGGCCTCCCGTTCATTCTCCAGTACCAAAAAAGGAAAAAGGAAAACTAACATCCAAAAAAAAAAAAAAAAAACCTGCTTGTCCTCAAGCCTCCAAGGTGCCCCTGTCCTTCAAAAGGTTACAAACTACTAAATTTACATTTGACTTTTATTATATAGGATTAAAAAGAGGCCCTGCAAGGGATAGTATCTGCCCCAAGATCACACAGCAAGTCTTTGACAGGGCTGAGAAGAAAGCCCACAGCTCCTAACTCGTAACTGTGTGCTCTCTTTGTTGGCTCCTGCCCTCTTTGTTTGGGCCTTGATTATAGCTAAACTACACGATTATTAAAACTACTCCTTCTCTTGTAGGTTTGGGCCCTGGCGTTGGTGGGGTTCCAGGCGGAGTTGGTGTTGGTGGGGTTCCAGGCGGAGTTGGTGTTGGTGGGGTTCCTGGCGGAGTTGGTGTTGGTGGGGTTCCCGGTGGAGTCGGCCCTGGTGGTGTTACTGGCCTTGTACCTGGTGGTATTGCAGGTGAGCTATGGTGGGTGAGTGGGTCCGAGAGTTCCCTGGAACCTCCACGGGTACCACCTTGAATGTCCTTCCTCTCTCTTCAGGAGCAGGGACGCCAGCTGCCGCCAAGTCTGCTGCTAAGGCAGCCGCCAAAGCCCAGTACAGTAAGTGCATCGTGACCGCCCTCTCCTGTCCTCACCCACCTGGCCAGGGCACACTACCCAAGCGCTGCCACAGGAACCAACCTCTCAGATACATCCTTACCATCTTGAGCTCCCCGTGGTACCTAGAAGAGGGCGCAGAAGCTACTTAGTGAGAACCTGTCTCAAAAATAATAAATAATAATAATAAAAAACACGTGGACTCTGGGGTGGGTTAGTAGAGGCGGACAAGGCTGGGTGGAGGCTGCCACTGCCTTGGGGGCCCTTTTCTTTGGAGCCTGACTCGGCTCCTGAGGCTGAGCAGCACTACAGAGGCACAGATCTACTAACGACAACCACTCCCTACCTCTTTTCTGCAGGGGCTGCTGCCGGACTTGGGGCTGGTGTCCCTGGATTTGGGGCAGGTGCTGGTGTCCCCGGATTTGGGGCAGGTGCTGGTGTCCCCGGATTTGGGGCAGGTGCTGGTGTCCCCGGATTTGGGGCAGGTGCTGGTGTCCCCGGATTTGGGGCTGGAGCAGGTAAGGAGAATTCTAGAAACTGGATAGAAAGTGCCCTGAAGCTCAGAGAAAGAGGGCCCCGCCTCCTCCCAGGACTCTGTCCCTGTGTCTCCACACAGCATCCATTAGCTCTTCCTAAGCAGGCAAAAGCAAACGGGTACTAGGTAGATAGGGCAGGCCTGTGAGCTAAGACACTCAGGAGACTGAGACGTGAGGCTTACAAGTCCAAGGACAGCCTACTCTACAGAAAGCCTGCATAACTTTGTGAGGCGCTATCTTTAATTAATTGATTGATTGATTGACTAATCAATTGATTGATATAGCCAGGGGCTAAAACTGCAGCTCAGTGGTAGAGCATCTTCCTAGAATTCCTCAATAAGAGGCTGGCCAGGTGTCTTAGGGGTAGAACACCTGCCTAGCACAGGTGAGGTCCTGGGTTTCATTTCTAATAATGAAACAAGATTAAGTGGAGCAAGTTGGGTAATAGGTGAGAGACAGACTTGCCAAGCAACACCAGGGTATGTATGAGATGCTAGAGGGAGACGTAAGAAGGCTGCAGCCTCACCAAAAGCCCCCTAACACCCACAGAAGAGAAGGTAGAAGTCTCTTCCTCTGGGCCAGAAGGCTCCAGGACAGTGGTTCTCAATCTGTGGGCCGCAACCCCTTTGGCAAATCTCTATCTTCAAAACTATTTACATTGCGATTCCTAACAGTAGCAACATTACAGTTCCAAAGGAGCAATGGAATAGTCTTATGATTGCGGGGTCACCGCAACAGGAGGAACTGTATTCGAGGATGGCTGAGAACCCCTGCTCTAGGAAAAGGGGGCCCCTAGGGACCCCATCTGAGCCTCGCTCTGTGCCCAGCCTCAGGCATGCAACCCTGGGCGTGAAGGGGGCGAGAAGGGACAGATGAAGGGAAGAGGACACGCTGGCCCTCATGGAGCCCTAGATGAACAACGTCAAGGCTAAATACTAGAGCCCCGCACTTGCAAGTAGGGCCTCCTGACTGGAGTGCCATGGAGTTTCGGGGCTTCAGAAGAAACATGATCTAAGTAGAGGAAGTCAGGGTGAGCTTTCTGGAAGAGGCAACAGCACCCCCGGGTACAGAGCTCAGCAGCTGACCTCTCTTTCCCTTTTCCCGCAGTCCCTGGATCCCTGGCTGCATCCAAAGCTGCTAAATATGGTGAGTGTGGCATGCCACCTGGTCCCCTTGTCGCCCCACCAGCCTTGACAGAATAGAACTGAGGTGCTCAGCACAGAGAAAGGCTAGTTAAGAGACATCTGGATGACGGTCACAGACCTAGCGCCTGCCTATTGACCCCGGTGTCCGTCGCCTGTCAGTGGCCAGCATGCCAGTAAACACCTATAATCTCTGCCTTTGGAAAGGGGAGGCAGGAGGTTACCCTTGGCTACACAGAGAGTTCAAGGCCAACCTAAGCTATAGGAAACCCTGTGTCACTCATATCTCCAAACCTCACTATGACACTGACAGTTTTCTTGGTGCAGGGGGAGGCTTATAGCTGTTGGTCCCACAAGGCTCAGCAGCGTCAGCCTCCGCTCCACCCTTTGGCCTGTGGAGTTGTGGATACTCCTTCCTTGCACAGGCATCCCCAGCCCTCCTCCCTCCTTTCCTGCCAGCGTGACTTTGCCTAACACCCGCCAGCCTGGAAGACGTGGCAGACCTGCCTGCCTTGCCACTTGGCACTCTGGCCAGACCCACACTGTCTGTGACCCCCACATTCCTGGCCTCCTCAAGAGCCAGGCAGGGGGGCCTCTACCAGGGATGCGCCAACTGGCCACAGTTCGTCCACTTGAGGCCAGTTTCCACCTTGGAAAATCCCATTCCTCAGCTACACACACACACACACACACACACACATACACACACACACACACACACACACAGAGCCCCTGGTCACCCACAGCTTTCTCTCAAGTTCCTTGCTGGCTGCTCTTGGCCCTCGTCCACAGACATCGCCAGGGAAATACACCAAGGACTCCCTGGAAGAGCAGCCATCAGGTCATCTGCCTTAGGACCTTGAACACAGCATTCTTGTGTATGTTCAGAACCTCTCCTTTGCCTCAACTTTCTCATCTGCAAAACTGGTGTGACTGCCAGGCATGGTGGATCATACCTGTGAGGCCAGCATTTTGAAAGCTGAGGCGGGAGCATCTCGAGTTCAAAGACAGCATGGGCTAAGTGGGGAGAGCCTGTCTCAGAAAATTAATAGAAAGGATGAGCGCATGGCTCAGAGGTAGAGCACCTGCCTTGAATCCGCCAACAAAGGGCAGAAGACATGTCTCAGTGGGAGAGTGCTTGCCTAGACTCCTCTAGTGAGGGCCTGGAGGTGTGACTCAGGGATAGAGGGCTTGCCTAGAATCCCACAGGCCTCTCTTATACCTTATAGCCCTAAGGCATGAACACATCTTTCAGACGTAGGGGACTGAAGGCAGGCATGTTGGCACAGACCTGTCATCCCTGCAGTCATGAGGCTGAGATGGGACAGGTAGGGCATGAGTTCAAAGCCAGTCTCTGCCACGTGGTGAGATCCTGTCTCACTAGGAAAAAAGAAAAAGATAAAAAAGGAGCCGGACAGTGGTTGCACACACCTTTAATCCCAGAACTCGAAAGGTGGACACAGGTAGATCTCTGTGAGTTTGTGGCCAGTCTGGTCTACAGAATGAGTTGCAGGACAGCCAGTGATATGTATGTTTGTATGTATACATACACACACACACACACACACACACACACAATTGTCTGGAAAAACAAAAACAAACAAATAAAGTCAAGGCCAAAGGGAAAAAGTTCCAGGCATCGGAACTCATGCCTAGAAATCCCAGCACTTGGAAGGTGGAGGCAGGGAAATCAGTTCAAAATCAGTCTTCAGCTACAGAGAAGCCCAAAGTCAACCTGAGTTCTAAGTAACCTGGTCTCAAATCAGCAAAGATCTGGGCACTGATCCTCAGTCCTCTCTCTACAGGAGCAGCAGGAGCTGGTGGCCTTGGGGGTGCTGGTGGCCTTGGAGGTGCTGGTGGCCTCGGAGGGCCTGGGGGTCTCGGTGGGGCTGGTGTTCCAGGTGGTGTAGCAGGTATGTTTTTGCTCTCCCAACAATGGACTGGCTGGGGATGGAGACCGAGACACCCGAAACAGTCCCTCCTTGAGTCCCTCTGTGTCCCCAGGAGCTGCACCTGCTGCTGCTGCTGCTGCTGCCGCCAAGGCTGCTGCCAAGGCTGCCCAGTATGGTGAGTAAGAATTCAGCCTCTCTGGCCTATCCCTGAGCTACTAGGGCCCAGCCATTTTCTGGTCATTAGGTACCCCAGTAGTGACCTGGGAGCTCAGGGATTCCCTTGGCAACAGGGCCTAATTACAATCTTCTGACCAGTGTGTGTAATGCATGGGTCTCTCCCCAGGTCTTGGTGGAGCCGGTGGGCTGGGAGCCGGTGGACTGGGGGCCGGAGGCCTGGGGGCCGGTGGACTCGGGGCCGGTGGACTGGGGGCTGGTGGAGCAATCCCCGGTGCTGCAGGCCTTGGAGGTAAGGAGTGAATGAGGTATCTGAGCGGGAGAAAGATATACATACTGAAGACAAGTAATGACAAACACCTGTCATCCCAGCACTAGGGAGGCTAAGGCGGGAGGATCACTAGTTAGAGGCTAACCTGGGCTACACAGTGAGTTCAAGGTCAGCCTAGGCTATATTATACCCTGCTTGAAACAAAGGGGTAGAAAGCTTAAGCAGGTAAGAGCCAGGTCTGCCCACTGACATAGAGGTACCAAAACCCATCTTCTCTATCGTTCAATCCATGAACTACTACAGGTAGGGGCTCATTAGCATAATGATGATCAGAGCCATTTCTCAGACAAGAAAAATCAAAGACTGGAGAGGAATTACATCCCCAAAATCTCTACCACCATGGTGGATCTCCCCGCCACACCCGCCACCATGTGTCTCCTATCTAAACAAGCCTTATGCTTAATATAAACTACTGGCGGTCTGGGGAGCTTGTTCAGTGGTAGAGTGCTTGCCTAGACTCCCCTACTAGTAAGTGGCCAGAAGCATTGTTCAATGGTAGAACACTTGCAGAGCATGTGTGAGACCCTGGATTCCATCTCTAGCACACACACACACACACACACACACACACACACGAGGCTGTTAGAAGGATGGGTGTGGGAAGGAGGAGAGATGATGGGATGGTGGGATACGGAAGGACATGTCATGGGCAGATGCTGATCGATAGATTAGCTCAGGCGGCCTGAGTGGCAGGGTGGCTTTCCTGAGCCCTCCTGTGTCTGTTTCCCCTAGGTGTATCCCCAGCTGCAGCTGCTAAAGCAGCCAAATATGGTGAGCTTCCTCCATACCCTCCCCCTCCCCAACCCCGGTCTTTACCCCCATCACCATCACCCACACCTGCCCAGCTCATGGTACTCCCGAAAGGTCTTGTCCAAGATATCATCCCCACCACCCTCGTGTCTCATCCTGACACCCCTCTGTCCTCTCCTCAGGTGCTGCTGGCCTCGGAGGTGTCCTAGGAGCCAGACCATTCCCAGGTGGAGGTATGACCAGCTCTAGTGTTGTTCTTAGCTCTGCCTGGCTCTAGGGACAAACAACAGGGTTCTGGACATCGATTTCACATGAGGGCCCAGGGTCGGAGATGAATAAGTGACTCTAGGTTAGGAAACAAATGGGGCAGAGGGAGTGCCCTCCCCACGAGCGGAGGATAGTGCGACCAAGCTCAGAACAAAGGCACAAGACACCACACAGGCAGATAAGACAAGGACAAATTTAACTAACAAAGTGACTTCCAGGCTCAGTAAAGCACTCACCTGCTCACTGAGTAGGCATGAAGACCTGAGTTCAATCCCCCATCACGGACATAAAATTTGCAAACTGGGAAGGCAGTGACCGGAGGATCCCTGGGACTTGCTGGTCCAGCTAGTTTTGCCAAACTGGTGGACAGAAAGAAGGGTTAGTGAGAGACCCTGCCTCAAAGTGAAAGGGAGAGAGAGAGCAAACATACATACGCGCACACACACACGCACACATGTACTCACGTGCATGCATGCATGCACCACAAAGAATGTGGCTTCAGTAGGGCAAGGCAATGGGAAGGAGCTTGTTCCAGGCATCAAGGCCAGGTGGCAAGGCCAGAACGTGGCCGCCACTATTCATCACCAACCCCAAATCTCTCCTGCAGGAGTGGCAGCAAGACCTGGCTTTGGACTTTCTCCTATTTACCCAGGTATGCCCAAGCGTCCTGCCCTGGGGCCCTGTCCTGGCTCTGCTAGGCCCTTCGCTCTCCTCTGCTCCATTCGCTTAGTAGAGTTGAGCTAACGTCTGCAGGAGACCCCAAGAGGAGGCCAGACCCTGATCTAAACTAAGGACACTTCTAAGGACAGGGGACAGTACACCAGCTTTTCTAAAGCATCTTTCACATCTCTTGAGGTCCCTGGGAGTAAAGTAGTTTCCCTATCATACTTCTCCTGAGGTAAACTGAGGCTCAAAGACCACTAAACACTGTTCCAAGGTTACACAGTGAGCAGAGATAGAGCTGAAGACTCCTGCTACCCAAGCCCAGGACTTGACGCTTCTAGTGTTACATGTCCTGCTCCAATTAGGGAGGGCATGGGGGGCTCCCAGAAGTGTGCCCACACTGACAGCTCTTCTTCTTACTTCATAGGTGGTGGTGCTGGGGGCCTGGGGGTTGGTGGTAAGTCTGCAGTAAAAAAGATACAAACTAACCATGTTGGTGGAAGGCATCTTAGCTCTGGCGGTGGTGGGGATGCAGATGGGAATGAAACAGAAGGATCAAAGTTCAAGACTAGCCTGGGCTACAGAGAGAGCTGCAGACAACTTGATCAACTTAGCAAAACTCTGTCTCAAAGTTTTTATAAACACTTTTTTGAGACAGGGTTTCTCTGTAGCCTGTCCTGGAACTAGCTCTTGTAGACCAGGTTGGCCTCAAACTCATAAACACTTTTTAAAGGGCTGATGATGTAAATCAATAAGAGAGCAGGTGCTTAAAATTGCCTCATAAGAGGCTGGGAGCATTACTCAGTTATAGGGCACCAGTCTAGAATCTCCCAATGAGGAGACAGGGCATGGCTCCATTGTAGAGCACCTGCCTAGAATCCCCCAGTGAAGGGCTTGGGTGTGACTCAGTAGTAGAGCACCTGCCTAGAATCCCCCAGTGAAGGGCTTGGGTGTGGCTCAGTGGTAGAGCCCCTGCCTAGAATCCCCCAGTGAGGGGCTGAGGTGGGCTCATCTGTAGAGCATTTGCTTAGAATGCACTAGGCCCAGGTTCCATTCCTAGTACTACATAGTTTGGTTCTGGGGAGAAAGGTATGACTGGACTAGAAGGTGGGTGTGCTGACTGGCAGGGAGGTCTTGGAAGCCTACAAACACAGGGCAAAGCTAGCACACGGTGAGGATGCTGGAGAGGTAGGGGAGCCCAGGATCTACCCTATCTCATCCTCTGCTACCAACCCCCACAGGAAAACCCCCGAAGCCCTATGGAGGAGCCCTTGGAGCCCTGGGATACCAAGGTAAGTAGAGAATTTGTCCATAGGGAAGAAAGAGGCAAAATCAGAGGTCAGTTCACATCCCACCTTCCTGGGCTAGAGTAGAGGCACCTCCATGAAGATCGTCAGAGTTGGGATCAAGTCTAGGACACCCCCCCCCCATGCTCACCTCCAGTGCGACCTGGACATTTTTACCCATATCTCTTTGCTGTGCCTACACCTGCACAGAGGAGCCTAGGACTTAAAGTGACAATGAGGACTTCCAGGATGCGCCATCTGCTTGGTGCCACCAAGTGGCGCTAACAGGCCACATCTAGCAGAAACTGCTTGATGGTTGTGCACCAGCCTGGGGTACCTCCCTACCCCAGGTCATCCATGGCCAGGTTTGTTGAACAGGGCTTCCCAGCACTCAGGAGGCTGAGGCAGCAGGATTTTAAGTTAGAGGCAAGCATGGACTCCGTAAGGAGACGATCTTAACAACTACACCCCCATGCAAAACTAGACTTCTTCCTTGGCACAGCATAGAACCAAGCAAGGTGGTGGATGCCTGTGATTTCAGGACTCAGGAGGTAGAGACATGAGGTTCAGGAGTTCAAGGTCATCCTCAGCTCCGTACTGAATTCATGGCCAGCTTGAGCTATGAGCCCCTGGGAGCAGAGGAGGCAGGGACTCAAAAAGCAGCCCTAAGGGACCAAGCTGACCATAACTGTTTACGCCTCCTTCCAACCCAGGTGGGGGCTGCTTTGGGAAATCTTGTGGCCGGAAGAGGAAGTGATCTTCCAGAGACCCCTGACTCGCGACCTCATCAACGTTGGTGCTACTGCTTGGTGGAGAATGTAAACCTTCCATGACCGCCCCCTACTCCATCCCCCTGACCCTCACCTGGGAGGGGACAACAGGCCAGCGGCCTTAGAAACCCACAGGACAAGGAAACCAGACATCAGCGGCCACGTACCCCTAACCAGAAATATCCCCCCCCTCCATCAGAGGCCAGGGCGGGTGCCCCATCTCTTCCCACCCAGGAGCCCTCCACACAGTCTCCATCTCCAAGAGAAATTGGTGCTACATGTTGGTGCTTCTTTTTCGTGGGGGGAGGGAGGAGGGAAGGGTATCCCAGGGGGACCCTCCCTTCCTTGAAACCCCTCTGTTAAGATGGTGCACACCTTTGTTGGGCAGTCCCACCTCCCCTGCCCATCAGGAGCCATCCCTGGATGCATCCCATTGGTACCCAAGTGCCAAAAGCCTTGACGCTGGATTTGATGACACAATCCCTCTCTCTTCGGGTCCCTTGGCCCTGTCTCCCTCTACCAGTAGCTATTTCCCACATCTGGGACATCTTGGAGTCGGAAGGCTCCCCACACTGGGAATAGCTCCCTTGTTCTTGTGGAATCCACCTACCCCACCCATTCATCCATCCGTCCATCCCGACTGCCTAAGGCCACTAGCTGGCTGGGCACACCTACTATCAACCTGGTTCACCTGTCATGGCAGCCTGTACCCTGTTCCCACGCCCACCACACACCCCAAATGCTGGCCTGAGGTGCAAGGGGTTGTGTGGGCTGGGGCAGGGCTATCCTCCCCACATGCAGTACTGTATCCCCCAGTCCCTTCCTGGAGCCACTCCATTACCGAGCATGTCCCACCACCCACCTCTTTGTGTTTCGCTGTGATAGATCAATAAATATTTTATTTTTTGTCCTGGATATTTGGGGATGATGTTTGATTGTTGGTGTGCTTTGGGGTTTTATTTTTATGGTTAATTGGGGGGGAAAATCCTTTTCTAATCTGAGGAGCTGTATCCTCAGGAGAAAATTCATTTTAATCGCTTTGGTATAACTCTGGATGAAACACACATTTTTTTTTAAAAACAACAAAAACAAAATAAGAAAAGAGAATTAACTGCTTTAGAAAAGACTAATAAATGAAAACCTTTTAAAGGAAATTGTCTTGGGTTTCTTTGCTTTATGTGTATGTGTTGGCGCGTGTGCAAGTACACACAGGTGTGCGTAGAAGTCAGAGGACAACCCTAGGTGTTACCCTCCAGGGGCTGTCCACTCACCAAGCAGGCTAGCTTGTATTTGCTCCCCCACCACCACCCCCGCCGCTTCCCAAGAGCCCAGTTCCAGGGAGCAAACTCAGATCATCATGCTTACACAGCAAACATTCTATCAAGTGAGCCATCTCCTCAGCCGCCTTTGTGTTTTATCATCTGCTTTCAACTTCTGGCCCAGTGGTAAATTGGTTCTAATATGAGGAATACCTACTGCCCAGGATATAGTGAGGAGGCTGTTGACCCAATTCAGCTGTTGTCACCTCGGGATATAACTAAGCAGTTGAGTTCTTGCCTAGAATCCCCCAGTGAGGGCCTGGGGTGTGACTCAGTGATAGAGCCCCTGCCTGGAATCCCCCAGTGAGGGGCTGGGGTGTGGCTCAGTGGTAGAGCCCCTGCCTAGAATCCCCCAGTGAGGGGCTGGGATGTGTGACTCAGTGGTAGAGCACCTGCCTGAAATTCCCCAGTGAGGGGCTGGGGGTGTGACTCAGTGGTAGAGCCCCTGTCTGGAATCCCCCAGTGAGGGACTGGGCTGTGTCTCAATGGTAGAGCACCTGCCTAGAATCCCCCAGTGAGGGATCTGCACTTGGTTCAATGTTAGAGTGTCTGCCTGCAGTTTTCCAGTGAGGGGCTGAGACTGGGAAATCAGAGGTGGAGACTCATTCTCAACACTGGGGATAGGGTGAAGGGAGAGCTAACTCAAGAACCCTCCGAAGGCCACTGAAGTTCGTGGATCCCTTTCAGGAGAGCTGCAGTGAAGGTGACCCAGCTTCTTCAAGAAAGTGGAAAAGGAGATCCATCCATCCGTGCATCTTTCCAGTACTTCAATCCGAAGTGGGGAAAAAAATCACTTGCTGGTTTGACATCCTTTGCCTCCAAATAGGCAAGCCCTGACCTTGAGACCTAGGATTTCCTGTCTTGGTTTCTCTTAAGTTGTTTGCTAGTTTGTTTCATGGTACTGGGGGTTAAACCTTGGACATCACACATACTAGGCAATGCCCCACCACTGAGCTACAACCCCAGATCAGCTCATGACTTTAAATACCACAGAGGGGTCAGCAAGCTGTCTCATCAGCTTAATGAACTTGCTGTCAAGCCTGACAACATGAGTTCAAATCCCCGAGCCCCCACAGTGGAAGGAGGGAACTGACTCTCGCGTGTTGTCCTCTGGCCCTCAAACCTGTGTGTTACTAAATAGATGCTACAGAAATAAATAAGTGTGATTAAAAAATTCATACCAGCTGGGCTGTGGTCACTCATACCAGTAATCCTAGCACTCGGGAGGAGAGGCGGGTGATCTCTGTGAGTTTGAGGCCAACCTGGTCTACGAAGCAAGTTCCAGAACGGCCAGAACTGTTACTCAGGGAAACCCTGTCTTGAAAAACAAAAAGAAAAAGAGAAAAGAAATAGGAAAGGAAAGTAATACCGTGTATCTTAACGATTAACTGCCAAGTTGTTAAGTTTAGCATAAGCCCAGGACTTGTATACCCAAGTCAGTTTTTTATTTGCTTATTCGGGACAAGGTCTCTCTCTCTCCATAATCCAAGCTGGCCTCAAGCTCACAATCCTATTGTCTCAACTCCAGAGATTATAATCATGTGTGACCATTCCTGGTTTCAAGGCCAGTTCTAACATCTCCATCAGAAATCGCATAGACATGACCTAGTCTACAGTTATTTCCTCTAATTTGAAACATTCCCTCCTAGGAGGAGAAGGGAGTGTTGGGAGAGTTCCTTCCCTCCCCCAGGAGATTTAAATGTCTACTCCCTCCTTCCAAAATCCCAATGACAAACCAAAGTGCAATTTCACCAAAATTCACCCTGGGGAACCATTGAGTTTATGGGACTTACTTACAGAGCGTCGACAGGAGTGTGGCTAATCCCAAAGCTGCCAGACTGGGAAGTCTTCCTCCCAAAACAAATGATGGCTTCCACATCACCACACATAGGTGGAGCCCCTGTCAATCCATTTCCCCTAGTCTGTACACCCTCCCACTTCTAGAGACTCCAGTGTCTTGGGAAATGAGGGCAGAATTGTATACACATTCTGGGAAGAGTTGCTGGACCGGCAGGTGAGGGTCACAGGCTCCGCAGTGACGGACGCCAGCAGGCAGACAGAGCTGATCTCATGCAGACAGTGGCTGCTTGCTGGGAGAGGAGACTGTGTTGGAGCACCTGCAAGTTGTCTAGGAATTCCAGCCACATAGCTGTCACGAGTGTTCCCCCCCATCAGGGTTGGCTAATCAGTGGTACAGCTGCCTGAATCATCTACGTTCCTCTAAGTGACCCCTGCGGATTCTCTAGTTCAAGCCAGGCTTGGCTGGAATCATTTCTCTGGTCTGTCATCAATGCCCTGTCTCAGGAGTCAAGGGATATCTGTGCAGATCTATCAAGAAGAAAGCACACAACACAATTAGCACCCCAACAGGGACAGGCTCACGGCGCCAAAGAGGTGTTAGCTGTATGGTCCCGGCTATGGGTGAGTGATAAGCCAGGCAACTGAGGTCAAGCCACCCGAGAGCAGAGGATCTGTGGGGGCAACCACAGTAGGTTCCCCTCTATGAAGGTGCACCTCCTTGCTGCACCCTGAAATGGGTGATAAGACTGGAGCCAGGACTGACTTGTCTAAAAGTGGCATACTTTTAGAAGGGCTCCAGAGAGTACACCTTCCTCCGTATGATATGGGTTAGATGCCCCATTGGTGACTAGGTCTGCCAAGTGGTAGTTTATAGTCTATCAATAAAGTGCTGGGTGTTATTTGAGTTCAGCACTAAACTGGTTCTGAAAGTGGGGTTGTTCCCCAACTTGACACCCAAGCATGTTTATGTCAAGTGTCGTCTATGACCCCATACCCCCCGCATCTCTGTGACAGGAAGGGAAGAGAACACAAAAACGAGCCAAGAGTAAAAATACCATGAGCTCGAGAATAGCCGGAAGGTGACCCATCCCCAACAGAGGTCCCTAGTGCTCACCCCATGATACAAAATTCTCCGCAGTGGGAGAGAGGAGCCGGACGCTCAGCCTTGAGAAACTCAGTCGTGGGATGAAGGGTCAATGAGGATTCCTTCCCGGTTCCTGCTGCAGCTCCACCCGACGGTTCCTGCTGGATGCCATGACTTGTGGTTTGATTATTTTTATCTGTTCTCTTCCTTGGAAGTGTCACCCAAAGGGACACTCTGCTCTGCCCAGGACTCTCTTTATTGGGAACTCCAGCGGGGCCACCTCCCCATGACTTCCGCTTGCTGATTCGTGCTGGGTATTTTGAGTACACAGTTCAATTGTTTTGCTATCTATCTATCTGTCTATCTGTCACTTGGTATTTATTCTTTTACTTTGACTTCCTGTGTACTTAATAAGCTCATTCAAAGCTGAAAGCATAACTGAGGTCCCTCTCCAGACGACAACATTGATTAACACAGGCATGCCCTCTGAACAGCTGAGGAACTTCAGGGTACATGGCAATCTCTAGTGGTGGCGCATATGGGATGGGGCGGTAGGCACCCATAGCGTGGCCATTGCTGTGGGAGATGTGACACGACACCGAGACTGGGCTGTTTTCCCAGATCGAATTTCCCCGTATAAGGGAAGAATTACAACAGGAGGGAGGCAGGTGGGTGTCCTCCTCTGCATTAGCCTCGGATTTGGCAAGAAACGTGAGGAGAAGGGAAGAGTGAGATGAAGGTGTTGTCTTGCCATTTCCCACGGCTGACAGGATCCAAAGGAAAGAGAATTCAGTCTGTGCTGAGGAGCTCTTATCCGGATCTAAAGGCTGGGAACCCATGGGAGGAATCAGTGAGGATTCAGAGACAGCAAGTTAGGAGTGAAGGAAGATACCCACCAGGCCCAACCTTTAACGCCCAGGAAGGGAAAATCCTTAATTCAGCATGCCAATGGGGGGGGGGGGGGGTCATAACGGCCAGTACAGGAAACACGATAATTAAGAAGTACTCGGTGTGATAGTTTTGTTGTCTTGACCCAGTGAAGAATCACCAAGGACAGGAGTCCCAACGAGAGCTTATCTCGATCAAGTTGGTCTACAGGCATGACTGCAGGGGTTGTCTTGATTGAACTGATGGGGAAAGGCCCAGCCCACTATGGGCAGCAGCATTCCCTAGGCAGGGGACCCTAAACTATAAAAGTACAGAGAGTGAGCTGAGCACCAATGAGCAGATGCTCACTCATTTCATGTGGTGTGATTGACTGCTTCAAGTCCCTGCTGCCTCGACTTCCCCACCGTAACGGGCTAACACCCGTGAAGTGACATAAACCTTTTATCTCCGGAGTTTCTCTTTTGTCACATTTTATCACAGCAACAGAAGGGAAACTAAAATACCCTGTATCGGAACTACTTGAACTAGGAAAGATTTTTAAAGAGTAATTTAACTCTGTGTGTGCGTGGAGGGGAGGGGGAGGGAGGGAGAGAATTTTCAACTTCCTACCCTGTAGCAGGGTCTCTCAATCAAGCCCACAGATTGCCAATATGGCTAGTCTTACTAGCCAATTTGCTCTGACATGATGGCTCAAAGAGCAAAGGCTCTTGCCACCAAACCCAAGGACCTGAGTTCAATTCCTGGGACCTACACTGTGAAAGGAGAGAATTGATTCCCACCAAGCTGTTCTCTAACCTTCATACACTTGGTATATCATGTCAGGTGAGCACACACACAACACATAGCTAAATAAATGTAACAAAATGTTCAAAGAAAGGAAAATAATACTCCCAGAGTGCTATGCTTCCAGTGTAAAAAGTCTCCCATAGGCTCATGTGTTTCAACACTTGGTCTTCAGCTGGTGGCGGACTCAGAAGGCTGTAGAACTTCTTAAAAGGGGGAATGTTGCTAGAGGAATTTGGTCACTGGAGGCAGGTTTTTTAGCTTGGCCACTTTCTGTGTCCTGGTCCACCAAGGTTGTGCAGGGAGTCCCAGGGATGTAATGCTTACACATCATCACCCTGGACAGAGTGGGCTTTGGGGGGAGGTCTCTGCAACCGCCACGGTAAGCAGAGTAATGATCTGTGGGAGGCAAGAAGGCTCAGGTGTTTGGACACCTGATCCCAGGTGGGTGGTTGTAGAATCTCTGAGACCTAAGGCCTAGCTGGTAGGCACACACCACTAGAGGACGGTCTCAGGGGCTATACCCTGGCCCTGCTTCCAGTCTCCTATCTATTTTCTGTCCATTGTCATCATGTGACCAGCTTCCTTATAATCCAGCCACTGTGCATTAAGTCACTGCAGCCACCATGCCTTCCCTGTCATGACGAACTGTCCCCACACAAACCACGAGACAAAATAAATTCTTCCCCACTTAGATTGCTCCTGACAGGTAGTCCAGCACAGCGAAGAAAAACTGACTAATACTCCTAGTTTTCTCAAGGCCCTGAGTTTCATCTCTCACGTGACCAGCCATGGAGGAAGAAGAGCATAGAAGGAGAACATTTGTTGTAAGGAAGCAGAAAAACTGTAGGCCAACAAATGGGGAAAATCTAGATAACATAAGTGCATCTCTACAAACACATAACCTACTAAGAACTATAGGCAATCTGAACAAATCAATGTTGAGTAAGGAGTTGAGTCAGCCCCCAAAGAGTCCAACCAAGAAAAGCCCAGGCGCAGATGGCTTCAATGGAGAAGTCTGCCAAACATGTGAAGATTTCAACACACATACGCCTGAGGCTCTTCCAAAATAAAATTAAAGAAGATGGAATATCCCCAAACCCATTTGGAGAAGCTGGAATTGCCCTAATACCCAAACTAGACAAGGACACGAAGAAAGATTTACAGTGGCGGGACACAGGTGGGCCACACCCAGAATCCTGACAGTCAGGAGGCAGAGGCCACAGGATCAGAAGCTCAAGATCACCCTCAGTTATGCAGCAAATTTGAGCCCAGCCTGGGATACATGAGACCCTGTCTCAATAAAATAAAACAGGGCAAGTGAGAGGTTTGGGTGAGAAAAAGGTGTTTGATTTCAAGCCCAGCAACCTGAGTTCAATCCCTGGGACCCAAGTAAAGGTGGAAAGCAAAACCTGACCTTAATGTTGTCCTTTGACCTCCACGTGCATGCGGTTGCACAGCTACCCACGGAAACGCACCGTGCATACATATACGCAATAATAAATAAATATTTCATCATAACATTTTTTTTAGTAACACAAGTTGTTACCCCCACAAAAAGTATACTTTTTATGTACTGCAAGGGCATGATTTATTGTTGTTGTTGTGTGTATTACTGTGTGTTGCAGGGAGGCTGCTTGTTCATCTTGGCTGCCAAGAACCAAAATCACACAGAAACTGTATTAATTAAATCACTGCTTGGGCCGTTAACTCTTGTTTCTTATTGGCCAACTCTTACATATTAATTTAACCCATCTCTATTAATCTGTGTATTGCCACATGGCAGTGGCTTACTGGCAAAGTTCTGGCATGTCTTACTCTGGCAGCAGCTCCATGGTGTCTCTCTGACTCCACCCTTCTTCTTCCCAGCATACAGCCTAGCTTTGTTCCCCTACAGCTTTGCTATAGGCCCAAAGCAATTCCTTTATTCATTAACCAATAAAAGCAACACATAGACAAAAGGACCTCCCATGTCACCTGTGTGTCCATATGTGTGGGCATGTGCACTCAGGGGCCCCTGGAGACCAGAAGAGGATGTCAGATCCCCTGAGGTTGGAGTTATAGGCTGTTGGGGCGTCACCTATTTTGGGTGCTGAGAACCAAACTGCAGTCCTCTGCGAGAGTAGCAAGCAGTCTTAACCACTAAGCTACCTCTCCTGACGCTAGGATCTAATATCACACCCTGCAGGAAAGTGACACACAAACCAAAGGTCGGTGTGTGTGTGCGTGTGTGTGTGTGTGTCTGTCTGTCTCTGTGTTCGTGTGCACACACATGCACACAGAGGTCAGAGGTTGATGTCAGGTGTCTTCCTCTCCACTTTTTAAATTTTTTTTTATTTATTAGTTATTCATTTATTTTTGCAGCAGGGCCTCTCATTGAACCTAGAGTTCATCAATTGTCCTAAACTGGCTGGTCAGCAAGTCCCAGGTGAGTCCTAGGGATCCAATCGGGCCCTGGCATTTACAGCATTCACTTTTCTGGCTGAACCCTCTCTGCATCAGGCCCTCTCAAAGGTGGCTGTCCTACCTCTTAGACCCTCATGCCTTCTTGGGGCATGTCACTAGGTGACAGGGTTTCCCCTGCCTCTGTCTAGCATTCTAAAATTTTCCACATCTCTGCAGAGGGAGGGAGGGAGGGAGGAAGGAAGGAAGGAAGGAAGGAAGGAAGGAAGGAAGGGAAGGAAGGAGGCTGAGCAAATCATGGGGAGCAAGTCAGTAAGCAGCACCCATCCATGGCCTCCGCATCAGCTCCTGCCTCCAGGTTCCTGCCCTGCTTGAGTTCCTGCCCTGACTTCCTCCAATAATGAACAGCGATGGGGAAGTGTAAGGCAAATAAACCCTTTCCTCCTAATTTGCATTTGGTTTCATTACAGCAATAGTGAACCTAACTAAGACAAGGGTTGAGAGAAAGAGAGTCGCTCCGGTGAGGATTAAAGACATGGAGTGCAACCATCTTCAAGGGGCTTCTTGGGTGGTGGCAATTGTCTTAGCAGTAGGAATATGTAGCGCTTGAGGGTCTCCCGTTATATATCAAAGAGTACTAAGAAAATTCTTCATTTTCTCTAATATTTTTAGTTTCTTTTTTTTTAAGATTTATTTATTTATTAATTTATGATGTATACAACATTCTGCCTCCATGTATGCCCGCAGGCCAGAAGAGGCGCCAGATCTCATTACAGATGGTTGTGAGCCACCATGTGGTTGCTGGGAATTGAACTCAGGACCTCTGGAAGAGCAGGCAATGCTCTTAACCACTGAGCCATCTCTCCAGCCCCCTTATTTTTAGTTTCTTGAGATATAGTTTCTTATAGCCCAGGTTGACTCAAACTTGTGTCGCTGAAGGAGTCCTTGAAGGCTTGATTCTCTAACTCACAAATGTTGGGATTATAGGAATGCCTCATTAGCCAGACTGATGTTTGTTTCGTTTCTTTTGTTTTTGAGAAAGGGTGTCTCTATGTATCCCTGGGCTGTCCTGGAACTTCCTATGAAGACTAGACTGGCCTCCAATTCATGGCCATCTATCTACCTGTGCCATTCAAGGGATCAAAAAGGCCTGCACCACCAAACCCTGCCAGACTTTTTTTTTTAAAGATTTATTTTATGTATGAGTGCTCTATCTGCATGTACGCCTGCAGGTCAGAAGAGGGTATTAGATCCAACTATAAATGGTTATGAACCGCCATGCCGCTGTTGCTGGGAACTGAACTCAGGACGGCTGGAAAAGCAGCTGGTGTTCTTAACCGCTGAGCCATCTCCCTAGCCCCAGACTTTTCTTTTTAATACGTGAAATCATAGGTTGGTTCTCCAGGTGCCTTGGATACGATTTTAATGTGATAATGTAAAACCAGGTGCAACTAGGGCTGTACAAGGGGTTTAAAGCATGTAAAGGGGGAATCTGGAGAGACTCGGATAATAATGTATGTTTACAACCAGTGTGTTAGCAGGGAGATGCTTTGCCCAGATTAAAACTGATTTTATTAATTTGCCCTGATCTGATGTATTGCATCGTCGGAGAAGACTTAATATCGGGGTACAGAAACCCTTTCAAAAGTCCTTAAGCAAATGGTCTTAATTGTGTTGGAATTCTTGAGTCTCAGCTGATGAAAGGTTTCAATCAGAATCTGGAATAGGAGGCAAGTCCTGGGATTGATTATAGGTGTGCACCCTATGCAGGATATATGTGGTGCAGAAGATAAAAGCCAAAGCTTGGAGCATACTAGGCAAGCACTCTGCCGGCTAAGCTATATAATACATTTCTATCTTTTCTACCCTGCCTCCGACCCAACCGACTCCCCATCTCCCCCCGACCAGCAGCATCCTCAAGGTCCGCAAGGCCACCATCAGTCCTAGGCGATTAACTCCAGTGGGGTGGACCAAAGAGGCTCCCGGAAGATTGTGAAGGGAGGCGCCTTTTCCAAGGAAATCCGCTGAGCAGTCCTGGGGCGTACCCTAGTAAAGCTGATAATGAATGAAAGGCAGAAAAGGAGGAGGAGAAAGAGGCGGGTTAGAGGCGGGTTTTATGGTGGGCGTGGGAGTGCAGGCTCTGCAACCCCAGCTGTGCGGCAGAGGGCGAAACTGCCGCCGTGAGGGGCGTGGCCTCCGATGAGGGGGCGGAGCGACGCAAAAGCAGATTCACAATTCAGCTCCACCCTTTCCGGGGCTTACAGGCCCCGCCGATCCTAAGAGGGCGTGGCTGTCATTGAGGGGGCGGAGCTTCCTCCAAGAAGGGGCGGTGCCGAGCAAAGACAATTCCGCCAATGCCGCGGCGGGCAGGGCCCTTGCCGGCCTGCAGAGGGCGTGGCTGCAGCTGAGAAGTGGTTACCGCTCCGGGGCGGGATGGTCGTTGAGGGGCGTGGTTACTGCGGCGAGGGGCGGAGCCGCGCAGTGACAGTTCCAACCCGCAGTGCCCGCAGGCCCCTTGTCAGCCTGCGGGGGGCGGGTTTGTCTCTGAGGGGCGTGGATATTCTGGAGGCGGAGCCGCGCAGGGGCAGTTCCAGCCGGCCGCGTCGCACGCGCCCCGCCCCTGCCGCAGCTTGCAGGCCCGCCCCGGCCCGCCCCTCCGCGCTCCTCAAGCGGCGGCGAGCGCGGTGCCGGTGTCCCCAAGCCGGGCGTGGGAGTGCAGCGCGGCGGCATCGCCGAGCCCGGAGCGGAGCGCTCGGCTCCGGCCCCGCGCTCCCCGCCTCCCGCCTTCCCGGGCCGGCGGCGGGCGAGCTCGCGGGCCCGGCCCCAGCTCTCCGGTGCCCCGCCGGTTGCCGGCGGTCCCCGCCCCCCGCCGAGTGCATGAGGTTGACGCTACTTTGTTGCACCTGGAGGGAAGAACGTATGGGAGAGGAAGGTGCGCCGGGCTGGGGGTCGGGGGAGGGGAGCCGGGAGTGTCTTAGGGGCCCGAGGAGCTGCAAGGCCGCGCCCCTGCCTCCTAGGAACGCGCCTGTCCTACCGAAGCCCGCAGGCCATTCTCTGTCACCCTCCCACCCTTTCTCCCTTCCTTGGCCCCGGGATGAGCTGCTCTCCTGAGGATGGAGGAAGCTCCTCTTTTCATACCCTATCCTGTCTTCACCCATCTCCCAGGTTACTGTTCATCCAGCACCTACCTTAGTCCCTAGTTCTCTGTCCCACCCTGGTCCTCGCTCTTCGGTGAGGGGGGGGCACCTTTTGATCCAGTCTGACCCGGGAGAACCAAACGACAGCAACCACGGACCTGAGATGCAGACTCGCGTTTGCGGAACTCACTGACCTTGAACCAATCACCAACACCCGGAGCCTCAGTTTCCCCACCAATGCAGTTCGGGACTAGATGAATTGGGGGACTGGGCAAAATTAAAAAATAAAAAAAGCACTGGAAAGCTGGGCACACTGGATCCGGTGACAGAATGCTGCAGAGGTCTCTACCACCGCCAGTTCTGTCATACCGTGACCTCCGGTTTCCCCTTCACCAATCCTAGTATTCTAGTATTCATTTGATCAATCTTGGCTAGAGTCCCGCCTCACTGAGAGGGCCCCAGGCTTAGAGCCTCACTACACTTGGGGTTCAGAGTCCTCTGAGATTCCCTCAGCCTGGATCAGTCTGGAATCTCCCCTAGGTTTCTTTCTCAAAGCCCTCACAGTAGGGTCATCTGGTCAAAGACAGGTTCTGGTCTCCCCAGCCCTGTTCTGCCTCCCATTCACACACATCCCTGAAGCCCTGTTGGGGGCATAGGCCCACGGGCACTTACAACACACTACTATTTGGTTTGAATAGATGCAGGTTTCGGAGCCTGGCTGTGTGTGGTAAGGAGAGGTCCCCTCTCTGCAGCTGAGATTTCGGAGTCTGTAGAATAAAGAGGAACAGGCCGAGACTATTTTGTAGGGCCCACCTGGTCCATGGGTGCAAGGTCCCGGGGATGACTAAGCATGTGTAGTGTCTGCCTTAAAGAATTGCCAGAGTGTCTGGCTTCGCAGCCCTGGCCCCTCATCATGTTTCAACGAAAGCTACCACCTTTGGGTTTCCTCCCCTGCTACTTCTAATCTGAGATGGACCAGCCAAGCACTGCAAGTCCTTGCCCCTTTCCACACTTCTTCTGGGCAGGCGAGCAGAAGAGGCTGTCACGAAAGCCACCCTCCACCTTGTTTCTAAATTCAGTCTGCTTTCTCCCCGTTTACACTTGCTGTCTCTGACGGGAGCACCTCTGTTCTCCACTACATGTTCCAGATGGGTCCAGAGAGGCTTGGCGACTTAGTGTCCAAGCAGGACTCTGAGACCGCCATCCTTTATCCTCTTGCCGGGCATTCGTCCTGTAGAGAAAGGTTCAGTGTGTGAGCAAGCACTAAGTCTGCCTGCAGTGAGCTGGGCAGGCTAGACCTCCTGCAAACTACCCTCTTAAAAATGGCTCCTGATTTGGTTTCTACCCCCAAGCAGGAAGCGAGTTGCCTGTGTGTGCGAGCTGTGGCCAGAAGATCTATGACGGCCAGTACCTCCAGGCCCTGAACGCTGACTGGCATGCAGACTGCTTCAGGTAAGACACACTGGCCCACGGGTGGATGCCCTCAGCAAGGCCCGCCTGTGACCTGGATGTTTCTCCTAGTTCTGTCCTTGCCTGTTATCTCTAGTGGGTCCTCAGCCTCAGTTTCTTAAAACAAGGAGCTTCCTTTTTCTGGGGTATGTATGTTTGTTGTTGCTGTTGTTATATTGAGGGGGGCACATGTGCATTTCAGGAGCACGTTGTGCATGGAGGTCAGAGGACGGATTTTGAGAGTCACTTCTCAACTCCACCTTGTTAAGGCTGTGTCTGGCACTGTGCAGCTAATTCAGGCTAGCAGGTTTGAGAGCTTCCAGATGATTCTCCTGTCGTCTCCTCCCATCGGAAGTAGGAGAGCTGAGATTATTGGTGCTTGCCACTGTATCTAGCTTTTTATATGGGTTCTAGGGATCAGACTTGAGTTGTCAGGTTTCCCCAGCAAGTACTTTTATCTACTCAATTATCTCCATTTGTGTGTTTACATATGTATATATATATCGATATATACATATATACACACATATACGTGTGTGTGTGTGTGTGTGTGTGTGTGTGTGTGTGTGTTGTCCAGGCTGGCTTAGAACCCCTGGGCTCAAGCAGTTTGCCTGCCTCAGCCTCCACGGTATCTAAGACTACAGGTACATGCTGCCATACCTCAGCTTGTCTAGTAGACTTTAAATCCTACTTAGGAGCTAAGCATGTATTGGTTGGTAGAGTACTTGACTAGCGTGCATGAAGTCCTAGATTTGATCCCCAGCACCACATAAACCAGACATGGTAACACATGCGTATAAACCCAGCGCCTAGGAGATAGAAGGTTAGAAATCCAAGCTCCTCCTCAGCTGTGTAGTGATTTCAGGGTCAGCTGGGCTGCATGAGACTCTGTCTCAAACAAACAAAATCCTCCTTAAGTGACTTACATTTAAGGTAATGTATATTCTACGTCAGTAGTTATACTATATTATTTATGGAATAATAAAAAAGTCCAGCTATACCACGTTCAGGTGTAGTTTTGTGTGTGTGTGTGTGTGTGTGTGCATGTGTGTGTACAGGTACACATACATGTATGTGGGGGCCAGAGGTAGATAGCAGGTGGGTTCCTTTGTTGCCCTCCACTGTACTTTTTGAGGCAGGGTCTCCCGCTGAATCTGAATCCTAGACAAGCTAGCCACTGAGATCTAGGAATCTTCCCATCTCCACATTGCCCCCTCCAACCCCAGTGCTGGAGTTACAGATGCACACCGATGTGTTGAGTTTTTTTATGGGTGCTGGGGATCTGACTGAATTCAGGCAAACACTTTACCAGCTGAGCATTTTCCCCACCCCACCCCATGCCAGGATGCGATTTTTTTCAGTCTGAAGCTGGTAGAATTCACCATGAGGAACCCATAGAGGAGCGGGAACAGGCAGAAGAGGAGGGCTAGGGCAACCTGCCCTAGCTTCCTTGAGCTCTCCTGCTGCAGGGAGGGGAAAGACACACCAGCTCTCAAGGGACTCCTAGCCACTGTCCCTAGATAATTGGCTATACACATGTGTCAGCCAGTGAAAACAGCCCTGGCCTCCAGCTGTACACAGAACATGGCTGTGATCAAAGACTCAATAGAGTAGTGGGCACCTAGAGGTGGCCCAGAGTCCCACTAGTAGCATTCCAAGAAACAAAGAGGAAAGATATTCAAGGCAACCTTGTGCTACATCCTGAGTTCAAGGCCAGCCTGAGCTACATGAGCCCCTGTTTCAAACAGAAAAAGACGAAGATGGCCTTTTCTAACACTGAGGATTCTGAACACTTTGTATAGTTAGATACTAGTTGTATCTCCAAAGAAAAATTGGGGCATAGAGAGGTTTGTATTTCTGTCTGAAGTCACATGACCAGGAAGCACTAGGAATACACAGTGCCCACTCTGAGGCCAGAAGAAAGGCAGGCAACACATCCAGGGATTGAAAACATATGCTCAGAAGGTCTCTCAGGGAAGCCCATGAGGAGATCTTGACACACAAAAAGACCGTTCACTCAGGGAGACAAGACTGTGGGGACTATTGGTGGTGAAAAAGTTAAGGGATGCAGTTAGGAGACCAAGTGGAGACTGAGCTGGCGTGGGCATTGAATGCCAGCGTTAGGCCCTTGGGAAAACAATAGAGAGGCAGCAGACAGCTAGCTGGGCAGCATGCTGTTTACTGAAGATTGTCATCCTAGTGGGCAGATGGCGCAACTTGGCAGGACGAGACTGTCGTAGTTCAGGGGTCTGCCTCCTAAGCCTGACTTAGGATAGTGACTGAGGAGGGAGGAGCTCTGATATGAAAGGGCTGATATGCGACTGGGAGCTCCATCCCCAGAATCCCCAGATGAAAGGGTGTGCATGTATAGTCCCAGCTGGGGAAGCAGTGTTGTGTGATAAACTCTTCCTGTGGAGATGCAACACACATGTCTACTCACGGCAGATAGGGAACCCGCGACAGACCAAATACGGATACCACCAAAGTACAACTTGAGAACCAATGAGTTATTAGAGTTATTTACAGAAAAATATGGGTGAAGGGTTACGTACAGGAGCAGAAGTGATTCCAGACAGCTGCGTCACCAAAGCCCCGCATGGGTGATGCTCTCAAAGCTGGGAACCTGGAGCACACTGCACAGCCTGCAGGCAGCTCAACAGGAGGGAAAGTGTCCTTTCCAGGTGTCCTTATTGGTCTTAACCTCTATCCAGGCAGCTTGTTTTGTCTGAGAGTTTCATTGCAGCTTTGCATATCTAAGAGTCCTCTTTGCAGCTTGGGTTTGCTCTTCAGAGAGGAATTCAGCTTTTATTGCTTACTGGGGGAGAGGTGGGGAGGAGATAGTTAATCTGGTCAGTTTCAGGGACTTCCTGAAGCTGTTTTCAATTGTTTGCCTTCCTGCCTAAGGAGCTTCCTGAAGTAGGGAAATGTTGAATCTCTGAGGAAGCTCTTACACCACAGGTGGGGACAAATCCTTGGGCTCACTGGTCTGCAGGCCAACCTGATCAGCCATACCCATGTGTGTGCACACTCCCATGCCATGGTGGTGTGCATGTGGATAACTTGTTATCAGAGGTTTGCTGTGGGCATCTCCCTTCCCACCATGTCTTTGAGGATCAGACTCAGGTGGTCAGGTTTGGCGGCACCTGCCTTTACTTACTGAGCCACCTTGCCACCCTCCACCTGACTTTCTGAGATAAGGTCTCTCTCTGAAGCTAGAGCTTGCCATTTCAGCTAGGTTGAGTAGCCAGTGAACCCGTAAGGTGCTCCTGTGTCCACCCATCCACACTGGGCTACAGATGTCCCTCATTGTTCCCAGCGTTACATGGATGCCGGGGATCTGACCTCGGGTCCTCAAGCATTCTTTAGTATTAATCCAGCCTCTACTGGATTAATAACCATCAAGGGTATGATATTTGCCTATTCTCATGTGAGAAATAGGGATTCAGCCATAGCAAGTACCTCGGTGAAGGTTGTCACTGCTTGAAGTGGCTTCTGACTGTCTCTTACATGTTATGTACCACTACAGAGTTGAGTGGGCTCTTCTAAGGGTGCTGATGAGCAGCAGGTCTGCACTGGGGAGAGGGTATCTGTTGTCAGCAGAGTTAGGGGGCAGGTTAGTTATGCCTGTTGCTTTAGTGACATTAGAATTGCAGTGGGGCCAAAAAGAATCAAGGAATTGTCTTTAGGGGCCCTGTAACTGGCAGGGAAGGAAGGTA
This sequence comes from Myodes glareolus, assembly GCF_982192425.1. NCBI lineage: Eukaryota > Metazoa > Chordata > Mammalia > Rodentia > Cricetidae > Myodes > Myodes glareolus. The sequence goes on from NC_142027.1 coordinate 111,756,090, forward strand.
TGAGAGAGTCCCAAGGGTAGTCCCTCTCTGTTGCAGCACTGGAGGGAGGCAAGGGTCCCTGGCTTTGGATGGCCACTCCATAACATCGAGAGGGGTGAGACCCAGCTGGGAGATGCAGGGAGCAAGCATGTTCCGCTATCTCTGAAGTGGAGGGACACGAGGGCCCCGAAGAGAGGAAGGGCCCACAAGCAGTATGACCCACAGCTTCCATATCATAGTCAGAACCCAGATCCTTCCTTCCCTACCTCCTCACCTACAGTCAGAGCCTGGACCCCTACCTGCCTGTAGTCAGCCTAGATCCTCCTGTCCCTGCTTTCTCGCCTACAGCCAAAGTCCAGATCCTTACCTCAACACCTCCCTGCCTACCATCTAAACCTGGATCCCTCCTCACCCTTCCATTCATCATCAGAGCCTGAATCTCCATCTCTGCCTCCCCATACCCGGCCCAGGGGTGTATGCTCACTCACCGAAGCTGGGTAATACTACAGTGTCCTGCCCCATACAGTTAGGAAAACAGCTCCAAGAAAGATCCCAGCTGCCCTGGGTACATGGCTGGCAGACAACTAGCCTAACTCTCCCCAGGACACCTGAGGCACCATTTCCAATGACACAGACCTCTCAGTGACATTGAAACCTTTATTCCCTTTGCCGTCGATAACGCTGCGATAGCGGGAGGGCTGTGTGACAAGACTGGACAGCCACAAGGTGGGGGACGGCTTCATGAGTTATCCCACTCCTTGCCTGCCTTGTCTTTCTGCATGCCCTTCCAAGTGGAATCCCCGGGGCCGCTGAGTCAGCCGCTCTCAAGCACCTGTCCTCTACAGGCCCCCTCAGGACAACCTGCAAGTCAGTGCTGTTACTGAAGCAGTTTGACTGATGAGGAAACAGGCGCAGAGGTCACTCCACGGGGCTTAACTGCAAAACCTGCCCTATGTAACCCGAGTCCTTAGGACTCCATCCTGCCCCTCCCAGGCGTGGTCTCCTGCCTTCTAGCAGGAAAGCCAGAGAAGAGACAGAGCAGTGTCAGAGGCCAGACAGCCCTCCAAGGAGGTGACAGTTAAGCACAGAGTAGAAGGAAGTGAGGGAGGAACTCAGCATGCCCACAGGCACTGAGGTGGGCCGTGATAGCTACGGCTGGGGATCAGCTAGGGCCCTACAGGACTGACTTACAGTGGGGCTGCCATAGAATCACCCAGCCTTGGGTTTTGTTTTGTCGTCCGTCCGCGGCCCCTGCCATGCTGGAGACCAAACCCAGAGCCCTGGGCTTGCTAGGCAAGCCCTCTGCTATATCTCCAACCACTAATGTTTATATAAAGTGGGGGGGCATCCGGGGTAATCCCTCAGTGATAGATACATCACTGACCTAGCATGCTTGTTCCCCAGCGCTGAGGGGAAATTTACTTTTATCTGTTTATAATAAAATAACACATTTCTTAATTTGGGAGGGAGGGAGGGTTGGACTGAACCCAGGCCTCATGGATACCAGGGAAAAGCCCGATTACTGTGCCATGTCCCAGCCTTCTAGCTGCATCGATGTGTGTCTAGGGCAGCAGTTCTCAACCTGTAGGTCGCAGCCCCTTTGGGGGGTCACATACCAGATACTTATTTTACGATTCATAACAGTAACAAATGACATTTGTGAAGTAGCAACAGAAATAGTTTTACTGTTGGGGTCACCACAGCATGAACTGTATTAAAGGGGCGCAGCATTAGGAAGATTGAGAAGCACTGGGCCAGGGGGAGCTGGAGGAACCGGCGGAAGGTTCCCTGGCTGTGAGTCCTCTGATCTGAGCTCTGCATTTGCCCCTGAACTGGAGTAAATCCCGGGCTGGTCTGCCAGGAAGGCCTTAGATGCTGTGTCAGACGCCTGCTGAGCCAGGACGCGTGTTTTCTGAAGATGCTCTCTGTAGACAGCTCAGAGCGTGTAAGCATTAGGTGGGGTTTCATCCTTACCCACCACCATACACCACACTTCCTGTTGGCTCTGCCTCCCAGAAGATTAGAGCCAGGCCCATGGTCCAGGTTTCCGGGGGCCCAGCTGCTGCTTCTGTATGCCATGCCTGCAGGGTCCTTTTCCTAAAAGCCTTGAGTGCACAATTCCTAGAAATTTTTTAACCTGGGTAATCTCCCTGGAGGCTGGGTGGGGTAGCCCTGAGCGAGGAATAGGGAACGCTGGTAGTGTAACCTCAGCTGGGAGAAAGCTCTCAGTCGAGGAACCTCCCTGTAAGGAGGCTGAGCTAACCATGGGAAGTTGGCCTCTGTTCCCTTGGGGACAGCACCGGAAGAGGCAGCTGCTCTGGTGCTTTCTGTCCCTAGAGAGCCAAGCCCTCAGTGCCTTGTCCAGGAAGAGACCAAGGAATACACAGGATCCCCTTCTTCGGATGAAGAGGGCTAGGAACAGAGTAGTGCAGTTAGAGCCTAGATCCCTCCCTGCCTCCCTCATTGGTGTCAGCGCCTACATCCCTTCCCCCTGTCTGTAGCCAAAGCCCTCCTTCTCACCTTTGCGGGGAGGGGGGGGGTGCAGGCAGGTCAGAACCTAGTTCCCTCCCTTCCCACCTCCTTTCTTAGAGTCAGAGCCTAGCTCCCTTCTCCCTGCCTCTTTACCTGGGGCTATAGCCTGAGCCACTCCTTTTCGCTTCTCTGCCTGTAGTCCTAGCCTAGCCTAGATCCCTCCTTTCGCAGCTCCCCACCTATAGTCAGAACCTAGATCCTTCCCTGCCGTCCCCTCTGCCTACGTTCAGAATGGAGACCACTCTTTGCTTACTCCTACCTGATTAGAGCTAGATCTATCCCTCACGCCCTCCACCAAAGCCCAAGCAGAAAGCACATTGGCTGCTTCCTGTCACAGACTGAGAAAGAGTCCTTCCTCGCCACACTGCTGCCTCCTCCTCCCCTGTGGTGTGGCCACACAGGCCCTACCCCCTGCAGCCTCCAATCCTGAGTCCCTATAGTAGGATGGGGAAGCTCTGGCCAGGCCACGGGTGGCCTCGTACAGGCCTCCAGAGCCTTCTGTGACTGCAGAGGATGCTACCAGCCTTGGCTCTGAGAAGAATCCGCTACCTCCGTGGGGCTAAGTAAGTAGAAAGCCCTCTTACTACCTGTCCTGGGTCCCTGGCTTAGAGAGGGACCTGGCTGAAGGTGGAGGGAACTAAAGGACAGGCCCATCTGGGGATGGCTGTGGGGCAGAACTGAAACTCTCCAGTCAGGTCTACCAGCTATGGGGAAAACAGGCCATTGCTGAGCTTTTGGTCCATCTGGTACCTTCTCCCAGTGAGCCTGACCTTCCAGCTGCTCACTCTTTCACCCTGGTGTCCTGGAATGAGGTGGGAGGAGCCTCATACCTGTCACTGTGACACACTTAGCCCAGGCTCTCTTGCCACAGAGCTCCATACACCTGTTTTCTCCACAGGGTCCTCTCCTGCCCCAGCCTGGCTCTGCTAGAGAAGAGCCGGGACAGTCTACTTAGGAGTTCTACCTGGTTGGTCCTGTGTGACATGGAGGGCTCTTTTTGAGATAGAATCTCATATATCCCGAACTGACCTCAAATTGACCAGGTAGCCCAGAATGACCTCAGACTCCTGATCCTCCTGCCTCCACCTCCCAAGTCCTGGGATTACAGTGGTGCTAAGGATGGAACCGGGGCTTTCTGATTGTGAAGCAAGTATTCTACTGTTTGACCCACGTGCCCCATCCATCTCAACTGCATTGTGAGAATCAAGCTGATGGCTCTGCCCACTGGTGGCTCCTCTTTCTCCCTTCTCTGGCTGCTGTCAGGATGTAGGCTGAGGATTAAGGGGCTGGAGAGGTCAGAAGCTCCTTTGTACCTTCCGTTGGCAAAGGTCTTTTGAAGCCTGGGGCCAGCCACTAACACCTTTGAGCCCACATCCTGAGCCCAAGTAAAGCCTTAACCCCTCTAAACAGAGACAGAAGCCAAGCATAGTGGGACACACCTGTCATCCCAGCACTGGAGAGGTAGAGGCAGAAGGATGGGGAACTCAAAGTCAGGCTGGGGATGTGTCTCAGCCAGCAGGGTGTTTGTCTAGCATGCATGAATCCTTGGGTTCTATCCCCAGCATGGACAAACTAAGCTTCAAGGCACGTTCCTGTAATCCCAGCACTGTGTGGTAGAAGTAGGATCAGTTCAAGGTCATCCTCTTCCACATAGTGAGTTCAAGGCCAGCTTCTGCTGTGTGAGACCCTCTCTCAACAGAGAGCGAAGGCCGCCAGGGAACCGTAGCACACAGATTACAGAGAGGTGCCTAAGCAGTACTGAAGGTGCTGGGTGGGATCAGCCCCCTCCTGAAGGTACATTTACAGAGGCTGTGCTGCTGCTGCTGCTGCTGCTGCTGCTGCTGCTGTGTAGCAATAAGGGCCGGGAGAGGCTTCAAGGAAGTAGTGACCTGGTAGGGGATATGCTGAGCAGAACTTTTGAGCCAGTCATGGTCAGATCACTCCCCGCAGCAGCAGTGGCGGCCGACTGTGATGAATGAGTGGGTGGAGGAGGAGCTGGGGAGTTTCCTTCTAGATGAACTTAAGAGCTTTCTCTCCCGGGGTGGGATGTAACTGGTTCTGAGCCCACACCCACAGGGAGAGCAGGCACGCCGAGGCCCTGCTTCCTGCGGCGTGACACCAGCGATGGGCGATGGGCAGACCTCTGTGAAACTCCTGTGACCTAGGCGTGGGACAGGAAGCAAGTCACTGATAGGATAGGACTGGGGACCTTCTTGAGAGGACAGGATCCTTGCTGCCTCTTTGCGTTTTGGGGTCCTTTCCATGGCATCTTCTATTAGGTTTGAAAACCCCAGGAGAGGCGTACTGGGGCCCTACATTCAGAGCCTCCTCCCACTGCCCCAGTCTCCCAGCGGTACTAAGCCCTTCCCCTATTGGAGCCTGCCTTGGACTGTTGCCAGGAGAGTTGGGCCCATAAGCATGACATCATGACTCCTGCCCTGCACCCAGCCTCTCCTCCTCTGCTCTCTGCCTCCCCCAGGGACACCTCATCAGGCCCCTTTCCTGAGTACATCCCCACCCACTTACAACTGAATTCTGACATTTTGTGTTCCCCGGCTTGAGCCCCTCCCTGCAGGCCAGACACCCAGACAATGGGAAACAAGCTAGGATCTTCTTAAAGGAACAGTGTCCCGCCAGCTGTTGTACAGCTCTCCTCCCTGTCCTGTTCTCAGTTCCAGTTCCAGCAGGCTACTAGTTCTGGGGAGTGCAGTGAACAGTCTCACCCACCTATTCTCTCCTGCACTGGTCCCCAGCACAGCACAGCTCCTCCAGGCCCCACATGACCCGTAAGCAGAACCAGCTGCATATGCAGCCCGTTCTCTGCTCAGGGGTACATTCTGGCCCAGGCATATCTAGACACACAGAACCCTAGGGTCAGCTCTCCATAGACTCACAGGAGTGTCCCAATCCCACCAAGACGCTTGGACCAGGAGAAGCCCGGCACCTAGTTTACGGGCAAAGACACCCTCTCTCTCTGCCTGCCCTTCAGCCCCAACCCCAGCCTCCCTGGTTGTCTCTTAGACTAAGATGGACTGCTGGCTTTGATGACCCTGGGCTGGTTTCCTGAGGAAAGACAGGGACATAGATTTAATGGTAGGTGGCAGCAAGAACTGAGCTGATCTCTGGGCATTCTCATTCTCGTGAAGGCCTAGGGCTGCTGAGCTTTGGGGAGATAACAGCATCCTGCATCTTCACTGGCAGGATCCTGTCTCTGCATCCTGAGCCCAATACCTACTTCATACCTTAATGAGATAGGATAGCCAGTGCTCACTGGTGGGAGCTTGGGCAAGTTGCCTTTACAATTCAGCTCCCCTTGAGGTATTTGTTTGGTTGGGTTTTTCATTTTCCTTTTTGTTTTGAGTTGGTATTTTCCCAGTGCCCCGACTGGTCTGCAGACTGGTGTTGAATGCCCATAGATCCACCTGCCTCTGCCTCCCATGTGCTAAAGCAGGAAGGTGCTGACATTCAGGTCTAAAGAGTTACAGACCTCTGCACTCTTAGAGGAGAAAGCCAACCAATCCATGTATGAGGCCTGTGGTCCGCTTCACGCCCTCCATGTTCCCAGCCTCTGTTCCTCTATCCATCTAGATGGTGACCAAGAACAAGTCACCTTCCTTCTGAGCATCTTCTTTGCATGAGAGGAGACAGGGACTTGGATTCGAAGCTGCTCCTGCCCCTGAGGTTAGCAGTTGAGCCAGATCCTCCAGCCCATCTAGGCAGAGCGGAAATGGATGGCTGTACAGGCTGTGCGCCAAAAAGCTCTAGAGGGAGCTGGGCGAGGTGACACCTTTAATTCCAGTGCTAAGGAGGAAGAAGCAGGCAGATATCTGTGAGTTCAAGGCACTCATGGTCTACATAGAAAGTTGTAGGACAGCCAAGGCTATATAGAGAGACCCTGTCTCCAAAAACAAAAAGGGGAAAAGCTGAGGGGATGAAGCAGCTAGACTGCTCAGCTGGTCCCAGGTAAAGAGGCTGGTCCCATGAACCTGATGAACTGAGTTCAAGCCCCAGAACTTCTGTAAGAGTCCAGAGGGAGAACTGATTTCTCAGAGTCCTGTGGTTGCTGCATGTACACTGAGGCCTGTACACACACACACACACACTTAGGATATTTTGTGCAAGTAGGGTCTTACCATGAAACCCTGGCTGTCCTGGGACAGGCTGTGTAGACCAGGCTGGCCTCAAACTCACCCATCTTCCTTGCCTCCAAGTAGTGAGATCAGAGGTGTGTGTACAGCTGTACCCAGCCATTAATAATCACTTTTTAGAAAGTGATGTGGGGGTGCAGTCCTCTCTCAGAGCAGTCTGAGCTCTGGATTTGCATATAGGCCACTTGTGTTCACAGATACAGCTTTCTAAAATTGGGGTTCTTTCTTGTTTTTCTTTTACTTTTTAATTTTTTTTAATTATTAATTAGAGAAAGGATCTTACTGTGTAGCCCAGCCTGGTCTGAAACTTGTCATGTAGCCCAGACTGGCCTCAAACTCACATTCCTTTCTTTTATCCTTTTTAGTGTTTATTTTATGTGTATGGGTGTTTTGCTCACACATATATGTGTGTGCCTGGTACCCGCAAAGGCCGGAAGAGGATGTCAGATCCCCTGGAACAGACGTTATAGATAGTTGTTAGCCACCATCTGAATGCTAGCAATCAAACTCAGGTCCTCTGGAAGAGCACCCAGTGCTCTTAACTACTGAGCCATCTCTCCAACCCCTCCTTCTTTTACTTTCAAGACAGTATTTCATGTCCCATTCTGACCTGGACTCACTGTAGAGTATATAACCAACTATGACTTGAACTCCTAATCTTCCTGCCACTGTGTCTTGTGTGCTGGGATGACAGGTGAGTGCCCAATTACTAGCCCAAGATAATTCTTCGTGTGTTTGTTTGTTTGTTTGTTTGTTTGAGACAGGATCTGTGTAGCCCTTGCTTACTGCAGCTCGAGATCCCTCCTCAGCCTCCCAGCTGCTGAAATGATAGCCTACCTATGTGTCCACACTCGGATACCTTTCTCTTAGTCTTTTTTTTAAATTTGCTTAATTTTTTTTTCTTTGGGTTTTCAAGACAGGGTTTCCCTGTGTAGCCCTGGCTGTCCTGGAACTCTATAGACCAGGCTGACATCAAACTTAGAGATCCGCCTGCCTCTGCCTCCCGAATACTGGGATTAAAGGCATGTGCCACCACTGCCCGTCTAATATTTTTTTATTTTGGTAACAGGGCTTTATGTATGCTAGGCAAGCTCTCCACCAACAGAAGTACATCCCAGCCCCTATTTTGTTTCAATTTTCTAAAAGCAATACCCAAAGATAAATACCTATACGTGGGGACTAGAGAGATGGCTTCAGGGTCAAGAATACTTGCTACTTTTGCAAAGCTCCTAAGTGTGTATCCTAGTGGGTATCTAGTGCCCTCCTCTGGCCTCCTTAGGCACCACACACGCAGGATGAACATACTGTGCAGAGAGAGTCGATGTGGCCATCTCAGCCCCGCCCTTCTCCACCCAGGTGCTGTGAGTGTAGTGCCTCCCTTTCACACCAGTACTATGAGAAGGATGGACAGCTCTTCTGCAAGAAGGACTACTGGGCCCGCTATGGCGAGTCTTGCCATGGGTGCTCTGAACACATCACCAAAGGACTGGTCATGGTGAGCACCTCCTCCTACTTGCCCCATCTCTTGAGGTGAGCATGCTCTCTCTCCCTGCCACCATCCCCTGTGCATTCTAAGCCCATTTCTTTGCCTATTCAGATCCTTCAGTCCTCTGTCTGTCCAGACTGCCCTGCTTCTCCTTTGAAAAGAGAATGGTGGTCGGTATAGAAACTGCAGGTACCAGTAAGCTGTGTTGTGTCCCCCACCTACAGGTGGCCGGGGAGCTGAAATACCACCCTGAGTGCTTCATCTGCCTCACCTGCGGAACCTTCATCGGCGACGGGGACACCTACACACTGGTGGAGCACTCGAAGCTGTACTGGTGAGTACTGTGGGCCTCTTCGAACCTCGGGGCCTGCACCTGTCATCGAGGCTGCCAACACTCAGGCTTTTATTTCCACATGAGAAAATAGGAGAGGGCAAGTGCTGTAGCTCCCTGCTACCTTGTAGACATGGCAAAGATGCCTGTCACCCCAGCTTTTCAGAAGGCTAATGCAAAAGGAGACTAGTCTGGGCAACTTAGTGAGACCCAGTCTCAAAAAGTAAAAAGAGAGCTGAGGGTATATCTCAGTAGTAGAGCACCTGCCTAGAATCCCCAAGTGAAGGGCTGGGGTGTGGCTCAGTGGTAGAGCCCCTGCCTAGAATTCCCCAGTGAGGGGCTGGGGTGTGGCTCAGTGGTAGAGCACCTGCCTAGAATCCCCAGTGGGGGGCTGGGGTGTGGCTCAGTGGTAGAGCCCCTGCCAAGAAAGAAAGAAAGAAAGAAGGAAGGAAGGAAGGAAGGAAGGAAGGAAAGAAAGAAAGGAAAGAAGGAAAATGACAAAATCCTAAGTGTCCCCCAATACCAGCTCCCTTCTCTCTGTCTTTGCAGTACGGTTCTGGCTCTAGCCACAGAGCTGGCACAGACACTACCAGCTACAGATACTATTATCAGCAGGTCTGTTCCTGCTGCAGACACCAGCTGCACACTACCCGCCAGGGCCCTCACACACTTAAAGCAATTGGCTTCCAATCCAGTGACCCCAAGTTTGATAATTTGCTAAATGACTCACAGAACTCCAAAGGGTGCTGTGCTTTGGGTCACAGTTGCATTACAAAGGACACAGCCCAGAAGCCACCAAGTGAGGATGCCTTCCATCTCTCCCCTAGCCCACCTTATGTTTACTAACCAGGATGCCACACTGAGGTCCAGCATTTCATTGAGGTTTTCTTATAAGTAATCTGGCCACATGATTAAACTCTGTTTCTAGCCTGCTCCTGGGACCCAGGCTGGCTCGAAGCCCCAAGCCTTCAGTCATGGTCCGTTTTTGCGGGACCAGCCCTGATCTGACTCATGTCATTTGCATAGACTCAAGCATCCTCCAAGGGGCTCATAAATAACAAAGATCCCCCTGTTCCAAGGACTTAGAGTCTTTCTCCCCAGAGCCAGGGACAAAATAACAGGCAAATTCTCTCTTAGGAAACACCAACAAGGCTGGATTTGAGAACAACAGGACCTGATCCCAAATGGGTTTTTAATGACTTCCTCCCAAACGAGATGTATCCCCAAGGGCCTCGCCTTATCTTGGCCATCTGACAACATCACAGAATAGACAAGCCAGAATGGGGCCAGTGAGATGGCTCAGTGTGTAAAGGTGCTTGCTGCCAAGCCTAATGACCTGAAATCTATCCTCAGGATCAAAGTGGTGGAAGGAGAGAGCTGATTCCTTTCAATTGTCCTTTAAACTACATACAAACTACACACACACACACACACACACACACACAGAGTTTGGCACACATGTATTTGACCAAACACATACATAAATAAATGTAATTTTGAAACAATTTTTTTTTTTACCATAATAACTGAGACCCAGAGTTGGGAGAGCTGAGCCACTGGTCACCCAGTCCTGCCCTGAGTGCCATCACTTTGCTGGGGAGGGGTGTGGGAGGAGGGCGAAGCCTGCTGCAGAGGAGCATGACTGACTTCTCCCTGATACTCTTCTTCCCCTCCTCTCTGCATCCGCACTACCGACGGCCTTCATAGCGGGCGCTGCTACTACCAGACTGTGGTAACTCCAGTCATTGAACAGATTCTGCCAGACTCACCCGGATCCCACCTGCCCCATACAGTCACCCTAGTGTCCATCCCGGCCTCTGCTCATGGCAAACGAGGCCTGTCCGTCTCCATCGACCCCCCTCATGGCCCACCAGGCTGTGGCACGGAGCATTCGCACACTGTCCGAGTCCAAGGGTGAGTGGGCTGTCACGCTGGATGGGCTCTGCTGTAGCAACCTGGTTGTATTAGCCTTTTGTTCCTATTCAAAATACTCGACATAAACAACCTAAGTGGGGAAAGATTGATCTTAGCTCACAGTTCCAGAGGGTTCAGTCCATAGTCATTGAGTAAGTTTATTCTGGCCTAAAGTGCCCAGGTACTAAAAGCATGAGGAACTGAGATAAGTCAATTTACAAAAACCAGGGCCGTTAAGATGGCTCATCAGGTAAAGATGCTTGCTGTCAAGCTTGACATCTTGAGTTCCATTCCCAGCTCCCACAGGGTGGAGGAAAGAAGGGTGGAGGAAAGAACCAGCGTCCGTAAGCTGTCCTGATTTACACACGCAAACACACATACACACACACACACACACACACACACGGCATGCTTATACGCATAAACACACACAACATACTCATACGCATAAACATACACACAAGACATGCTTATACACTTAAACATACACACATACAAGACATGCTCATACACATAAATATACTTATAAGACATGCTCATACACGTAAACATACACACATACAAGACATGCTCATATACATAAACCTATACACACACAAGATATGCTATACACAAACATATATATACACACAAGACATGCTCATACACATAAACATACATGCACACTAAAGAAATGAATATAAAAAATAATTTTAAGCCAAACAAATGGCTGTACTTATAATCCTGGAGTTAGGGAGTTGTCCTCTTGCATCTGTGAGCAACTAATGAAACTCATTGGGCCACCCCCACACACACACAAAAAGGGAAAGACGTGAAAGGAGGGGGACTAATTGCAAAGACTCGGGAATCAGCAGAAGTGGAGGGAAACAGTGACGGAGGTGAGTGATCAAAATGCATTATACGACACATGAAGGTGTCACAATGAAGCCCACCATTAAGCATAGTTAATATATGCTAATAAAGATAAGACTGGGACTGGAGAGATGGCTCAGTGGTTAAGAACACTGGCTCCTCTTGCAGAGAACCAGGGTTCGGTTCCCAGCACCCACATGGCGGTTCACAGCCATCTATAACTCCAGCTCCAGAGGATCCTGCACCCTTGTGGCTACCTAGGTGTGATTTTTCACCTGAGGTGGAATCATTTCCCTCCACACCCCATTTCTGATCATCTTGGCTGTTGGTTTCCTATTGGGACTAAAGGGCACCAGTGGGAGGGAAACCAGTTTAACCACTGGTTTATCCCCAGAGTGGACCCCGGCTGCATGAGCCCAGATGTGAAGAATTCCATCCACGTTGGAGACCGGATCTTGGAAATCAATGGCACGCCCATCCGGAATGTGCCGTTGGATGAGGTAGGACCACAGGGATCCAAGGCTGGCACAGGATGGAGTGATGGAAGCAGAGCTTTCCCACCTGCACTCTGTTGCCACCTCAGAACACTCACCTGGACACTCACCTGTCCCCAGATCGACTTGCTGATCCAGGAGACCAGCCGTCTGCTCCAGCTGACCCTTGAACATGACCCCCACGACTCTCTGGGCCATGGGCCAGGGTCGGAGCCCAGCCCCCTGGGCTCCCCAGTGCACGCTCCCAGTGGACAGGCAGGCACCTCTGCCCGGCAGAAACCTGTCTTGTAAGTCAACCTGCTCCTTTACTTCTGCAGATGTTGTTCTTGGGCTGCTTCATCCTTTCCGCTCCACCATCATTGTGGTACAGGGGTTCGAGAAGATGTGGGGATAAGAAGAAGAAACAGTGGACAGCGCTCCTGCTGGGAGTTAGAGACTGTCCAGAGACTGTCCCAGGCAGACAGCGCCCCCCGCTGGGAGTTAGAGACTGTCCCAGGCAGACCCACATCTTTTTTTTTTTTTCACTTTAATTTTTTTGCATTGATTTATTCATTTACTTTGGGGTGGGGGTGAGAATGCCACAGGACCTGTGTAGAGGTCAGAGGGCATCTTGTAGGAGTCAGTTCTCTGCTCTTGTCTTGTGTCCAGGGAATCAAACTCAGGTTGTCAAGCTTGATGTGGCAAGTTCCTGTATCCACTGAACCATCTTGCAGCCCTTCTCTCTAAATTTAAAGTGCTTAAAAAGCAAGACAATTTTTGGCACGCTTTTCGGTAGGCAGATTAACAGAACAGGGAGGAATCAGTGAGGAGCAAGCGTAGATAAAACCTATTTTAAGGCTGGGCTATAGGTCAGTAGTCAGAATGCTCACCTAGCATACACAGAGCTGTGGGTTCTATCCCCAGCACCACATAAACCAGGCATGGTGGCACATCCCTGTAATCCCAGCTCTCAGGAAGTAGACACAGGAAGATCAGAAGTTCAAGGTCACGCTTGACTTCTGTGAGTTGGACGTCAGCCTGGATAAAATGAGGCCCTATTTATTAAAAATAAATAAGGAAAAAAGCATTTTATCACTTTGATGTGCCAGTTCTTGAATTTAAAAAAAAATAGTTGCATTAATACAAATAGAATTAAGCCAGGTGGTGGTGGCACATGACTTTAGTCCCAGTACTCGGGAGGCAGAGGCAGGTGCATCTCTGTGAGTTTGAGGCCAGCATGGTCTACACAGTGAGTTCCAGGAAAGCCAGGACTGTTACCCAGAGAAGCCCTGTCTTGAAAAGCTAAAAAAGAAAAGGTAATATATATATATATATATATATATGTGTGTGTGTGTGTGTGTGTGCATATATACACACATACATATATATTATATATGTATGCATATATTTATACCAATATAAATTAGTACAAATTTCATTCATATGGTTGGCTTGGTACCATTCCATCATTATAAGTACTTTATTGTTCATATTTATCAGCTTCTCCTGCACTTTTGCTATTCTTTCTGGGAATTCAATAAGATGGTGCTGGGTAGGTGGCTGTATGGGTAGAAGCACTTGCTGTGCAAGCATGAGGACCCAGTTCAGACCTCCAGCAGCACCATGTGAAAAGTCACACACCTGTAACCCCAGACCCCGTCTCAAAAGTAAGAGAGCAGGCTGGAGAGGTGGATCAGCAAGTAAGAGCTAAGAGAATACCGGGCGGTAGTGGTACACGCCTTTGACCCCAGCACTCAGGAGGCAAAGGCAGGCAGATCTCTGAGTTCCAGGACAGCCTGGTCTACACAGTGAAACCGTGTCTTCTAGAGGAATAAGAATGTGCACATTCACTTTGGGTCACTCACCTCTACCATTCCTAAAGAATCTGATGTCCTTTCCTGGCCTCCACAAGTGTGGTGCTCACGTGCATAAACCTACACATAGATAAAATTGCATGGGATAATTAAAAATAATAAATCTAAAAAATAGTAAAGTTGGGACTGGAGAGATGGCTCAGAGGTTAAGGCACTGGGCTTTTCCAGAGGTCCTGAGTTCAATTGCCAGCAACCACATGGTGTCTCACAGCCAACTATAATGAGATCTAGTGCCCTCTTTTGGCCTGCAGGCATACATGCAGGCTGAATGTTGTATACATAATAAAGAAATCTTTAAAATAAATAAAAAGTAAGGTGGAGAGTGAATAAGGAAAATACCTAACATCAATATTTGGCCTCCACATGCTCATGCACAAATAATGCATGCACACTCACATGAAGGCATACATATAGCACACACAAAAAGACCATGAGAAACTGCAGTGTATTACATGGTTTCTGGCTTTTGCTCTCTCTCTCTTTCTCTCTCTCTCTCTATCTCTCCTTTGTTTACTTGTTTGAACAATTTTTAGTTTGTTTATGTGTTTGTTTACTACATAGCCCAGACTGGCTTTGAACTTGTGATCTTCCTGCCTCCACCTCTGAAGTACTGGCAATCGCAAGTATGTTTGACCATAGCCAGCTGATTTTTAGTTTTCTTCATATAGTGCCTTAATAAGGAAGGCTCATCCGAAGCTTTTGGCTGCAGACTAGCTTCTTAACTTCATGGAGCAGCTAGTGATTGGCTTGGGATAATGGGAGTGTTGGTGACAGGGCATTGGCTATGCCAGGAGACTCTGGACCCTTTTCCATGCCTTGAGGTCTCCTCTGAAGGGTTGTCGCCACACAGTGGTGTGTTTCACAAAGATTACTGTGGTCCAAGATAAGGACAGAATTTGATGTGGGATGTCCAAGTCAGAGTTGGCTAATGGTCTCCTGCAGTGATCCAGGCAGCAGGTACCATGAGTCCTCTATCCTTGAACCTGAAGAGGCAGGAAGAAAGGGACACAGAAAAGGGATCAGAGGCAGCCTGTTACTTACCCCACTTAGGCTGAGTTCTCCCCAGGACTCTTGGAGAAGCCTTTTGAGGGGCAGCCCTCATTCTTAGAGGATGTACTGTCGAAGACATGTACTCCCTCATCTCTGTTTGTCTAGATCTCAGGCCATATAGGAGGGGATACCTGTATACATGCAGTGTAATGGGCATCCCAGGCAGGGATGAGACCGGCCACCAAGCAGAGGAGGCCATGGTGGGCTGTACCACCTACTCCCAGAATGGGGGGTGAGCATCGACTGGTTTATATGGTACTTATTTCGAGGAGTCAAGGGCAGTGTCTGAGCTGGGTGCCACCTCCCCATGGCACTGGTTCCCCGTGTGCCTTTCCCAGGAGGAGCTGCAGTATTGACACATCCCCGAGTGCCAGCTCACCAGCCTCCCAGCGCAAGGACCTGGGTCGCTCCGAATCCCTCCGAGTGGTCTGCCGACCACATCGCATCTTCCGGCCGTCTGACCTCATCCATGGGGAGGTGTTGGGCAAGGGCTGTTTCGGCCAGGCCATCAAGGTATGCAAATGGGGAGGGTCAGGCCGGGTGACACCTGATCACCTCTTCCCTCACACTGCCCCCTGGGAATCCAACACATCTAGATTCTGTGCTCTCTGCCTAGTGTTACTCCCTCCTGTTCCTGAATTTCCCTGAGCTAATAGGAGGGAAGGGATTTAAATGCATAGACTCAGAACTTTGTCTCATGTAACTCAACCTGGTCTTAAACTCACTAAGGGACTGAGGATGGCCTTGAACTCCTTCTACCCCCAAGTACTGGGGTCACACATGCTCATTTTCACATCAGGACAAGGTCTGTCTAAGTTTCCCAGACTAACCTCAAATTCACTCGATATCCCAGACTGGCCTTGCACATGAGATCCTCCTGCCTCAGCCTCCCAAGTGGCTGGGGTTATAGGCTGTGTCACTATGTCACACTTGGTCTTGATTTTTGTGCCTCCATATCCCCAACATAGGTCACACACCGAGAAACAGGCGAGGTGATGGTGATGAAGGAACTTATCCGGTTTGATGAGGAGACCCAGAGGACATTCCTCAAGGAGGTCAGTGGAGAGGGACTGTCATTCCCCTCCCCAGTGAGAAGGGGTGGCCAAGGGTTCCTGGAGGAGAAGTCACGCACACCACCTGTTGAAAGACGTGAGAGGGTTCAGGCCCCACTGGGGACAGGGCAGCTTGAGCAAAGACATAGCTCTATGAGTTGTGGGCATAGCTCAGATGGTAGAGTGCTTGCCTTGAAAGCATTGAGGTCCTGGGTTCAATCCCCAGCACCACATCTACCGGGCATGAACTACACATCTGTAATCCCAGCACTTGGGAGATGGAGGCAAGAAGATCAGAGTTGAACATACTCCTTGGCTACATAGAGAATTCAGCCTGGGCTATGCAAGACGTTGACTCAAAACAGACAATGTCAAAAGTCAGAACAGACATGTGCTGGGAGTGCAGGTTGGTGGGTACTTGCTTACCATGTGTGAAGCCCTGGCTTCTAATGCAAAAATTGACCTTGGTGGTACAAGCCTGTCATATGACATATGTCATATGTCATATGACAGCTTGTCATAGGATATGATGATGTGAGGATCAGTTCAAGACCAGTTTGAGCTGTGAGAGACACTCTTAAAAAACAAGACAGCCAGACTGTGGTGGCTCACACCTTTAATCGTAGCACTTGGGAAGCAGAGGCAGGAGGGCAGGAGGATCCCTGTGAGTTCAAGGCCAATCTGGTCTGCAGATCTAGTTCCAAGACAGCCAAGGCTACACAGAGAAACCCTGTCTCAAAACCACCCTCATAAAAAAGAAGCCATAGTGGCTTACCAGGTGAGAGGAGACTGTGTGTCCCGCTGTTTAGGTGGGATAGAGCAAGGGGAAGGAGATCCAGGCTCAGCCTGTGTGTCCCCTTCCAGGTGAAGGTCATGCGGTGCTTGGAGCACCCTAATGTGCTCAAGTTCATCGGTGTGCTGTACAAGGACAAGCGGCTGAACTTCATCACAGAGTACATCAAGGGCGGCACCCTGCGGGGCATCATCAAGAGCATGGTGAGCAGGACTGGGGCCTGGGGATGTGGCTTAGTTGGTAGAGTGCTGTCCTAGAATGCATGAGGCCTTGGGTTCATCCCCAGCACTGCATAAACCCAGTGTAGTGGCACACACTCCTTTAATCCCAGCACTAGGGAAACAGACAGGTGGGTCTTAATGAGTTCAAGGCCAGCCTGGTCTACATAGCAAGTTCCGTGCCAGCCTTTCTAAATACACATAAACACCAAACCCAAAACAGGAGTCAAAGGATGAGGAGGTGAGGATTGCACTATCCCCTTGCAGGGCCGTGACCCCCAAAAACCTAAGAACTCTCCATTAGCTCTACCTCTCAAAAGTGACATCACTTCCTACTAGTACCGTGCTCAAGACTGAGCCTTGAATACATGGGCCTCGGGGGGGACACTCCAGATCCTAACCATGGCAGAACAAAAGCCCCATTCTCCCCAGCAGCTAGTGCTGAGAGTGCAGGTGGCTTGTTGGACCTTCAGCTTTGACTCTGAATGTTGGTTCAGCTTGGTTTTCAAACTTGAAATGGGGACTGGGAAAAGGGCTCAGTGGGCAAGGTGCTTGCCTCCCAAGCAAGAGGACCTAAGTTCAACCCCAAAGACACATGTAAAATCCCAGCATGGTGGCATACACTGTTAGCCCATCACTAGAGGGTAGGATCTCTGGGGATCACCGCCCGGACAGCCTATGCAGATCCATGAGCTCTGCCTTCAGCGAGACATTCTCTCAAAAGCTAAGGCCAACAAGATGACTTAGAGAGTGAAGGTGCCTGCTGCCGAGCCTGGTGGGCAGAGATAAATCTCCAGAACCCACATGGTGGAAGGAGAGAGCAGCTCCTGCGCGTGGCCCTCTGTCTCACATGCGCCAATGCACATGCACACCCCACAGATGTGCACACACATAAGTAAGTGTAGCAAATAAAAATGTTTAATTATAGAAGGAAATTAAGGAAGAAACCTGACATTTACCTCTGGCCCCCCACATGTGTACACACACACACAAACATGGATATACACATACCACACACTCAAAATGCAAATATGCAGCATACACACATGAAACATGGATATACACATACTGCACACAAAACATGGATATACACATAGCACACATGAAACATAGATATATACATATCACACAAAAAGCAAAAATGAATAAATTATATTTAAAAATAGAGTATTCAGGAAGTTAAATAAGTTACTACACTGTTTCCTATAACAGATTCTTGGGGCATGGTTTATACTGTCTGCCCTGGAGGTGCATAAATCAACACCCAGCAAACACTTGGGAGTGACAGCCACACAGGTTACTGCTCAAAATAGCTAGTTTGGGAACATGGCAGAACCTTTAGTGTGTAAAATCAGTTCTGTTGAGAAAAGATGGCCTGTAAGGCCTATAACCCTAGACTGTTTGCAGGAAAATGTAAGTTCAAGGCCAACCTGGGCTACATAGAATATCCTGTCTCAAAAAATTGAACAAGGGCCTATGAGATAGCTCAGCAGATAAAGTGCTGCCCCCGGCCTAGTGACATGAGTTGGATCCTTGAGACCCGAATGGTGGAAGGAGAGAATAGAGCCCCCCAGGTTGTCCTCTAAC
The DNA here is from genome assembly GCF_982192425.1 of Myodes glareolus. Lineage (NCBI taxonomy): Eukaryota > Metazoa > Chordata > Mammalia > Rodentia > Cricetidae > Myodes > Myodes glareolus. The sequence continues at coordinate 111,774,379 of NC_142027.1, forward strand.
AGACAACCAAAGAGAACAATGCCTTGGAGCCATGCATACACAGCACTTGGAAGATGGTTAGTAGGCAGCTGTGGGTACAGAGCCTTGGGAGCCTGCAGACTCTACCACACTTGTGCCTGTGACTCACTCAGTTGTCCCCACTCCTGTGGCTCCCCTGGGCTCCATCCCAGCCATTCTTTCCTGTCCCCAGGATAGCCAGTATCCGTGGAGTCAGAGGGTCAGCTTTGCCAAGGACATTGCATCAGGGATGGTAAGTGACCAGCCACTCACTCAAGTGGCCCAGTCTGCCATGAGGTATGCGGGAGCAGAACACATGGGGAAGTCTGAAGTGGCAGCAGTGATGGAGGTGACTACCTGCAATCCCTAGTGACGGCCCGGGGTACAGCTCAGCAGGAGCAGAGGTCTAGAGTCCGTCGGCTGCGGGGCTGCGGTGGGAGGCAGGGAACTCGCAGAGGGTCAGGGCTGAGCTGGGGAGTCTGTTGGCCAAACATCTGCTGACGGCCTTGTTCCCATTCCCTCAGGCCTACCTCCACTCGATGAACATCATTCACCGAGACCTCAACTCCCACAACTGTCTGGTCCGTGAGGTGAGCAATGCTGGGCAACTGGGTGAGCTGGAGAAAGAAGGAGCCTGAGCCGCTCCTCTCAGGGCTTCAGGGAGCTGGAGGGTGGGTGAACAGCACAAGAACAAGAGGCAGGCGGACCTGAGTTGCAGTCCTGGCTCTGCCATCTCTAACATGGCACTGGCCCTCAGACCTACCAGCAGTGCAAGGTTTCAACAGATCAGTGAAGGGAAAACTGATTTGAAATGTAAAGCCTCAGATTTCACTGCAGCATTTACAGAAGCCACCTATAGTAGAGGTAGCACAGGCTACCCAGGCAGCTCCAACAGCTTCTGGAAGAGGAGGCTTGGCAGGGGCATTTCAGTAGAGGCAAAGGATAGAGGCAGTCAGCCCCAGATTATACATTGGTGTTTAAGGGGTTCCCAGGTATTATACAGAACGTAGAGGACTGGGCCAAAATGGAGAGTAGGTGCCTGAAGTCCTAATCCTGTAGTAAATAACCACATTCAGCATGTGAACTGAGGAAGGCTAGGGTAGGAGGTTCAAGTCCTGTGTGAGCTACAGAGTCATGTCAGGGACAACCTGGAAAACTTAGCAAGACCCTGTCTCAGATTTAAAAGTGAAAAAAACAAAATCCTGGAAGCACAGGTGGATAAAGCATAAACCTAGAATCCCCAGTGAGGGGCTGGGGCATGATGGTTCAGTGGGAGAATACCTGCTTACAATCCCCCAGTGAGGGGCTGCCCATGCCTGGATTCCCCCAGTGATGTCCAGCTGCCATGACTCAGCAATAGAGCACTTGCCTAACATGTGCAAGGACCTGAGTTCAACTTCCAATACCACACATGCACAGAAAGAACATTCCCAAAGGCCTTCTAACCAGTCAATACAGAGCTATGATCCAAACAAAACTAGGACTGATTCTATTGTTTTAGGTTCAAGGATTCTCTAGGCCCTTTCAGCTTGCCTAGGACCCTGCCAGAGGACAATATGAATTGCTGGGACTGTCCAGCAAGATAGAAAACTTTAGGTTATGGGACACCCTGAGGGTCAGCCTCAAACCCTGGGCATTGGTGCCATGAAAGTGAACGAGACAAGTCCTCATGGGTCCTGCTGTCTAAATTGTTGGTGACCTGCATCCAATTTACAGCCTCAGGGTCAACTACTCCATGTGAACAGTAGGAAACAGTCTAGAAAGGGAGAGAAGGCAGGACACAGAGGACCAGGCTTACCCCAAAGGGAAGGCCCCTCAGCTATTCATCTAGTGGCACAGAACAGTCACCTGAAAGCTTCATCCGGGACATCGGGTGGGGAAGGGACTGAGCACACATTCCACACCCACTTTGATGTGACCTTAGGTGAATATGCCTGCTGGAACTCCATCACCTATGGTAAGGTTGTAGGTTGGTCAAGGGATTTTGATTTTCTTAGTTCAAGAGATAGAATCTAGGACGTTGAGCCCCTCACTAGGGGATTCTAAGCAAGGACTCTACCACTGAGCCACACCCCAGCCCCTCACTGGGGGATTCTAGGCAGGTACTCTAATTGAACCACACCTCTCATTCTTCACTGGAAACTAAAAATTTCAGGTAGCTCTCTTTGCCAAGAGCTGGGAGTATTGGGACAGAGGGAAATCCCTTCCCCACACAGGTCCCTGAGTGTCTGGGGTGTATTCTCTTGTCGTCTCTGGGATGATAGGGGAAGGCTCCCAGGTAGAGGCAGACAGGGTGAGGACCAGGTCTTATAAAATTTCTAGAACAAGAACGTGGTGGTGGCCGACTTTGGGCTGGCTCGACTCATGGTCGATGAGAAGACTCAGTCTGAAGACTTGCGCAGCCTCAAGAAGCCAGACCGCAAGAAGCGTTACACAGTGGTGGGCAATCCCTACTGGATGGCACCAGAGATGATCAATGGTGAGTGTTTGCTCTAGGAGTCCCAGGAGGAGGGGCAGCAGCTACCTACACCCTGACTCCTTCACCTCTTGACCTTTCCTGGGTTCCATACTTCCTTCTAGTGCTTCCCTCTGACTGGACTTTGGCCACCTCCCTCCAGCCCCCACCTTGTCTTTCCTCATCTTCCTCTTTTGTTTAGTTTTGGGTGGGTGTGTGGTTTGGTTTTCACAGTGTCTGGCTCAAATTGTCAGGTGACCCATCTAGCAGGCTTTTCTTCTTTCTTTTTTTATTTTTTTGAGGCAAAGTCTCACTCTGTAGCCCTGATTGTCCTGGAATTCATGCACCAGCCTTTTTGTGTGTGTGTGTGTGTGTGTGTGTGAAACACCAAGTCTCCTTTAATGCAGATTAGCCTCAAACCTACTTTGTAGCCAAGGATGACCTTGCACTCCTAATCCTCCTGCCTCTTCCTCCAGTGTTGGGATCACAGGGATGAGCCACCATGTTCAGTTTGTGGGGTGCTGGGTAGAATCCAGGGCCTCGTATGTGTTAGATAAGCACTCTGCCCAAAGTGCTGGGATTTTAACTGAGCACTGTCTGCTTGTCTGGCTTTCCTTTCTTTTTGTTTGTTGTTATTTTGGGTTTTAGTACTGGGGTTGTTGATGGGTTGTCATTTTGTTTTGTATTGTATTTTTTTGAGACAGGCCCTCTCTATTATGTAACCCTGGCTGACCTAGAACTCACGATGTAGACCAGGCTGGCCTTGAATTCACAGAGATCCACCTGCCTTTGCCTCCTGAGTGCTTGAATTAACGGTGTGCGCCACTATTCCCTTCCAGGCCTTGTCATTTTTTTTAAGGTGTTTATGGGGTTGGTGGTGGGGCTCAGGTAATAGAGTGCTTATCTAGCATGCAAGAAGCCCTGGGTTCCATCCCCAGCACTGCATAAGCCAGGTGTGGTGGCACATGTCTATAATCCTAGCACCTGAGTGATGGAAGCAGAAGGATTGCTGTGAGTTCAAGGCCATTTTGGGCTACACAGTGAGTTTCAGGCTAGCCTGGGCTAGAGTGAGGGCCTATCTCAAAACCTCAAGAAAACTGGCATATGTTAGTGAACATCTTTGATCCACTGGGGAGGCGAAAGCAGGTGGATCTCTGAGTTTAAACCCAACCTTCTTGATCTTGGGGAGTTTCAGGCCATCCAGGGCTACATAGTGAGAAGTAAGACCCTGTCTAAAAACAAAATAAGTGCTGGGCAGTGGTGATGCACGTCTTTAATCCCAGCACTTGGGAGGCAAAGGCAGATGGATCTTTGTGAGTTCAAGGCCAGCCTGATCTACAGATTGAGCTCCAGAACAGCTAAGGATGACTACACAAAGAAACCCTGTCTCGAAAAACAAAATAAAATAAAAGATGAAAACAAACCAAATAGGCTGTGGTGGCTCAGTGGTTAAGAGCACTGGTTGCTATGCAGAGGACCCAGGTTCAGTTGCCAGAACCTGATGGCAACTACTAACCGTCTGTGACTCCAGTTTCAGGGGAATCCCATGATGTCTGAACTCCACAAACACCAGGCACGCATGTGGTACACATACACACGTAGGCAAAACATTTATACACATAAAAATAAATCTAAAAAAAGAAAAAAGAAAAGCAAACAGGTGTTTGAAATAGTATTTAGACCCCAGGTAGAACCAGCAATGTCTCGTCCCAAGACACTAACTTCCACACACCCTCAAACACCTCTTCCCCAATTTATTTTTTTTTATTTTTTTATTTTTTTATTTTTTTCCTAATTTCTTTCTCAATGCCTCTGATGCTAAGCCCATGCTCTGCTACTCTACCGCTGCACCCCACTCCACTCCAAGACCCTTTCCCCAGTGAAGTAACATCCATATCTTTATGACAGATGGCAGCCAGGCAGGGTTAAAACAGTTTCACCCCTCCGAGATCTCAGCATTATATCAGACCCTGTAGAGCTACGGGTGCCCTTGGTTTTCTTGCGGTTTGGGTTTGATTTTTGTTTTGTTTTGAGACAGGGTCTCCTACATAGCTCAGGTTGGCCTCAGACCATGTACCACTATGCCCTGTTTATGCCTTGCTAGAGATGGAATTCAGGGCTTCATGCATGCCACTCAAGCAGCCTGCCAATTGAGCCACGTCCCTGGCACCTAGGTACTCTTAGAACTCAGTAGAGTGTGATTTTCCTGCCTGTCTATTACCATTTCTTTTCCTACATCCCTTGCTGACACTTGGTCTCTGTTCAGGCCATAGGTATGATGAGAAGGTGGACGTGTTTTCCTTTGGAATTGTCCTATGTGAGGTAGGTCACGTGAGCAGCCGTGGTTTCCAGACCCACTGTTCCTCTCCTCTCTTCAGTCCTTCCACGCCCCAGCTAGATGTCCACAGGGGCCTCTGACCCGGGGAACATGGGTCCCCAAAGCCAGACCATGGCAACAGTGGGGTATTCCTAGTGAACTGTCCTTAGAGCATTTGACAGACTCCCAGAATCTCCAGGCTCAGGGGCCCCCATTAACCGGGGCCTTTGTGCTGGACAGATTATTGGGCGTGTGAATGCAGACCCCGATTATCTGCCCCGGACTATGGACTTTGGCCTCAATGTGCGGGGTTTTTTGGACCGCTACTGTCCACCAAATTGTCCCCCAAGTTTCTTCCCCATCACTGTGCGCTGCTGCGACCTGGATCCTGAGAAAAGGTGAGTGTTGGAAAGGTAGATACTCAGCCTTAAGCGCCTTGGGGTGGGTGTGTCTTCGGGAGAGCTGACTCACCAGCCACTGATTCTCACCTGTCACCCAGGCCCTCTTTTGTTAAGCTGGAACAATGGCTGGAAACGCTTCACATGCACTTGGCTGGTCACCTGCCACTGGGCCCACAGCTGGAACAACTGGAGCGGGGCTTCTGGGAGACCTACCGGAGGGGCGAGAGCACACTGCCTGCCCACCCTGAGGTTCCTGACTGAGCCCATTGGCCCTGCCATCCTCATCCCCACCTCTGGAGAACACACCCTCACCAGACTCCTCAGCAGGAGGTGGCCCAGACATGGAGCTCTCAGCCAGGGTAGTGGTGCCCAGACCCATACCCCTGACCCAGGCCCTGATTTGCCTTCTCCCCTCATGCAGGGTGCCCCTAGCCTCTCTCTGCCTCTGGCCCCCAAGTCACCAGGCTGCACCCACATGGTCAGTCACATTGCCCTGCCTTACCTCCCTTTCTGTGGGGGCCACCCCCTCACTTGTCTTTGCATGAGCTGGCCAGGGACGCTGGACCCATTCCATGCATTGCCTGCAGCCATCCGCACACTGCACCTGCCGGCAGCTCTTCCCCAGCTTGGCTGGGCTAGAAGACAGCTTTAGAAGTGAGCCCCTGTGATGGCTGGGCACAGAGAGTCTTCTTTGCCAAGAGAGAGGCTATGTTCCTAGGGACCCAACAGGGAGTCCAGAATCCCCCTGGGGGAATCTAGATAGAAGCAGGTATCGACAATAAACCCCAAAGCAAGGAGAGGTCCAATCCCACGTGCCCACTGGCCAGGCAGTGGCCCTTGCTCTTACTTGGGGTTCATCTCATTTTTTGATTAAAGCCACTTTAGTGAAAAGCAGGTACCAGTCCTCAGGATGAGCAGGGATCCCTCGAGGGAGAAGGGCAGGAGATGCCTGGGATCCGGCTGACAGGGAAGGCCCAGCCCACACAGCAGAGGTGGGGCAGAGGGGATGAGGCAGCCATCCACCAGCACCCCAGCCCCCCAGGATCATCTCAGCAACCTTCTCGGGCCTCTCCCCTCTGGCTGGAGCAGCCCTGTGTCCTCCTTGGGTGCCTCTGCCCTCTGAGTTCTTTCTGTGTGATCTATTTTTTAAGAAGAGTTGGTATTATTTTTTCATAACGGCTGTAGGAGCCGCTGCCGGGGGGTTGGGGGGATTGTTCTGTTTTTTGTTCTGTTTTGTTTAGGTGGGTGGGGGAGGGAGGGCCATTTCCTCACTTTGCTTCAGTTGAACATCTAGTACGTATTAAAACTGTGAAGCTTTCTCAGTGCACTTTGAACATGGAAGAGAGTCTGAGCAGACCCTGCTGGAACCAAGACGGAAGGAGGCAAGACATACTTGCCTCTACCTAGTGACCGTGACAGGAATGAACCTGAACTCAGAACAATAAAATCAATTCTGTGCTCCCCATGCAAGGCTTGCATCCTCATGTGTCTGGGGGCTCCAAGGGAGCAATCAAGAAAAGATAGGGATTGAGAAGCTTAAGGTGGGGTGGGGTGGGGCAGAGAGGTGGCTTAGCAGTTAAGAGCACACACTGCTCTCACTAAGGATTAGAGTTAAGTTCCTCAGACCCGTATCAGCTGGCTTACAGACTTCATGGGGTCCATCACCTTCTGGCCTCTCTGCAGGCACTGGACTTGTGAATGAGCATATACACACAGACAAAAATAAATCTTTGGGGACTGGGGTGATGGTTTGACAAGAGTTGTTACTGCTCTTGCAGAGGACCCAGGTTCAACTCCCAGTACCCATGTGGTGGCCCACAATTGTCTGTAACCTCAGTTCTGGGCTCTGCAGGCACCATATATGCATACATATAGGGAAAACATAATTTTTCTTCTCAAGATAGGATTTTTCTGTAGCCCTGGTTGTCCTGGATTCACTCTGCCTCTGGAGTGCTGGGATTAAAGACATACTCCACCACCACACAACAGCAACAACAAAATTAATTTTAAAAGCCTGCTGGTGAGAGCAAATGAAGAGGTTCCAGGAGGGGTGGGAGAGCAGTGATGGGCTGTCCATCAAATACAGCACAGAGAGTGGTCCAGCCAGTGCTCCTTCAAGCTTTTCAGAAGCTGGGTTGGACCAGGGTGCACTGGGACAGACCTGTAAAGTCAGTTACTTGGAGCTGAGATGGGAGAGTTGCCATTAATTCAAGGTCAACTTCAAATAGAGCAAGAACCGTCTGAAGACTTCTGGGGGAGGAAATGGATGAAGCTCAGTTGGTAGAGTGCCTAACATGCAGAACACCCTGGGCTTGATCCCTAGAACCTAATCAACCATCGTGGTAGTGCATGCCTGTAATTCCAGCACTTAAGACAGGAACTGGACATCATGCCCTGCTTGTCAGACTCCAGGCCATAGGAGAAAACAGGACCAAGGCATTTGGACCTGGAGCCCAGTCAGCCCAGTGATGGCTCTCTGTGAACAGAAATGCTCAGGTTATTTCTCTTGTTTGCGTAAGCTAAAAGGAAGGGGGGAGAAAGGAAGGAAGGAATGGTCAGCCCAAACTATCCTCATAGGTTTCTAAGCCTTGGGTTCCAGAGATGCCTCATTTCAAGCAGCCACGGGTGATAATGGACTGATCTAAGATAATGTCTGTGGTCGGGTATCAAATCCTCCTTACGTTAACAAAGTCCCAATGGTTCAAGCTCAAAGCCAACTTCACAACTGCACCTTGGAAAGCCTTGTCTTACCACTCCCTCCCATCCAGCTTCTGACGCTAGGAAGCACTTAGGCCATGTTGGGAGATGGAGAAGCGAGAGGACAAACTTCTTTCCCATTTTCCAGGAATTAATTGAAATGCTCAACAAACAGCAAGCATTTGGCCTCATGCCCAACACTTTACAACACACAGCACAGCATGACTGTAGCTCTCTTCAGAGATCTGAGCACTAGACACTTCCTGCTCAGGAAACTAATGATACACACTGCCCTTCCGGGTTGGTCGGTTTGTTTGTTTGCAGTCGGGGACGATCTGTAAGTCACAGTCTAGAAGTTGGGATCTTCCCGCCTCAGCTTCCTGACTGCTGATTACAGAGGGCACCACCATGCCTGTAAACATCTCTCTATTAAGGTTCTGAGCACCTGCCATACAGACAATGCCTCCCGGCTCCTAGGTAATCTGCTTCCATTATCCTGAAGGATTTATGATTGGTATAACTTGGCACAAGGAGTGGAATTGGAATGTTTGTTGATTATCTGAATGAAACGCAGTAATGGGTAACTTGGATGTGTGGGATGATTCAGTGGGTAAAGGAGTTTGCTGCCAAGCCTAAGTGTAAGCAATCAGCTTTTCTTTGGGCCGCCATCTCATAAAAAAAAAAAACTATACAGAGACTTATATTAATTATGAAAGCTCTACAGAGAAACCCTGTCTCAAAAAAAATTATGAAAACTCAGCCTTAGCTTGAGCTAGTTTCTAACTAGCTCTTATAACTTAACCCATTTCTATGAATTTACTTTCTGGCTTGTGACTTTATTACCTCCTGTCCCTACTGCCCATCCCACTTGCTCTGTGTCTCCTGATGTCTTTGCCTTCTTCCCAACATGCTTCTGCCCAAAATCCTGCCCTATCTCTGTAGCTTTGGGGCCTGTCCTGGAACTTGCTCTGCAGAACAGACTGGTCTCGAACTCACAGAGATCCACCTGTCTCTGCCTCCCGAGTGTTGGGATTAAAGGTGTGCACTACCACCTACCTGCTCAGCTTTTCATTAAACCAATCAGAGTGACATGTCTTCACAGTGTACAGAAAGATTATTCCACAACACCTGAGGGACCTGAGTTTGATCCCGGAGACACACATGGTAGAAGGAGAGAACCAATTCCTGTAAATTGTCCTCCAGCCTCCATATGCATGATGTTACAAATGTGTGCCCCTCCCAATAATAAATAAAAGTAATATTTTGGAAATATATAAAAAGGCCTGGAGAGGCATGCCTTTAATCCCCTCACTCCAGAGACGGAGGTAGGTGGATCTCTGAGTTTGAAGTCAGACTGGTCTACATAGCAAATTGCAGGCCGGCTGCCCAGGGCTGTAGTAAAACATTATCTCAATTTTTTTTTTCATTTGAAGATTTTTTTTTGTAGTTTTGTTTTGTATGTGTTTTGTCTGCATGTATGTAACTGCCTGCAGTGCTCTTGGAGACCAAAAGAGGGCATCAGATCCCTGGCAGCTGGAGTTATGGATGGATATTAGCTGCTGTGTGAGGGCTGGGAGTTAAACCTGGGTCCTCTGGAAGAGCAAGTGCTCTTAACTGCTAAGCCTTCTCCAGCCCCTCTAAAAAAAAAAAAAAAAAAATGAGCCGAGCAGTGGCAGTCCATATCTCTAATTCCAGCACTCAGGCAGCAGAGGCAGGTAGAGGATCTCTCTGAGTTTGAGGCCAGCCTGGTCTATAGAGCAAGTTCCAGGACAGTCAAGGTACACAGAGAATCCCTGTCTTAGTGGGGGAGTGGGGGAGTGAACAGAACTTACATAATCTAGACCACCACATACACACACACACACACACACACACACACTCACACTGTCATCTTAACCTGAGGATTGGCCCCTAAGCTAAGTATTTCCACACTTATTGTCTGTCAATATTAACAATATTCATGCACCCCCACTCCAGTCCTTCAGGTACATTTTTATGGTTTGGCTTGTTTGTTAGTTTATAAGGTGTCACTGCTTAGTCCAGGGTGACGATGACCCTAAATTCAAGATCCTTCTGCCTTAGCCTCTTTTTTTTTTTTTTTTTTTTTTTTTTTTTTTGGCCTGAGACAGGGTCTCAAGCATAGTCCTGGCTGGCCACAGAGATCCTCCTGTCTCTGCCTCCCACCATATCCCACTTTCTCTGCCTGTTGGAAGCTGTAATAACAGACATGACCCACCACCACGCCCAGCAAAATAGTAGAAACCTTAAGAACTAGGACCTAGTGGAAGATGGTGAAGTCTGGAGGCAACACCCTTGAAATTAATGAAGGGTTCACGACACGACCAGTTCCGGAGAGAATGGTTGTGAGGGGAGAGCCTGGCACCCACTGTCCCTCTTCCATTATGGCTGCCGTGCAGATGCTTCTGCCTCTCTGACACCTGTATTGTCAGATCGTTACCAGAGCAGAGCCTTGGTGGGTCCAACACCTGGAGTTCCACAATTATGAGCTAAGTACATCTTTTATGTATGTAAGCATTCAACCTCAGGTATTTTGTTAAAGTCACAGAACACGCTAAGACGTGTAGCAAGAACCAAACCACAGGGCTAGCAAGATGGCTCAGAGGTTAAGAGAACTTGCTGCACTTGCAAAGGACTCAGGTTTAGTTCCCAGCACTCACATGATAGTTTACAACCATTCGCAACTCCAGTTCCAGGAGACTGGACATCTTTTTCTGACCTCGGACACTGCACCTAGGTGATGCATATGCCAGATGTCTTAGTTAGGGGTTGTCTTTTTCTTCTTCTTCTTCTCCTCCTCCTCCTCCTCCTCCTCTCTGGTTTTTTGAGACAGGGTTTCTCTGTGTGACAGTCCTAGCTGTCCTGGAACTTGCTCTATAGACAAGACTGACCTCGAACTTACAGAGATCTGCCTGCCTCTGCCTCCCAAGTGCTAGGATTAAAACCCGCCTGGCAGTGGGTTTTCTTATTGCTGCAAAAAGACACCATGTAACTCTTCTAAAGAAAACTTTTAATTGGGGTGTCCCACTTACACTGACAGAGGTTCAGTCCATTATGATCATGATGGGGAGTGTGGCAGTGTGCAGGCAGACATGGTACTGGAGGAAGAGCTGGGAGTCCTACAGGCAACAGGAAGTAGACTGACTGTCACACTGAGGGAAGCTTGAACAAGAGAGACCTCAAAGCCTGCCCACACAGTGACACACTTCCTTCAACAAGGCCATACCTCCTAAAAGTGTCACTCCCTGTGGGGGCTGTTTTCTTTCAAACCATCACACCAGGCATGGAGCTAATAAATGCCGTTATACACATAATAAAATAAAATTAAAAGAACATTCTAGGGCTGGAGAGATGGCTCAGCAGTTAAGAGCATTGCCTGCTCTTCCAAAGGTCCTGAGTTCAATTCCCAGCAACTACATGGTGTCTCACAACCATCTGTAATAAGGTCTGGTGCCCTCTTCTGGCCTGCAGGCATACACACAGATAGAATATTGTATACATAATAAATAAATAAATATTTTTAAGTAATTAAAAAAAAGAACACTCTGTAGTAACTCCAATAGGGAGAATGATGGGGTTTAAATTCTTTAATATCTCTCTCCTCCTCCTCCTCCTCCTCTTCCTCCTCCTCTTCTCTCTCTCTGTCTCTGTCTTTGTCTCTCTCTTTCTACCTCTCTCTTCTAAGCAGCCATTCTACCACTGAGCCACAACCCAGCTCCTCTCTGGGGGATTCTAGGCAGGTGCTCTACCACTGAGCCACACCCCAGCCCCTCACTGTGGGATTCTAGGCAGGGACTCTACCACTGAGCCACACCCCAGCCCTTTACTGGGGGATTCTAGGCCGGTGCTCTACCACTAAGCCACACCCCAGCCCCTCACTGGGGGATTCTAGGCAGGGACTCTACCACTGAGCCACACCCCAGCCCCTCACTGGGGGATTCTAGGCAGGGGCTCTACCACTGAGCCACACCCCAGCCCCTCACTGGGGGATTCTAGGCAGGTGCTCTACCACTGAGCCACACCCCAGCCCCTCACTGGGGGATTCTAGGCAGGTGTTCTATCACTTAGCCACACCCAGAGCCCCTCACTGGAGGATTCTAGGCAGGGGCTCTTCCACTGAAGAGTCCAGCACTGGGGGATTCTAGGCAGACATTCTACCATTGAGCTACATCTCAACTCTTAGTTCTTTGAGATAGAGTCTCACTGTGTAGCTCAGGGTGCCTCAAACTTTCAATCCTCTTGCCTCAGCCTCCTCAGTAGCTGGGACTCTAGACATGCAACTCTACATCCAATTTACAATGCTCTTCTAAAAACCGCATGCCCGTGCAGTGGTTTCTGTGTTCTTAAGAAATGTTCAAACATCCTTAGTCATCAGAGAAATGCAAATCAAAACAACTCTGAGATTCCATCTTACACCTGTAAGAATGGCCAAGATCAAAAAACACTGATGACAACTTATGCTAGAGAGGTTGTGGGGTAAAGGAAACACTTCTGCACTGTTGATGGGAATGCAAGCTGATACAACCCCTTTGGATGTCAGTGTGGCAATTTCTCAGAAAATTAGGAAACAACCTTCCTCAAGACCCAGTAATACCACTTTTGGGTATATATCCAAAGGATGCTCAATTGTGCCACAAGGACATGTGCTCAACTATGTTCATAGCAGCTTTGTTTGTCATAGCCAGAACCTGGAAACAACCTAAATGTCCCTCAACTGAAGAATGGATAAGGAAAATGTGGTACATTTACACAATGGAGTATTACACAGCAGAAAAAAATAACGACAGCTTGAATTTTGCAGGAAAATGGATGGAGCTAGAAAACATTATTTTAAGTGAGGTAACCCAGACCCAGAAAGACAATTATCACTTATACTCACTCATAGGTGTTTTTTTTTAATTCCGTATACAATATTCTGTCTGTGTGTATGCCTGCAGGCCAGAAGAGGGCACCAGACCCCATTACAGATGGTTGTGAGCTACCATGTGGTTGCTGGGAATTGAACTCAGGACCTTTGGAAGAACAGGCAATGCTCTTAACCTCTGAGCCATCTCTCCAGCCCCCTCATAGGTGGTTTTTAAACATAAAGCAAAGAAAATCAGCCTACAAACCACATTCCCAAAGAACTTAGACAACAATGAGGACACTAAGAGAGACATCGATCTAATCTACATGGGAAGTAGAAAAAGACAAGATCTCCTGAGTAAATTGGGAGCATGGGGACCTTGGGGGAGGATTGAAGGGGGAGGTCGAAGCAGAGATTCAAAAGTTGAAGACCCACCCCATCAAAAACAAGAAAGAAAGGGAGGGAGGGAGGGAGGGAGGGAGGGAGGGAAGGAAGGAGGGAGGGAGGGAAGGAGGGAGGGAGGGAGGAAGGGAGAGAAAATATGAAGTCCCTTCAATCATTTGCTGTGGATCCTCCTCAATGGGCATCACCCTCTAGATGGATAAATAGGCTGGGCCTAATACAGAGCCCTGAGCTTCCCATAGGGTGTGCCCTGCAGACTGGCTGACCCATCAGACTGCAGCTTTGGGTTCTAAGGAAACCAGGCCACCATATCCTTCCACCTTGACCTCCGTCAGAAATCTGTGAGGGTTGGGAAAGGGCAGGGCTGGAATTCAGGTCATCCCACCCAGAGATGATCCCGTGACCTGAGTTAGCCAGCACTCTTCCCTCTCTAAAGCGACTGCACCTAGTAAATGCACACAGGTTCACGTATATGTGTGTCAGAAGTCAGCCTCCAGTGTGACTGTGGACCCTTGTTGTTTTTGAGATTTCTTTTTCACCTCCGCATCTGTGCACAGGTATATGTGTGTGAGTGCAGGTGCAGAGAGGCGGGAGGGCGTTGGAGTTCCTGGTGCTAGAGTTACAGGCTTGTTGTGAATTACCCAGTTTGAGTCCTCTGCACTCATAACCACTGAGCCATCTCTCCCATCCCCTTTTACCTTGTGTTTTGAGACCAAATCACTTCCTGTCCTGGGCCTTACCAAGTAGGATAGCCAAGGTCCAGGGCTCCACTTGTCTTTGTCTTCCAGATGCCAGGATTACAGCATGGGCCCCAAAGCCCCACCTTTTATAAGGGTTCTGGGGATTGCACTCCGATCCTCGTGCTTTCAAACATTCCAGGCTGGAGAGATGGCTCAGAGGTTAAGAGCACTGGCTGCTCTTCCAGAGGTCCTGAGTTCGATTCCCAGCCACCACATGGTGGCTCACAGCCTCATGCTTTCAAGGCAAATGCTTTACAGACTTGTTAACCTCAGCCTTAAGTATCTGTGGTTAGCATGAAATTATTTAAAATGTAGTACAGTTGAAAAAAAATCACACCACTCTAGAGGCAGATCTCTGAATTGTAAATCAGCCTTGTCTACATAGTGAGCTCTAAACTGGTCAGTTGCATAGTAAGATTATGTCTCAAAAAGAAAAAAAAAGGAAAGAAAGAAAGGAAAAGAGAAAAGAATCAAAGAAAAGAAAAAAGATGAGGGGAAAAAAGGAAAAGAGAAAAGGTTGTCGGGCCTGGTGGTGCACACCTTTAATCCCAGCACCTTTAATCCCAGACAAGAGGCAGGCAGATCTCTTGAGACAACCAGAGCTATGCAGAGAATCCCTGTCCCAGGGAAACAAACAAAAGAAAGTTAAGTAAGTTTAAGGTGGAAGAGTAGAGCATGGATTAAGTGTATTTAATGAATCCTCACACAAGGCACCGAAATGTACAGATTTAATGCATTAGTGATTAACTGTGTCACCAATATTGTCCGTGTCACATTAAGGAAAGAAATCAAACCCCTTCCCCTCGGTGTCATTTCACCGAGAACAAATCCAGATTTGAATTCTCGGCATCACTCTCCTGTGTCTTCTGCCCTTCAGTCTGTTTTCTGTGTCTGAACTGTGCCTGCCTCAAGGCTGTCCTGTGAGTCTGTCCCTGTGTGTCTGTCTGTCCCTGTGTGTCTGTCTGTGTGGTCTGGAAAAAAATTGGGAGATGGGTGGCAGGTGTTTCAAGGATGTGGCTTCTCTGTGTAGCCTTCACTGTCCTGGAACTTGCTTTGTAGACCATGCTGCCCTCGAACTCATGTAGATCTACCTGCTTCTGCCCCCTAAGTTCTGGGACTAAAGGTATGCACCACCACATCCAGCCAAAAAAAAAATATATGCAGCAAAAAAAAATTTTAAAAAGGTTTTTAAATATTGAAGCCTCAGGAGGTTGAGGCAGACAGATAGATCTCTGTGAGTTTGAGGCCAGTACAATCTACATAGTGCATCCCAGGGCAGCCAGGGCTGTATGAGAGAGAGATACCTTGTCTCCAAAATAAAATAAAATAAAATAAAAGTTTAAAATTACATTTTCTCTCTTTCTTTATGGGGTATTTATGCATGAGCCAGAGTGCATGTGCGACAATCAGAGGAGAAACTGTGAAAGCCAGATCTATCCCTCCTACCAAGCAGGTTCTAGGGATCAAACTCAAATTGTCAGGTTTGGTAGACCTTTGATCCTTTAATGTTTTGGGGGGACCTTTGGGGTGGGGATTGTTGTTTGGGGGGTTGGTTATTTGTTATGGGTGGTCAGAGCTCTTCAGATCAGGCACGTGGGTGGTTTTCTTGGCCCACACCCACACAGAATCATCCAGAGGGTGGAGCCTGGACCTAATATTGCCTCTGAGGTCACCATCATTGCATACAGTGACCCAGTAACCTCTGGAAAGCCAAGGGCCAGTCACGTCTGGTTATACACACCTGTTGTTCCAGAACCAGGGAGGTTGAAAGGGGAGGACTTATGAAGCCAGCCTGAGCTACTGACAGAGTTCGAGGTTAGACTGGATGACTTAGTAAGATTCCCCAGCCAGGTCTCAGTGATTTGCCTGCCTCTGCCTCCTGAGTGCTGGGAACAAAGGCATGTGCCATCACATCTGGCTTGTTTTTTAAGTCAGGTCTCATATAGCCCATGCTGGCCTCAAACTCATCATGTAACCAGGATGATCTTGAACTTTTGATCCTCCCAATTCTACATTCTGCCTCAGGAGTGTTAGGATTACTGGCAAGAACCACTAGATTCTCTTCGATTTGTTTTGTTTTTCCAGACAGGGTTTCTCTGTGTATCCTTGGCTGTCTTAGAACTTACTCTGTAGACCCAGGCTGGCCTTGAACTCACAGAGATCCACCTGACTCCTGAGTGCTGGGATTAAAGGCATTCACCACTACAGCCCAGCTAAAATGGGCTGTCTTGAAAATAAAATAAGTCATATTTCAGATTATTTTAGGTAACAAATTAACAGTATTATACCAACAAAATGCCAATGTTTCAGAACTGGAAATATCATGAAGGGCTAAGGCTTGATACCAAGCCTAAAGACCTGGGTTTGATCCCTGGTACCCACATGGTGGAAGGAAAGAACCAACAAGCTGTCCTTTGTCCCTCACATGCATGTTGTAGTGCTCTCTCTCTCTCTCTCTCTCTCTCTCACACACACACACACACACACACACACACACACACACAAAATGTCACAATGTACCTTTTGGAAAAACAGCAGGAATACTAAAAAGTAATATAATGATAGTTACTGCCATTTTACAAGGAGCTGAGAAACTGAACTTGCTGAGGTCACCTAGCTGGTATGGTCATGCGGTGTTCAATGACAAGGATGCCTTCTGAGAAACAAGTCATTAGTTAATGCCATCATCATCATTCAAACATCACGGACAGCTCTTGCACACACTGAATGGTGTGTGTTGGTCATTCTCTTGATGCAATCGAGAGACTTGGCAAACAGGGTTTATTAAGTGTCCCGCGCTACCGTCTCGCCCGCAAGAACGACGCGGGACACTTAGGATTCTTCTGCAGTAAAGCTTTATGCGTCTTGAGAGGGAGAGCATAAGCTTACATGGCGGAGACCCAGAATGAGGGAAACCCAGCCCTTATAAAGGAAACAGTCCTCGCTTCTGACGTGTCACTCTTGGATTGGTCCACTGCCCATTATACCAGATGATGCCTCGGGAGTAGGCAGGGACGCAGCGGTAGAGAGTTACCAAGCACGTGCGCTGGGATTAAAGGCGTGTGCTACATCACCTTGAACTCACAGAGATCTGCCTGTCTCTGCTTCCCAGGCATTGGGACCAAAGGCGTATACTACCACGCCTTGAGGTCAGAGGTCAATCTGCCTCTGCCGCCCAGGCATCAGGACTAAAGGCGTGTACCGCCACACCTTGGGGTCACAGAGGTCAATCTCTACCTTTGTTCCTAGAAGCAATGGAGAATGTGGTCCGGCCCTCCACATATAAGATTGCTGTTGGCCGAACACCAAGGCTTGTTTCACAGGACAGAATGGGCTAGAGAACTGTCCCAGTGGGCACACTGCTGCCTAGTCAGGAGGACCCGTGTTCAAATCTCCTGCATCCAGAGAAAAAGTCAGGCATGTCAGAGCATGCCTGTAACCCCTAGCAGTGGGGGCTGATGGGCAGCAGAGACAAAGGGATCTCTGAGACTTGTTGACAGCCTAACTCCAGTTTAAGTGAAGGAATGAGGAGAGTGACTGAGCAGGACAGATGCCCAAAGTCCTTGTCTGACCTCTGCCACACCCCTCCCTCCATACACACACCCTCAATTTTACTTAAACTATTTAAAATACTGGATAAGGGGGCTGGCAAGATGGTTCAGCAGTTAAAGTCACTGGCTGTTCTTCCAGACCCCATGGAGGTGCACAACCATCTGTAACTCCAGCCTCAGGGGATCTGACACCCTCTGCTGGCCTCTGAGGGCACTGCACACACATGGTGCACAGCAGGGTATGCAGGGAAAACACCCATACACAAACAATAGAATGAAGTTAGCAAGGATATTGGTTACAGTGAGGAATTACTTCATGGAGCGAGGGTAACTCAAAAGCAGCTTGCATCACCAAAGAGCCGATCCCTCCCCAGCATGGATGTGTAACAGGCTTTATTTTGGGCCACCAACCAGCTCCCAAATCGTGACATGCGGGGGAGGCTGGAGCGATGACTCAGTGGTTAAGAACACTGACTGCTCTTCCAGAGGACCTGGGTTCAATTCCCAGCACTCATATGGCAGTTCACTCCAGTTCCAGGGGATCTGATATCTTTATACCAGTATACACAAAGTAAAGTTAAATAAATTGTTTTTTTTAAAATCATAACATGGAGACTTATTAGTTATGAATGCTTGGCCTTATGTTCCTTTCTTGCTAGTTCTTATAACTTAACCTGTTTCTCTTCATCTGTGTTTTGCCTCTGTACTTTTTTAAAAATATTTATTTATTTATTATGTATACAATATTCTGTATGTGTATAGGCCTGCAGGCCAGAAGAGGGTACCAGACCTCATAACAGATGGTTGTGAGCCACCATGTGGTTGCTGGGAATTGAACTCAGGACCTTCGGAAGAGCATGCAATGCTCTTAACCACTGAGCCATCTCTCCAGCCCCCAGCCTCTGTACTTTTTACCTTTCTTTCCTTCTGTATGTCCTACTCAGTGTCTAGCTGACTGGCGACTGTCTGGCCCCAGGTGTCTCCCTTTTTCTCCCTCTCTTCGTTCTCTTTCCATTTCTCTCCAGCCTAGATTCCTCCTCCTACTTCTTCTCTTTGCCCACCAGCCCTGCCTATCCCTCTCTGTCTACCTATTGACCGGTCAGCTTTTTATTAGACCAATCAGGTGCTTTAGGCAGGGAGGGTAAAACAGCAACACATCTTTACATAGTTAAACAAATGCAGCAGGAACAAGTAGCACACACCTTTACACAATCAAAGTAATATTCCACAACATAGACAAATGTAACACACCTTTCCTCCATAGTTAAAGTAATATTCCACAACATAGATGACTCACAAAACCTGCATCCCTGGAGCTCCCTGCAAAACACACAGACAGCTTGCCTCATCTGGTCTTCTCTCCCCAGAGAGTGTGGCTGCTGTTATAACTGAGCATAGCCTTGGGGACCAGGCTTGCAGAGCTTCTAAATTTTAGGAGCTTCCTAGGACTTTTCATGGGCTTCCTGCCCTCCCTTCTTCCCTCAGTTCAGAGGAATCAGTTACACAGTGACCAGTGGGCATCAGGAGTTGGTAGCATCTGTGAGTTACTATGTTACCCACAGTATTTCGTTACACTCTTTCCTTTGAGACAGGGTCTCAAGTGACCCAGGCTGCACTTCACCTCCTTGATCCTCCTACTTCACCTCCTGAGCACCAGGGCACAGGCTAACCCAGGGTTCCCCCACGCAGGCTAGCCCTCCACGGCGCCAATCCCACCCTTGCACAGAACTTTCCTGAAAGGTTTCTCAAACACAGTGAATGCACTTACTCTAGCATCTTCACGAGCTCGGGGCGTGAGTCCGGTTACCACAGAGGCAGCATCCTCAGGTGATAGGAGTTTTCCCGGCTCCATTCTAAGCCTATAGCACCATCGAGAATTAGCTGTATGGTTCAGGGAAACAGACACATCACTATGCCGCGGATGGTTACAGTAACTGCTATCAAACCACAACTGACAAGCAAACTAAACTTGAAGGACAGTGAGATGACCCAGTGGGAGAAGGTGGCTTCCACCAAACTTGATGGATGACCTGAGTTCCATCCCTGGAATCCATGTAAAATGGCAGGTATGGTAGCATGCATCTGTGTCCCAGCATCGCTATGGGGAAACAGGAGGTAGAGAAGACCAGCTAGCCTGGAGAGTGCTAAAACCAGCAAAACCAAGGGAGGTCCTGCTTGAATAATGTGAAAGGATTGACTGACCCCTGAAAGCTGCCCTCTGCCCTCTGTTCATGTCCCGTGTACACACTGTCACACAGGAATGAGTGAGCATACACACACATATGTACATATGTATGTACCAGTAAATTTTTAAAACTTACATTGATTTTTTTTAATTAAAAAATAAGCCAGGCACTGATGGTGCACACCTTTAATCCCAGCACTCTAGAAGTAGAGGCAGTTGAATCTCTGTGAGTTGAGGCCAGCCTGGTCTACAGAGTGAGTTCCAGGACAGCCAGGACTATATGGAGAAATCCTGTAAAAACAAAAACAAAAACAAAAACAAAACAAAAACAGCAAGAACCAGTAAGATGACTCAGCAGGAAGCCTGACCTGGGTTCTGGTCCCCAGAGTCCACACCATAGGGAGAAGAAACTCAAGTTCTGAAAATTGTCCTCTGACCACACATGCACTTTGGCTTATGCACAAAACCCTGCCACACACAATAAGTAGATAAATGTAATAAATAAATAAACAGGTATGGTAGTGTGTAACAGGACTTTCTTGGACCGCCAGCCCGTAAATAATGACACAGAGACTTATTATGAAAACTTAGCCTTAACTTAAGCTTTTTCCCAAGTAGCTCTTATAACTCAAATTAACCTGCTTTTATTAATCTATATTCTGCCGTGTGACTTGGCTACCTCTCCTCTCTACAGTATATCTGACTTGTTCCACCTCTTCCTGGATGTCCTGAAACTCTTCCCAGAGTTCTCTCCTTCCCCTGAAACCCCGCCTATTCTCTCCTGCCTAGCTATTAGCCATTTAGCTCTTTATTAAACCAATCGGAAGGAGCCTTAGGCAAAGACACAGCTTTACAGTGTAAACAAATATTCCACAACAGTAGTCCAGGCTTTTAATCCCAGCACTCAGGAGGTAGAGGCCAATAGATCTCTATGACTTTGAGTCTGGTCTACAGAACAAGTTCCCAAACATCCAGGCTAAGTGGGCAAAACCCTGTCTCAAAACAACAATCAAGTCGAGGTCTTCTTCAGTTACAGAGGGAGTTCTAGCCCTATCTCAAAACAAACAAATAATAACAACTAAGCAGAAAAGATAGTGATAAAAGGCTGAAGATGTAGCTCTGGGAAAGAGTGTCCCTCTATGTGTAAGGTCCTTGGTTCAATACCCAAGGGGAAATAAAAAACCGAGGGCAGGCAAGACGGCTCAATGTATAAAGGGACTTGAGTTGGATCCCAGAGACCCGAATGGAGGCAGGAGAAAATCTGCTCCTACAAGGTGTTCTACTCATGGGCAGAGGAACACCTGCATTACCCTTCAACACCCTCCCCCAATACAATAAACAAATATATGCAAAACATTAAATACATGCTGCTTTTATAATTATTTTGTTACCTCGGTTTGTTAAGACAGAGCTCCCCTCTGTAGCCCAGACTGGCCTCAAACCTGAAGCAATTGCCCCTCGAGCATCCTTACTGATGATCCCATAGCAGCCCTTCTCAGGCTTGAGGTTTCTACAGAGTTCTTTTCAATTTTACCAATGATACCTTGGAGCATCTAAGAATACTGCAGTCTCCATCAAAGCCCTAGAAAGAGTCCCAGGATCATTAATTCTCACCACGTAGCCCTTCCCTGCTATTTTGAGAAGATGTGATGCAGATCCGGATTCTGGTTAGGCTTTTTATGGTTGTTTTATTTTATGTGATGGATGTCTTCCTTGCATGTATGTCTGTGTACCATATGTGTGCCTGATACCCTAGGGGGCTAGAAGAGGTTGTTGGATCCCTTGAAGCTGAGTTACAGTTTGGAGCTGCCATATGGGTGCTGGAGATCAAAATGAAGTCCTCTGGAACAGTACGCGATGCTCTTAGCCACTCCAGGTCCTGGGTTTATCTTATTAAAAATAAAAATGTGTCAATAGTACAAAATGTTCATGGGCTATGGGTTCAGACCGTCTCCTTAGGTGTCACTTCTTAGGAGCTGTCCACTTTGGTTGATTTTGTTTTGAGACAGGGTCTATGTGTGTAGTCCTTGCTAGCGTGTTTGTGTGTGTATGTGTGCATGTGTGCACTCAAAACATAAAAAGAGCAGAGAGCTCACACCACAGCTCTTGTGTGGTGGACAGAGGACAACTTATGGTGCCAGTTCTTTCAGTCCACCATGTGAGTCACGGGGATCAAGTTCAGGTCAGGCTTGGTGGCAAACACCCTTACCCGCTGAATCAACCTACCCACCCTTAAAAAATTCAGCTACAAATGACCTGATCTCTCATCTTCCACACCCCTCTCCAATACCCAAACAGCAAATACAATGTTTTGTTTTGAAGATTTATTTTATTTTTATCTTTCTGCATAGGCCTGGTTGGTTTGGCATTCACTGCAGAGACCAAGATGGCCTTGAACTCTCAGATTCTCTCTCTCTCTCTCTCTCTCTCTCTCTCTCTCTCTCTCTCTCTCTCTCTCTCTCTCTCTCTCTCTCTCTCTCTCTCTCTCTCTCTCCTGAGTGCTGAAATTAAAGCCCGGCTCCTCTGTTTTCAGATAGTAACTCACTATTTTGCCCAGACTGACCTCGAAGTTAAAATCCAATCTACCAGTGACCTCAATCTTCCTAGATTAGGATTGTGGTATTTACCACCGCGTCCAGATTGTAGCAGCTGTCAAAGACAAAGATGTCTCCTTTCACCTTGTTCATCCACACACCATTCCCACTTCCAAGTCTTTGGCCCCTGGGCATCTGGGGCTCTCCACTTAGAACAGGTGGCCATCATTTGAATTTTACCCATAGGCTATTTGTCCTGAAGAGTTGTGCGAAAGCACGACCAAGCGGAGCAGACCTAGGATACCTTAGTAAATTTTAAGGTGATACCAGAGAGCCGAAGCGGCACACACCTGTCAGCTCAGCCCTTGAGAGGTGGAGACAGAAAAACAAACAAAACAAAACAACAACAAAAAAAAAAAAACCCAGGGATTCAAGGTCATCCTCGGCTGCGGAGCCAAGTCCAGGACGGGCTCCACGAGGTCACGTCTCAAAACCCAGACTGAATCAAGAGATAACTGAAAACAGAGTGCACACACCGCCAGAGGGGAGGTGACCACAGAGCAGGGCGGGGCAGGGACAGTGAGAGGCAACCACGCGTGAAACCCAGCAGGCTAGCACACAATGGGCCTCGGCGGGCAGAGCATGCGCGCGGCGCTCCGGGAAGGGGGGGGCTGGTCGCTGCACCACGTGGGCCGCAGAGCGCGCCGGGGCCAGCAGCGGGCCCCGTCGGCCCAAGGCCGGGCGCGGCGGCGCGCGCATGCGTGCGTGCGATTTGCGATCAGGCAGCGCGGCGGACAGCCCCGGTAGCGGGGCGGGAGGGGGGGAGGAGGAGTTATATTGCGGGGTCCTTCCTCGCTGGCCCGCTGGTTCCTCAAGGAGCGGAGACGGCAAATGGCGGACTTCGATACCTACGACGATCGGGCCTACAGCAGCTTCGGCGGCGGCAGAGGGTGAGGCGGGCGGGGGGCGCGGTTTGGCGGGCGGGTGGGTCGGCCGGGCCGAGTGCGTGGAGGTGCGGAGGGGACGGCCTTGCCGTGCTCACTCGAGACGGGTGGCGTGAAGCGGCCTGACCAGGCCCGAGGAGAGGCCTGGAAATGGCGCGCTCCGGGAGCGGTCGGCGACGGTTAGGCTGCCGGGTTCTTGCTCGCGGCGCATATCCCTCCTCCGGCTCCGCGCCGCCTCGGTCTCGAAGTTAGACCGCAGCGACGCCGGAGGGTTTCCCGGGGAAACCGGCGCCGGCTTCCAGCTTCCTCCCCATCGCGCTCTGGCGCGGCGGCAGGCTGGGCTGCAGCACGGAAGCGGGCGGAGGCCTGCTCCTCTCCAGGGTCCCCGCGGACCGGATGGGGTCGCGGACCACGAGAGGGCCGATTCCCTTCCCGCTTTGGCGTCTGGATCCTGGGACAGTCGGATCCACCGAGGGAGGCAGGGAGCGCGGACAGCAACCAAAACAAATAGACCGTAGTGGGGAGTGTGTGCGTGTCTGTTTATCTCTGCCTCCTTCGCATCTAGGATGCCTTATTGACAGGTCTTACGTGTCTGCTTGCGGAAATTGGTCGTTTCTCCCAGCGTCTTTCCCAGGAGAAGAATCGCTTTCGCCTTGTTCTGATTCTAGTCAAAATGCAAACGATAAGAATCACCGCCCCCCACCCATCGTTAACCGATGAAAATAGAAAGCTCCCGGTGCTTAATTCCAAAAATCAGCACGGGGTATTTTGTTCGCTTTTAAATACACATTAGCAGCTGTGGTTGTAGCTCTGTAGTAGTAGAGCGATTGTCTAGCATGCCCGAGGTCTTAGGATCAGCCTCCTCCCAAACAATAGAAAGACACAAGCTTAAGCCACTTGCTTTGACAAATAAAATAACCATTACCGGTTACAGGAATTTTATAGGACAGTCTGTTTAAGCATCTTGCTTATTTGCCAAGGACACACTTGGCCGTTATCCTTGTTACAGAAAAGGTGACTTTCCCGGTACAATATCACAGTAGCTCTACTGTGGCGTTAGGTTTCCCAAGTGGCTCCCCAAAGTATCTTTTGTTAGGTGAAGAATGATCACCTTTAAATACCCAAGGTTGGAAATGAGTCCCAGGCTTGTTTAGGGGCAGGAGTGTACTGGCTACCATAAGGAGGAAATTGGTGGTAAGGTGGAGCCATATGTATTTCAAAGAGTATTTTATTTGCTAATAAAAATATAAATAGGTGTTGGGTGAAATGTTAACATGAATGCCCTGGGGGGTAGCTTTCTAGGTACAGATTTGTACTAAAAATCCTGTTGAAATTTTTTTACTTGTGTATGTAGTTCTGGCTAACCTGAAACCCAACATGTAGACACACTGTCCTGGAACTCAGCCCACCTCTGCCTTCCCCGTGGTGGGATTAAAGCTACCACACTTAGCAGTCCTGTTTAAATTTAATATTAGAGATTTGAGTTGGTTTTTGTGTTTTGTTTGTTTGTTTACTAGTTTGAAAAAAGTGCCCAGGGGCTCTTTTCCTCCCCCCCCCCCCAACCCTAGACTATAGAGGTTAAGTCAGGAGAAACCCAAGTTTGAGACCAGCGTGGACTACATAGTGAAATCCAATTTCAAAGGGAAAAGAAAACTGCCTTTAAACAGATTTACCAACTTTTTGGTGAAAAATTAGAATGTAAACAAATTCTCTTAAGATGCAACTCGTTTGAAGTATTAACAGGTGGGTGAAAACAATGGCCATTTCCTCGGATGTTCTCTCAGAGCTGATTTATGCAAAAGTCCCTTCACTTAGAAACCCCTCTGACCTGAAATCTTGAAGCTGGCTTCATTTTATTTTCTCTTTTTGAGACAGGATCTCACTATGTAACTCTGGCTGCCCTCAGATGCAGATCTGCCTGCCTCCCTTCAAGTGCTGGGATTAAAGACCTGCAACACCACTGCAGGCATTTCAGCTGACGCTATTTGTGTGAAAGTACATTGCTCAATTTCTTTCTAATTACTTATCTATTAATAATCTTATTTGTACACGAGTGTTTTGTGTGCATATGTCTGCTTTCCTGGTGTTCTTAGTGTTCAAAGAGCCATCCCTAAGGATGAGTTAGGAGCTACCATGTAGGTGCTGAAAATCAAACCCTGGTGCTTTGGAAGAACAGCTAATGCTCTTAAGTGCTGTGCCGGATGGAGGGGGGTGTCTCTGCATGTAATCATGATTGGCGGGTCTTTGAGTTTTGTGGGGTTTTATTTTTGAGACAGGGTCTCTCTGAAGCTGTGACCTCAAACTCACAGATCCACCTGCCTCTGCCTCTTAAAATCTGTTAAAATGAGACCTGGTTGCACTAACATCAGTTGCTCAGGAGCCTGAGGCAGGAGGATTCCAAGTGAAAAAAGATTGATTGTTGAGTCTGTTTATGTCTTATAGAAGAACATGTCTGTTTTCAGCTGTTGGCTGCCTTGTTTGGGTATGGTTTTTGTTTTGTAATTTTGTTCTCTTACCTCACCACTCAGCTGAATATTGAACCCCAGGCCTGGAACTTTCTAGGCAAGCGAGTGTTCTATCACTCCCAACCCAGTTCCCAGCTATCTGAATCTGAAATTTAGTGTTATGGTAGAATTAACCAGAGATCTTTAGTGATTGATCTTTTCATTGCTATTTTAGTAATGCTTTTATCAGCAATTACGTTGTGCAGAACTTTAACCTTGTAGACACTTTAGCATATATTAGAAAAACCATCTTGTATTTTGCTTGTGTGAGGTATTTTTTTCCCAGTCTAGAACATGATGACAACACTATGACCTAAGTCTGGTTTTCAGAGTTACACATTTTCCAAAGCTTTTGTTAGAGCCTTGAAACAGGGTCTCATTATGTGGCCCAGTTGGCCTCAAATTATTAGCAATCTTCCCTCTTGCCTCAGTCTATCCTTACCAAGTTCTGGGAGTCTAGTCATGGACCTCTTCCGAAGGACACAGGCCTTTTTCATAGATGTGCTGTATGGCTCTGCAGTTGTCAAGGAGTGAAGACTAAAAGCATGCCTTTCCCCTCAAGCTTAAGCATGCACAGATCTAGTCTCAGCATGGAATAAGGGCGAGGGACTGCATTGTTCTCTAGCAGATCAAACCACAGCTCCAGATCCTCTAGAGTTGTTTCTACTTAGTCTTGAATGGACTTTGTTTTGCATTTCAATATATTTTCTGTTTGGTTTGATTTGGTATTTCTTGAGACAGCATTTCTAGCTTGACTATCCTAGAACTCATCTAACAGCTTCTGCCTCCTTAGTGCTAAGATTAAAAGGTGGGTACCACTATAACCAGCTGTTTGGTTTGGTTTTGAGGCAAAGATCAACTCTGTATCCCTGGCTAACCTGGAGATCACGTTGACTAGCCAGAAACTTGCTCCTAAGTTGTATTTCTGAAGATCTAGGTGTTTTTGTGGTTTTTTTTTTTTTCATTTTGCATGTATAGGTAGTTTGCCAAGGTGTATGTCATGTATCATGTGTGCACTTACAAAGGCAGGAAGAGGGGTCTGATGCAGCCAAATGTGGGTGCTTGGAACCAAATCCAGGTCCTCTGGAAGAGCAGCAAGTAATCATAACCCTTTGAGCCAGCTCCAACCCAGTGATTCCAGTTGTTTTGTTGGTAATTGACCGTAAAAGACAGATTTTACATTTTTAATGGCAATTAGAAAAGCTTCTGTATACTTAATTAAAAGCTGGCAAGCATGAGAATTAGGTGGGGATTTCTGAGATTATTAGGGAGGGTGCCTGCTAGAACATGTGAAACTGCATAGTTAGATTCTGGCTCCAAAAAAAAAGCATGGTGGCACTCACAGTAGTCTTTGTGTTTTGTTTTTTGTTTATTTTAAATCTTTATTTTGTGTGCAATGGTGTGAAGGTGTCAGATTGCCCAGGGACTGGATTTACACACACTTATGAGCTGTCCTGTGGGTGCTGGGAATTGAACCCAAGTCCTCTGGAAGAGCAGTCAGTGCTCATAACCACCAAACCATCTCTCCAGCCCTACTCCAGTAGTCTTACCCACTACCCTCTTGGCTAAAACAAGAGGTTTTCAAGGTCTGCCTAGTCTACAATAGGCCCTATACAAAAAACAACAAAGATTGCTGTCAGATTCCAGTTAAGAAACTTAGAATTCTGACCTTAGAGCCTTGTAGAGCTTCTGTTTTTTGTCTTAACATCCCCTCTATGACTTTCTGGGATAAAATTTCAATGTATAACCCAGGCTGGCCTGCCCTCACATCAATCTTTCAGCCTCAGCTGAAGTGCTTAAACAGCAGTCAGTGCCTTTTGTAGTAAACCTCACATAACTTCAGAGTTAGTGCTTTATCTGTGCGGTTCCCTTGTGTGTTTAAAACTGAGAAGTGGAAGCACGTTGTGGTGGTGGTTTACACCTTTTAGTCCACCAGGGAGCAAGAGGCAGGTGGATCTCTTGAGTTCAAGGGCATCCTAGTCTACTAAGCAAATGCCAGAACTACGCAGAAAAACCTTGTATTGAAAAGAAAAATACTGAGCCAAGTGTGTGAAAATTGCTTTTTCCACTGATACTGTAATTGCTTTATTTTTTGCCTCACTGACTAGTATGTTACAGAGTCCAGAAACTGGCTCAGTCAGAGTTTTCACATTGTTGTCTTCCCTGGTAGCTTCTAAACCTTTGAAGCCACATTGAGGGGAGAGGAGAGGAGCAGCTGAACTAAGTTGAAGGAAGCAGGGGAGGCCTCATAGGAACATGAAAAAGACAAGACAGTCTGTCTCATACAGAGTCTAGAAGTATGTGTGTGAGTGCATAGATGACATGTAAGTAGAAGGGGATCAATGAAGGGACAAGCATGGTACATATGTATAGAATATGTAGGAGCTATGTAACAAGACCTTTCCTCAAAAAAAAAAAAAACAGGAAAAGAAACCTTAATGTCTTGTTTTATTTTTCCCCCGCATTTCCCTGTTTTAGTGTTTAAACTTGGAGCTTGCCCATTTCTTTGTTATATTTTTGGGTTTCTTTTTGAGACAAGGTTATCTTGTCTCAAAAAGCATGTGTAGTCCAAGCTTGCCTCAGACTCAACTGCCTTAGCCCCCGAATGCTGGGATTACAGGCATGAGCTTCCCTTGTTTTTCAAATGTCTTACTGGTCTTGGCCTGGCATGGTGGTGTATGCCTTTAATCCTAGTACTTGGGAGGCAGAGACAGGTGAATTTCTTAAGTTCGAAGCCAACCTGGTCTATAGGACGGCCTGCATAGAGAAACCCTGTTGAAAAAAAAAAGAAAATTTCTAAGTAGTATTTCTCTAAAAGTGGATTTAAAAAATCTATTTTAAAGACATAATGCATTTTTAAAAATATTTTTAGATGGGACTGGAGAGATCGCTCAGCAGTTAAGAGCACTGACTGCTCTTCCAGAGGACCCAGGTTCAATTCCCAGCACCCAGGTGACAACTAAGAACTCCGAGTTCTGACACCTTCACACAGATATACACGCAGGCAAAATACCAATACACTTAAAATAATTTTTTTTGTTTTATTTTTATTGCTTTGTAGAGAAGAGGTCTCATTCTATAGCCCTGGCTATCTTGAGAATGTGTAGACCAGACAAGAATGGCCTCAGTTCAGAAACTGTCTCCACCTTCCAAGTGCTGGGATTAAAGGCTGCTGTCCCTACTAGATTGAGATAGAGTGATTTATTTGTGTGTGCGTGTGTGTGTGTGTGTATTAGGAATGTTTTGTCTACCTGTTGTCAGAGGTCAGAAGAAGGTATCCAATTCCCTAGAACTGTAGTTGGGATAGATGTGGATACTGGAAATGGAGCCTGGATTCTCTACAAGTGTACCAAATTCTCTTAACCATCCACTCCATCTCCAGCCTTGAATTTTCTTTAATAATTAGTAACATAATTGAGTACTTGAAAATAGCTGATAAGGAATTTATGTGTGGGTACTGGAGATACAGCTCATTCAGAAGTGTGGGCCAGCATGTATGCGCTCTAGGTTCCATCCCCAGCACCAGGTGAATCACCTGGTGGTGTGTGTATGTCTGCAACCCCAGCATTTAGAGAGAGGCAGAAGTATGAGAAGTTTAAGGTCATCTGATGCATAACTAATAACTTGAAGGCAGCCTAGGATACATGAAACTATCTTAGACAACAAACAAAAGAGAACCCATAAGCACTGGTGGAGCATACATTTTTACTTTTTCAGACAGGGTCTCTCTGTGTGGTCCTGACTGCCCTGAAACGCACTGTGTAGAACAGATAGGCCTCGAATTCACAGCAATTCTGCCTCTTGTCTCCCTAGTGCTGGGATTATAAAGGCTTGGGCCACCATGCCAGGTGCATTTTTGGATTTGAAAACTCAGCAACATTTCATAGTTGGAGATATTGGCACATTCCTTATAAGTATCCCAAAGTGCATATAGTATCAGAAACCGCAGATATTAGTAGTAGGGTTTCCAACCCTTCAGAGGGAGGTGGTCAAGCCCTTGTTGATAGGCACGGGTCTTTTTTCTCCTCCCCAATTTTAAAATGATTTGTCTCAAAAAAAAAATTCGTTTCAGACTGGTATGTAGTCTAGGCATGAACTTTACAACATTGAACTTCTGATCTTCTGCCCCAGCCTCCCAAGTGCTCTGATTGCAGGGGTGTATCACAGACCTACCTCGTCCATCTGTCTGTCTGTCTTTCTTTCTCTCTTTCTTTCTTTCTTTCTTTCTTTCTTTCTTTCTTTCTCTGGATGGATGGATGGATACAGATATGGATGGATGGATGGATGGATGGATGGATGGATGGATATCTTTTTCTTTCGTTCTTTCCCCATAGTGGCAAGGTGAAGTGGCATTATCTGGTTTGAACCTATGCAGTCAGAGTGATGATGGGAGGCTTGTCTTTGAGGAGTTGTATGTTTTGTGACAGGGTCTTCCCATGGAGTCCTGGCTGGCCTCAAACTCAGGTCTGCCTGCTTCTGCCACCTGAGTGCTAGGATTAAAGGTGTGTACTATCACTGCCTGGCTTAACACATGCAGACTTGTGGGAGGGACATGCAAGACGAAAGAATAAAGATTTGGACAAAGGAGACTATTGAGATAGACCAGTGTGAATTCATATCTGCCTACTTCTGCCTCCTGAGTGCTGGATCAAATGGGTGTGCTACCATACCTGGCGTATTTATTTACTTCTGAGACTGAGTCTCCATAAATACTCAGCCTTGCATAGAATTTGGTACTAACCAAGAATGACCTTGAACTCCAAGGCTCTACCTCCTGTGTGCTTTTAACTCTGGGATTACAGGCTTGCACCACTATGCTTAATTTTTATGCATTGCTGTGGTTAGAGCCTTGAGATTTGTCCATACTAGACAGATACTCTACTGCTAAACTATATTCTTAACCCACTCTTACCTCCCTTTTTTTTTTAACTTTAGAGTTTTTTGTTTGTTTTGTTTGAGATAGTCTTGTTAATTAGACTGGCTGTCCTCTAATTTGAAACTCGCATCTCTTATGTGTGTAGCTAGGGTGTGTGCTACCAGGCCAGTTGGACCAATTTTATTTTCTTCTTGATTTACTTAACTGGATTCAGCCTCTAATAATATCTATTTCTTTATTGGTTTCTTTGGATGTATGTTGTGCTCAGGACGGTACCCACGGCTTCAGGCTTGCTAGGCAGACCCTTCACTGAGTGCTGGACCTAATTTTTCTTCTGTAGTCACCTCCATGTCTTTACTAGCCATTTTAGTTTGCTTCTCCAGACTGCCATCTGCAAAAGTGAGTTCCTGGTGCTGTGGAAGATACTCCCAGCTGTCCTGCCCCAGGATTCATCACCAAGTACACTGTTGTCCTTTTCCAGAATCCTGCCTAGAGGGCTGGGCTGGGCCTTGAGCTTCCTTGCTCTGACTTCCAGACATTTACTATTTGGTTGACTGGAGTGAAGAAAAATGACAGCCTAAAGGATTCGGGTTACACTTGGCAGATAAAAGTTAGATTTCCTCAATTATTATCGCTCCTTTGAAACATACCCTTTGTGTCATAGATCACTAGTCTGTTCCTAATGATTGCTGAACAGCTGTGGCTTGGTGGTGCCATGTGTTAGAGCCCGGAAGTTTGTGACTGTCAGATCTGGCTTGGGTTTTGGGGTACAGGGCTAGGATCTGCTCTTTGACTACCTGATTACCAGTTTCCGTTCCTCTCTACCATCTCCAAGTGCCAGGCTCAGATCATAACCTCAGGTGTGGCAGCCTAACCTTGAGTGCTCTATGATTGTTATTAAATTTTATATGGCACTTAGTATTTATTAAGTAGTTTATAGTCAATGAAATTCGTTTATGAAACAGATTTTAAGCATTTATAAAGTAACAGGCAAAACGGAAGCATGCTGTGTATCTTCATCCCAGCGCTGGGAAGGTTGTCCAGTCTGAGCTTCACAGGGGAAGACACAAAAACAACTGAGGTACAGAGAAGTGATTGGTAGAGATCCTACTCCAAGCTACCAACGTCAACAATAAATCTGCTTTCCTGGGCAGGCTCTGAACATGCAGCCCAGGTTCATACTAAGGACTTGTTTGTAGAACAGTTTACACATGCTAGCCCCGGTGCAAGGTGCTGGCTTACTTTTCTGGGCTTTTGAATCCTGTCTCAAGCCAACTCTTTGGTACCTGGTGTTTTGGAAACTGGATGTTTTACTCTTCATAGTGCTACTTGCCTGAAAGCTAGCAGCTCTCTTTCTGCCTTCCCCAAGGAGCGAGTTGCCCCTTATGGCTTTGAAGTGAATCCCACAGCTTTTGCTTTTTGAGATAGTTTCTCTGTGTAGCCCTGTCTATCCTGGAACTCTGAATTCAGGTCCACCTGGTATTAAAGGTGTGGGCCAGGCAGAGATCATCACCCTGGCTACCTTACTCCTGGACCTGGCCTTGCTCCTACACAGGTGTTGACTATTACTAACCCTTATTCATAAATACCCATACACTCATGAGCTCGCTTCCAGAAATAAACAGTGCTTGGGAGTAGTGTGATGAGAGCTTGCGCTGTCCTGCCCTAGTGGGGGTGAGTCACATCCCTGTGTCTAGCATATCCTTGCTGTGTGTGCCACCCACACAGCATCACAGCTAGGTGAACCTCCTGTCAGGTCCTTAGAAGGTCAGTTGGCATACCAAGGGTGAGTCAAGTGTAGTGTGGTGTCCTGCTATTGGCCACAGCGGTGCCTGCAGTGCTCTACTTGACTATGTTAATGCTGCTCATCTCCTGAGCCTTGATTAAAGGGCTGGTAAATGTGCAGTTTTCAGATGCTCAGGTGATAGCTTACGTGTCCACAGCCCAGTTCTAAAGTAGTTTACTGAGAATATTCAGAAGATACTTTGGGAGGTAGGAGCATGAGAGTGGTGTCAAAGGGGTGAATCAGTAGGGCTGTTACACACTACATAAGCTTGGGAGAAGTGGCTGCAGCCCTCATAAGCCTGTTCTGTTGCTGTTAGGTCAGACTGTAGGGCTTCCTTTGGGGAGTGACACACCAATGGGGTGTTTGTGTTGTTTGAGATGGGTTCTTGAGATAGACTACTGGCTGTGAATGTGACATGGTCCTCATCTCAAGGACTAGGATTACAGACACGCACATTTATTTATTATGTATGCAGTGGTCTGCCCCCCAGAAGAGGGCATCATATCTCATAGATGGTTGTAAAGTCAACCATGTGGTTGCTGGGAATTGAACTCAGGATCTCTGGAAGAGCAGCCTCTATTCTCAACTTCTGAGCCATCTCTCCTGCCCCCCTCTCCCCCCCAGCCGCCATCCCTCCATTTTCTTTTTCTTTCTTTTCTCTCTCTCTCTCTCTCTCTCAACCCCCTTAGCATTTGGTTTTAAGGTGGGTTTCTCTGAAGCTCTGGCTGCCCTGGAACCCAGAGATACTCCTCTTCTATCTCCCAAGTAGTACTGGGATTAAATTAAAGGCTTGGGCCACCATGCCTGACATTTGTAACTCCAGGGGACCCAATCCCTTTCTGACTTTTGTGGGCACCATGCATGTAGTACGTATACATACATTCAGGCCAAATATTCCTACACATAAATACATCTAAAATAAAAGCAAACTGGGCTTTATTAAAGACATGATGGCACATGTCTTTAATGCCAACACTTGGGAGGCAGAGGCAGGAAGATCTCTTGAGTTCAAGGGCAGCCTAATCTACAAAGCAAGTAAGTTCCAAGGACATCCTGAGCTGTTACACAGAGAAGCCCTGTCTCAAAAAATCAAACTAAAAAAAAAAAAGAAAGAAAGAAAGAAACAAAACCCAGGTGGGCATAGTAGCATATGGTTTTAGTCCCATCCTGGGGAGGCAGAGGTGGAAGGATATCTGAGTTTGAGGCCTAGTCTATGTAATGAGTTCCAGGACAGCCAGGGCTATGTAGTAGTCCCTCCTAGGAAAAGATATTGCTCACATCTCTTCTGGCTGATCCGTCCTGGTGTTTTTGTTTTGTGGCTCAGCGTGGCTTTGCTCCTGCCTCAACCTCCTAGTTGCTGGCATGCACCACCATGCCCTGCTCTCTGGTTTATTTGTTTGCATATTTAGTCCAGGGATCAATAGCAAGTTCCTTTTTTTTTTTTTAGTTTTTTTTTAATAATTAATTTATTTATTTATTATGTATCCAATATTCTGTTTGTGTGTATGCCTGCAGGCCAGAAGAGGGCATCAGATCTCATTTCAGATGGTTGTGAGCCACCATGTGGTTGCTGGGAATTGAACTCAGGACCTTTGGAAGAGCAGGCGATGCTCTTAACTGCTGAGCCATCTCTCCAGCCCAGCAAGTGCCTTCTTTAGTCGCTTTCCAGCTTAGTTTTGAGACTGGTTCTTCCTGAATCTGGAACTCGGCTAGACTAGATGCCCAGTAAGCCCCAGAGAGCTAGACTGAGTCATTCAGCCCATCTTCCCCCAATCCCAAAGGGTAGGGTCTTACGTAACTTAAGCTAGTCTTGAACTTGTGGTCATCCTGCCTTCAGGCTCTTGAGTTATTAGGAATGGAGGGTATTGACTTAGGTTTTATCATATAAACTTTGCAGATACAGATTCCAGCCCAGCAAGGGATCTAGTTGTCATAGATATGGGGCGTCTAGTACAGTGTTTGCTTAGATTCTGTGTTTCTATGGCTATTTCTGTCATCAAAATCAGGCCCTTTTTTGATGAATGTGAGGATTGTGGGTCAAGAACCTTAAACTCTTATGCATCTCTCTTCCTAGGTCCCGTGGCAGTGCTGGTGGCCATGGATCCCGAAGCCAGAAGGAGCTGCCCACAGAGCCCCCCTACACAGCTTATGTAGGAAATCTCCCTTTTAACACAGTTCAGGGTGACATAGATGCTATCTTTAAGGATCTCAGCATACGGAGTGTGCGGCTAGTCAGAGACAAAGACACGGACAAATTTAAAGGTAAGTTTTGAGGAATTTATTGTGGGTGGATGTGGAGGGTTAAGAGGTGGGGTCTGTGAAGGAAAATAAGTTAAGTGAGCCAGAAGGCTCTGCTCTGGCGTGTGTGTGTCCCATGTTAGCCTGGTCCACAGCAGAAATCACTGTACCTCTCCCTTTAACGCAGTCCCCTGGGGAGAACAGCGTTTTATGATTGGAGTTTGTAGTACATATTCTCAGGTTTGTCTGCCCAGCTTTCGTATAGTTCTGTCTCTACAGGCACAGGAGCTATCTCAGGAAAAGGAGGCAATAAAACTAAAGACAACTTTAAAACAAAGCAAAAAAATTTTTTTAGCTGTGTGCCTGTACATCCCTGAAAGCAACTTTTTAAAAATTAGCTTTATTTTTATGTTGTATATGAATGTTTTACACACGTGCTTGTATGTATATGCACCATGTATGAACCTGATAGAGTGCCTGGATCTGGAGTTACAGATAGTTGTAAGCCACAATGTGGATGTTGAGACTTGGACCCTGGCCCTTTGGAAGAATCAACAATTGCTCTTCTCCAGCCTTGAAAATAACTTTTAGTTTCCCTCTCAGTGTCTTGTTTTTCTTGGTGGCTTCCTGATAATTGTTATCCAAAAGCAGCCTCAGTGGTGCCAGACTCCCTTGGGAAACTTAGAGCATATTTGGGAGGGCTAGTTCATTTTACATATAGCTGGTGTCAGCACAGTGGTGTCTGAATGGCCAAGGATGGGAAAGATAGGTAAGCATATCCTGCCTCCCAGTCCTAAGTGCATGCTGTCCTGGGTTCATTCAACTTACCATGTGAAAGCCAAGCAAAAAGTATGTGAGTGTGGCTTTGCATAGGCTTTGTTTGCTTCAAACAGATTTCTAGCCCATTGATATCAGAAAATTTGATCCTGTTACTAAGAATATATTTCTTAGCTTAAAACAAAAAGTAGGAATTTAGTAGGTACTATGAACCCCTCCTTCAAAACGTTGTAGGTATTAATTTGAATCTGAAGTCTGCCTCCCAATTAGATTACATTAAACGAGGTTACCCAGAAGCCAGACAGCTCTGCAGCAGTCCCAAGAAAAGTTTTAACAATTGCAAATAAAGCTTATAAACAGAGGTCTGGGTACATGCTTTCTATGGCAGAGCATTTACCTAACATACATAAGACTGCATTCCATCCCCAGCACTACCAAAAAAAAAGTATAAGAAGGGGAAGCATTGTAAAAACACTGTGGCTGTTTCAGTGCCTGTTGGGTTAGCATTTTCTGCCTGATGGAATATAATTAAGGACTTGGAATGTGGCTTAGCTTGTAGAGTACTTGCCTAACATGTGCATAGCCCTGGGTTCTATGCCTAGCATCACATAAACCAGGCATGGTTGTATATGCCTATAATCCCAGCACTTGGGAGATGGAGACAGGAGGATCAAAAATTCCAGTTATCTTTAGTTAGTTTTATATATATAGCAAATTTGAGGCCATTCTGGGCTACATGAAACCTCATCTTGAAAGGTGGGTATACTAGCATGTTCTGTGATCACCCAAATGGTATACAACACTATGGGCTGTGGTGTCTAGTGATGCTAATGAGACTCCAGCAGGCCTGGAGTCCAGAATGTGTGTATAAGGTAGCTTCTGTTCTCTTCCAGGGTTTTGCTATGTAGAATTTGATGAGGTGGATTCCCTGAAGGAGGCTCTGACGTACGACGGTGCTGTAAGTATCCTCAACTTCCCCTTGCCCAGGCAGGAGCCTGAGGTATAGGTTCGTGTTGATACATAAAGTGTTTTTCCCCTGTCCTCAGCTCTTGGGTGACCGGTCACTTCGTGTGGACATTGCAGAAGGCAGAAAACAAGATAAAGGTGGCTTTGGATTCAGGAAAGGTGGACCCGATGACAGAGGTGATTGACTGATTTAAAAGTGGACATAACTTGCTGTGTGCACATACTGCTTGCAACTTCTGTGCCTCATTTACTGAGCACTGCCTGAGAGCTTGGGTTTTAGAATACTTCTGCAGTGACTTAGAGTTTCTATTGCTGGGATGAAATAACGTGATGGAAAGCAGCTTGGGGGAAAGGGTTTATTTGGCTTAAACTTCTGTTCATTGCTGAAGGAAGTCGGCAGGGGCCATGGAGGGATGCTGCTTACTGTATTGCTACCAATGGCTTGCTCAGTCTGCTTTCTTCTAGCACGCAGGGCCTCCAGCCCAGGTGTGGCACCACCTACATTAATCACTAATTAAGAAAATGCCTACAGACTTCTGTCTTATAGAGGCGTTTTCTTAATTGAGGTTCCTCTTCTCATGACTCTAGTTTGTGTCAAGTTGGCATAAAACGACCCAACACATGCAGCAACATTGCCTTATCCTAGTTAGGTTTCTCTTTGCTAAATCACTGTGACGAGAGCAACTAGGGAAAGAAAGCATTTATTTGGCTATAGTCCATCATCTAGGGAAGCCAAGGCAGGAGCTGAAGCAGAAACCATGTAAGGAATGCTGCTTACTGGCTTGCTCGGCTTGCTTCCTTACATATACAATCCAGACTCACCTACCCACAGGTGGCATTGCCCAAAATGGGCTGAGTCCACCCACGTCGATCATTAATCAAGAAAATGTCTTCTCAGACAATCTCACATGTCAATCTGATAGAAACAGTTTCTCAATTAAGGTTCCCCTTTTTAAATGATTGTGTCATGGCAACCAACTAACCAACACAGACCTCAACTCTCTTTTTTGTGTGTGTGTCCTCAGGAATGGGTGGCTCTCGAGAATCTAGAGGTGGATGGGATTCCCGGGATGACTTCAACTCTGGTATCAGTATTTAAACATTCCACTCTTCTCCCAGTCCCTTGTTGTCCTTTGTTTCTTGGAAGTGTTCAGCCTAGACAGATTTAACTCCTTCTCCAGTGAGACTCCAGAAGGTCTCCAGGCATGCACTAGTCAAGACAGCTCCTGTGTTTCATATGTGGTACGAAAAGAACTAACAGTGTTTCTAGAAATGTCATAGCATAAAGGTTCCAGAGGTGCCTGGGAAACCTCAGTGCTGTGGATCCTGATGGCCAATATTTTTCTTGAAGAACATGGAGCTCTGGATAGGCTCTGCTTTAGTGTCCCTCCTCAGCCAGTCCGTGTTGATGAGAGGGTGTCTGTGTCGGTAGGTGTGGGGTGCAGGCAGGCAAATGCAAAGTCTTGTAGCCAGTCAGAAATGACAGTAGCATGCAGTAAGTCTGTAATTTTATGTATAAGCTGGTCTCTGAAGTGTGGAGCATGTGTCAGAGCCAGCCCATACAAGGAAAGCAGGTCCTGGGGTAGTGGCCTAGTCTACAGGTTCTAGAGAAAAGCAGGATGACTGAGCCATAAAATGAGCAACTTACTAGTGACCAGAACCTTCCTGCGTCACTTTGACTCCGTCATGAATGCAGCAGGAAAGTAGATGAAAACATCCCATAGGAGCTGGGTGTAGGTAGCTAAGCATGTGGAGAGAGGCCCTGAATTTAAGCCCTGCACCATATGTGCACACATGCCTCTATCACCAGAACTGACAGCCAGTGTGCTAACCTTGACTTTGTAAAGAGAACTAAGGGTTTCCATGGTAGAAGTCCATGCATAACCTTCCCGTTGGGGTTTGGGGTTTTTTTTTAGGATTTATGTGTGTTCGTGTTTGTATATGTGCACCATTTGTGTGCATGGTTCCCACAAATGTAAGTTGTGTGGCCTTTCTATAATCCCAGTGCCCAGGGACTGAGGTAGGAAGAGCTCAAGTTAAGTTCATAGTTAAGACCCTAACTCAGAAAACCATGAAGAATAGTAAGTTGCAAGGAATGAAAATTCAAATAAAGGAAGTGGGCATGTTTGTTTGAATACTCTCTTGTGCTCTGTGTGCTATTTTTAATTTTTGTTTCTCTGTGTGTACACAAGCCTCTGTTATATGTATGTGCAGGTCAGAGGGTAGTTTTCAGAAGACATGTCTTCTTACACTGGGAACCAGACACTGAAGAAAGTCAGGGCAACATGTTGGCTTGGCAGCAAGCGCCTTCACTTGCTAAGTCTTCTCTTGGTTTATTTTTGAGACAGTGTCTCTCATTTGCCAGAGCTCACCTGTTTAGCCAGGCTGGCCGACCAATGGTGAGCCCCAGGGATCCACTGTTTCTGTCTCCTTAGTGGTGGGATTACAGATCCGTGGCACCACGTGAGAACCCATGGAAGACCAGTCTTTAGCTCCAGATTCCCAGGAGCTGTAGTTGACGAGTAGTTAGTTACCATAATGGGCCACCGGATGTAGAATGCAAGGAAATTAACTCAAGTCCTGAGAACAGCAAGCTCTTTGGATGGTGGGGGTATTTTGTTTGTTTCTGATACGGAGGTTTCCTGTGTGATCTTGGATGACCTCACACCTGGGAATAGTCCTGTCTCTGAGAAACACTGTCTGTAGCTGAGAATTTCGCCTCTCTTATATGAGCTGCAGTTTATGCTGTGGACTCTGAGCACGTACAGAGTTGTGGCAATGTGAGGTTCCCTCTGAGTGTTCCACACAGCAGCAGAAACAGTGGAATAGAGCAGTTGCCTAGAGCCCCCCAGTGAGGGGTAGGGTGTGACTTGGAGGTGGAGTGCTTGACTAGCTCCTGTATGTGGTGTTTGCCTTTAATCTCCGCACTAGGAAGCAGGGGCAAGAGAGTCTGAGTTGGAAACTAGCCAGGGCTACTAGTTGACACCCCTTGTCAAAGGGGGTGCTGCTTTCCTAGCATCACTGAGCGACTAGGGTCGTGGCTTAACAACAGAATGCTTCCCTAGCACACACAGGGTCTGGGTTCCATCCCCAGATGTGTGATTACCCAGCAGGTGCACATTTTTATGCACTTATTTTGGAAAAAATCTCATACTAGACAAACTAAACATTAAATTTGAGAGTTGATTCCCAGAATATTGTGTCTGTCTCTTTGTAATAGTGTAAACAATTGCTAACTCAGTATCTTCTTCCTTAGGCTACAGGGATGACTTCTTAGGGGGGTAGGGGAGGCAGTCGCCCTGGAGACCGGCGAGCAGGCCCTCCAATGGGGAGTCGCTTTCGAGACGGCCCTCCCCTGCGCGGCTCCAACATGGACTTCAGAGAACCCACAGAAGGTATGGCAGACATCCTTAGTTAGGATTTACTGTCTACCCCCTGTAAAACCTGTTTTAACCCTGCGTTGATTTTAGTCTGAATAGTAGGCTGGCCTTGAATGTCTGTCATCAAACTTGTAAGAGTCCATTTTGAAAATTGGATAGGTCTGTCTTAATGGCCTATAGTCCTGGCACTTGGGGAGGGGTGGGTTGAGGATGAAGGATCCAGATTTCAGTGTCATTTTTAGCTGTATAAAAAGTGTGAGGCCCACCTGGGCTACGTGAGGCCCTATCACAAAGGATGGGGTCATTGAAGTTCCTGTAGTTTGGTTAACTGCCTGGGTGTATGGCATGGAGCCCATTCTATATAAGCTACCTTGTTTTCTGTCCTCCAGAGGAACGAGCACAGAGACCACGGCTGCAGCTTAAACCTCGGACAGTGGCAACACCCCTCAACCAAGTAGCCAACCCCAACTCAGCCATCTTCGGG
Organism: Myodes glareolus; assembly: GCF_982192425.1. Taxonomy (NCBI): domain Eukaryota; kingdom Metazoa; phylum Chordata; class Mammalia; order Rodentia; family Cricetidae; genus Myodes; species Myodes glareolus. Next base: position 111,814,477 of record NC_142027.1, read on the forward strand.
GGAGCCAGGCCCAGAGAGGAAGTGGTTCAGAAGGAGCAAGAATGAGCTTAGATTGGGAGGGAATGGGGCATGGGGGAGCTGGAGCAAAACCGCAGCCCAGCCTGGTGGCGGCCGGTCGCCCTGCAGGCCCCATTCCCACCTGGCACTGTCCTCCTTACAGCGGAAACACAGAGCTTGTGAGTGCATGTCAGCTGTTAACAAGTGGTTTCTAGTACATTCTTGGCTTTGCTATATCTATCTAGTGCCTGTTTTGTGCTTTCTTTCTGTTTTCTCTCTCTTCCCTCTCCTGCCCTCTCCCTGCTCCTTCCCACACGGTGTGGGTTTGGTGGTCGCGTGTGGAAGGTAGGCTGAGGTGCTGCTTCATCCTCTTTGCTTTCTTTCTTTCCTGTACACGCCCTAGCCACACTCCGGGCGTGCTGTCCTCTGCTTTTTCTCAGATCTTCTCTCCAACCTGCATGTCGAGTTCTGTGTTGCTGTGGCTTCTGGGAAAGAACTAGAGCCACTGGCTAGGTGGCTGGTGATGACTTGTTGGTGTCCAGCTGGGATGAGTGTGCAGAATTGGAGGCACCTTGCTTTTAAAACAAGGAAACATGCCTGACAGGCCACTGTGTTGGGGGCCTATCACCTGCCCCAGCAGCCTGTTCAGGCACAGTGGGCTCCTGTCAAACAGTGAGGCCAGAAGGATGCAGGGGAATCTGGACATTCTGCAATGGTGGTGACCTGAGTGCCAGTGGCCATGTGACTTTGCTCCTGCTCGCTCTTAAGACCAAGTGCAAGCTCATTCCCTGCTCTTCCTGGGCCATGGAGGCCCCTTAGGGGTGCAGCCCACTGCAGCTCAATCCGCTTCCTACAGCTGAGGCTGTGGGAAGCAGGGGTGGTGCTGGAGCTGCACTGGGCAGCTGTGCTTGCACTGAGTCTGTGCGCTCTTTCTTTCCCTTGTGTCTGTCTGCTCCGGGGTGCTTAGCACAGAGGCTGCTCCCCACCACAGCTCAAGGCCTAGAGTCTGGCACTTTATCTGATAGATACACAGCTGTTAAGACCCTCGGTACCTGGGTGTCTAGAAACCTCTAGGTTTCTGCTGCCTCCTCAGTGAGGCAGACCCCTGCTCCCACAGACAGTGTTGAACACTGACTTGGGAGCAAGGAGGATCAGGCTTTGCTTTTAACTTGAACAGCTGTGAGTGAACAAAAAGTGATTTGGCACCAAATCCCCATCTGTTCTGATTGGAGCAGTTAGGGGTCAGCCAGCCACTAGAGCCTTAGGGAGAGGGGGCTGAGAGGTGCGCAGCTTGCTCATTAGTTAGCGGCTTCCTGCCAGCCTACCCCTTGGCTTATGATTGTCTTTGTCGCAAGGTCTCGGCAATTTACAGAACTCTCACTCCTTCCCTCGCCTGCCATCTTCTCTGCTTCTGAGATAAGAACCATTTGTGTAACACCAATACCTAACTTAAGACAGACATGCATTGCGTGGTTGTAATCAAAGCTGATGCTTTCAGATGATCTAATCCATCTCCAATGCGGAAAAGACAGAACAGGCACGTCCATCACACTGCTGGGCGCCCAGCTGACTGTAAGAATGGAATTCCAAACACTTAACACATTCAGTTCTATGACAGAAAGTGAGTCTATGGATATGGTATTTTGTGAATGATCTTTTAAATAAAAGAGAACCTTACGTAACATCTACTGTGTCTTTCTGGCCACTTGTGAAGTTGAATTTTGTGTGCTGTTCGGGGCATTAGAAGTAATTTTTTTTTAATTTATTTATTACATATACAATATTCTGTCTGTGTGTATGTCTGCAGGTCAGAAGAGGGCACCAGACCTCATTAGAGATGGTTGTGAGCCACCATGTGGTTGCCGGGAATTGAACTCAGGACCTTTGGAAGAGCAGGCAATGCTCTTAACCACTGAGCCATCTCTCCAGCCCCCTAGAAGTAATTTAGGTGGCAGGTTCAGTGCAGCTTTTCTGCCATTCAGAGTTATGCCGCCGTCTTTGGTCCTTTTAGGCAAGCACTGTGGTACTAAGTGTGCTCTGTCCATCCGTCTCAATTCCCAGTGTTGGATGGCCTTGCTTGAGGCCTGATCCTTGGACCCTCAAAAGAAGAGAGTGGGATGCAGCCTGGTAGCACAGGCCAGTCATCTCAGTGCTTAAGGACAAGTGTTTGTTGTATAAGCATCTCCAGCATCCTTGTAAAACAGCAGTGCCCTCCCGTGGTCCCAGTGCTGGAGATGCAGAGACGGGAAGATAAATGCCTGGGACGTACTGTCAGTTATGTGAGCTCCTGGGTCTGTGACAGACCCTGTGTTTTAAAATGGCCTTTGAGGGCTAGAGATGGCTCAGGAGTTACGGTACTGACTACTCTTCCAGAGTTCTCACGTTTGGGTCCCAGCATCTACATGGTAGCTCACAACTATAATTCCAGTCCCAGGAAGTCTGGTGTCCTCTTTCGACCACCATGAGGCTTGAATGCATATGCAAGTGAACACCCTTACACATAAAATGTATGCGTTGGGCATAGTGGCATATCTTTAATCCCAACATTCAGGGTGCAAAGACAGGCACATCTTGAATTCAAGATTAACTTGGCCTACGTAATGAGACCATGTCTAAGAAATGCTGCTCACTAGCTTAGCTATCTAGTGTCCCTTCCTCCCAGGAGTCAAAGCCAAAGGTAGTGTGACCCTAGCAAAATGCCCAGATGAAAGGAACTTTTCCACAGTGTTTGACCATCTCTATTGACACATATTGATGGTCCTGAGATGAATTCAGACAAGTGGTTATTGACTTCTCTGCTTTTTTTTTAAAATTCATTTATTATTTTTGGTTTTTCAAGACGAGTTTCTCTGTAACAGCCATGGCTTTCCTGGAACTCTCTGGACCAGGCTGGCCTCAAACTCCCAGAGATCCGTCTGCCTCTGCTGGGATTAAAGGTGTGAGGCGCCACTGCCTGGCTGTTGTTTGTTTTTGTTGTTTAGTCCTGGGAATTGAAGGCAAGGCCTTTATGCTACATGAAAACACTACAGCTGAGCTGCACTTCAACCATTGCAGGGTTCTTTGACTGGATTCACAGAACAATAGCATGCTAAAATGCTCTTCCTTTGGGTTCATTCTGTTGAGCCATATTCTCTCTCCAGAGTCTGAGTTTTGGTGGTTTTGAGGATTTTGTAGGGTTTTTTTTGTTGTTGTTGTGTTTTTTAAGATTTTTTTATTTATTATGTATACAGCCTTCCTTCCATGTGCACGTGCACACCAGAAGGGGGCACCAGATTTCATTATAGATGGCTGTAAGCCACCATGAACTCGGGAACTCTGGAAGAGCAGTCGTCAGTGCTCGCCATTTCTCTAGCCTTTTTGTTTTGTTTTGTTTTGTTTTTTGAGACAGGGTTTCTCTGTAGCTTTGGAGCCTGTCCTGGAACTAGCTCTTGTAGACCAGGTTGGCCTGGGATTAAAGGCATGTGCTACCACTGCCCGGCTTTGTGGTGCTTTATAATACTTTATGACTTTTTGTCTACTTACGTATTTGGGTGGGTGGGTGTGCCTATAGTGGCTGGAAGAGGGTGTTGGTCTCCTGGAGCTCACGTGTGTGTGCGCACACCACGTGCACTCAGGGCTGGCAGAAGCCAAAGGAAGGAGCCGGCTTCCCTGGAACTGGAGTTGAGTTGTGAGCAGACATGTGGGTGCTTGGGATCATCAAACCACCACCTGGCAAAGCAGCCAGTGCTCTCTGCACTGAGTCACCTCTCTGGCCCTAAGGTTTAGTTTGAGCATGAGCATTTTGCCTGAATGTGCGCTATGTGCCTGTGGAGTAGTTCGAAGAGAGTGCTGAATCTCTTGGAGCCAGAGTCACAGCTGGTTGTGAACTCTCCTTTAAAGAGCAGCAGGGTTTTGTTGTTTTTATTTTTTTGTAAAGGTGATCCACAATATTGAAGACAGGAAAGTGAGATGGCTTAGCATATAAGGATACTTGCTGCATGCCTGACAACCTAAGTTCAATCTCCAGCGCCCACGTGGTTGAAAGAAACTGACTTTCACAAGTGTCCTCTGATCTCCTATGTTGTATGTACACACAAATGTAAACTTAATTTGGGAAACAAAAAAAAAATAACTACAGTCGACTCCGTCCCTGCTTTATCTCTCACTGCATCCAAAGCTCTATAAAATATCAGATATTCAAAAGCAACTGCTCTGTAAAATAGCTTTGTGGTCTTTTGGACCCCACAGAGTCTGGATTCCCTGAGAGATGCTATAATGAGTTGTTAGCAGAGCAGTGACTGTCCCATCTTGTCCTTCTGAAAGGAGGGAGAAGGAGATACCCGGAGTACCACCAAGGGCCTTCTCATATATTGTACTATTGAAATTAAGGGTAGATTTATGCCTTTAAATCCAGCACTTGGGAGGCAGCAACAGGCGAATCTCTGTAAGTTCAAGACCATCCTGGTTTACAAAAGCTAACCACTGTCCTTTCAGGACAGGCTCCAAACTCTAGAGAAAGCTTGTCTCAAAAAAACAAAATGAAGGGCTGGAAAGATGGCTCAGCAGTTAAGAGCATTGCCTATTCTTCCAGAGGTCCCAAGTTCAATTCCCAGCAACCACATGGTGGCTCACAACCATCTGTAATGAGGTCTGGTGCCCTCTTCTGGCCTGCAGGCATACACACAGACAGAATAAATAAATAAATGAATGAATGAAAAATTAGGGCTAGGCAGTGGTAGCAAACACCTTTCTTTAATCCCAGCACTTAGGAGGCAGGGGCAGGTGGGTCTCTAAATTTGAGGCCTGCCTGGTCTACAGAGAGTCCCAGGACAGGCTCCAAAGCTACATAGAGAAATTGTGTCTCAAAAAACCAAAAATGGAAAATTAGGGCTGGGCAGTGGTTGCACATGCTTTTAATCCTAGCACTGAGACCAGCCTGATCTACAGAGAGAGGTCTAGGCCAGGCTCCAAAGCTACACAGAGAAACCGTGTCTTGAAAACCCAAAAAAGGAAAATGAAAAATTAGAAAGGGCTTAAACATTATAGGGGTGTGCCTCCATACCTAGCCTGTGCATTGTTGGGTATGGAACCTAGGCAAACATTTACCAGCTGAGCAATGTTCCTAGCCCTCTCTGTTCCAGTTTGTGTTGGCTAATTCATTTTTTTGAAGGTTGGGTGTGTGTAGGGGGGGTGTTCATTTTGTAGACCAGGCTGGCCTTGAACTCAAATCTGGCTGCCTCTAGGTGCTAGGATGAAAGGGGCCTGCCACCGCCGCCTGGCTAATTATCTTTACTTGTGTGTATGGGTGCTCTCAGAGGCTAGAAGGGTAGCTATGCCACCGGACTTGGTATAAATGCTGAATTGTTACCAAAGTGTGGGGAAGAGGCCAGCCGTGAACACTAGCTCTTCCTGAGTCTCTGCTTCCCCACCTGACCCCATGGGAAAGGAAGCCTTTTGAACTGAGTGTGCCAGGCATTATCTGACTGGCACACATTCCCAGTGGTCCTAGGGTGTTGGAGATGGAGCCAACTCCTGAGCTGCCTGCAGGTCTCCTGCTAATGGTTCCTGTTCCCTGTGTTACTTTACTTCACCACATGGTGGCAGCAGTAGGCTCGTTGCAAAGACTGGAGGGGGGTCGACCCAAACCGCTAGGGCAGACCTTGGTTCTGAAACACTAAACTCAGCAAGTAAATTTCAGGGTGGGACTGTCCTGCCTCATGCCTTGATGTGACCAGCAGGTGGAACATCGTGTTAGCCTTTTTCAAGTTGCAGGGTGCAGAGCTAGGCAGGTTGTTGATCCTTGTCCCTTGGGGCAGTGGTGCCTGCTGGCCTTCTACTCAACACAGAGTCTCCCTGAGCCACACTCCCAACTGAGAAGCAGCTTTGGGGAAAAGGGGACATATGACGTAGTCCGCAAAGCTCTCAAAAGCCAGAGAACCCGAACTTGGTCCCAAACACTCAGAGCGACTCTGGGAACAAGCACTGAGGGCATGGACACAAGGCTCTCTGGAGTTTGCAGGACCAGTCAGCCTGGACTACTCGGTAAGCCCCAGGTCCCTGAGAGGAAAACAAGGTGGAAACTGGGTGTGGTCCCAGCACTCGGGAAGAAGCAGGTGGGTCTCCGAGTTCCCAAGCCAGTCAGGACCACATAGACATAAATACAGAGAAATAAACCACTAGGTGGTCTGGCAAGGTGGCTCAGTGGGTAAAGGCGCTTTCTACCAAGATAGACTATTTGAGTTCTATCCCTGGGACCCATTTGATAAAATTACCAATTCCATGATTGGCGGTGATGGCACACTCTGATCCCACCACTTAGGAGGCTGAGGAATTTGAGGCCAGCCTGGTCTACAGAGTGAGTTCCATGGCAGCCAGGGCTACACAGAGAAACCCTGTCTCTGGAGAAAAAAAAAAAGTGGATGATACCAAGACTGACTCCTGGCCTTCCCCACCTCTCTCCCTGGCCTCCATGTTCACACGCACCTCCATCCACCTCCCAACACACACACAGGCAGGTTGGGTGTCTATCCAGCTGTTTCTGACACTGATCTTTCGTTCCATCTGCTGTCTTTGTGACATCCACCATGTCCTTATCTTGTTTGTCCTATGGTATTGTGCTGCTCTAGTCTCCTTGTCTGCCTGATCCCAACTCTGGGACGCCGGAGGGTGCTAAAAGGACTCTGCTTGTCTGTGTCTCTGTATATCTATCTGGGTCTGTCTTTCTGGTCCTCTCCTGACATGTGTGGCGCTCTCTCTCTCTCCCTCTCCCCTCTTTGTGTGTGTGTGTGTGTGTGTGTGTGTGTGTGTGTGTGTGTGTGTGTGCACGCGCGCATGTGCTGTGGGTCCCTCCTGCACGCTCTCCTGTCCTCCCCACTTCTGTGTGCATGTGAAATCTGAGGTTGACACTGTTTCTCTTCTCCGTGCTTCTTGGGACCTGTGTGAGTCCTGGGCTTTCTGTCTTTCTGTGCCTGTCTCTCACTTCCCATTTCTGTGTCTGTTTCTGTTTCTTTTTTAAAGCCCTGTCCCATGTGTGTGCTTTTGTGTACATGTATATCAGAGGACAACTAGCAGGTACCAGTCCCCCACCCTACCTGTGTGTGTGTGTGTCTGTGTGTGTCAGAGACCAATAAGCAGGTATCCATCTGTCCTCTCCCACCATGTAGTTCCTGGGGCTAGAACTCAGGGTGTCGGGCTTGGTGGCAAGTGCAGTTACCCAGTGAGCCATCTTGCTGGCCTGCTTTTATGTTTCTTTTTGGTTTTGTTTTTTAAGACAAGGTCTCACCATGTAGCAGCCCTGGCTGGGACTCAGTATGTAGAACAGACGCCTCATACTCAGAGATCTGCCTGCTTCTGCCTCCCAGGTACAGGCATTTGAAGGCACACACCACCATACCCCACTCCTCGCTTTCTATCTCTGTATCTGTCTCTGCCCCGCCCACTCTGTCACTAGCCAGTTGAGCAGTCCGGCTGAGGCGGATGTGCGCGGATGATTCAGTAGTGACAGGAAGCCAACCGCCTTGCCTGCTGCCCGCCAGAGTCTGTGGTGTTGGCATCAGCTTGGGCAGGTGTGCCGGCACAGGATGGGGTGGCCATGGTGAGGAACCCCCACTCTCAGGTAAGCATTTCCCAGGGGTGCCCAGCTGAGCAGGTGTTTTCTGCACTATACTGAAGACCCTTAGTAGCTATGGACTGAGTGGTGGCCGAGACACCTGATAGCTCCTGCCCTGGCCTGGTGCTGTGACCTCTTAGGGACAGCCTGTTCCAGGGGCTCCAGATATCTACCTACCGATCATTTTCTTCCCAAATCCCCAGCCTGTGAGACCCCAGGAGGCCCCCAGGGTGGTTCTGGTATTACTAGTGACTGGGGAAGGCCAGCCAAAACCAAGAGATAAACTTCGGTTTCTCCCATCTGTAAAAGGTTAGCTAATACCCCAGGCCTGTGGGTGAATCTGGGATGCTCTGGGGAACTGTGCCCTGACCCTGTCTCAGCCAGGAGGAAATTGCTGTCCCTCAAAATCCACCCAGTCCTGACCCAACTTCATACCTGTTGATGGATAGCCCCTGTAGAGCTGGCGGGCTCTTTGGTTCCGGCTCTGTGAATAGGTAGCCCGGGTTGGCTAGGTTCCTTCAGCCAATCTCCACCATCACCACCACTGACCTGGAAAAGGGCCCGCCAGACCTCTGCACATGGCCATACCCACAAACACATATGTTCAACTCACCTGGCCGTCTGGCCTTCACTAGGTTTTTCAGAGCCCTCTCTCCACCTATTTGGAGCCCCAGATACTTGGTCCGGCTGAGTGGGGATTGTGGTACACTCCTGTGGTCATCACAGCCTTAAGGATGCTAAGGTGGGAGGACGCTGAGTTCAAGGCCAGCCTGTACTCTGTAGTGAGACCCTGTCCCCAAGGAACAAACCACAGACATTCAGCCAAGACCACAGGCCCCAGAGTAGCTCATGAATACAGCTACAGCCATCGCAGGTCTGTGCGATTGGTTGCAATCCTCAGCTAAGCCAACCCTTGTGGCCTCTGTTCCCTGAAGGGTGAGCCATGGGCAGAGCTATCACTAAGGACCGTTGAGGCTGGAGGCTCCGAGGTTACAGAGACCAGCCCTGTGCAAGCCTTGTTCATATGAAAACTGCCCACTTCCCTTTGAGCTATTTTGGCCCACAGAGCCACAGGTCTGTGGCAGTCCCCGACACACCCACAGCCAGCTCTGCTTGGCCCCTTGGGGCTTTGTGTGACTGCAGGCTGCCCCTCCTGCAGACCCAACCTGTTGTCCCCTCCACCCTCAGCCAGCCTGCTGACATCCCGGGTAGAGAGCACGCATGAGCACATGGAATGGAGGAAACTCACGGGGCCCTCCATGGATTTCCGTCACTGCCTCTTTTACTCTGTTTCTTTGTGGCACAGTACGCACCTCTCTGAGCCTCCCGTTTGCTCCCTGGGAAGAGAACAGTTGGGCTCAGATGAATTCCCAACTGAGAAGCAGGTCCCAGACCCTGTCCAGGAAGTGCCCCACGCACTCGCACCTGCTCTTTTGTTTCTCACTGTTGTTTCTCACTATTTTAATACATTTTTAATTACTGGATGGGTGGATGGATAGGTGCGTGCTACAACATAGGGCAGAGAACAGCTTGCAGGAGGTTTCACCACCATGTGGGTCCTGGGAATCAAACTCAGATTCGAAGGAAAGCATCTTTTTACCCAAGCTAGCTCACCAGCCTCCACTCCGCCTTTTCCTTACCATGTACTAATTATGCATGATAATAGGCTTATGGCATTCCCATACATGTAAAGGACACATCTTGACTGTATTCACCCCCGGTCACCTCTCTTGTCCACCCCATTCCCACTGATATCCTCTTCCCAACCAACCCCCTTCTGATATGATCTTTTTTTCAGCGGGGTGGGTTCTGGTGGTAGCCTGGTGAGTTCCATTAGGTTTGCTTTCAGGATGTGAGGGGTTAACCTACAGGAGCGTGGGTACCTTACCATGAGGAACTTCTCTCCTCCAGCAACCTTTTTAGTTAAAACATTCATGTAAGTTGGCACATGATGGTGCCTGCTATAATCTCAGCCCTTGGGAGGCAGAGGCAGGCCAGTCTCTTTGAGTTCCGGGCCAGCCTGGACTACACAGTTTCAGACCAGCCAGGGCTTCACAGTGACTTCCTGTCTCATAGACAAAATGTATGTGTGTGAGTGTTTTGCTTGCATGTACGTGTGTGTACCACATTCATGCTTGGTGCCCACAAAGACAGGGTGAGGGTTGGATGCCCCTGGAACTGGAGTTATAGATGGTTGAGAGCTGCCATTTGGATGCTGAGAATGAAACCCGGGTCTATTATGTTCTTGACCTCTGAGTTACCTCTTGAATACCCTGACCCCGTGTTTTGTTTTGTTTTGTTTTGTTTTGTTTTTCCCCAATGCTGGGAATGGAACCCAAAGCCTTGCCCATGCTATTTAAACATGGGCATATCCCTTACTGGGTGGTTCTAGACTGGTGCTCTACTGTTGAACCACACCCCCGACCTCAAACTGGTAGATTCTAGGCAGTTGCTTTACCACTAAGCCACACCCCTAGGCCATCACCGGGACATTCTAAGCAAATGTCCTACCATGCCCCCAGCCCTCTTCATGTTTGCAGGACTTGAACTTGCAATATAGTCCAAGTTGACCTTGGAATTTGCAATACTCCTGCCACGGCCTCCTCAGCATATCTGCTTCATTGGGTCCTCACAAGGTTTAGTCCCTCAGACCCCGCTGGGGTCAGTGGAGGGCGTCCAGGCCGTGCCTCTAGACATCACTAGCTAGGGATAATACATCCCCTTAGTCTCTGCACTGACAGCCCCGTCCCGTGACACATGGCCACAACTGTGACTATGACAAGAATCTAGGTGGAAACAACCCACATGACTGACCCTGCTCTACAGTCATCGTCTCCATGACAGGCCTCATGTGACATGTGCAGAGGCCACACGTCATTTCCCTGGGTGGCAAGCTTTAGCAGAGAGGTGACCTGAGCCACACCGTGGCTTGTGGACTTGTGGAGTCCCGCTCATCCCTGGACAACAGACCTAGAAGCCAGTTGGCTCTCTGGTAGCCAAAGCCTCTTGGACAGAGGATGGTCCTCCTTCCAGAGGCATGGGGGGGGCTTGAAGAGGAAACACAAGTCAGCAGGCCAGCTCCTGGGACCTTGAATGCCAAGCCAGAAATATGGGCTTGTTCTTGGGGTCCCAAGTGGACTGAGGTGAGCAACTGCTGAGTTCTAGGGAACCTGCTTGTGCTATGTCCAAGTCTCATCCATTTTTTCTTTCCTTGAGACAGTGTCTTGTGGCCCAAGGTGGCCACTATGTAGCCAAGGATGACCTTGAACTCCTGCTTCTGCCTCAGCCTCCCAAGTGCTGGGTTACATGCATATAGGAGCAAGACACCATGCTCCAATTCTCTCTTCTCCCCACCCTCCTGCTATTATTCTTTCATATTTCCCCTCTGCCTCCTCTCTGTCTCCCCCTCCGTGTGTGTGTGTGTGTGTGTGTGTGTGTGTGTGTCCATCTCTCCTTTTAAAAAAAATAGATAGGGTTGTGCTTTGTACCCAGAATTAGCCTTGATCTCCCAGTCCTCCTGGCTCGCTCTCTCTCTCTCTCTCTCTCTCTCTCTCTCTCTCTCTCTTTCCTTGTTTATTTTGTTTTTGTTTTTCAAGATAGGGTTTCTCTGTGTAGCTTTGGAGTCTGCGACTGTCCTGGAACTCTGTAGACCGGCCTGGTCTTGAACTCACAGAGATCTGTCTGCCTCTGCCTCCTGAGTGCTGGGATTAAAGGCATGTGCCACCACCACCCAGATTTTTTTTATTTAAGATTTATATTTGAGTGCTCTATCTGCATGCACGCCCTTATCCCAGAAGAGGTATCAGATCCCACTAGAGATGGTTGTGAGCTACCATGTGGTTACTGGGAATTGAACTCAGGTCCTCTGGAAAAACAAGCAGTACTCTTAACCACTGAGCCATTTCTCTAGCTCCCCTGGTTCTATTTCCTGTAGTGCTAGAACTACGGGGATGTGCCATATGCTCAGTTTATATCTCTTGGGTAGACAAAGTCAATGTTCTAATCAAAGGCCACACCCCAGCCCCTTGCTGGGGCTGGGGGATTCTAGGCAGGGGCTCTACCATTGAGCCACACCCCAGCCTCTCACTGGGGTATTCTAGGCAGGTGTTCTACCACTGAGTTACACCTCAGCCCCTCACTGGGGGATTCTAGGCAGGGACTCTACCACTGAGCCACACCCCAGCTCCTCTCTGGGGGATTCTAGGCAGGGGCTCTACCACTGAGCCACACCCCAGCCCCTCACTGGGGGATCCTAGGCAGGGGCTCTTCTACTGAGTCACACCCCAGCCCCTCACTGGGGGATCCTAGGCTCTATCACTGAACCACACCCCAGCTCCTCACTGGGGGATCCTAGGCTCTACCATTGAGCCACACCTCAGCCCCTCACTGGGGGCTTCTAGGCAGGGGCTCTTCTACTGAGTCACACCCCAGCCCCTCACTGGGGGATCCTAGGTTCTACCATTGAGCCATACCCCAGCCCCTCACTGGAGGATTCTAGGCAGGGGCTCTACCACTGAGCCACGCCTTCTCTAGTTGGAAGTAGACCAAGTGCAGACAGAGCAGCCACATTGTTACCATCGCTCCACATGCCCCTGACTGGCTCCCTCAACTGTGTCCCTGCCCATGCTCGGAGTTGAGTCTCTTCATACTTGTGTTAGCTGGTTTCATAAGCCTATTAGGGATGGCTGTATTCTACCCACTCACCAGACTATGTAGGGCTTCACCTAGGCTGGGACAGCCACTGCCTTTGCATGGCCCTGGGCTAACTGGGAGTTCGCAGCCTTCTCACTGCAGGCATCCCCTGACACACACAGCCCCACCTCCCCTTTTCTCTCACTCTACAGGTCCTCAAGCCCTGTCCCTCAGCTGGGCACCCGTCCCTGAACTATACTGTTTCAGGGTGCCCTCCTCTGAGAGGCATCCTCTAGCTCCCACACTACAGGCAGGATCTGGGTTGGTTGGTTTTTCTGAGACAAGGTTTCTCTGTGTAGCCCCAGCTGTCCTGGAATTCACTCCACAGACCAGTCTGGTCTCCAACTCAGAGCTCTGCCCGCCTCTGCCTCCTGAGTGCTGGGATTAAAGGTGTGCATGCACTCTTAAGTGCTGAGCCATCTCTCCAGCCCCGCCACCTTATTTTGTTTTGTTTCTGATACAGGGTCTTAGTCTTTAGCCCAGGCTAACCTGAGACTCACTGTGTTGTCTCAGACTGGCCTGAAGCTACAGGCAATCCTCCTGCTTCGGCCTCCAGCGTTGCTGGGATCGCAGGTGCAAGCCCTTGTGCTAGGTCCAGGACTGAGCCTTGTATTTGACCCCTCCCTTTCCATACAGCAGCTGGGGCCGGTCCAGTCTCGGCTTCTCCAGGTGTGAATTAAGGAGCCTGTCTCTCAGGGCCAGGTGGGATTGGGAATGAGCGCTTAGGCTTGTCCACAGTTTCTTAGTGCTGCCCAGTGATCTCAGAACCTTCTAGTACACATGGTCTGGTAGTCAGTGTGTTGGTTAAGGTCACATAGGGAGAGACATGGTTGGTCAATCCTGGAATAAGGACGGCCATTCCTTTGTTGCTGGAGCCAAGAGCCAGAGAGATCAGGAACTGTGGGGCAGCGGCCAGGAGCCCCTGGCTCACAGATCTCCAATGCAGCTTCGCAGCCCCCTCCCCAAGCCGACATGAGTGACGAGCTGGAGCTGCTGTGGCCATTGTCAGTACCAATGCTGCTGCTGTTGGGGGCCACAGTCTGGCTGTGTGTCCGCTGCTCCCGCCCAGGTAAGTGTCACACGGGCAGGGAATGATGGGAGTACTGTGGAGATTCTGTCCCAGAGGCCTCTGGGGCTGGACCTGGCTGTCATGGAAGGGGCAGGAGGATGAGCACCCAGGAACCAGCTGCTGGCCCCTACCCAGCCCCTGAAGACTCTGGGTGTGGGTGAAGATGGGTTCTATTGGACCAGGGTGGTCACTTAGGCCAGGGGTTGCTCTGGAGAAGAGAAGGGAGGCTGGTTACCTGTGGTACCCTCTATTTCAAACTGTCCTCCCCTCACAAAAGGGATTAAGTACCTTTCCTTCCTTCCCTCCCTCCTTCCTTCCTTCTTCTTCCTCCCTCTTTCCTTCCTATGCTTCCTCCTTCCCTCCTTCCTTCTTCTCCCTCCCCCTTTCCTTCCTTTCCCTTCCTCCTTCCTTCCTACTCCCTGCTCCAGCCTTCTTCCTGCCTCTCTTCCTCCTTCCTTCCTCTCCCTCTCTCTCCTTCCTCTCCCTCTCTCTCCTTCCTCTCCCTCCTTTCTTCTGTCTTCCCTCTTCTTTCCTTCTCCAACTTTTCTTCCTTCCTTCCTTCCTTCCTTCCTTCCTTCCTTCCTTCCTTCCTTCCTTCCTTCCTTCCTTCCTCTTAATTCTTTCTCATTCACAGTTAGCTCAACCTAGCCTCAAATGTTCCTACCCTCCTGCCTCTGCTTCCTAAGTGTTGGGATCACAGGCGCGTGTCACCACACCCGACTGATATGAACCATCTCAATGACAGGCAGCCACAAGGGACTTACAAGGGCCTGGTGGAGTTACAAAGTGGGGGGAGTCGCAGACCTCAGCTTTCCCCACCACACATCCCAAGTTCAGGGACACTTGCTATGCCATTTCTGTTCTTGCAGGAGTGAAGAGAAATGAGAAAATCTACGAGCAGAGGAATCAGTGAGTTGCCCCAGCTTGGTGTATTTGGGGATCCCCTCAGGAACCCAGTTTCTGCCCTCACTCGTGCCTGTTGCGCAGCAGGCTCCAATGGGTGCTTAGCATTCATTGGAGGAAAGAATCCAGGGCTATCTGGATATGTACCAGGGAATGTACCAGTCAGCACAAGGCGTGGTAGTGGGGGAGAAGCCTGGACACCAGGCAGAATGGGCAGAATGGGAGCAGAATCTAAAAACCACTTAAGAGAGGCACCTCCTGTCACCATGTCACCCCAGCTATCCCAGATCCTGCCTGGGCCACAGAGGGAGTTCAAGGTCAGCCTGGCAACTCAACAAAACCTTGCCTCAAAATTTGTGCAGCAAGTAAAAGTGACTCACCTTGGAACCCAAGGTAGAAGACTAAGGACTCCCAAAAATGTCTTCTGGTCTCCATCTGCTTACCACACCACACACACACACACACCCCAAAAATGTCTTCTGGTCTCCATCTGCTTACTACATCTCACACACACACACACACACACACACACACACACACACACACACACACACTAATAATAATAATAATAATAGTAAATACAAATAAACTTTTTTAAAGTTGAAGAGCAGGGCTGGAGAGATGGCTCAGTGGTTAAAAGCACTAGCTGCTCTTCCAGACAACCTAGATTTGATTCCCAACACCCACATAATGGCTCACAGTCTTTAACTCAGGCTCCATGAGATCCAATGCCCTCTTCTGACCTCCTCAGGCACCAGGAATGCATGTGGTGGACAGACATACATGTGGAAAAAATACCCAGTAAAATACACATGCATATTAAAAAAAAATAAAAGAAATTTAAAGTGTGTAGGGGTGGGAAAGAGATTGTGACTCAGCTGTAGAGCATGTACCTAGAGTCCCCAGAGAAGGGTGGAATACGTGGCTCAGTGGTGCTTGCTGAGTATGCTCAGGGTCCTGAGTTCAATGCCCAACATAAAAAAAAGGCAAGGGGCAGGCACGGTGGTACATCCCTTTCATCTCAGCACTCAGGAAGCAGAGGCAGGCGGATCTCTGTGTTCTGAGCTAATCTGGTCTATATAGTCCACAGAGTAAGTTCCAGGACAGTAAGGCCTACAGAATGAGACCACATCGCAAAACAGAAAAAAAGACGAGAGGGGAGGGGAACTGGCTGACCACACTCTCCCCATCTCTGCTGCATGCACACACACTTCCTACACTCACAGCACAGGCTTCACGTGCACACCCCAACAGGCACTGTCACACACACACAAACACACACACACACACACACACACACTCACACACTTCCTCATTTCCTTTTGCAACCGAAAAACCGCAGAGATTTGAAAACAAAATCTTCCATCTCTGACCACCATGGGCCATGATAAAGCTTACATGTTTTTCTTTTTTCTTTTTGGTTTTTCGAGACAGGGTTTCTCCGTAGCTTTGGGGCCTGTCCTGGAACTAGCTCTTGTAGACCAGGCTGGCCTCGAACTCACAGAGATCCGCCTGCCTCTGCCTCCCGAGTGCTGGAATTAAAGGCGTGCGCCACCACCACCTGGCTCATGTTTATTTTTCTGTTTTTGAGACAGGGTCTTACTCTGTAGCACTGGCTAGCATAGAACTTACTCTGTAGCCCAGGCTGGCCTCAAATTCACATTGATCTTCCTGACTTTAGTGCTGGGAATCCAGCCACAGACATACAGTCACCTTCCCAGGCTCCACTCCTCCCCCCTCTCTGTGTTCCTTGTCCTCTCTCTGTGTTCCTTAGCTGGGGCATGTCAAGGCCCCGCTCAGCACACCTTTGTGTATTTGCAGGCAAGAAAATGAACAGAGCTTTACCCTGGCTCAGACTTACTCCCGTGAGTCCCTGATGCTTCCTGGGTTTGGTTCGGGACTGGGACTTCCTAATAGCCTGATGTAGTAGGCAAAGGCTCAGCTGGGTGAGTACCTACCTATACCCTTTTCCTGCTTCCCTCTTAAAGTGGCCAGACCAGTGTGGCCAGGACCCCTGAAGGACACAGCTTTGGACAAGCCATCTGAAAGGTAGGGAGACATTCGGCAGTGCATGGTCCTCCCAGGGACCCGGACCTGGCACAGCCAAGCCCAACCCAAGCCAAGCCTTGTCCCCAAGCTGCAGAACTGTCTCACTCCTGGCATGCGGGGGTCCAGGGAACCGTCCCCTCCCCAGGCCACCACCTCAGCCCCCCCTTGCCCCATCCTTGCAGGAAGAACAAGCTGCTGTTCTCTCACCTCGAAGGTGAGTGACACCAGGCAGGGCTGAGCCTGAATGGGATGGGACAGTGGGACAAGTACTGGCCTTTTAGGGAGGGCTGAGCCTGGGGTTGATGGAAGGGTCTAAATAGATAAGGCACACGCTGATAACAGACTGCGTACAAAGCTATGACCATCCAAAGCCCCTGGTTCCTTGCTTGGGCTGCAGAGCCTGGGTTGGGCTGGGGCAGGACCTGGAGGGAAGACAGCTTAGCCTTTCTTCCAGGTCCTGAGTCCCTTAGGTACCAGAACTTCTACAAAGGTGGGTAGCTCTGCGGGGAGGGCATGGGCCACAGCCCGGCGGGCGCTTAGCCTGTCTTTAACTCTTCTATCTGGCCTCTTACAGGAAGCAGCCACGAGCCTGATACAACCTATGTGTAAGTGGCCCTCATCCAAGCCTGCTCTCTGTACGCCCCCGACTTTCTGGGTCTCCCATCCCAAGCTTCTTTATCTATGAGTCATTTAGTGAAGACACATCTCTGGGTATAGTGTTTTCAATCTGGTGACCATGGCCGCTCAAAGGATGAGCATCTGGTAGGGGGTGGGCAGCCATCCTGCCATCTGGTGAAAGGCGAGTTACAAAGCAGTCACAGTGGGCTACCTGTTGAGATGTGATTTCCTCCCTCCAAAAAAAAAAGGGGGTGGGGTTCAGTTGGTGGGGTTGTCCGGGTTCCATTGCCAGCACTGCATAAACCTGATGTGGTGGCTTGTGCTGTAATCCCAGCACAGGTGAAGGAGGTCATCCTGGTCTAGGGAGTTTGAGATCAGTCTGGGACAATAGCATGGAGGAGGGCAGGTGGCAGCCAGCTAGCTCAACCTAGAAGGCATTTACTTCTCACAAGCCTGACAACCCGACTTCCACCCACCTCCCCCATCTCTCCACCGCCCTGGGGACCCACATGGTAAAAGGAGAGAACCAGCTCTAAATGTAAACTTGGAAAGAGAGAAGGGAGGAGAGAGACAGATGCATAGATAGACAGGGTGGGGCATGGTGGGGTACAGGTCTATCCTCCCAGCCAACCCAGTACTTGGGAGGTTACGGCAGAAGGATCTGATTCAAGGCCACCCCCCAAAAGAAATGACCCCTAGTAGGGTCTCCTCATGTCATAAATGGGGAGAATTTTGGCTCCGGGATGGGTGGGTGGGTGGGGACTTGTTGAAGGTGTACTAACCAGGCTGACAGTCCTTTAGCCCCAGGGTAGGCAGGGGCTCTGGGAAACATCCATAGTGAATGGGAGGAGCGACCCCCTCATGGCCCTTCCTGACGGTCCCCTCCTGACAGGCCTGCTCAGCAACCCGCACTCTGTTTTCTTGTCCAGAGATCCCATCTCCACAGACTACTACAACTGGGGATGTTCGCAGAAGCCCCCAGAAGGTAAGAGGAGGCAGCCCCTAGGTCAGGATGGGTCTGCAGAGATGTGGAGAGGGGAAGGGAGGAGGAGGACGGGCGACAGGCCGCCGAGGTGGGCAGGGCGGAAGGAAGCTGGTCAGCACATGCAGGGGATGGGGACAGAGCGCAGAGAGCAGGGGACAGGACAGGAAGCAGCAGCGGAGCCGTGGGTGGGAGCATCTGCGGCTGGGCACACACAGATGGGCACTGATGACGGATAAGCCCAGGCGGGCATGGAGGGTGCCAGAGTCTTTGGTCACGGTCACTTCTGCTTTACAGAGAGCAAGGGCGGGGGTGGGGGTGGGGGTGTGGATGGGGGCAGAGCCTATGGAGAGGAGCCGGGCTCTGGGCTCTAGGTCCTCACCTGGCTCTGTAGCGGGTCCTGGCAGTCTATTGAGAGGTCCTCTTCTTTCCCCTACTCTCTGCCACTTTCTTCTCCTCTTCTAGTTTTTTTAAACATCTTTAAGAAAACAATTTGTTTATTGCGTGGGTGTGGGGACACACATGTGGCAGTCTTAGGACGACCCGTGGGAGTCACTGCTGTCCTTTAACCATGTGGGTCCTGGGGAAGGAAGTCAGCAAGGGCCTTTGCTTGATCTTTATTCTGTGAGAAAGGTCTCCTGCCAGGTGCGGTGGCACAGGCCTTTAATCCCAGCACTCAGATCTCTGTGAGTTCGAGGGCAGCCCAGTTTCCACTGCAAGTTTCAGGACAAGCAGGGCTACACAGGGGGACATTGTCTCAAAACAAAACAAGACCAACAAACACGCACATCTGCACCAGCAGACACACAGAACAACAACGCCCCCCCCCACCAAAAAAATCTGTTCTAAGAGAATGTAAAAGACCCTGAAACCCAGCAGGAGAGCTTAGTGGGCCTGTGGGGGCAGCAGAAGGGGGAAGGGACATGGGGCATGCAGGTAGGGTCCACCAGCAGACCCCTGCCAGCTTCCTTCTGTTGACAGAGGATGACTCCAACTCCTACGAGAATGTGCTCATCTGCAAGCCCAATGCCCCGGACTCCGGTAAGGCAGTCTCCCCCAAGAAAGGCTAGGCAGGGGCTGGCAGCCCGAGCTAGGCTCACCCTCATGAATAAGAAGTGAGTTCCCAAGACTCAGCCCTTGCCTGCATTCTCCATGTCTCTGCTACTTTTGGGTCAAGTTCACCCAAAGGAGGAGCTGGCCCCTGGCTCCCTGGACCTACTCAGTGTCCCCATCCCCTCCCTCAGGTGGCGAGGACGCTGAGGATTACCAGAACTCCCTATCCATCCGAGAGTGGAGAGAATCCAGGAGGACTGTGGGTCTGTCCCCCGTGGGCAGAGGCCTCCTCAAGTGCGGGCTGGGGTGGTTGTGGTGGGATCCACTCCAGCAGGCAGCAGGAGGGTCAGCCTGGGTGGGTTCCCTTCCAGCCAATCTGGCTGGCTTCACAGTGGAGCCTCCATTGTACCCAGGGCCACAGAACTCCCCTTGGCAGCAGCATGGCCTCCAGAGCTGGTCACTCAGTCTTGAAGCAGAATTTCTGAAAACTCAGCAGGGATAGGCAGATAGCAAGAGTCCTGTGCAACATGACACCTCCCCTGTGTCATCTGCAGGGTCTTCAGCACACTGGCTGGGGACCAGCAGCAGTGTGTGTCTATGAACTGTGAACAGCTACCCATCCTGATCTTTAGGTGCACCAGTGTCCCCATCAGGGAGCCCAGATGAGGAGCCAGATTACGTGAACGGGGATGTGGCTGCTGCCGAGAACATCTAGGGGAGGATCAATCAGAAGGAAGGTACCGCACCCTCTCGCTGCTCAGAGAGTGAGGGCCCTGTGCAGGGAGGAGCCTCGGAGTGATAACTTGCCCCTACTGCATGCTCACCAGCTATTAGGAGCAGAAGGGGGATGCTTACTGAAGTCCACCTGTCCACTTCCTGTGGGACTGGGGGACCCAGAAGAGTTGGGGTCACCCAGGTGATAGGAGGAAGCACACGCATGGTCGGGGCACTGGAGATGCCTAGCAGAGATGTCTCAGGAGTAGAGCACTTACCCTCCAGTGCACCCGTGGGAGATGTAGGCATGACTTGGCAGCAGAGTGAACGCCTGCAATGTGAAGTCCTGGGTTCTTTCGTCAGCATGGAAAAAAAATAATTTTTTTTTTATTTTTTGGGTTTTCAAGACAGGGTTTTCCAGTAGCTATGTAGTCAGGCTGGCCTTGAACTCACAGAGATTCACCTACCTCTGCCTCCCGAGTGCTGGGATTAAAGGAGTGCGCCAGCACCGCCCAGCTCAGAGAGCTGGTCTTAAATAATAGAAAGGAAACTTGAGAGATGGCTCAGTGTAAGCATAGGATGTGAGTTCGAATCCCCAGCACACACCTGTCACCTGGGGGGCACCCGGTGCCGGGGCACCCGGTGCTGGGGGGGCAGATCTCAGGGCTCACTGACCAGCCAGCCTAGCAGAAACAATGAGCTCTAGGGGGATAATGGTACAGGAAGATATTCAAAGTTGACTTCTGGGCTGTCCTGTGCACATATCACACACACACACACAGATACACATATCATACACACACACATACACACACACACACACACGAATAGATAAAAGGAACGATGCAAAAAGAAAACAGAAATCAGATAAACAAAACAGATAAGAAAATCAATATACCAGACATGATGGCATACACTTTTAATCCCAGAACTCAGGAGACAAGCAGGCAGATCTCTGAGTTCCAGGCCATCCTGGTCTATAGAGTAAGGCCCTGTGAAAGAAAGAAAGAGAGAGAGAGAGAGAGAGAGAGAGAGAGAGAGAGAGAAAGAAAGAAAAGAAAAAAATCCCAAAACCAAAAATGTAATATGTTCCCTGGTAAGAAAATATAATATGTTTAAGAGGCCTTGGTGATAAACAGCCAGGGGAATGGGGCTGTAACTTGGGATGGGGTGGTGGAGACTAGGATTCTCTTCCTCCTCACTGGGAAGGATATCCCGGAACAGTAGGGAGGTGGCAGAAGCAGGATGCCCGTCTCTAGCAAAGGGCATGGGAGAGGTTGGAGGTCAGCCAGCGCCAGCATTGGATTTATTGATAGACAAGAAGGGAATTGGATCTGGGTCTTGCTCCCTTCTTCCTTCTACTACCTTCCACTACACCTGGCAAGCTTTTATATATATAAACACAGTGTTCATAGTAGCTTTATTTGCAATAACCACAATCCTGGCAGGAGGCTTTCTTTCTTTCTTCCTTTCTTTATGATTTTTTTACTATTTATTTAGAATAGTGTTCTGCCTGTAGAACAGAAGAGGGCACCAGTTCTCATTAGAGATAGTTGTAAGCCACCATGCGGTTGCTGGGAATTGAACTCAGGACTTTAGGAAAAACAGCCAGTGCTCTTAACCTCTGAGCCATCTCTGCAGCCTCCTGACAAGCTTTCCTTTATGTTTTGATGAGACAGGTTCTTTTCTTTCTTTTCTTTCTTTTTTTTTTTTTTTTTTTTTGGTTTTTCAAGACAGGATTTCTCTGTAGCTTTGGAACCTATCCTGGAACTAGCTCTCGTAGACCAGGCTGGTCTCAAACTCAAAAAGATACTCCTGCCTCTGCCTCCCCGAGTGTTGGGATTAAAGGCATGCGCCCCCACCACCCGGCTGAGACAGGTTCTTACTATGTAGCCTTGAGCAGCTGACCTGGGACTTGATCTGTAGACCAGGCTGACCCTGAACTCACAGATCCTCCTGCTCTACCTTCTGAGTGCTGGGATGAAAGGCATGAGCCACCACAACCCAGCCATGCCTGTGGGTTCTGGAACTTGAATGCAGGTCCTCACGCTTATGTAAGAAGTACTTTCCTGACCGAGACACCTCTCCAGGACACCTTTGCCTCCTAACTCTCTTCTCTCTTAAAGGGCCTGAGGGAACCATGAGCTGAAGCGTTCATTGCTTGCTGAAGCCTGTTTCCCGGAACGCTCAAGCTTCAGACCTGGCTGTGGCTGCTCCTGGGAGACGTTCCAGAACACCCTGACACACAGCCTGGGAGACCCTGGGACTCACCAGGGCTGCAACCCCCAAGCAATGCCCTGGACTTCTTTGGGGGCAGAGCAGGTGCCTGGGGACATTGGCTGTGCTGAGGAAGCCCAGGACCTGAGGAAAGCTGTGTCCCCAGTACCACATCTAAAACTTGGCACAACAAAATCTCTCACGCTGGTCTCAAGCTTGCAATCCTCCAGCCTCAGCCCTAGTGCTGGGATCACAGGGTGTATCACTACCTTGTATCTTTTTTCCTTGTTTGAACCTCAAATTGCTTATGAATGTTGGTTTCTGGTCATGTTACTTATTTCTGTAGTTAACTTCAATTGTTGGAGCCATATTTAATATTGTCAATGTCAGGGGGATTTCCTGTCTTCCAGAGAGCATTACATGAACTTTAACAGATGAATGGGGAGTAGGGTAACCTTGGGTCTCCTTGTTCTCTTAGTGGGCTCCAATTTGCTCAGTTTTATTGTCCATTCCTGCAGGGACCTTGTGGGTCAGTGATAGGGAAACAAAACTGGTCCTCACCAACCACCAATAAACCCTGAGTTCAAGAGCAGGCCTTGCCACATCTGTCTTTGTTTATCGTGTCCACAGGGCTGAGCGGCTTCCTCTGTTGCTCTCCAGTCTTGTTTTTTATTTTTTTTAAGATGCCGTAAGTTAGTATATTTGAAGAAACACCTAGAACCCAATCGTTAGACTGACACAGGAGGGTCGTAACGTTTTTCAGGGTGGCCTGCACTCACTTTAACAGGGGCTAGTCTGAACTTAGCCTGAGTGCTTGGCATTATAGGTTTGTGGGACTGGGGAGGTGGTTAGGGAGTTCTGGTTGTTCTTAGGAGGCCCTGAGCTTAATTCCGAGCACCCCTATGGAGATTTACAAGTATCTGCAACTTCAGTCCCAAGGGATTCAATGCCCTTACATGCACACGGTGCACAGGTAAAGCATCAACACACACAGACAAATCAACCTTAAAAATAAAAATCATTCATACACATTAAATAATTTGAAAATCATGGTGTGTGCTACTGTACTTGGCTTCATTTCTTAAATTTTATTTTCACAATTTTACTTATTATTGTGTGTGCATGTATGCAGGGCCCAGATGACATCTTTTTTTTTTGAGACAAGTCTCTCTGTAGTCCTTGAATTTGCAGAGATCCTCCTGCCTCTGTCTCCCGAGTGCTGGGACTAAAGGTGTGCGCCACCATACCCTGCGCTCAGAGAATGTCTCTGTGGTGTCAGTTCTCTTCCGCCTCTCGTGGGCTCCGGAGATGGCACGCAGGTGGTCAGGTGCCTGGCCAGCACTTCACCCACTGCGCTCTCTCCGGCCGCGGGCACTGTTTCTACTAGCAGGGTACACCAGGCCTCAAGCAGTTAAGCAATGCAGGACAAAATCCTGAGACTTCAGCTACAAGCCCAGGACTGAGGAGGTTGGGGACCTTCCCGCCACGCCCCACATCAGGCCTGCAGCTGGATTCAGATAAAAGAGCAGAAGTGGAAACCCTTCAGAGCTCAGTCACACGCCGCCAGCACCAGCGTGCTCGCCTGAGGGTCTCACCCCCAGCACTCAGGAGGCAGAAGCAGGAGGACCAGCACAGCAGTTCAAGGTCAGGCACAGCTGCAGGAGTTTGAAGCCAGCCTGGGCTACAAGAGACCCTGTTCTCCCAGAACAAGAAGCGAAGTGAGCATGTTCTAATGATGTCTTGGGCACATCTCCCATGACTGGAAAGCTGGACCATCAGTGTCTCAGTGACAAGGACCCTCCTCGTTTCATCTCAACTGGCCACTGGAGCCATGGTCTTCTGACACAGCCTGGCCAGGAGTCCAGCCATCTGCAGCAAGGAGTTCACACCTTCTGCCACTTTCATGTGAGTGTATCCAATCTCCTGAAACACAAGCCGAAGGAGCCGGTGGTTTAGCCGGGAGTGTGGGCTCCTTTCTATCTAAACTGTGGTTGGTTCAAAACATATACAATGACCTCAAAATGCATCACAGTAAGAGGACAAGCCTGGCTTCACTCAAGTTTAGCTCATGCTGTATGTAAAAGGGTGTTCCAGGCAAAGGGACAGAGCTGAGCTACAGCCCCAGTCTGCTAGGGTCTCACATAGGCCAAGCCAGTTTTAAAGCCCCTATGTAGCTGAGGATAGCCCTGGGCTTCTGAGTCTCCTGCCTCTACTTCAAAGGATGGAACTATAGACAGGCAAAAGAACACCCAGTTACTTTTGCTGTTGTTGTTTTGAAACAAAGTCTCACTGTGGAGCACTGAGGGTGAGCACCACCACACCTAGTCTCACTGTGGAGCACTGAGGGTGAGCACCACCACACCTAGTCTCACTGTGGAGCACTGAGGGTTAGCACCACCACACCTAGTCTCACTGTGAAGCACTGAGGGTGAGCACCACCACACCTAGCAGCACCTATCTTTTGCAGAGCTGAACATCAACCCAGGGCTCTGCACACTCGAGGTGTGCACTCTCCCAACTGAGCTATCGCGTCAAATTATTTTTTGTTATTTTGTTTTTCGAGACAGGGTTTCTCTGTGTAGCCCTGGCTGTCCTGGAACTCACTATGTAGGCCAGGCTGTCCTCGAACTCACAGTTCTCCCAAGTGCTGGGATTTAAGGTGTGCGTCACCACTGCCCAGCTCTAGTCAAATTCATTAACCAAAGTTAAATGTACATTTGTCTGAGTTGGTGGTCTCACACCTGGGAACCCACCCATGTAGAACAAGAACTTGGCAGTCAAGCTATCTTATGTGTGCCAGCATGCAGCAACATTTTAGTTACAAATGCCTTTCCTAGAGAACAAGTGACCACGACACAGCCAACAGCAGAATACTGCTCAGTGATAAGGGCCAAGCAATGGGCATGTTACAGCAGGGCTGGAGGGCACTATGCACACTGAAGACACCAACGCAGAGTAGTGTGGTAGCGCACGCCTGTAGTCCCAGCTTGTGCTACACTGTAAGGCCTTGTCTAAAAATAAAGCAAGAAGCCACTAGACTCAAAAGGTGGCAAAAGCGCACAAGGTATTCCTGAGCTCTGACTAACCTTGATGAATTCCAGTTTCAAGTATTCAGCCATCGGAAAGGTTTTACACACTCGGAAAATGTTGCCGATGACATCCTCTGGTGAGTAGCCCAGGTGCCACAGGTGAGCAAGAATCTAGATGAAAGACCCAACAGGCTCTGAACACCGTGACCAGGGAAGGGAGATGGAGGTGGTCCCACAGTGGTCCTAGCCTATCACCATTAGCTTGGCCCGGGTGTCCTATGAAGCTTTGAGGAACACCCGAACCTTATGGAGATGCTGGTGGCCCCAAAGATGCCTTGTGTCACCCAGCCCTCTGATCGCGGCAGGTAATTTAGCCCGCTTTCCCAGCAGGCGCCATATGTCCCCGACTACAGGCACGATGGTGTGATACATCTATCCGGAGCTTTCCAGGTGGAACTCCTCACCACTGGCTCTCCCAGGCTCAGTAAGGAAGAGGCCCCTGCATGATGGGACCAGACAACCTACGCAGGGCAGGATTCCATTAGCCCCGTGCCTTCCCCTCTCCCCGTCCTCTTCCCCCAGATTGGGGCTGTGTCTAGAGATAGTCCACTGAGCTTTGGCACCATGGGGTGGACTCTGGTAGTGTTAGGGTTAGTGTCAGGTGTTAAGAGTTAGCTTTGTTCTTCCTTCAGTAACCAGCCTCTGGCTGTACCTGTTTCCCTGCCCGACACTTCAGTTTCTTGTTAAGCCCAACCCTGCCCTGTCCCTAGTCAACTGGACTGGAAGCTGACATGTAAATTTAAAAAAAAAATGTAAAGTGTGTTAGCCCCATGCTCCCACCACCACAAGCTGCCATGGCTGCAAGGAGATCCGAGTAAAGCCTGCCTCTGCTGAGCCGCTTCTGTCAGGTTCCGAGTGACAAGCAAAGTAAGAAAAGTCCACCCGAAGCTGAGAGTGATTTTAAGGGTCAAGGACAGTGATGCGGAGTCCTGGTGCCACCATTGAAGTCAGGGGAGGAACAAGAGGCCCACCTTATAAGCCTCATCGATGTTGGCATCCACGCAGTGCTGGATCATCTCCTTCACCAGCAGGGGGTGGGGCTCGTCACAGACCTGCGCAAACACCAGGAGAGGCAGCATGAGGCCCCACAGATTAGTCTGCGCCAACGCTCCAACAACTGGCATGGGATTTTGGAACTCTTCTCACTTCCACAGACATCCCCAAATATGACAGCTCCTGATGCCATGGTTACATTTCTCATATCCGAAATGAATGAACCACAAAGCAGGCAAAGGCCCCAAAAGACTCTCTTCTTGGATGGCGTTAATGGCATGGTGCTATGCACAGTGACACATGCCTGTATCCTCGAACTCAGGAAGAGCTGAGTGGTGGTGGCACAAACTCTGTCTCAGAAAAAAAAAAAAAAAAAAAAAACCAAACCAAAACCCAAAACACCCCAGAGGATCTCAATTCAAGGCCAGTATGGGCTATATATTGAGACCTGTCTCTAAAATAAATAAGTTGGGGATGGTGGTGCATGCTTATAATTCCAGATGTGGGAGGTGAAGGTTCAAGGCCAGTCTGGGTACACAGTCTGGGCCACAGACTCTGTCAAGAAAAGAGAAGAGAGAGGGAGGGGACAGGAGAGGACAGGAGACAGGGGAGGGGAGGAGAAACCAGAGCCCAGCCCACAGCGCAGGGGAGCTCTGAGGGGAGGTGGTGAGGGAGGGAATCAAGGAAGACTGCTGCAGGCTAGCGTGGATCTGCCCACCTCGCACCACTCACATGTGTACCCCGCCCCAGACCCTCCCACTGGTCCTCTGGGCAGGAGAGACAAAGCAGTGGTGGGAAGTGGCCGTGTGGTCCACTACTGTAGAGCAGCCCCTCGGCCCTGGTACCTTGAACACATTCTCGCTGTTGATATAGCCGAATCCCGAGAAGGTAGACTGCAGGTTGTTCAGTGCCTGGAGTGGGCAAGGGATGCGTCAAGGGTGACTATGTCTTTCCTGGTCCTGCCTCTCAGAGAGCCAACGCCCACCCTCCAGACTTGGTACAACACCCACTTCTCCACCTCAGCTTTAAAGGGCAGCGTCTTGGCTGTTCTTAGGTCAACTTGACACACAAACTAGAGTTATCTGAAAGGAGGGACCCTCAACTGAGATCCTTCATAAAATCCAGCTGTAAGCCATTTTCTTAGTTAGTGTTTCATGGGGAGGGCCCAGCCCATACTGAGTGGCGCCACCCCTGGGCTGGTGGTCCTGGGCACTATAAGAAAGCAGGCTGAGAAGCCATGGGGAGCAAGCCAGTAAGCAGCACCCCTCCATGGCCTCTACATCAGCCCTTGCACTGCTTGAGTTCCTGCCCTGACTTCCTTCAGTGAGGAACAGCAATATGGAAGTATAAGCCAAATAAACCCTTTCCTCCCCAACTTGTTTTTTGGTCATAGTGTTTCATCACAGCAATAGAAACCCTAACCAAGACAGGCAGCAACAATCACCCACCAACCTGGCGCATGTCCCCTTGGGCTGTGAAAATAATGGCTTCCAGGCCATCATCTGTGTATGGCACGTTTTCCTTCTCGATGACATTCATGAGCCTGGTGAGGACCTGAGCATCAGTGAGCTTGGTGTAGCGGAGCACTGCACAGCGTGACTGGATGGGCTCTGGGCAGAGACAGCAGAGTGAGTGCTCCCTGGCAAGGCCTGCTGCTTATCTGGACAGAGCTGATCAGAGCCAAGTGTCAAATTATCAGATAAGAAGCAAATAGGCTGGATTGTTGGCTTTCCGGGTCCTGCCCCCTGCTCTGTGGAGGGTCTTTTTCTCTGTGCATGTGCTGTAGGTGTGTTTCCTTACCCCCCCCCAAAAAAAAAAACACTTGCCTTTAACTGTTGGGGAGAAAAAAAAAAGGAAAGAGACCTGAGTTAGCAACACCCAGGTCCTGCTTCTGGAGAGAAGGTAGGCCTCAGGACAGACACCACCACACATACAAGCCTCCCCTCCCCACAACGAGTTAGGGGTCTCCAGTGTGATGGTGTGATGGGTGGGCCCCTCAGGGAAGATCAGTTTGGTCAGACTGGAAGGGAACCCTAACAAGCTCTTTGACTCTCCACAGGGGACAAGGGACGAAGGTGCCCACCTATAACCCTGACACTTGGGATTACATAGGGAAGTAGGGACAAGAGGATCAAGAGTTTAAGGTCAACCTTGGTCAATTCAAGGTTAGCCTGTACTTGAGACTCTGGCTCAAAAACATAAGAAACACCAACATATAAACAACAACAATAAAAAAGGACGGGGGTCTAGCAAGATGGCTTAGTGGATAAAGATGCTTGCCACTAAGACTGACAACCTGAGTTCAATTCTGGGACCCATCTAGATTAGAACTGACTTCACAAATTATTCTCTGACATCTAGTGTGTGTGTGTGTGTGTGTGTGTGTGTGTGTGTGTGTGTGTGTGTGTGTGTCCTGTCAGCATTAAGCAATTCACCCACCTAGGCAGTCATGAGCTGGTATGGAAAAGGAATGTGGTAACAAACCTATGTATGACCACACACACACACACACACACACACACACACACACACACACACACACTTGGGTGCAGAAGGGGAAAGTGGGACAGAAAAGGCCCCACTGCTGGGGATCAGCGAAACAGAAATGGGACAGAGAGAATATACAATATGGTGACGGGAGGATGTGACACCAGCCTGACAGGGTAGACCAGTGCTGTGGGCAGTAGCTGGACTGAAGGACAAAGGGCCCCATAAGGAGGCCCTGTGGTGAGGTGGAGGCCTGGCCATACCAGGCAGCCACAAAGCCTAATGCTGAGTCAATGCCAGGGGCTGCAGCACACGAAACAACCAGCGTGTGTTCAAGACGGGCTGAGTGGCTCAGGTCTGTCATCCCAACAAATCAGGATGCCGAGGCAGGAGAACTGTAGGTTTAAGGCATTCCTGGGCTATAACGTGAGTTCAAGGCCAGCCTGGGTAAGGGAAGACCAGGTCTCAGAATAAAAAGTAAAGCGGGCAGGTACAGCTAGAAGCCTGCCTAACATGTCTGAGCTGCATCTGCAGTGCCATAAGAGATAAAAACAGGGACAGCAAGAGGGCTCCACGGGTGAAGGCACGTGCCAAGTGTGATAATCTGAGCTCAATCCCAGAGAATCCAAGCTTGGTTCCCAGCACCCACATCAGGTTGCTCACAACTGCCTGTAACCCCATCTCCAGGGCACATATACTCAGACAGACACACACACACACAATCAAAAACAAAAGAAAAGAGTAAATAAAGATGGGCAGTAGTGGCACACGCCTTTAATTCCAGCACTCAGAAGGTAGAGGCAGGTGGATCTCTGTGAGTTCGAGGTCAGTCTGGTCTACAGAGCAAGTTCCAGGACAGGCTCCAAAGCTACAGAGAAACCCTGTCTCGAAAAACCAAAAAAAGAAGAGTAAATAAATAAAAAGGGAGTCTCGGGCTGGAGAGATGGCTCAGCAGTTAAGAGCACTGGCTGTTCTTCCAGAGGTCTTGAGTTCAATTCCCAGCAACCACATGGTGGTTCACAACCATCTATAGTGGGATCTGATGCCTCAGAACTCATATACATAAAATAAATATTTTTTTTTCCCCTTTGAGATAGGGTTTCTCTGTGTAGTTTTGGATCCTGTCCTGACACTAGCTTTGTAGGTCAGGCTGACCTCAAACTCACAGAGATCTGCCTGTCTCTGCCTCCTGAGTGCTGGGATTAAAGACGTGTGCCATCACCACCTCACAAAATAAATAGATCTTTAAAAAAAAAAGCCGCCTCACTGGACACAGTGACCAGGTTGCGTGCTCACCTATGATCTTGTCTGAAGCGTTACAAGCCAGAGCGAAGCGGGTTGTCTTGGAGTAGATCTCCATGGTCCTCCTGAGCGCCTGCTGAGCACCGTCCGTCATGCTGGGGCAAGCATAAGAGGGCATTGTTCAGGAGGACTGGAAAACCAAGGCCAGCCTGGGCTACTTGGGAACCCCCATCTCCAGCCCGCACCTGTCTGCTTCATCCAAAATGATGATCTTGTGTCGGCCCTTGGGAAGGGTGACCTTCTGCTGGGCAAACATTTTGATTTTATTCCTCACCACATCAATTCCCCTGAAAAACAGGAAGAAGGCATGTGTCACAAACGGAGGAACTTTTTATTATCATGGGGAGGGGTTCGTGTGTGTGCACTTGCACACATATGGTCAGAAGACAACTTTAAAGTCCCAGTTCTCCTCTTCACTTTGAGTTATATGGGCAGAACCAGAGATCTCAAGATGGCTCAGCGAGGGCGTTTATCCACTGAGTCATCTCTGGTCCTATTTTATTACTTATTTTTTTATTTCTAAATATTTATTTATTTATTATGGATACAATATTCTGTTTGCATGTATGCTTGCAGGCTAGAAGAGGACACCAGACCTTTAATGTGTCTGAGCAGATACAGGGCACATGTAGGCAGGTGCCTGTGGAGACCAGGCGTCAGAAGCCCTGGAGCTGGGGTTCTCAGCAGTTGTGAGCTGTCTGACGTGGGAACAAGGAAACTCTGGGTAAGGGCAGCATGTTCCTTTTATTTGTTTAGTTTTCGATTCAGGGTTTCTCTGTGTACCCTGGCTGTCCTGTGACTTGCTCTGTAGACCAGGCTGTTCTCAAACTCAGAGACTGCCTGCCTCTGCCTCCCCAGTGCTAGGATCAAAGGTGTGCACCACATGTTCTTAACTGCTGAGCAACCTCTCCAGCCCCATACTGTATTTCTTAAGAGAGGGTCTTTAAATGGCACCTGAGCAGACCTGGTACTCAGAATCCACCTGCCTTACCCTTCCCAGTGCAGGGATCTCCCACAGACCACCCCAACCTCATAAGGGGCTTGTAAATCCTCCTTGTAGCCCCAAGGGCTACAAGGCCTTATTTTAACCTGGGAACATGAGCTAACAGTCAAATACACAGACCAGAAGGTGGGCTGTGGCTGCCAGGGCTGCAGAAGGGAAATGGGGAGGCGCATGAGGGCAGTTTCAGTTTTGCAGGGCCAGAAAGCTGTTGCACAATAACACGAATACATTAACATGGCTGAAGTTGACATTTGAAAGTGGTTTCAGGGCTGGTGAGATGACACAATGGGTAAAGCCACCTGCTGGCAGACCAGGCAAGACTGACAACCTGAGTTCAATCCCCAGAACCCACATCAAGGTAGAAGGAAAAAAAAAATTCCACATGATTATGCTCTGATTCTCATGCATGCGCACGTGCACGCATACACACACAGAGGACAGAGTTAGGGGATGGTTCTTACCGCCAACCCTCACAACCTGAGTTTGATCCTTAGGATCCACTTTGGGGAAGGAGCGAACCAGCTCCCAGCAAGGTGTCCTCTGACCTCCACACGTACATCGTGGCATATGCCCCTCCCCACAACAAATAAGCAGCAATAAAAACAAATTTTAAAAAGCATTTTTTTTAACATTTTCATTAAAACGAGGAACGCTGCAAGTGCTCCTCAGACACTCAGACAAGGCAATGATTCCCGTTAAGCGTGGAGCCAGTGAAGCAAGCACCAGGCACGAGCCACAACCAAGTGGAGCCTCTAGACTCAGGTACAGCAGGAGGCCTCTGCCTCCCTTCCCACTGTACCTGTCATTTGATGCATTGAGCTCCAGAACTGCATCCTTCAGCGCCGGGCCCAGCAGTGCTCTCGCCAAGCAGAGGATGCTGGTTGTTTTGCCGGTTCCTGGGGGACCCTGTGGGTGAGAGCTCTCTGCTTCAGGCAGGGAAAACCCAGAGGCTGGAGAGATGCCTCAGCAGTTAAGAGCACTGTCTTCCATTCCCAATGCCTCAAACGAGCTGTAACTCCAGTTCCAAGGGATATATTATCACTACCCCCACCTCCCAGGGAACCAGACACGCCCATGGTGTACAAACACAGATGCAGGCAAGACACCCATACACATAAAAATGAATTGATTAATTAAAGGGTTCCTATATAGATCTTGCTGCTCCCACAACTCCCCGCTGTTGGCACTTGCTCTCCTGATTCTCCAACAACTCAACCAGGGACCTGTGGGCCTCCCCAGGGAGGGAGTAGACATGGGATGCAAGATGCCCAGGGGACCAGGCCCAGGTACTCACAGCGATGATGATATTGGGCACATTGCCTTCTTTTGCAAAGACCTAGGTAAAAGAGGTTCATTAAGTTAAGTGTGGCTACATGGCTCTAATCTCAGCACCAAGGAGGTTGAGCGAATTTAAGACCAACTTAAGCTACATATCAAAGCTCTGTCTTGAAGACAAATAAACAGCCCAGGTGTGGTGGCACACTCGTTTAATTCTAGCACTTGGGAGGCAGAGACAGGTGGATCTCTGTGAGTTAGAAGCCTGGTCTATACAGAAAGTTTCAGGACAGTCAGGGCTACATATTGGGTAGTAAGCTAAAAAAAAAAACAAGCAAAAACCCATAAACCAACAACAATAACAAGAACGCAAACTGGCTCAGCAGATAAGGTGCCTGCAAGGGCTGACAAGCTGTCTGTCATCCTTCATCAGGCCCACAGGGTGGCAGGAGGGAACCAACTCTGCCTCCACTGAGGTAGGAAGATCCACCCTAAATGTGGGTGGGATCCTCCCATGGGCTGGGGTGCCAAACTCAGTGAAAAGGAGGAAGTGGGCTAAGCGAGCAACATCACCCACCTCCCTGCTTCCGGTCTGTGGATGCAGCGTGACCACCAGCCTTATATCTCTGCTGCCAGGCCTTCCCCCAGAATGGACTGTGACCTTAGACTGTGAGCTAAAGCCAAATTAAACTCTTCTTGATGTAAGTTCTGCTCACCATGTACTTTGTCACCCTCCTTCACCACCTCGGCCATCTTTCTCCAATCGCCACTAGCTAGTCAGATCCACGTGTGATGTTGGAAGGGTTACAGAGTCCTTACCTCCAGCCTGCTCACTGTGTCTTCATTGCCGACTATTTCATTCAGCTTTATTGGTCTGTATTTTTCAACCCTGTTTTAGGAAAGAGCAAATATTGTCACGGTTATCCTCTCAGTAACTAGAGGATTGGACAGGAAAAGGCAACCCTGCAAATTCTGGCAGGGTGGGACCGTGTTACCTGTAATGCCAACACAGGAAGGCCGTGCCAGGAGGACCCCCTAGTTCTAGGCCAGCCTCTACTGCATACACAAACTGCCTCAAAAATGAAGAACTAAGAAGCCAACAAGATGGCTCAGCATATAAAGGCAGTCACAGAAAAGCTAATCTTCCTTAGTTTAAGCCCCAGAACCTGGTGGAGGAAGAGAAGTGAGGCCCACATGCACTGTGGGACTGTTGTATGGCACATACAGTCACGAAATAAACAAACAACCCTGGGCTGGAGAGCTGGTTCACTGGATAAGAGCACTGACTGCTCTTCCAGAGGACCCAGGTTCAACTCCCAGCACCCACACGGCAGCTCAAAACTGTAACTCCAGCTCCAGGGCATCTGACACCTTCGCACAAACATACAGGCTAGCAAAACACCAATGTATATCAAAAATAAATAAATAAATAAAAACCTTCCAGGCATGGTGGCAGATACCCGCAATCCCAGTTATGTTGGGTATGGAAGCAGAGAGAGAGAGACTTTCAATAAGTTAAAAAAGAATGTGCTGGAGAAATGACTCAGTGGTTAGGGGCACTTGCTGACACAGAAGACCCGAGTTTGACTTCTAGCATCTACACAGTGGCTCACAACCTCCTGAACTGTAATTATAAAGGACACAATGCCCTCTCCTGGCGTCTTCACATACTGCACGCACACAATGCTCATACAGACACACAGACACACACACAAAAAATAAAATGAATCCCAAAGGGGAGGGGGGAGTCAGGCAGTGGTGGCGCAACTCTGTGAATTCGAGGTCAGCCTGGTTTACAAAGTGAGTTCAGGAAAGCCAGGGATATACAGAGAAACCCTGTCTCAAAAAACCAAAACAAAACAAAAACCCCCAAAAACAAGACCAAAAAAAGAAGCCAACAAGATGGCTCAGTGATAAAGGTGCTTGTTGATGGGTCTGACCACTTGAGTTCAATCCCTTGGACCTACATGGTAGAAGAGAATCCTAGAAGTTGGTCTCCGACCTCCACACAGGTGGTATAGCAGGTGCAAGGTCCTCTCCCACTCCTCCCCCATCCTCTCAATAAAAAAATGCAAAAAGAAAAAGCTTTAAACAAAACAAAGATAACAAGAGAACCTCTGATATGAACTGGCTCCTCGACCGTCCACCCCCACAGCTAAGGAACCTCAGGGTAAACTGTGGTTTCCGTCCAGCCAGCTCTGCTGCACACCATTTGCAGATACTGCCAGGTGCACAGCAGTGGACCCCCGTACACCCACTTCCATCACAGCAAATGATGCCAGTGCTGCATCTCCAGGTCTCTGCTGTGCCAGGCAGACTATGCCGACCCTGAGTTTGTCTTTGTTTCAACTGGCCTACTCTTGCCGCCCTCTAGCAGAACTGGTGGTTTAGGGCTGTGACTGGAAAGTCTGAGTGGACAGCTGGTCCGTCCTCCACTCCCATCACCCAAGATAAGGTTTCTCTGTTCTCTGTGTAGCCGTGGCTGTCCTAGAACTCACTCTGTAGACCAGGCTGGCCTCGAACTCAGAGATCCACCTGCCTCTGCCTCCAGAGTGTTGGGATTAAAGGCATGTGCCACCACAGCCTGGCCATGTGTGAACAGTTCTTAAGCAATTCTGAAATGGCACTTGGACACTTCATTAAAATATTGTTCCTTTGGAGCTGGAGAGATGGCTCAGCAGTTAAGAGCGCCAGCTGCTCTTCCAGGGGACCCAGGTTCAATTCCCAGTACCCACATGCAGCTCACTATCATCTGTGACTCCAGTTCCCAGGGTTCTAACTCCCTCTCCTCAACCTCTGAGGGCACTGCATACGCCCACAGACATATAATAGAATAAAAAACAAAAACCACTTGTGCCCATTTGGAATCTATTTCTTTATTTATAGACAGGGTCTCATGAAGCCCAGGCTAGCCCGGAACTCACTACACAGCAAAGGATGACCTTGATTCTTCAGCCCTTCATCTTCCCTGTAGTCTTGACTGTAATCCTCCCCAGTTCTAGGATTACAGGCTTCACCACATCCAGTTTATGAGGTGCTGGGGATGGAAATGTGGGTTTTCTGAATGGCAGATAAGGGTCCTATCAACTAGGCCACATCTCCAGATGGCCTGGAACTCATGACCCTCCTATCACAGCCTCCTGACCACTGAGTTCTGCCTTTTAAATCAACGAGCAATGTTGAGAGAAAATGACCTTTTCCAGCTCTGGGCACAGATATGGCAGATTTACAATGATGTGACCGTCAACGTTTCCTGTGCTCTCTAGTTTCTCTCTGTTTTCAAAGACAGGATTTCACCAGGTAGTCCCTGCCAGACTGGAACTCCCTTTGTAGACCAGGCTGGCCGTGAACTCAGAGATCCATCAACTTCTGCCTTCTGAGTGCTTTCTGTTGTTTTCTTTAAGCACACATACATACATACATACATGTTTAAACTGCGTGTGCAACAGTACAGGTGTCAAGGTCAGAGAGCAACTTGGGAGTCAGTTGTCCCCTTCCAACCTGTAGAATCCAGGGACTAAACTCAGGTTGTTGGCTTGGCTACAAGCACCCTCGTTATGAGCCATCTCATCAGGACTTGTTTCTGGAGACAAAGATTATCCTGTAGCTGGCCTCTTATTCACCATGTAGCTGACAGTGACCTAACAGGTGTATGCTACTCCACTTGGACACCGATTTTCTTTCTACTTATTTCTGTGGCGACCAGACAATGCTAAATTACATGCAATGTGAGCCTTTTTTTCCCCCTCTTTTTGAGTGCTGGGGATAGAACCCTAGCCCCTGAGAATGCCAGGCAAGAATTCTGCCACTGAGCCACATTTCCCGCTTTTGTAATGTTTCCTCTAGTATTATTCTAGATCAATGGTCGGGATCTCTCGGGGATTGTCAAACAACCCTTTCACAGGGGCCACCTAAGACCATTGGAAAACAGATATTTACATTACAATTCATAATAGTAGCAAAATTACAGTTATGAAGTAGAAATAAAAATAATGTTATGATGGGGGGGGGTTCACCACAGCATGAGTGGCTGTATTCAAAGGCGCAGCATTAGGAAGGTGGAGAACCACTAGATAGTCCAGATACTTCAGTGAGCTAAGGGATCACTCTGATGTCTGGTGCCATAGACCCTACATTTGATAAAGAAAAAGCAAGTGCCAATGGTAGGGCCATGACAGTATGTGCTTTTGTACAAATGTCTGCAATCAATTTTCATCCAAGAAAAAAAACACCGAACTCAAAAAACTGGGAGTGGTGGTGGCACACACCTATAGCCTTGGTACTTATGTGGAAGAGACCATCGGTTCAGAATATAAGGTCATTCTTGGCTATGTATGAAGTTCAAAACTAGCTTAGGGTAGTGAGGCCTATCTTAAGAAAAGTAAAAAGGTGGAGTTGGTGAATCTTTTAGGCGATATTTTAAACAAACAATAAAAAAATACGTGGCGCGCTATTAGTCAAGTCCAAACATCATCAATTAGCTGAACTCTGAGCCATACATCTCTCAATTTCAATAAATTAAAAACCTCTGCATTTGCCTGGTAACTCACATCTGTCATTCCAGCACTTGGGAAACTGAGGCAGGAGGACTGCTCAAAGTTCAAGAACAGCTTGGGCTGCACAGCGGAACTCGGGGCTGAGAATGGGATCGAGTGCATGCTTAGCATCCACGAGGCCCTGGGTTCCACGCCTGTCATCCCACGGGGGCAGAAGGACCAGCAATTCAAAGTCATCCTGTGCTACATAGTGGGTTAGAACCCAGCCTGAGTCACACAAGACCCTGACACACAACGGGGGAAAAAAAAGAGTAAAAAAAGAAATCCAGTTTCAAAAAGAGAAAGAAAAAAATCTGGACTCCCGGGATCGCAGCTTCGGTGTTCCCCCAAACCCAAACCCAGCCTACAGCCGGGTCCCGGGAGCTCGGCCCGCCCTCACTCGCCATCACCTCTCCGCGCGCGTTACTACGGCCGCGCGCTCACCACGGCAGTTCGTAGTGGCCGGCGCCGCCCGCGGTCTTGCTGGGGACAGGCGAGGGCTCAGGAGCCCCACTCTCGG
Organism: Myodes glareolus; assembly: GCF_982192425.1. Taxonomy (NCBI): domain Eukaryota; kingdom Metazoa; phylum Chordata; class Mammalia; order Rodentia; family Cricetidae; genus Myodes; species Myodes glareolus. Next base: position 111,851,563 of record NC_142027.1, read on the forward strand.
CCGCGCCACAACCGCTCTCCTGCACCTCCATTCCTACGCCGGCTCTTCCCGCCACCCGAGGCTCCGCCCCGTGACGTCTTCACGGAAGTCTCAGCCCCGGTTTCCGGGCAACACTGGGAGAGAGCGGAAGTGGGCGTAGGAGGCGGTCTCTTCCTGCGCCTGCGCATACAGTGCAGCGTAGCCTCGCACTGGCCGCTAGAGGCCGCTATGGTTGCAGGAGACCGCGTTTGAGGGGCGAGGATGGAGAGAATGGCGAGATCAAGAAGGATGTCTCTAGGAAAGGCCGTTTGTGTCATCTTATCATATTTTATTAATTGTATTCGACTTCATTTTGTTTCGTTTTATCTTCACTTGTTTGGTTTCTTTTTTTATTGATATTTATTGAGCTCTACATTTTTCTCTGCTCGCCTCCCTGCCTCTCCCGTCCTGCTTTCAACCCTCCCCCAAGATCCCCATGCTCCCAATTTCCTCAGGAGATCTTGTCTTTTTCTACTTTCTACTTCCCATGTAGGTTAGATCTATGTAAATCTCTCTTAGTGTCTGCATTACTGTCTAAGTTCTCCGGGATTGTGGTTTGTAGGTTGGCTTTCTTTGCTTTATGTTTAAAAACCACCTATGAGTGAGTACCTGTGATAATTGTCTTTCTGTGTCTGGGTTACCTCACTCAAAATAATGTTTTCTAGTTCCATCCATTTTCCAGCAAATGTTTGGTTTCTTGAAACTGAATATTATTGCTCTGCAGTCCAGCCTGACCTCTGATTAGCGGCCATCCTCCTGCCTCAGCTTTCCTGGTGGTAGGAATACTTTTTTAAGTATTATTTCAGACATGCAGGTGTTTTGCCTGCATGCACGTATGTGTATCACATGCATGCCTGGTATGGGTACAGAGGAGGGTGTTGGGTCCCCTGGAGCTGGAGTTAGACTCTTATGAGTTGTCATGTAAGTCCTGGGAATCAAATCCAGGTCCTCTGCAAGAGTCTCTAGTTCTTTTTGTTTTGCTTTGGGTTTGTTTTTGTTTTTTTTGATACATAGTTTCTGTGTATTCCTGTAGACCAGGCTGGCCTCAGACTCTCTGCCTGCCTCTGTCTCCTAAGTGCTGGGATTAAAGGCGTGTACCACCCCTGCAGGGTTGAGCCTCTAGAACCTTTAACAGCCAGCCAGTCACCTCTTTAGCACTGCCTCTCTTGGGGGAATGTGATTGCATGTTTCATTGTATTTTATTTCTCTTGCATTTTCTAGACAGGCTCTTGTTCTATAGTCCAGACTGGCCTTGACTGGCCTCCTCAGGGCTGAGATTACATATCTTATTTATTCACCTATTTATTTATTTGGTTTCTGAGAAAAAGTCTGCTCTGTGGTCCAGGCTGACCTCGAACTCTGAGCCATCCTCCTGCCTCAGCCTCCCCAGTGCTGAGATTAAAGGCCTGTGCCTCTGCACTGGCATTGTCAATGTAGTGCATAAAACGCCGTTTCAAAATAAAAGTCACGTAGAGGCCTGAGGCTGGCATGATGCCCTTACCTGGAATTCTTTACTCAGAAGGCTGCAGTGAGGATGGGTGCAGAGAGGTCAGAATGATTTAAATGGGGAGTGCCAGGCCAGTCTGGTACTAAATAAGATGTCTAAACAACAGAAGGGCTTAGGGCTCAAGCTACAGAGTGCTTGTCTCGTACACACAAAGCCCTAGGTTTAAGCCACAATGTCACTAAGTAAATTAAAAGAAATGAAAAATTGTGCTGGGCCATGGTGGCACACGCCTTTAATCCCAGCACTCGGGAAGCAGACGCAGGTGGATCTCTGTGAGTTCGAGGCCAGCCTGGTCTATGAAGCAAGTTCTAGGACAGCCAGGACTGTTACACAGAGAAACCCTGTCTCGGAAAAGCAAAAAATTCAAAACTGGAGGTCAAAACAGTGGGTCAAGTGCTCACCATGCAACCACAGACCTGAGTCAGGATTTCCCACAGCTCAGGTAAAAGCTAAGCACGGTGGTACATATCTTCAACCCGAATGTTGAGACAGAGACAGGGGGATTCCTGAGGCTCCCTGGCCAGCCAGTGTGACTGAACTTGTGAGCTCCAGATTCAGTGAGAAAACCTCTCTCAAAAGAGTAAGGTGGATGGCGGGTGTGGCAAGGGAGGGTAGAACTGTGATCTCAGAGCCAGCCTCATCCACACAGCAGGTTCAGAGGCAGTCAAGGCTGCATAGCAAGACACCTAGACACCTTGACACCGTCTCCGACAAACAAAATAAAACATAAGGTGGAGGAGCTACAGATGTAGCGATGTTTTGTTTGTGTTTAAAGGATAAAGCTTGCCTGAAGATCAGAGTACTCTCGCTAAGCCACGAGAGGCCAGGCAGTGGTAGAACACACCTTTAATCCCAGGACTTGGGAGACAGAGGCAGGTGGATCTCTGTGAGTTCAAGGCCACCCTGGGCTACATGAAATTGGTCCCGGCTAAAAGAGAAACAGAGCTCACACAAAGGTGGTCCCAGCACATGGGATCCCATGCCTCTAATCCCAGCACTAAGGAGGTAGAGACAGGAGTGATGACTGGCGGAGAGAGGAACATAAGGCGGGAGGAGACAGGAGCTCAGGGTAGTCTAAGGGCAGTCTGAGGGCAGGATCGCCCCTTTGGTCTGAGCATTGGTAGGGGTAAGAACTCTAGTGGCTGGTGGCTCTGCTTCTCTGATCCTTCCGCTTGCAGCCCCTGACAGCTGACTTAATTATTAAGAACAATTAGAATTTGTGCTACATACAGAGATGGATCAGTGGTTAAGGATATATATTGCTTATGGCTGGAGAGATGGCTCAGTGGTGAAAAGCACTGGCTGCGCTTCCAAAGGACCCAGGTTCAATTCCCAGCACCCGCATGACTGCTCACAACTGTCTGTAGCTCCAGATCCCCTTACACAGACATACATGTAGGCCAAACACCAATGTACATAAAATAAAAATAAATAAATCATTTAAAAGAAAAAAAAAAGAGTTGGGCAGTGCTGGCGCACACCTTTAATCCCAGTACTTGGGAAGCAGAGGCAGGCGGATCTCTGTGAGACCAGCCTTGGTCTACAGATTTAGTTCCTGGACAGCCAAGGATACACAGAGAAACCCTGTCTCGAAAAACAACAAAAACAGCTGCCTGGAACTAGTTCCTCTGTCTCTGTGGGTAACCAGACCCTTGTGAACACACACTCAACACTCATATTAAATAAAGAACTTTTATTTATGTGTGCGTGTCTGTGCAGGTGTCCACAGAGGCAAGAAGAGAGCATTGGATGCCCTGCAGCTAGAGTTCCAGGCAATTGTGAGCTGGCCAGTGTGGGTGCTGGAACCCAACCTCAGGTCCTCCAGAAGGAAAGCAACTGTCTTCACCACTGAACCATCTATTCAGCCCAATAATGATAAATTTTTATTTTGGGCCCAGGAGCTCACTGTGTAGATCCAGTTGGCCATGAACTCACATTGATCCAATTGTCCTGCCTCCTGATGCTGGAATGAAAAGCCACTACACCCCCCCCCTCATAAATTTTTTTACTTTTTTCAAGAGAGGGTCAGCTCATGTAGACCAGGATGTCCTGGAATTCTCTGTAGATCAGGCTGGCCTCGAACTCATAGAGATCTGCCTGCATCTGCCTTCCAAGTGCTGGGTTTAAAGACATGTTCCACCACCGCCCTGTCCCATAAATTTTTTTTTAATTAAAAAAAATGAAGTGGAGAGAAACTGAGGAATACATCTTCACATCAGCCTCTGGCTTCCACAATAGCCTGCATAGGTGAGTGGACCTGCGCACACGCGTGTATATAACATACAAATTAAGTTTTAAGTAAATAAATAGAAATTGAACAAGTAGATATTTTCCAGGTCTGGAGAGCAGCTCAGTGGTTGACAATACTCCCTGCTCTGGCAGAGGACCTGAGTTTGGTGTGTAGCACCACCACCGCCCCGCTATAAATATATTTTTTAAAAAGACACTTTCTTGGTGGCCCAGGCTTTTCATTACAGCACTCGGGAGCAGAGGCGCCGGGTCTTTGTGAGTTCAAGGCCAGCCAGAGTTATACATAGTGAGACCCCATCCCAAAAATTCAAAAAACTAAAATGAAAACTAAAGATCCTTCCTGGCTAGGCATGGTGGTGCACACCTGTCACCCTAACACTGAGGAGACGAGGCAGGAGGATGATATGTTCTAGGCTAGCCTGAGACTGCACAGGGGACTCCACCTCAGCAAAACAATAAAAGCCGACAGGAGACCACATACCTTAGCACTTGGGAGACGGAGGCAAGCCTGAGAGACACAGAGAAATAACAGGGCTCGAGTCACAAGCCCTGGGTTCACCACCAGTGCCACAGAAAAAGAAAAAAATAAAAGACCTTTTCCCCAAGGTGGCATTTTGGAGCGTTGAAGCTGGTGATTTCCAAGTGGGCTTGCCCTATTGTTAGCAAACTCAGCATTGTGCTCGTTTCCATAAGAACTCCTCTGCCTGTCTAGACGCCCTCCACCAATCCTCTGGTAAGCACGAAGGTTTTCATTTGAACTCTTTAGTTGAGCATTAACAGTTTTGAATTGCTTGCCTTGCTTTCTGTTGTTGAGACAGTATCTCTCTATGTAGACCAGGACTCTCTGTGTAGACCAGGCTAACCTGGACTCTCTATGTAGACCAGGCTGACCTGGACTCTCTATGTAGACCAGACTGGACTTGAACTCACAGAGCTTCCCCCTGCCCCTGCCTTTGGAGTGCTGAGATTAAAGGCTGAGCCACCACTCCTGGCTATGCTTTTCCTTCTTGCTTCCGCTTTAATCCTATGAAAACAAGGAGAGAACTTTCCCAGATGGGCAGAGGACAGCTTTTATGTCCCAGGATGTGGGGTGACCTTTAAGACCTCAGCTGTGGGTGGCCTGTTGGCCCCTGTGCTGCGCAGGCTGATCACTGAGCCCTTGAGTGTCTTCACTTTTGTTTTCGGTCTGTTGACTTGCCTCCTGAGGAAAAGAAAATGAACTAAGCATCTCTCAGTAGAGAAATGAGATATTCATAGCACGTAGTCACTAAAAACTGGAACTCGTCTGTCTACCTGTACTGACAGGGAAAGATCTCCCTGTCTTCCCAAAAACAAAGTCACAGAGGGACAAGGAGAGTGGCTGTGAGCTACAGAACCTTCCTAGACTCCCCCAGCGAGGGGCCAAGGTGTGACCACTTACCTAAAATTCCAGACTGCCTTCAAAGTCGCTCTGTAATTTAGGATAGCCTTGAACTTTGGATCCTTTTGCCTTTTGCTCACACGTGTTGGGATTACAAGTGTGTAGCACCCCCTTTAAGATTTATTTTTATGTCTGTGTCTGCATATGGTCTGACTAGGGCTGTGCACCTGTGCGGTGGGGGTGTGCCCTCAGATGCCAGAAGAGGAAATCCTCTCCTGCTGGAGTTACAGACAGTCAGGGTCTGAGACTGAATGAACTAGGGTCCTCTACAAAAGCTGCAAGTACCCTTTACCCTGAACCAGCTCTCCAGCTCTCTTTTTCTTAAGATTAATTGTATTATTTTAAAGTGTGCACGTGTGAGTGTGTGTGTGTGAGAGAGAGAGAGAGAGTGTGTGTGTGTGTGTGTGTGTGTGTGTGTGAGGGTATGTGCATGTGAATACAGTTACCCGAGGAGGCCAAAGGCATTGGATGCCCTGGAGCTGGACTTGCATACGGTTGTGAACTGACGCATTTGTGTTGGCAACAGAACTCAAGACCTCTGCAAGAGCAGAACATCCTCTTCTCACCAGGCCTCTCTCCAGCCTCCCAGCCCCTTCTAAAGTCATGCTGGGCACCAAACCCAGGGCGTCACACATCCTTGTCTAACCCTGGGATCCATGAGCCACACCACCAACACCTAGGCCAACGTTTCTTGTGTATACTCCCTAATCCCAGATCTCTGTGTGTGGGCTTCATTATCTGAAGAATCCACAGTGAGCCTTTGGCAAGGAATCCTGACCTGTTGAGGCATGTGTGTGCGCACACAGGGACGCACGCATGCTCACCACCTTCTCTGCTGCCCTGAGGGTGTGCATTCCAAGAAGGCTGTTCTTACAGGAAGTAATGTTTTCCTCGCACCTAGCTTGTTAGGTGCAGGGTATAAATGTATAAACCAGATCCCAGACTTCAATCTTGGCGCCTTACTGGTTTTTGTTTGTTTGTTTGTTTATGTTTTTGCAAGTAGGTCTTACTATGTAGCCCAAGTTGGCTTCAAAATTGTGATCCTCCTGCCTCTGTCTCCTGAGTGATATTCTTTTTTTTTTTCTTTTTATTTTTTTTTTATTATTTTTTTTTAGTAAATTTTATTAAATTATAAAAGTTTCCATTTCTGCCCCCCCTCCCAACACCCTCCCACTCCCCCCAATCCCCCCCTCCTTCCCCTCCATCCCCCAGGGCAGTCAGGGTTTCCTGCCCTGTGGGAAGCTCCAGCTCCCTCCCCCTCCCTCCAGGTCCAGGAAGGCAAGCGTCCAAACAGACTGGATCCCCAAAATCCAGCATATGCAGAGGAAACAGGTCCCAGTGTCATAGTCAATGGCTTTTCAGAAAGACCCCGGGCCAGCCACAGTCAGAGAATCCGGCCAAATTCCGAGAATCTGGCTAGATCACGTCCTCGTTCAGTCCCAGTCCGACTGGCCCTGGTAAATTCTCATCAGATCCGTTCCCTTGTATCAGTGGGTGATAGCATCCCTCGCAGTACTGATTTCGTCTTTCATGTTCCTCCTCCTTCCGCTCCCCCTCCGGACCTCGGGGGGCTCAATCCGTTGCTCCAATGTGGGCCTCCGACTGCATAGCCGTCCTTCGCCAGACGAAGGATCACTCCGAAGGCCCTTCCTGAGTGATATTCTGACCAAATCGCTAGACTACAACTGATTATGTTCCAGGCGACCGTATTGGGTGCATGATGGAGTAAACAGGCTGAGGGCTGAGCTCAGAAAGGGATAAAAATGCAAAGGACTTACAGCCAAGGGTGTGGTGACCCACACTGAAGTTCCAGCTACTCAAGGAACTACTAATACAGGAAGATGGCAAGTTCAAAGCTAGTCGGGTCACCTCAGCCAGATCCATGTCAAAACTAAAAGACGAGAGCTGGTGCCACGGATCAGTGGGTGGCCCCTGCCACTAAGCCTGAAGACTAGAGTTTGATCCCAGGGACCCACATGGTGGGGGCAAAAGTGACCCCACTGCCATGCTTTGGTGTGTACATGTGTGCACACATACATATTACATGTAATGTAATAGATACACGGTGAAAAGGGCTGAGGATATTTTAGCTCTGTGATAGGAGAGAAGCACTTGCCCTTCCTAAACAACAAAACACAAACATACTCAGTCATGGCTGGGCTTAAAGCTAAACAAGCATGGCCGCTAACCAAGAATTATTGCCTGGCCCATTTTTTTAATATTTATTTCTTTGTTTATTATGTATACAATATGCTTTCTGTATGTATGCCTGAAGGTCAGAAGAGGGTACCAGATCTCATTACAGATGGTTGTGAGCCACCACGTGGTTGCTGGGAATTGAACTCAGGACCTTTGGAAGAGCAGGCAATGCTCTTAACCGCTGAGCCATCTCTCCAGCCCCATTGCCTGGCCCATTTCAAAGTTTACTGGTAACATGAAGACTTCTGTTCAGGAATTGGTTTTTGATTCTACCTTTTCCTCTGTGTGTGATACCAGGCATTGGGCCCAGACCTTGTGCTAGGCCAGCCCTCTACCACTGAGTATATCCCAACTTTCTTTTCTCTTCTTTTTATTTTTATTTTATGTGTGTATTTTGCCTACATGTATGTCCAGGCTCTTCAAACACGTACTGCTCTGGGAAACCAGAAGAGGATGCTAGATCCTGGTGTAGGAGGTTCTTCTGTTCACGTGTTGCTTTCATTGGCTAATGAATAAAGAAACTGCTTTGGGCCTGATAGGGCAGAACTTAGGTAGGCAAAGACAGAACTGAATGCTGGTAAGAAGGACAGAGAGAGGGCTGCCATGGAGCCTGCCATGGTAAGCCATGACCTCGTGGTGATATACAGATTAATAGAAATGGGTTAAATCAAGATGTGAGAGTTAGCCAATAAGAGGCTAGAGATAATGGACCAAGCAGTAATTTCATTAATACAGTTTCTGTGTGGTTATTTCAGGTGTAAGCTAGCCAGGTATCTGGGACAAACAAAGGGGCCCACTCCTTACAACAGGGTCCCCTAGAACTGAAATTACAGATGGTTGTGAGCCACCATGTAGTTGCTGGGAATTGAACTCAGGTCCTCTGGAATAGCAGCCAGTGTTCTTAACTGCTGAGACATTTCTCCAGGCCCACCCCACCATTCTTTATTTTTATTTCATGACAGGGTCTCACTAAGATGCCTAGGTTTATCTTTTTTTAAATTTATTTATAATGTATTATTGTTATTATTATTATTATTATTTGTCTTACTATATAACCCTGGCTGGCCTGGAACTCACAGATATCCTCCTGCATGTGCCTCCTGGGTGGTAGGATTAAATGCCACCAGGCCCCACTGAATATTAATTTTTGTTTTATATATTTAGGTATTTGCCAGCGTGTCTGTGTATGTACCGTGTGAGTCCAGTGCCCAGGAGAGACTAGAAGAGGTCAGTGAATTTCCTGGCACAAGAGTTAAAGACAGATGTGAGCCCCATGTAGGCTGGGAATGAACCCAGGACCTCTGCAAGAGCAACAAGTGCTCTTAACTATTGAGTCATCTCTTCAACCCCCTAATTACGAAAAAAAGAAAGTAGACTCTTACGTAGCTCAAGTTGGCCTAGAAGTGTCTACGTGGCTGAGGTTGACCTTGAGTTCCTGACCCTCCTGCCTCCACAGCCTGAGTGTTGGGATGACAGGCACACCGTCACACCTGGGACACGGACTCATACATCCTCGACTGCATATTGAGTTTGAGGTCCTGCTTGGCCACATAGAAATCTTTTCTCAAAGAAAGAAAAGATTGGGCTGGGTACGGTGGTACATGTAATTTCGGCACACTCTGGAGGGAGAGGCATCTGCGTCTCTGAGTTCACACATAGCGATGTGGTCACTACTGCCAGTACCAGAGGATCGGGCTTACACCCTGAGACCCTGCCTCCAACAAACAAAAACACAGACAAGATGGGGGAAGGGTTTCTGAGGCCGCACACTGAGGTGAAGAGCTGTTGGCAGTTGATGGCAGCTGGGGAAAAGGGAGTCAATTTTTCTTTCTTTCTCTGTTTTATTTTATTTTGTTTTTTTGTTTGTACATGCGTGAGTGAGAGAGAGAGAGAGAGAGAGAGAGAGAGAGAGAGAGAGAGAGAGAGAATATGCATGTGAGTGCAGATGCTCAGGGAGGCCAGAAGAGGGAGGTCAGATCTCCTAAAGCTGGAGTCGTGGGCAGCTGTGAGCCCCTAGGTAGAGGAGCTGCGAACTGAACTCTGGGAAAGCAGCAAGCACTCTTAGCCACTGAGCCATCTCTCCAGCCAAGAGTCATTTTTCTTCTGACTGTTGCCCCTGTCCACACTCTAGTGGATGGCCCCGCACCCAGGCATGGGTGGGCAGAACTAATCAGAGTTAGAAGCGCTCACGAGGGCATGAAGAGGGGAGTGGGACATGAGGGGACACAGGGAAAGACTGTGGGTGGGGGCGGGTAGCATCACGATACATTGTATACATGCACGAAATCGACAAAGAACAAGTAAAAATAGTCTAAGCCAGTGGTTCCCCACTTTCCTAATGCTGAGACCCTCTAACGCAGTTCCTCATGTTGTGGCGACCCCCAACCATAAAATTGTTTCAACTTCATAGCTGTAATTCTGCTAATGTTATGAATTGTAGAACAGCTGATATGTGGAATATGTAATATGAGGGATATCTGATATGTGACCCCCAAAGGAGTTTCAATCCACAAGTTGAGGCGCGCTGGAATAAAGAAAAAATTGCTGAGTGTATCGGCACATGTCTTTAACTCCCGTTCTGAAGAGGGACATGTATCACCCAGGGCTTGATGGCCAGACACCCAGGCTGGGGAGACTAAACAAACAAACAAACACAAAACCCCCAATGGGCGGCAGAGAAGGTTAGGCAGGTAAGAACGCATGCTGCCATGCTGCCCTTGCAGAGGACCTGGATCTCATCAGCACCCACCTGGTGGCTTGCAGCCAGCTTTAACTCTATCCTAGGGAATCTAGTTCTCTCTTCTGCCTTCCACATGCACCAGATGTGCACGTGGTGCACATACATATATGCAGGCAAGAGATTCACACCCATAAGATAAAAATCATTTAAATCTTAAAAAAAAAAAAAAAACAAACAATGACAGGGCCAGAGAGATGGCTCAGCAGGTAAAGGTGCTTGCTATCAAAAGATGACATGAATTCAGTCCCCAGAACTCACACAATGGGAGAACCAACTCCTGCAATTATACTTAGACATCCACATTGTTGCTGTAGTTCTTGTCTCTCTCTCTCTCTCTCTCTCTCACACACACACACACCAAATAAATATTTTGAAAGTGCTTTTGTTTTTCGAGACAGGGTTTCTCTGTGCAGCTTTGGAGTCTATACTGGAACTTACTCTGTAGACTAGGCTGGCCTTGAACTCACAGAGAATGAGGCCGCCTCTGCCTCCAGAGGCTGGGATTAAAGTCGTGCACCACCACCGCCCGGCTGGAGCATTGGTCAATAAAACCCACCTATAAGGATACAAGCCTGTAATCTCAGTATTAGGGGACAGAAGGATCAGGAGTTTATGGTCATTCTCAGCTACATAGTGACTTCAAGGTCATCCAGGATTACATGAAAATTTTACATCAAAAATTAAAATTAAATCCTTCTTCAAAATGGAAGAGACCAAGGCAGCCATGATGGTATTACTGCAGAGGCTGAGGCACAAGGATTGCCTGTGGAGTCTAGGCAGGCCTGGACTACAAAGACAGTCTATCTCAGAACAACGGTAAAGCTAAACATCAAAACCCAAGGCACAGAGGGCTGGCTATAGGGACTTAAATCGTATAAAAAAATAGAGATGGGGCTGTAGCTCAGCTGGCAGAGTGCCCTCCTATCATGCACAAAGCCCTGAGTTCAATCCTTAGCACTGTATTAACTGGGCTTGGAGCTGACTGTAATCCCAGCATCGGAAGTTCAAAGCTATCCTAAGCTTATTGGGAGTTGAGGTTCAGCCTGGGTTACAGGAGACCCTGTCTAAAAATAGGGTCAACTTCCTGTGAAGTCTGGGCCATGGGTGGCTATGGGTGACCCTCCCCTTCCTGTTCTCTCCCGCCTGCTACTGTGGTGCGGGTGGAAGGTATACCAGGGCCTGTAGACCAGGACGCTCAGACCATGAACTTCCTCTTTGAGCATTCCCCATTTCTCACACGGCAGCTTCTTTTCAAAGTGACATCTGGGATGATGTCCCTGTTGAGTGGTCACTCTTTGGATGCTGGTGCCAAAAGCCCAAAGCCACCTTGTGACCCACTTAATGACTGTGACCGGGGAATGTCTCTGGAGGAGACGGAGGGGGAGATGACTCAGAGTATGGTTCAGAGGGGGGGGGGAAAACCTTTTTTTGGGGGTTTTGTTTTGTTTTTCAAAATGGGGCTTCTCTGTATCACAATCCTTGACTGTCCTGGAACTTGTTTTGTAGACCAGGCTGGCCTCGAACTCAGAGATCCCCCTGCCTCTGCTGGGATTAGAGGTGTAGGAGGGCCTCCTGTGTGTGTCCCAGGCCACACCGGTGGTCTCCAGGCAGCTCCCAGTCATGCCAAGTTAACATCAGCGGAGTGAAGTTAGCTGCGGAACACAGATGTGGACATGATAATCCCATAAGCATCACTTCCCGCTCAGGGAGAGACCCTGGGGACCCTTGAGTTTCCACAGCCGCCGCTGGGACCTGAAAAGGTTCAGGATAAAGCCAGTCCAACTGACTGGGTTGTTAGGTAGCCATCAGCTGAGGCATAGTGGCCAAAACCTGTAATCCCAGCACTTGAAGTACTTCCAGGGCAGCCTGGACTACATAAAACCTAGGAAAAAAGAAAAAAGTAAAATAAAAGGGGTGGGTGGGCGAGGGGCACGGTTCTGTGGTAGAGCTCCCTTGCCGAGAATGCCCCCACTACACACACATTCCCCCCACACGTACCGGCTTAAATACACCTAGGGGAGCTACTGAGGGAAGGGAAAAAGGCTGTGGCAAGAACTGTACAGAATCTGAATCAACTTGGGGGGGAGGGAGGAGAATGGAGGAGCCCGCCCCCGCCCCCGGGAGAGGGGAGGCGGGATTAGGAGGGCAGGATGCTAGAGAGGGTTCAACAGTATCCGGGGGCTCGCTTCAAGGACACTGGAATCGCAAACCCGAGCTCCAGCTCCCTGTGCCTCAACGCTGAACACCAATACACCGGTACCTCCAGCTCGGTCCTCCACCTCAACCTGTAGCAAGGTTTAGGTGGGCGGGTCCCCAAGTAAGCATTGTCCCGGGCATCCCAGTTTTGGACAGCCTCGGCTCAGATGTCACCGCTCCTTCAACTGCCCGCAAATATTTACATCCTGTTTATGCCAAGGCCTCCCAGGGCCTCAATTTTCATGAATAAAATATGAGTTTCTAGGCCAAGCTTAGAAGGGAAGAAACGCAGGCCAGCCAGCTGGTAGGGACCAGAAGTGGTTTAATATTTTGGTTGCTGTCGCCTCCCGTATGGGATTTCGAGGGACTTTTCCTCTGCGGTCAAGGAGACCAGAGGCAGGAGATTTTTGTGGCATTTTCTGTATTTCTTGGCCATTTCCTGGAATTAGACCACCAAGCTTTGTTCACAGGTCTGTTTCCAGAGGAACACAAAACTTTCTTGTTTTCTTTTTCTTTTTTTGGTTTTTCAAGACAGAGTTTCTCTGCAGCTTTGGAGCCTGTCCTGGAAACTAACTCTTATAGATCAGGCTGGCCTTGATCTCACAGAGATACACCTGCCTCTGCTTTCCAAATGCTGGGATTAAAGGCATGCGCCACCACCACTCCGCTTCTTTTTCTTTAGTTAGTTTATTTTTCTATCTTTTTTTATTTTAATTTTTATATGCGTTTGTGTTTTGCCGTGGGTATCAGGTCTCTGAGAACTGGAATTACAGTTGTGAGCTGCCATGTGGGTGCTGGAAATTGAATCCTGGGTCGTCTGGAAGAGCAATCTTAACCACTGAGCCATCTCTCCAGCCCCATCCTAATCTTTAAAAAAACATTCATTTTATTTATTTGTTGTCCTATAGTCCAAGTTGACCTGGAACTCACTTCATATCCTCCCGCCTCAATCTCTGTTGGGTGTGGGATTGCAGGCATACACCCCTGCTCCCAGTTCTGGGGTGCTGGCATAGAACCTAGGACTTCCTGCCTGGTAGGCAAGCATGCTACCCACCTCGCTCCAGTTACAGCCCGTGTTAATCTTTTCAAAAATGTATTTAATGTGTGTAAGTGTTTTGCCTGCATGTCTGTGCACCGCATGCACACAGTGCCCTTAAGGCCAGAGGAGGGCTCCGGATCCCCTCGAACTGGAGTTAAAAGACGGTTGTGAGCCACCATGTGTGTGCCGGGAACCAAACTCTGGCCATCTGGAGGTGTAGCCAGTGCTGTTAGTGCTGACCCAGCTCTCCCAGCCCTTTCTTTTGTTTCTGTTTTTGATTTTGATTGAGACAGTTTTACTGCGCAGCCTCTCCTACTCACAGACCCACCCGTCTCTGCCTCCCAACTCCTGGGATCAAAGACATCTACCGCTATGCTGGGCTGTCCTGGTTTATCTCAGCCATAGGGTCTCAGTGGAGCCTAGGCTTTCCTATAGTTTGAGGCAGTCCTCTTGCCTCAGCTTCGCGAGTGCTGAGAGAACAGGTATGAGCCACCACACAGGAATGCGCATGTACGCGCGCAGGAGCCACCACACAGGAATGCGCATGTGCGCGCGCAGGTGCAAGCCCACAGCAAAGGCTTTTATTAATCTTTCTGAAATAGTATAATCAAGTCAGAACGTTTTGTAGCTAGAGGGATAGAGGGGGAGGGATGTTTAGGCAGGAGATGATCTTTTCCCAAAGCTTTTATTTAGACGCAAGGAAACACAGGATCAGAGGGCCAAGGCTGGCAGTTTAGCAGGGATGGTTTATTTATTTAGTGTGCGTGCCTGTGAACTTGAGACTTGGCACTCAAGTGGAGGTCAGAGGGTAGCTTTCAGGAGTTGGTCTCTTCTCAGTTTGTGGGTTCCTGGTCAGGCTTGGCAGCAGGCTCCTTTACCCACTGAGCCATCTCATTACCCTCAAGTACATTTTTATCTTATTTATTTATTTATTTATTTCGAGGCAGGGTCTTATGTAGCCCAGGCTGACCCTGAACTCTCACTATGTAGCTGAGGATGATCCTGAACTTTCTGCCTTCACCTCCCAAGTGCTAGAGTTACATGTGTGCATTGCCACACCCTATTCCTCCTCCCCTTTTCTTTATTTTATTTTATTTTTTTTTGAGACAGGATCTCAATAAAGCTCAGACTGGCTTTGAACTCATGATCTTTCAGTTTCTGTCTGCTGAATATTTGGATTATGTGTTTGCTACCATGCCCTACTTTTAAAAAAATTATGTGTGTGTGTGTGTGTGTGTGTGTGTGTGTGTGTGTGTGTCATGGGAGTGCAGGTACCCATGGAGGACAGAAGAGGGCATTGTACCTTGAGCTGGAATTACATGCAGTTGTGTGCTGCTGGACCTGGGTTCTGGGAACCCAATTCAGATCCTCTGCAAGAGCAACAGATGCTCCGAACTGCTGAGCCGTCATTCCAGCCCTGGTTCTAATTTTGGTCCAGATAAAAATATTCCAATTTCCCCTCATTTTCAAAGTGGCCTCTCAGAGTAAAACATTTTGCTGTTGTTTTATGGGAAAGGCAATTATGATTTAGAAACACTGGAATTGGTAGACATGGTGGCTAATGCCTGTAATTCCAGCACTGGAGAGGCTGAGGCAGGAGGACCGCTTTGAGTTCCAGGCTGATTTGGGTTACAGAGAGAATTCCAGGCCAGCCTTGGCTACAAATTGAGACTCTGACAAAAATTTTTGTTTTGCTTTGTTTTATTGAGACAGGGTTTCTCTGTGTAACAATCTTGGCTGTCCTGGAACTCCCTTTGCAGACCAGGCCTGGTTCAAATTTCAAAGAAAAAAGAAGTGTGGATGGGAAACAAAACAGGAAGTTCCCAGCTTAAAAAGGACCATCTGGGAATGTGCTAGAATCAGGTCTGCTGTGGCCCAGGCTCCCAGGCTGCTGGTTTTCTCCATCCCTTCCGGGTGTGTGTGTGTGTGTGTGTGTGTGTGTGTGTGCGCGCGCACGTGTGTTCTGGGCTTAGGGGAGGAGAGAGGCACTGGGGACTATTGGAAGCCCTGTGTTGGACCTGCCCTCCCTGCAGTGTCCTGGGAGCTGTGGGCTACACAACAATATAAGGGGAGGCAAGAGTAGCGCATGTGGGGTCAGCATGGAACCTGCCTGGGCAGACTGAGAGGATATAGCTGTCAAGGCTGGGAGTGATGACTCAATTGTGTGGGTGTTGCTCCGTAGAGAGGGCCTGAGGCTGCCTGGTTCCAGCTGTGTGGGCTCCTGGAATGTGTAACCGCTCTCCCAGGGAGCGCTGCCTGGCTGGAGCCTCACTTCCGCTCTCGGGTACTAATTGGTCCCTAGCAGCCCTGGCTCTGGGAGAGCAATGGTCACTGCATCCTGGAGACCTCCTGACCTCATCTCCTACGTAGACACCATCTTGAGTGCTAGCTTGATGGATCTGGAAACACCCAGAGAGAACGCCTCCCGAGTTTCTAAGAAGGTTCACACTGAACGTGAGTGGCATCACGGGCTGAAGTCCTGGTCTAAATGAAGAGGAGAGAGTGAGCCATGCACCAGTATTCGGCACTTTTTGCTTCCTGACCTCACGGGCAACGGGACCAGACCTCATGGCTCCTGCAGCTGTGACTTTTCTATCATGAACGGCTGTATGCCCTTAAACTGCGAACCAAGATAAACCCTTGCTCACTTTTGCTGTTGCTGTTGTTTGGTATTGTAACTAACACATCCTCTTTTGTCCTTTGTTGCTTTCTAAGACTCCAGAGTATCATACCAAACCCCGCATGGTGGTGTGGAAGAAAATGGTCCCCCAAAGGGAGTGGCACTATTCGGAGGTGTGGTCTTGTTGGAGTAGGTGAGACCTTATTTGAGGAAGTGCGTGACTGTGGAGGTGGGTTTTGAGGGCTCATATATGCTCAAGCCACACTCTGTGATGCCGATCACTTCCTGTTGCCTTGAGTAAAAATGTAGAACTCTGTTACTTCACCAGCACCATGTCTGCCTGCACGCCACCATGTTGCACCGTGATGATGATGGTGAACCATTAAACTTCTGAAAATGTAAGCCACCTAGTTAAATGTTTGCTGTGGGATGAGCCTTCTGTACGCTGTGAATATGTATTACTCTCATTGGTTAATAATAAAGTTGCTTGGCCTATAGCAAGGCAGGAAAAGGTTAGGTGGGACAACCAAACTGAGGACTGAGATGAAGAAGGGCAGAGTCGAGAGATGTCAGCCAGCAAACTGCCCAAGAAGCCAGATGCTAAAGAACTGGTAAAGCCATGGGCCGTGTGGCAGTGCATAGATTAATAGAAATGGGTTAATTTAAACGTAAGAGCTAGTAAGTAATAACCAATCTATTTGGTAAGTGAGATAGCTAACAGGGTTGTGTATACAACATGGATACTATGCATATCAATCAGTCTGCAAAGAAGGTTATTAGTTAGACTTAACAGGAAGGTAGCATATATACCATGGAAACACTCAACAAAGAGATAACTCACATCCCAGGTAAGACGGATGGAGGGATGGGGACTGTGAAAGAGTCCATCTTGCTACTTAAAATGGCACAGCAATTTACGTTTATGAATTGTTTCATGTATGTGTGTGTGTGTGAGAGAGAGAGAGAGAGAGAGAGAGAGAGAGAGACAGACAGACAGACAGACAGACAGACAGGCAGGCAGGCAGGCAGGCAGGCAGGCAGAGAGACTGAGAATCTCACTATCTGGCTCAAGTTGGTCTCAAACTTACACTTTTCCTATCTCTGCCTATTCAACTCTGAGATTGCACGCCTGTGGTTTCCAGAGGTCCCCATTTCTACGGTGGTTTGGCTATAGGTAACTGAAACTTCAGCAGGTGGAACTCAGGTTGTGGGGATGTGGAGGGGTAGAGATATAGGGAGCAGTGCGGATGGGGTGGGGGTGTGGTGCTACCTACAGCTCACCAAGTTCTTACCAAGTATATGAAACGTTCTAGGGGGGAACAAAAGGTTATCTTGTTTTGCTGCCCCAGACTCCCGTTGCAGGAGGTGCTGCCATGCCCCCATTTTTCAGAGAGGAAGACTAGAGCTTGCAGAGGGAAAAGGGCTGTGGCTTACATCACACAGAATAGGTGTGGGGCAGCATGGCGCTGAGGAGTTAGCCCGCTTCCTACATGAGGCGAGGAAGGCAGAGGTGAGGCTGAGGAGGCCCCGGTGCTCAGTCTGGAGCCATGGCTCAGTGCTTAAGAGTACTTAACCTGCAAAGGACCCAAGTTTGGTTCCCAGCACACAAGTGGCATCCATTCAGACACACACCGTAAGAAGGGCTTTGTTCCTGAGACCACAGCGGCTTGAATAGGGGTCCTCACTTCTATATACCATTCTATAGAGGACACACAGACAAGCACTAGGGTAACAGGAATGTTAAACGTGCAGGACCGAAGGATGCAGAACCCCTGCTCTCCACCCAGAAAGCTGGAAGTAGATGCTGTTCACGACCCAGTGACCTTTTGCTATCTTTAGAGCCAAACCAAACCAAATCCTTCAGAAAGATGCTTGTTTGTTTGTTTAGAGACAGGGTTTCTCTGTGTAACAACTCTAGCGGTCCTGGAATTTGCTACATAGACCAGGCTGGCCTCGAACTCAGAGATCCTCCTGCCTCTGCCTCCTGAGTGCTGGGATTAAAGGCATGTGCTGGGATTAAAGGCCTGGTTCCCCCAGAGTGATTAGCCCAGACTCTCCCTCCCTAGACTTTATGTTTAGCTCTCAGTTAATAGAATTCACCCTTAGGGGAGCTGTCACATGTACTTTACAACCTGCTAACCTTTATGCTAGCTCAGAGACCACACTAATCCTGGGCTTTTTAGCTATAGAACCCATCTTCGTGGTCATATGTACCTTGCAGAAGAGTTTCTGTGTAGTCAAGTGAAGTCTGAACTGTGGGGGAAGTTTCTCTGTGTCCTGGAGGTAACCCAAGAAAGGCCAAACCAGACAGCGAAACCAAAGTGTTATGGGGTATTGGAAGGAGAACATTGCAGAACATCGGTTCTCAATCTGGGGTCACGACCCCTTTGGGGGTCCCATCAAAGATTTATGTTACAATTCATAACAGTAGGAAAATTACAATTATGAAATAGTAGTGAAATAGTTATATTGTTGAAGGTCCCCACAACACGAAGAACTGTATTAAAGGGTCACAGCATCAGGAAGGTTGAGGACCGTGGCTGTACAACGTGGTCTTTCATCTCCAAAGCAAAGCAGTCTCCATCTCCATCAGATCAGCTGGGCCCATGTGGATGCAAAGACACAGCTCCATTCAAAGGGGATAAGAAGTAGTTCATTCTGAAGCCAACTATGAGTGACCATGGCCTGAACACACAGATTTAGGGTACTCAAAATTCTGCCTTCCAATGAGGCATCAATTTCACTAAGTTTCTATGGGAACAGAGCAAAGAAAGCCATAAATCAAAACATTTCTTTTTTCATTAAGGATTTATTTTTTATTTTATGTGTTTGAGTGTTTGCCTGAATGTAGCGCATGTGCACCAAGTGTGTCTCTGGTGCCCACAGACGCAGAAGAGAACATCAGATTTCCCCGGGCCCTGGAACTGGAGTTAAGGGCAGTTGTGAGTCACCATGTGGGTGCTGGGAACCAAACCTGGTTCCTCTGCAAGAACAGTAAGTGCTCTTTTTGCTGTTGTTCTTGGTCTTGTTTTCTGAGACAGCATTTCTCCATGTAGCCCTGGCTGTCCTGGAACTCGCTCTGTAGACCATGCTGGCCTTGAACACACAGATCCTCCAGCCTCTGCCTCCTGATGGTAAGAGCTCTTAACTACATAGCCATCTCTCCAGCTCCAATACACATTTTTTTCAATTACGTTGGTGGAAGCATCAGAGGGACTGATTACAGCAAAGCTGGGAAACCTCTCCTAATGGCTCCAAGTGCTATCTGAAGTCAGCCTTAGCTTTTAGGTTGAGCAAGGTAGTTGCCTGCTAAGCTAATACATTTAAAGAACGCCTCACCTGATAGTCACAAGAATGTTAGATCAGGCTTAGAGCAGGGGAAGGAATGTCTAAAAAAAGGAGGGCTAAAGATAGCCCAGGGTAAATTTTAATTAAGCTCTGGCCTGCAACATCCCCACCTCGTCACAAACCTAGAAGGCTCCAAACAGTTGATCAGCCTAGCAGAAGGCTCAGCTTGTTTTGCAAACTCCCGTTCTCATCTGCTACAAGTCCATCACGGCTGGTCCTGCTGACTCCTCGCATTGCCTTTTAGGAGAGGGTGGGGAGGGCCATTGGACCCTTACCTGAGATTCCAGCCATGCCTTCCACAGAACTATGCTCTAATTATATATAGCCTAGAGGTGTTGTCTAAAACGTGCCAGAGTATATAAACTGAGGAGAATTAGCTGAAGAAGCTCAGTGCCATGTGGAAACCATCATCCATGCTGGGCGAAGACTTCCCAGTGCAGCTGCTTTGGGGTCACCCATGCTCTGTAGGTAAGCCTAATAAACTGCCTGGTTCCCCCAAGGCCACCTTTGGTGGAATCATACTTTGGGTGGTCATTGGAATTTTTTTAAGATTTATTTTTATTGTTTTGTGCGTATGTGTGTTTTGTGCGCATGTACGTCTATGCACCAGATGCATGTGTGGAGGTTGTGAGCCCCCATGTGGGTGCTGGGAATCGAACCTGGGTCCTTTGCAAAAACAAGAAGTTCTTGCTCTTAACCACTGAGTCAACTTTCCAGCCCTGTCACTGGGATCTTATGAAGAGTGAAGAGATGTTGTTTATGCCTTAGGGACACACAATCCTTTTGGTTTTGCTTTGTTTGAGACAGAGTCTCACTATGTAGTCCAGCAGGCTAGAAGCTCGCTATGTAAATCAGGCTGACCTCAAGTTTCTGCTTGCCTCTGCCTCCTAATGAATCACTATGCCTGGCAAGAATTCTTGCAATGAAGAGGGACCAGGGTCGCTGCTGCCAGCTATGGCCATGCCATCTTGAAGTTTTTCTTCATTGTGGTAAATTAATGATAGCATCCCAAAACTACACTAATCTACATTAATCCAGGCTTGCTCTCCTAAACTCCTCCCAACACCCTGCAACCAGCTGAGGATAGCTGGTCATAACAGGTGCTTATGATCACCTGACATTCTGTTTTCCTTTTTGAAACAGGGTCTCACCGTGTATCCTTGAATCTGGAGTTCACTAGGGAGACCCAGCTGGCCTGGAACTCACAGAAAGCTACCTGATTCTGCCTCCCAAGGGCAGGTTAAAGGTGTGTGCCACTATGCCCACTACGGCATACACAAATTCTCTTTCTCTTACTACTTACCCCTCCCACTCCTGGAATCGGAAGATTTGATCCCTCCATCCCTTCCTCCCACTCCATCCCCCCATAACTACCCCTACTCCGTGAACAGCCAACTCTGGTTGTAAACGTTGCTCATTGCCTCTGACCTTGGGTGGCTCCTACAGGGAGCTGGGGGTGAGGGCATTGGAAACTTCAAAGACTGGAGACTGACTCTTACCCCTCAGAGAGCCTGCCCAAGTTTGTGCCTGCCACTTTGCCCTGCCCCCCCATGTTGGGAGAAAAGACACCCCAAGCCAGATTGCATTTAGCTCTAGTTGCCCAGAACCCTGCTTCTTTCTATATCAGGTCCCAATAATCGATCTGAGCCTGAACTCCGGCTTGGCAAGCTTTCGGGGATTGATTACTACTGACTGGGATCGGGGTCGTTCCCTCCATCTGAACCTTAGGTAACCTGTGAATAGCTGGTAAGATTACATTATGTTTATGGATTTGGGGGGCTGCTTATTCAGTTTTACCAGAATTGACTGCACCCCAACATCAGTTCCCTTCCCCCTAAGCAACCCAGATCAGTACTGCAGACAGCTTGGGCATTTCCTTTCCTCATTCTTTCCCGGTCACTCCTGGTTGCCCAACTCCTCTCTTGGGAGGTGGCACTCTGGATGAGTTCTACACCACCACTGTCATTCCTGTTACTCTGTCACCCAGACCTGACCCCTTCTGAAGACTCTCTTAGAGATGTCCTACACTTTTTTGTTTGTTTGTTTGTCTGTTTGTTCACTTGTTTTTGAGACAGGGTTTCTCTGTAGCTTTGCAGCCTGTCCTGGAGCTAGCTCTTGTAGACCAGGCTGGCCTCGAACTCACAGAGATCAACCTGCCTCTGCCTCCCGAGTGCTGGGATTAAAGGCGTGCGCCACCACTGCTGGGCTGTTATTTTTAAAAGATTTTGTATTTTATTTTATGTGCACGATGCCTCGCTTGCATGTATGCACGTGCATCGTCTGCATGGCTGGTGCCCGAGGTCAGAATTTCCCAGATAACTAGTGTTATCGAGGGTTGTAAGCCACCACGTGGGTGCTAAAAACTGAACCTGGGTCCTCTGTGAGAGTGGCAAAGGCTCTTAACATCTCTCTGGCGGCAACTGGACCCTTCTAGTCAAGACCTTTATACCTTGACCTGGGGAGCCCCTGGCGCCCAAATGTCTACCCACTAAATGTGGACAGTCTTTCTGAGGGATTTTGAGATGGCCCTCATATTTTCAGCTGGGCTCTGGCCCTGACCCTCAAAGCCTCCACCTCACTCCAAGCGCCTTCAAGTGAGCCGTGCGCACAACCTTCTATCCTCTCCACGCTTCTGAATGGCCAGGGATGCTGAGCCTCTCTACAGCTCACCTAACCTCTTCCCAGGTCACATACCTTGACTTCGCTGACGCCTCCTCTTCCCATGGGGTTCCCCAAAGCTGCAAAGCTTTAAACAAGGGCACCCATTCCCCCACCCCCCAGCTAAATGAAAACCACCTCTTATCTAGGCCTAGCGGGGTACTTTTGTATCTGGATCTCCAACTTTGGGGTCTAAGTAAGCCAGGCTGCTGGTGGCCCTTGCACGGAGCCTCTGGAGCCCCGCAGCCTGCTCAGGCTCATTCCTTATGCTCAGAGGCCCTCACGACTGCTCCTGCCTGAGGGCGTCCAGACCCCTCCACACCTGCCTCTGTACCTTCATCCTTAGCAACCCAAGTCTCCTCGGCCAGTGTCATGACTACCATCTGTCTAAGTGGTTAGACTTCGTGGTTCAGGGCTGGCCTTCTTCCTTGAAAACCCTTGGGGTGCCCCCCCTTTAACAACAGAGGCCCTCATATTAACATTCTACCAATCTCTCTCTCTTTCTCTCTCTCTCTCATTTAACAGATAAATACACTGTCGTTTGCTTGTTTTATTTAATTTATTTTTGGTTTTTCAAGACAGGGCTTCTCTGTGTAGCCCTGACTATCCTGAACTCACAGAACAGGCTGGCCTCGAACTCACAGAGATCCACCTGCCTCTGCCTCCCAAGTGTTAGGATTAAAGGCGTGCACCACCCCCCATTCCCCATGCCCCCACTAGCTTACATACACAGTTTATACAAAACCCTTTAATCACCTTTCAATGCTATAAAACACTTAATCCATCCACTTTCCTTCCTGTAGGCTTTAGCCCTACAAACGACTCCCATTCTTTTAATGATCCCCGACGCGTTGCTACTTTCTAACCCTAACCCCAACCCTAAGTTCCCAGTGCTTAGACCCCCTATCTGATACACTGATGGGCGCTCTTTAGGGCTAAGTCACTGTCACAGGCAGCCCCACCCCCACCCCAACCCTGCCTCAAGGCAGGCAGAGGCCATCACCCTTTACCAGGGCCCTGACACTAGCACAAAAAGATTGGTGTCTACAGTGACTCTAAATACGCACACCACATCCTTCTGCCTTCATTTGGCAAGATAAAGCCTCTCTCACATCACAAGAGACACCTTTAATTAGCTGCAAATTAATCTACAAACTCAATCAGGCCACCATCAATGACAGCTATCCACAGTGGCCACCACCGTGGCCCAAGGCCACACTCAGGGTTGTGACAGAAGCCAAGGTAAAAGGAATCTGTCACTGGCTACATCTAAGCTCAAAAGCGGCTCTAGACCCTGATTCTAAGCCTTCCAACCCTTCTGGGACCCCCCACCTGTTTGTGTTTCTGCTCTCACAGGTCCTGGCCTCCAGAAGGATAACCGGCACAATCCGGAGATTCCCTGACTTCTCGGTCACTCCTGGACCAAGTGACAGACGGACTGGACTTCAAAGTTCTCAGAACCACTTCCCTGTGTCTCCCACCACCGCCAGCCACCCCCAAAGAGCCATGATCTGCCCTTGGGTTCTCTGTCTCCTCTTTTCTTACCCCTCTGCCTGTTCTGAGAGCTGGATGCCCCTCATAAACCTCGCCCACCGCTTCCTCAAGGACACCAACTCCTCCTTCTCTTCTGACTGCTGGGTCTGTTTGCCCATCCAAACCCAGCGCTCTCTAGCCGTCCCAGCCCCACTAACAACTTGGACGGACTCACCCATGAAACTTCATATTACATACTCGACCCGGACCCTCTCCGGCCCTTATCCTATCGCCGACCTTGAAAAACGCCTCCTGAATTTCCAACCTTTAACTGCCTATTACTCGTTTGCCAATCCCGACCGGCGGGCCGTTGCCCTTCTTCAGCTCACAAGCCTAACAGGCATACTTCCGCTACTTTCCCGACTCACCTCTGTGAAATATTCTGATGATGGCATCTATGAATCCGCCCAGCGCCCCATATGGGGGCCACTCTCTACGCAGACCCTTCTCGCCTCCCAGGCCCCTCTCTGTGTATCCCGTTTCTTCAAGGATTCAAAACATGCCACCTTCGTGGGCAATCTCTCTGCCTCTCTCTGCAACCACACCTTCCGTCTTTTGCCCTCGGCGGACCACCAATCCATTGATCTGTCCACCAGCCATGCGTTTGCTAAACTAATAACCATGCCAGGCTCTAAGTGGAGAAACCCCTTACGCTTTTCAGGACCCCCTTCCCTAACCGCAGGGCAGCCTTACTACCCTTGCCTGGCCAATGACATCCATTGTCACACCTACCCAACCACTCCCTGGAGGCGCTGTCCTTCCCGCCGGGCTAGCACCTGCTACAATCTCACACTGTTTGAACCAGACAACAGAAATGACTCCGTCACCCTGTCTGTGGACACCACATACTTCAAGCTGAAACTCCAGGGACACAAAGATCCCTATCCACTCTTTCAGTACCAGCCCCTCATGGGGGCAGCCCTCTCTGGACAATATTCAATCTGGGAATATGAACCCACCGTCCAGGAAAACGGGGACGTCACCCCAAACATCTTCTCACATCTTCTCTCCTTAACGTACTCCTTTTGTCTCAACTCCTCGGGCGTCTTCTTCCTCTGCGGAAGCTCCACTTACGTCTGTCTCCCGGCCAATTGGTCGGGTGTCTGTACCCTTGTCTTTCAATACCCAAACATTGAACTCCTTCCCAGTAACCAAACCATAACCGTCCCCCTTTTCGCTACAATTCCCTCCTCGGTCTCCACTTCTCGCGGGAAGAGAGCTGTTCACCTCCTCCCTCTTCTCGTGGGCCTGGGCATCACTTCCGCCCTCGGGTTAAGCATCGCTGGCGTCACCACTTCAACCATCTACTTCCAACAGCTTTCAAAGGCTCTCTCAGACAGCCTAGACGAAATAGCCACCTCCATTATTTCCCTCCAAGACCAAATAGACTCGCTGGCGGGCATCGTCCTCCAAAACCGGAGAGCTCTAGACCTCATCACGGCCGAGAAAGGGGGCACCTGCCTCTTCCTTCAGGAAGAGTGCTGCTTCTATGTAAACCAGTCTGGGCTAGTCCGGGACGCAGCAAGGAAACTCGGAGAAAGAGCATCGGAATTCCGCCCGAGCTCCAGCTCTTGGATCCAGGGACTGGGGTTGGGGTACTGGCTGCCTTCGTGGTTGTCTTCCTTCTTGGGACCCATTGTCTTTATCCTCTTTCTGCTCATTTTCGGGCCTTGTCTTCTTAACTGCCTGACCCATTTTGTATCCCAGCGAATGAGTTCTTTCATCCAGAACACTACCAAAGGGCACGTGGACAAGTTTCTTCTGCTTCGAGATTCCCAATACAAGAGACTTCCCCAGCAGCCCCCCGAGGAGAACGCAGTCTAGCAGGAAGGAACCTGAGCCACAGCTTCCTCCCAGGAAGGAACCTGAGCCACAGCTTCCTCCCATCTCTATTTACCGACCTGAAGAAATAAACATCATCGATGTTAGCCATGCGCACGCCATTTCGAAAACCTCCATTTTGCTTAAATGGTGACAGTTTTCCCCTATACCACAGCAATTAGAATTCTAGGCTTAATTTATTTATTTTTCTTTTGATGTCTGTTATCCCTTGCACCCCTCATAATGCCTGATCCTTGGCGATGTTTGTGATCACCCAGCAATCTCCAATCACTGCTCATGACTCTTTGACTCCTGATCACTCCCAGCAACAGAAGCTTTTGGGCCCCATCCCTATCCCCCCAACTCTGTAAGCGGAGACCTCCCTTCTCAACATTTTTTCTCGGATCAAACCCATCCTGTTGTAGAAGTTACTTATTTCCTTGTTTGTCTTTCCTCCCTTGGACTTTTCAGCCCCCACCCTGTGGGCTTCTGAACCAGAGGAACTTATCTGGATGCTGGCTCCCCAGTTCCAGGGACCAGGGTCAACCTTGAATATATTTCCCCTGCTGCTGCTGCCAAATTAACAAAACTGAGAATCTTGTAAACAGCTAAGTTCACTTGATTTCCAAGGAACTCTGTTATTCCAAACATAGGCTGTGGTTCTACCTCCTGGCACATGTCCTTTCTGCTAAGGGGAGCATTAAAGAGACACTCAGAGGGCCTCAGCCGCTGAGGCAGTTAGGCCAATCACCTGCCTCCAGGTTCCATTCCTTCATCAGCTATGTAACACGCTTCAAAGGGCCTGTCTGCCACAGTCCCCTCTCTGGGTACTCTCTCTTGCCTGTTCTCTCTGTCTGACCGCCTCTCTCTCTCATGTCCCCACTCCACGACAACCTTTCCCTCATTCACCCCGCCCCCCCATAAACCTTTTGCACTCACACTGCTGCACGTGTGTGTGTGTTCTCTGAGGGGCATACCTTGGCAGAGCCTTCCGTAGCTACCCTTCTGCTGCGTTTTTTATCCTTTCTGGGAGAAAGCCCCCCACAGGCTCAGATGTTGGAATACTGAGTCCCCAGTTGGTGCCGTTGGGAGATTTAGGAGGTGTGACCTTGTTGGAAGAGGGGTGCTCCGGGAGGTGAGCCATGGAGAATTTAAAGAGCCAGGCCACTTTGAGTTTACCGCCTCTGCCTTGTGTCTGTGGTTCAGGAGGTGAACCTTCAGCTTCTGCTGTGTCTACCATTTGCTGCATAGTCCTCCCCTCCCCCATGAGAGAACCCACCACTCCCGGACAGTAAGACAAAGAATTCCTCCTTTTCCTAAATTGCCTTGGTCATGATGTTTTTATCACAGCGATAGAAAAGTAATACAGAAGGTAACGACATTGGTATCTTACCTAGCATATATGAAATGTAGTCCAGGATAGACCTAAATTCATCACAGTGATGCTCCTGCCTCAGTTTCTTGAGTACTTGGGACCACAGGAATGCATCGCCACACTCAGCTCTAATGTTTCTTAGAGGCACGAACTGGTGACATTCCATCTGTCCATCTGTCCATCTGCCTCTAGTGCTGTGTTCTGGGAGGAAACAGAAGGATCGTAGTGACGTGAATTCCCAGAAGGGCCCGAAATTCTCAAAAGAGATGCATCTTTACAGGGCTGGAGAAATTAGGTCCGTGGTTAAGAGTGCTTGCTTCTCTGAGTTTGGTTCCCAGCAACCAAGACTGGGTAGCTCACAGCGGCCGGCAAACTCGGGCTTCAGCGAAACCTGTTCTCTTTTCTGACTCAAAAGAAACTGCGCCCAGGTGCACACACATACACATTAAAAAACAATCTTTAAACAGATGTTCCCTTAAGAGTTGGTACTGTTCCTAGGACGGGGCTGAAGGAAGCCGACAGCATAGAGACCCCTGTCCCCAGGCAAAGAGCTCACAGAGACCTGGGTACGTCAGCATGCCTGTCATTCCAACCCTCCGGAGGCTCAGCCTGCAGGCTGGAGAATTTAAGGTCAGCCTGGGCTACCTAACTGAGAGTTTATCTCAAAAAGCTGAATCTGCGCAGTTTTGTTTACAGAGGGAGTTCTCTCAGGAAAACCGGAAGGCTGCAGGGAAAAGCTCCCAGGACCTCAAAAGTCTGGCTCCCGTCAGCGGATTGCAGAGCCCTACGTCCTTTTCATGACGTCAGCTTCCCCTTCCTCCGTCAGTTGTACCAACCAGAGGCATAGATAGATAGGCTTCCTCCACGGCAGGAAGAATCCGGAACCAGCCAAGTCCACGTGTCTGGAACAGCCCGGTGGGGGCTCCCTCAGCAGACGTCTCCATGGCGACGCCACGCCCACCCTGATGCGGAGGGCTCAGCTGTAAGGCCAGGCTACCTCAGGTCCAATAGGCAGAGGCTACCATCCTCATTCAAACCAGAGTCTCCACACAGTGGTGTTTGGACTTTAAGTTTCCTTAATGCCTATTGCGAGGAGAAACCGAAAGGCGGGTGGTGTAGTAGAAATCGAAAACTCCCACAGATCCCCGCCTACCCCAAGACTGGAGCACACAGGGTTAATGATATGCTATATCCACAGTGTTTTGTCCAGGGTTTTAAGTGAGGTTCAAAGACATGAGTGTTTCTCGTGTTATTCTAAATTCCTTGAAAACAGATTCTAATATATTTTGAGACAGGTTTCACTATGTAGCCCTGAAACTCACTACGTAGACCAGGCTGGCCTTGCACTCACTGAGATCCACCTGCGTCTGCCTCCCAAGTGCTGGGATGAAAGACCTGTGCCACTATGCCCAGCTTTTAATAGCCATTCAGAGACTGGAAAATATCGCATTAAAAGAGGCCATGGCTGTAGGGAAGAACCAGTGGTTAACAATGTTTGCTGCTCTCCCAGACTACCTGAGTTCTGTTCCCAGCACCCACAATGGGAGGATGGGGCCTTACAGTCACCTGTAACTCCAGCTCCAGGGCAATTCCAAATCCTCCTTTGGCCTTGGCAGGTGCCCCCACTCAAGTACACATGCCTGCACAAAAGCACACCCATAAACATAATTAAAATAATATTGGCCGTGCCAGACTTGGTGGTTGCATGCCTTTAATCTGAGCATTTGGGAGACAGTCTCAGGTCGTGAGTTCAAGGCCAGACTGGTTTACTAGTGGGTTCCAGGTCAGCTGGGACTACGTAGTGAGATTCTATTTCAAAAAAATATAATAAACCTTCCAAAAAAAAGGGGGGGGGGATAACTCAGTGCCAAAGCACTTGCTTAGTTAGCATGCCAGCCATCTGAATTCCATCCCTGCCTTCATATATAGCTAATATTAACATTATGGGCTGGGACCAGACATGATGGCACATGGGCACATGACTGGAATCACAGCACGGGAGAGGCAGAGGCAAGTGGATCTGAAGTGCTAGGCTAGTGTGGGCTACAGAGGGAGTTCCAAGCTACTCTGGGTAAGTTAGTGAGACTCTGTTTCAAAAATAAATAAAAGGAGAGGCTGGGGGTGTGGTTTCTGGGCAGAGCACTGGCCTAGACCCCACCACTGAAACCGGTGGTGTGGCTAAGACAGAGTGCCTGCCAGAAATCCTCCAGGAAGGGAAGGGTTTACCTTTTCTTCACCTAGAACCAGCTTGCCAATAGCCAGGGCCAAGGGTGTACCTCTCAGGTCAGTCACCCTTTGAGGCATGGTCCAGGAGCTGCCAGGTGACGCTTTAGAGCTGGTGGCAAGAGCCTGAGGCAGGTGTTTAGCCTGCAGGTTTTTGCTCTGGGTCCATTTGGCGGTTTGTCAGTTGGGGATTCCTGCTGTTTACCTGCTGAGGGCACGAACAGGGTGCTGAGGTGCCTCACATGAGGACTTGTGACCCTTTCCCTCTTAAGTAGGGTCTCATGTAGCGTAGCCTGGGCTATTCTCCAACTTGTTAAGTAGCCAAAGCTGGCCTTGAACTCATGACTTTTCTTCCTCCATCTTCTACTGGAGTTACAAGCATATGTCACCACGCAGTTTTATGCTGTGTTGGGGATTGAATTTAGGGCTCTGTGCGTAAACCGAACATTCTACCAATTGAGCTACATCCCCCAGCTTCCCATTTCTTTTTCTTTTTTTATTATATGTTTAATTATATGTATATGTGTAGTTATGTGCACGCGTATCTGCATTACAGGCAGTTGTGAGCTACCTAATGCGGGTGTTGGAAACTGAATTCAAGTCCTCTACAAGAGCAGTATATGCTCTTCAACCATGTTATGTGGGAGGTGGTATTAATTTTCCTTCTCTTTGAGACAGGGTCTCACATATAGCCCTGGCTGGCCTGGAACTCTCTATGTATACTAGGCTAGCCTAGAGCTAATACAGATCTGTCTCAAGTGCTGGGATTACAGGCAGGTGCTGCCATGCCCAGCTAATTATTTTTTTCTGTTGGTGGATATGGAATCAAGAGCCTCATTAATGCTAAGCAAATGCTCTACTACTGAGCCACATCCTAGCCTCTCACTGGGGGATCCTAGGCAGGGGCTCTACCACTGAGCCACACCCCAGCCCCTCACTGGGGGATTCTAGGCAGGTGCTCTACCACTGAGCCACACCCCAGCCCCTCACTGGAGGATTCTAGGCAGGTGTTCTACCACTGAACCACACCCCAGCCCCTCACTGGAGGATTCTAGGCAGGTGCTCTACCACTGAGCCACACCCCAGCCCCTCACTGGGGGATTCTAGGCAGGTGCTCTACCACTGAGCCACACCCCAGCCCCTCACTGGAGGATTCTAGGCAGGTGTTCTACCACTGAACCACACCCCAGCCCCTCACTGGAGGATTCTAGGCAGGTGCTCTACCACTGAGCCACACCCCAGCCCCTCACTGGGGATTCTAGGCAGGGGCTCTACCACTGAGCCACACCCCAGCCCCTCACTGGGGGATTCTAGGTAGGTGCTCCACCACTGAGCCAGGACCCAACTCAGGAGGTAGATTCTTTCCACTCTGCCATGATTTGGCTCCTATTTCAACATTGAAGTTGTCTACCTAGCTACATAGAACCTTGCTGTTTCCTAAACACCCCCTTCTCCACCTTGTATACTCTTCAGTAATGAGGGGTTAGCCCCTTCTTTTCACCTGAGCTCTCTTGGCTGCCTCAGGGCTGGCCCAGTGCTGGCATAATTACACGACCATTCTTGCTCTGTTGAATTGAAGCGCTCTGCGTCCTTCAAAGATGGGGGAAACTGAGGTCAAGAGGTTAAAGTCCCACCACATCAGGCTGAGTGAGAGCTTATGTTTTTTTGTTTTGTTTTGTTTTTTGTTTTTGTTTTTGTTTTTATTTTGAGACAGGGTCTCACTGCGTAACTCAGTTTGCACCCCATCAGCCTGCCGAATGCCAGGTGGTGAGGAGTACCTTCAGGAGGCACACCTGAAGTTCTCACTTCAGGTCCACATTATTCCTCCCACCCCCTCCTGGCCTCTTTCAACACAGTCCCTAACTCAACTCTTCCGTGAAGTCGTCCAGATGCCCGCCCCGCCCCCTTGCAATCTCAAGCTTCCTAATATGGAACATTCACATAAACCATGCATGGCTGAAACAGAAAATGGAACACACATATGTGCCTAGAGCTGAAGCGCGGGTGCATGAACTCTATTTCCAAGGTTCAAGTCAGCTGTAGGTGGACAGGGTAGGGACGATGAGGTTCCAAAGACTTCTCTGCCCTCCCGCTCCCAAGTTTCTGAGCGTCATTAATGTCGGAGAACCGTGAGACCACGAATGCGGGCTCCGCCCCCAACACCACCCTTCCCCTCCGGTTACCCGCGCCCCCTCCCTCCCCCGTTGCTCCGGGCCCCACCTTCCAGCGCCGGCCGCTGCGCCGGCCCCTTTTGTTCGCTCTCCGGCCGCTGAGCTCTCCTGGCGCTCGGCTCCACTCGGCTGGGCTCGGCTCGCCTTGGCAGGGCTCCACGGAGCTCGGCTCCTCTCGCCTCCGCCCCGTTCGGCTCGGCTCTTCCCGGCTTGGCTCCTCTCGACTCGGCTCCTCCTGACTCGGCTCGGCTCGACTCGGCTCGGCTCCGCCTCGGGAGCGCAGGCAGAAGCCCGGCTTACTGGATCCGCCCCTCCCTCTGTCTTCTGGTCGTAGATCGTGTGCGAGGCCCGGACTCGGAGCGCTGAGACCTGGTTTGGGTAGCGGCGGGCGGGGAAGGGCGCAGCATCCTCGTTTCCAGAACGGGCGGACCGAGAGGAGGCAAAGGGGTGTCAGGTCTTGGTCGCTGCTGAAGCTCCAAGGTAGGCGCAGCTCTGGGGACGCGCGCGATGGGGGCGCGCGGGCAACAAAGGACGCAGAGTCGCGGGGGGCGGCGGCACCCTAGCTTGGGAAGAAAAGGGGGGGAACTATCACCGAGGCATTGTCGTTGCGTGGGCAGGGACAGCGGGCAGGGTCGCCGCCGTTGGTGGGCGTGGGCGGTATGAACCCCAACTTCCTCAACCTGGAGGGCGCACTGCTGGGGTTGGGGGGACGCCCCTGGATTGCACTCCCGGATGGTGCGCACATCCACAGACTGGGGCTCGGGTGTGTTTGTTGGGGTCCTCTTTCCAAGAGCAAGTTCAGACAGCTGGACGAGCTGCAGAGCTCTTGGAGGCTCTCAGGCTGGGGGGGGGCACAGCCTGGTGGGCGCGGCCATCAGTCCTCATCCCCGGACCTGGCATCTGGGATGAGACACGGAGGCCCCCGCCCCACCACCTGGGGTCGCCTAATTCGTGCCCTTAGCAAAACTTGATTGGAGAGCCTGGCTTGGAATAGGAGGGTAGGATAAGTGGGAGGCCCAGGCAGGGTGGCTTTCCACAGGGGTGCCCCCCCCCAAGCTGGCGCTGGTGGCTGGTGAGGCAGCAGATTTTTTTCCCTCCCCCCCAGGGAGGGGCAGTGGCGACGCAGGATGCAGGGCTGAGGCTCCAGGGCCAGCCCGCGTGGACTCCAGGCGGGGCCTGTGTGTGTTTGTCCCGGGCACACTGGGCTTTGCCACGCGCGTGCCTCCTCAACAACCTGGCCCAAACCAGGAAAGGTCGCTGCAAAGGAATACCTTAGGGGTAGAGGAGTCACAACACAGGAATGCACCCAGTCTTTGAGATTCCACTCCTGTCTTCTGGGCTACAAATGGCGGGGGTAAGGGAGTGGGGGGGGGGCAGAACTAGAGAGGGAATTGGCCTTAATCTTGAAAGGTGCCCGGACAGAGGATGGTGGGGGTGGGGCTGGCCTAGGGCTGTGCCCTGAGGAGGTAGAGAGCACCACGTGGGGCTACATTAGCTCTGCTGTGAGCCAGAGGCCTCCTCTCCATCAGTTGTAATGTAAACAATGAGCCCTTCATTCATAAGGCTGCTGTCACCTGGATTGGCACCACCAGGGGCTGGCAGGTACACAGAACCGGAACCGCTCTGCACAGCCCAGCCCAGCCTGATGCCCTGTCTGTGGAGAAGCTGGAACACAGACGTGGCACAGCTAAAGGGTGGGGCAGACCCTGAAGGGTGGTTGAGCCCAGTGCCCTGCCCAAGGGTGCTTTTTTGCATAGGAGATGGATGGTTCCCGCAAGAGCTTCCAGATAGGAGGCATTCTGACTTAGATGCGCAGAGAAAGATTTAGGTTAGTGGGGCGTGAAGTTCAAGGCAGAGTCTGTTTGCTAATTCTCTTCCTTCAGACAGTAGGTGCCCACTTAACACAGGATACATGGGTCTCAGCAATGCCCAAATTCCCAAATTTCCTCAGGAAAACACATCCTGAGGAGCAGGGGCTTGGGTGACTGAGAGTTCAGATACTGGAGCTTGATATCGTGAGTTCAAATCCTCGCTCTGCTACTTGCATAGCTGTGTGATTCTGGACAAGATCATATACCCCTCTGTCTTCATTTCCCCATCAGTAAAACAGGTGGACTGAGGGTATTTGCCTTTTAGGACTTTTGAGAGAATCATATATCCTAGGACAGAGCTTTTGTGATTTTACTTATTTGTATATTTGGTGGCATGGGGAATTGAACCTAAGACCTCATGCATCCTCTGCCTGGGCCATGCCCCTATCCTCTTACTGGGGGATTCTAGGTAGGTGCTTTAAATACTGAGCCACACCCCAGCCCCTCACTGGGGGATTCTAGGCAGGTAGTCTACACTGAGCCCCGCACCTGGGGCGGATTCTTGATAAGAGCGCCACCATGGAACTGCAGTCCCAGTTGAAGAGTTTTCTGCTACAGGAAATGGCCCTCAGCCTGGGGCAGGAGGAGACTTCTCCCCCTACTCTGGCCACTCTTTACCTTCACACAGCTTAGCCTTTTAGACCCGCCCCAGGGCCTGTTCTTTCCGCCTCCCTTCTCCTGACTTCCTGCTTTCCTTCATTGATGGCAATGCATAATAAAAGTCCTCTTAGCCCTAAGTCTTCCCTGTCTTCACCTGGTAACAAACCCCCGTGTGATTTCTGGCCCTTCTCTGGTCCTGCAACTGCACAGCTTTGCCCAGAGAGGCGACTCTGCCGCCCCGCAGCAGAATTTAGACCTTCATACCGTTTTTTTAAAAAACACATAGTAAGTGCTTACCTTGAGCCAGGAAGATTTGGTCCTACACCCCCACTCCCTTTTGAGGCAGGATCTCAACTGTGTAGCCCAGGCTGGCTTGGAACTTGCTTATGTAGCCCAAGCTGGCCTTGAATGCAGAACTATCTGCCTGCCTCTGCTTGCTGAGTGCTGGCACTAAAGGCATGTGCTACCATGGTCAGTGGTTCTGCCCGTTGTATGAACATACATTCAGTTGTTGGTTTTTGCATTATTTTGAAGATTTACGTTTATCTTTATTTTATTTGTATGTATCTGGGGGACCGTATGCCATGTGTGTGCAGGTACAACATGGAAGCCAGGAGAGGGTATGGGATCCCCTGGAGATGGAGTTACAGACTGTTGTGAGCTGCCTGGTGTGCTGGGAATGAACATGGGTCCTCTGAAACAGCAATAACAACTTCAGATCCCTGCTTTGCTTATTGGAGACAAAGTCTCATGTATCCCAGGCTTGCCTTAGCCTTATATAGCCCCGGCCTTGATCTTCTGCTCTCTGTTCCTCCTGCCTGCATTTCCCAGCAGCTGGGGTGACAGCTGTACCACCCCTCCAGGTTTATATGATGTTGGGGATAGATTTGGGCTTCATGCATGCTCGTTCAGCACTTCACCAAATGAACCACAGCACCAGCTCTGGTTTTGTTTGTTTGCTTGCTTGCTTGTTTGTTTAAAGGCAAGGTTCCATGTAGTTCAGACTGGCCTCAAAGTCACTACGTAGCCCAGGCTAAACTTCCTGCCTCCACTTCTGGAGTTCTGGGATGACTGGCCCGCACCACTGTGTGCTTTGTCCGTGCATTGGTTAAGCACTTACTGTGTGTCTACAGGACACACCATCTTCCGCAAAGGCCTTTTACCCTGCTCCCAGGTCTGTGTCTCTAAAGCGTAATTACAGTTGTGCCGACAACTCCACACCCTTTGTCAGTACAAAGTCTAAACACTATCTGGCTTTTGGAGCCTGCACAATTCCTTCCATGAGACTGGCTCCCCTCTGTGTCTCTGTCTGTCTGACTGGCTATCTCTCTCTCTCTCTCTCTCTCTCTCTCTCTCTCTTTTTCTCGTCAGCTGACCAGATCCAGATTTTACATGCCTCCACTAAGGTCACCTCAATTCTCTTTATAAGCTCTAAGTATGGGCATGGTTCGTTGAACCCAGCTGTCACAGAAGGGACACATAATTGGAAGAGGCCTGGCCTCCTTTGATGCCCCGTTATTGGGAGTCTTTGTTGTTTTGAGACAGGATCTCATGTAGTAGAGGCTGACCTCAAACTTGCTGCATACCAGAGGCTAGCCTGATTGTCCTTTCCAAGTACTGGGGTTACAGATATGCAACACCATGGCTGGCATTTGTGCATAAGTGCGTGCGTGTGTGTGCATGTGCGTTTGTGTGTGTGTGTACGTGTGTGTCTGTGTGTGCATTTGGATGGACATGTATGTGTAGAGGCTAAAGGTTAACTGTCTTCCTCAATCACTGTCCATTTCATGCTTTATTTATTCTGTGTTTATGTGGTTGTGCATGGGTGTGTATATGCATGGGTACTTATGGAGGTCAGAGGACAGCTTGCCCGGAACTGTTCTCTCATTCTGCCATGTGGATCCCAGGGATTAAAATCAGGTTGATGGACTTGGTGACAAACCCCTTCATGCCCCCTGCACCATCTTGCTGGCCCTGCACCTTAGTTTTTTGAGACAAGGTATCTCACTTAACCTGGGCCTCGCTGACTCAGGCTGGCTAACTATCCAGCCCCACGGTCCTCCTGGCTACCTCTCTAGTGCTGCAGTTCCAGGCACGGGCTGCTCTTTGACACGGTGCTGCGGATCTGAACTCAGGTCCTTGTGCTTGTGTGGCAGGTCATTTGCCGAGAGAACCCCCTCCATAGCCCCACTGTGTCTGGCTTCTTTGAGAAAGTTTCGCCCCAGGAATCAGAGCCTCATTCAGTTAAGTAAAGCGAGACTTCAGTTAACATCTATTTATTTATTTTGTATTTATTTGTGTGTGTGCATGCGCATGTGTGCTTGTGCGCACTCCCACGTACTGTGGTGTGTCTGTGGAGGTCAGGGACCCACTTTGGGGGGTTGTTTCTCTTTCTGCTGTGTGGGTACCAGGGATTGAGCTGAGTTCATTCGGCTTGGTAGCCAGTGCTTTCCCCTCTGAACCATCTCACCGTCCTGCAGGCCCCCAAAAGGAGATTTCAAAGTAAGAGAAATGAGACTTATTCACTGAAGAATTGCCGGGGTTGGGGGGGGGGGGCTGGGACACCTAGCCCAGGAAGCTGGCCTGCAGCCTGGCCCCTCCTGGTTTTTTGGTTTTTGTTTTGTTTTTTTCAGGATAGTGGTTTCATTTTCTCTACTTTTGATCTTGCCTCTGTTTTGTCTTTTCCTTGACCCTGGCCTGGTCCAGTGTGGCTCTTCCAAACACTGGCTTCAGCTCCTGTTCATAGGCCCCTCCTGGTAGTGTCCCCTTTAGTCCTGGGTTGCCAGAGAGACCGAATGAGGGGGCTACCCCCATATGCTCAGCTGGTGCTAGACTGGGGCTGGGGACAGCTGGTATAGTCTGTCAGACAAGGTTTTGGTGCATGAAGTGTGTGTGCGTGTATGTGTGTGTGTGCTTGTGTGTGTCTGTGTCTGGAGGACTGGGGCATGGCTGTGCCTCGGAGATGGTGGTAACGATGGGGGAGGCAGTGTGGTGGGCAGTTCGCTGTTGTGTCACCAGATACAGTGACTTCGGAGAAACCAGAGTGTGACCTAGGTAAACCCTCTCAGCCTTGACCCAGGAGGAGGGTACGCTGTCTCCTCCCCGGATCTGGATACCGAAGGTGGGTCCAGTTGCGGCCGCCTGCGTTTTCTGATGCCCCAGAGCCTCTGTTGGCCCCATCTGCCTACTCTTGGAGTGAAACCCGAACTGTAAGTGATGCCTTCAGGACTGCTGAGAAAGCCGTAATGAACGGTTGTCTTTCAGAGCAGGAGGCAGCAGAGGCCGGGAGGAATCATTAGCAGGCTGTAAATACAGGGCTGGGTACTGTCACTCCTGGCTTGCCCTGGTCTCCGCCCTAGAGTATTGCAGAGTTCGGCAGGTGCTTGACAGCTGACCCACACGTCTTGCGCCCCACTAGAGGATGCTAGGTAGGCACCCACCACTGTTTCATGCCCCTCGCCTCTCTCTGGGGGATTTTAGGTAGGTGCTCTGCCACTGAAACATGCCTCCAGCCCAGATGAGGATTGTTTAAATCTTTCTCTTTTTATGTGTATGGATGTTTTGCCTGCGTGCCCGTTGTGTGCCAGATTCACGAGGTACTCGTGGAGGCCAGAGGAGGGCGTCAGATTCCCTGAAACTGGAGTTAACGGTTGTGAGGTGCCATGTGGATGCTGAGAATTGAACCCAGGTCTTCTGGAAGAGCAGTTGGTGCTCTTAACCACTGAGCAACCTCTTCAGTCCCAGATCCTTTAAAAACAAGCAAGGTTCCACTTCACCCAGGTTGGTCTCGACCTCTCTACAGTTGTGGAGGATGACCTTGCACTCCTGATCCCCCTATCAATTGCAGGCACTTATCTATGTGCAAGGCCAAGCCTATGTGGTCCTGGGGATGGAACCCAGGAGTTTGTGTACGTGAAGCCGGACTCATGCCCACCTCCCAGGGCTCTTTAATAGAGCCATTAAGCTGGCTGTTTTGAGCTGCGTGCCTGGCGCTGTCCTAGGTCCTGAGACGCACCCGGCGAATGAGCTTTGCAAAAGCTCGCCCCACCCCTCTGCCCTCCGTGAGAAGTGGGAGAGGGCATTCCGGGCACCGAGTACCACTTTGCAGGAAACCTGGGCATGGGTCAGATGGTCCAGGTTGTATGGTGGGTGCTTGGCGTCCAGCCTCCATTGGTAGCCAGGGTGAGACTGCCTTTTTGGAAGCAACAGTAGATAATGCTGATTGGGATGGCTTGCTGGTGGCGACTGAGCTTATCTCGGGAGTCACTGCACTGTGTCCCCTCTCTCTTCCGTTCTTTTCTCCCCACCCCTATAGTATCGCTGGGCTTTAGTATCAAAAGTGTGGGTGGTACTCTTGACTTCTTTCTCCTCGCTGCCCCCTCTCAGTCATCCCTCCTTGCCCTCCTCTCATCCGGCTGAATTCTCTCATGCTGTTCCAGGGCCAGACCCTGAACTCTTCTTCCTGACTCTTCTTCCTTCCTGTCTCTTGCCTGCTCAGGATGTTGCCAGAATGGGAAAGGATGCTGGGGTGTCCTCTGACATGAAGGCTTACTGTGGAGAAGAGACTCGTTCTGTACAGCACCACATTGTGCCAGACTATGACCCTGCCTGCCGCATCCTGCCCTCAGGGAGTCAGAGCCTTGGGAGAGACTCACATGATACAGATCCATAGGACAGGGGTCGCTCATTTGCAACTAGTGCAGTCTGATGGTACCAAAGTACCTAAACTAGAATTCAAGGGATTTCCTGTGATTTAGTCATCCTGTTTTCACTTCTAATCCCAGTTAGATAGATGTGGAAGAATAGGTGTGTGTGTGTGTGTGTGTGTGTGTGTGTGTGTGTGTGTGTGTAGTGTGAGATGGGTACATGTTTGTGCAGATGTGTGAATATGTATGTGCCTATGGAGACCAGAGCAGAGCCTTAGGTGTCTCTCCACCTTTTTTTTTTTTAAATTTTTAATTTAGTGTGTGTGTGTGTGTGTGTGTGTGTGTGTATCTGCGTATCTGCATACCAGAAGAGAGCATCAGATCCTATTATAGGTGGCTATGAACCACCATGTGGTTGCTGGGAATTGAACTGAGGATCTCTGAAAGAACAGCCAGTGCTTTTAACCGCTGAGCCACCTCTCCAGCCCCATCTTATTATTTTATTTATTCATTTGTTTTTATTATTATTTTTTTCCAAGACAGGGTTTCTTTGTATAACAGCTCTAGTTGCCCTGGAACTTGATTTGTAGACCAGGCTGGCCTCGAACTCACAGAGATCCACCTGCCTCTGCCTTCTGAATGCTGGGGTTAAAGGTGTGCGCCACCACACCTGGCTTGCCGCCTTAAAAAAATTATTATATTTATTGGGGCTAAAGAGTTAGATTAGCAACGGGGCGGTGGTGGTGCATACCTTTAATCCCAGCACTTGGGAGGCAGAGATTGGTGAATTTCTGTGAGTTTGAGGCCAGCCTGGTCTACAAAGACAATTCCAGGACAGACTGAAGTTACACAGAGAAACCCTGTTTCAAAAAAACTTAAAAAAAAAAAAAAGAGTTAGATTAGCTGTTAGAGCACTGACTGCGCTTGCTGAGGACCCAAGTTTGGTTCCCAGCTCCAAATTAGTAGTTCACAACCATCCATCTCTCCAGGATTTAACCCCCCTTCTTACCTCTGTGGGCACCAGATATACATACATACATACATACATACATACGGGTAAGACTCATGTGAAATAAAATGAATAAATCTAATACAATTTTTAGAAGTTGTTTGTTATTATTTTCTTTCTTTGGTTTTTCTTTCTTTTTTTGGCAGAGTCTATGTAATCTTAGCTGGCCGCTCTCACATGTACCGTGTGCATCTGTGTGTGTGTGTATATTGAAGTCCTCTAGAGGAACAACAAGTGCTTTTAACTGCTGAGACAGCTCTCCAGCATAGTTTGAACAACCAAATTATTATTACTGTGTATGTGTATCATGCATGGTATGTGTGTGTATCATGCATGGTGTGTGTGTGTATCATGCATGGTGTGTGTGTTCATGCGTGGTGTGTGCTGATCCTGCATGTGTGTGTGTGTGTGATCCTGCATGGTGTGTGTGTGTGTGTGTGTGTGTGTGTGGTTATGCATGGTGTATATCTGTGAGAGAGAGAGAGATATCATGCATGGTGTGTGTGTGTGAGAGAGAGAGATCATGCATGGTTTGTATGTGTGATCCTGCATGATGTGTGCTTGTGTGTGTGTGATCATGCCTGGTATGTGTGTGTGATCATGTATGGTGTGTGTGTGATCATGCATAGTGTGTGTGTGTGTGTGTGTGTGTGTGTATGTATTATGCGGAATCTTTGGAGGTCAGAGAACAGCTCTTTGGAGTTGGTTCTCTCTTTCCATCTTTGCATGACTTCTGGAACTTGAACTCAGGTCACCAGGTTTGCACAGCAAGTACCTTTACCATCTAAACCATCACATTGGCCTGCCAGGTAGTTTAAAAAACAAACAAACAAACCAAACATTTAACTGTGTGCTTTAGTATATTCCTGTTGCTCTAGCCCTCCAGAGTCTGAGACAGAATC
The DNA here is from genome assembly GCF_982192425.1 of Myodes glareolus. NCBI lineage: Eukaryota > Metazoa > Chordata > Mammalia > Rodentia > Cricetidae > Myodes > Myodes glareolus. The sequence continues at coordinate 111,891,709 of NC_142027.1, forward strand.
CACAGTTCTAAACGAAGCTGGTCTACATAACAGGGCCCTGTTTCCAAACACACACACACACGTTAACTTTATACTGACTATGACCTTACATACAAAAATCCACATGGTGTCTCACACTGTAATCCTGTCACTCAGGAGGTGGAGGCAGGAGGCTCAGGAGTTCAGATGGTGAGTTTGAAGCCAGACCTGGTTACATGAGACACTCTCAAAAAAACAAAGTTGGTCTATGTCTTTTATTCCAGCACTGGGGAGGCAGAAGCAGGCAAACTTTTGTGAGTTTGAGGCCAGCCTGATCCACATGAGTTAAGGACAAGCCAGGGTTTCATGAAGGGACCCTGTATTAAAACAAAAACAAAACCAACCAAATAGACAGACAAAATAACCAACAACGGTGGCAGTTGACTGTGGGGCTGGCTGCTGTTGGTCTGTCTTCCCCGCTCGGCTTTCCCAGCTTCAGCCACTTCCTGAAGTCAAGTCTCCGTGGTGTCTAGCTGGTGCTTTGATGTTGTTTCCCAGAGCCTCATGCTGGTCTCTGCTGCCATTGCTCTCTCTGCATGATGGTCTGCCTTCTCCGCACTCTCAAGGGTGCCCAAGACACTAACCAGGGGCCTCACCCCTATCCTTTGCACATCTCTGCCATGGGCTTCCCAGTGGTTAACACAGCCTTGCAAGTATTGGGCCTGGGCTGCTGCCTGGTGATACGGGTGTCCCAGGGAGAGCGGAGGAAGGAGGGTGAGGTCAGGGGCCAGGCAGATGGACTCCATCTCTCTGGTTCTCCCAGGCCGGAGGCCCAGCTGGTTTGAGGCTTGAAAGTTGGCAAGACTCACAGGGAGGGCCCTTCCCAGCCTTGCCTTTGGTTTGTCTTGGACTGGAAGGTCATGGACTCGGGTGACCTCTCAGTGACCCATAGCAAGCTGCCTGTGTTCTCTGACCCTCGGCCAGATGCAATCAGAATGGTGTCCAGGCCCGGTAATGTTAGCACTGGGGAGAAAGAGGCAGGAAGATGGAGAGTTTGAGACCAGCCTAGGGTATATATCAGATACCAAAAACAAGGGGCTTCAAGCTGGCTCAGCAGGTAAAGGGGCTTGCTGACAAGCCCCAGTGGCCTGAGTTCGATCCCCAGAACCTTCTTGTGGAAGAAGAGAAATGAACACCCGTTCCCGTTGTCACCCTTTACACATGGAATATGTATGAACAGCCACCCCCGCCCCCGCCTCCCCATAAAAAAATAAAAGCTGAAAGAGAGGAGGCCGGACATGAGCCTCAGTAGTAGTAGTACCCTGATCCGGGGACTGTCTCCTGGCAGAAGCACCCAGTGAAGGAGCCAGGGCCAGGGGCTTGCCTGGAATTCTGGGCCAGGGTGCCTCTATCCTGGTGCCCTCCTCCCTGCCCTGGGGCCACATTATCTCCGAGGGGTTGGGCTTTCCGTTGCCCCACTTGGCGCTGTTCCCGTCTTTGGGGCACCAATTCACTGGGTCGACATCCTGGGCCTTGTCCCTTGCTGAAACTGCGGCCAGTTACCCCCAGGCCACTGAAATGGAAACCCTGAAACAGAGCTCTGGTTTCTTCCAAGAAATGGCAGTTGGGGGCGGCACAGAGAGGCCTGTTGCTCTTGTTGGACCCGCTGTGTGCAGAGCCAGGAAGGGTTGGGACATGGGATTTCTGAGCTGTGTCAAGTGTCTGGGATACTCCTGGGGTTACGTCTTCCCAACTCAGGCATCCGCACCCCCACAAGGCAGCCATACTTAGACCCCAGTTTTTGTTTTCTCTTTCTTTTCCTTTCTTTCTTTCTTCCTTTCTTTCTTCTCTCCTTCCTTCCTTCCTTCCTTCCTTTTTCCTTTCTTTCCTTCCTTCCTTCCTTTCTTTTCGAGGCAAGGTTTTTCTGTGTGGCCCTGGCTACACTGTTACTCTATAGGCCAGGCTAGCCTCAAACTCATAGAGATCCGCCTGCTCCTTCCTTCCGAATGCCAGGATTAAAAAGTGCACTATCAAGATGGTTTACAACTTTTAAACTGTTTTTGTAGCCCAGGCTGACCTCAGACACTCAGTGTGGCTGAGGATAACCCTAAACTTCTGATCCTCCTGCTGCCCCTCCCAAATTTTGGGATTATAGGTGTGCATAACCACCCCTGATTTATGTAGTGCGGGGGATTGAGCCCAGGGCTTCATGGATGCTAGAGCAAACACCTTACTGACCCAGCTTGATTTTTTTTTTTTAAATTTTAATTTTATTACATTTTAGTGTGTATATCTACCAGTTCTGCCCTTCTACCCTGTGGGCCCTGGGGGATCCAACTCAGGTCATCAGGTTTGGTGGCAGTTGTCTAAACCTGCTAGGCCATTCGCCTGCCTGGAACTCCAGATCTTTCTTCCTCCTCCGCCTGTTTTGTGCTGACCACGCCTGCTGCCTGCACCCCGTCCTACAGGTGATAACTCTGGTCCTGTCACCTTGGAGTGAGACTGAATTTAGACCTCAGGCTGCACTGGCTCCTCGTGGCCTCCACCATGGCTGTGCTGTGGCCAGAGGCCGCATGGCCATGTCACAGCCTTCCCAAGTCCCTGCCCCCACCCCACAACCAGCTCTCTGTCCCAGAGCAGGGCTGAGTCACAGAGGGCCAGCTCAGCCTTTTGCCTCCTCCCCTCTTCCTGCTCCCACCCCACCCCCACCCCGCCTGCCCCGCTTCCGGTCCCCTCCAGTCCCCTGGCTGGGATAGCTGGAACTGGCTGAATGCAGGCTCGGTTCCTTTCTGCCAGCTCCCGGCTCTTTTGTTAGTTGAAGCAAGCAGGCGCTGTCCCTTGAGGTCAGGGTCTTGGAAATATTGTTTTAGGGCAGGGCCGCTGGGCTGGGAGGTAGGGAAGAGCTAGCCCGGGGGCCACTTCAGCATGACCGTGCCACTGTGACGGAAACCATGAAATAGAGTTTATCTTTCTAGCTCCTGGCTCTATGAGTATGTTCTTCCTAAAATAATGGATTTCCCTTCATTTTTGCGTGCGGGCCCGTGTGTGCCGCATGCACATGTGGAGGACACTTTCTGAGACCTGGTCTCTCTTACTGTGTAGGACCTGGGGATTGAACTCAGCTCCTTGGGCTTAGCAGCAAGCATATTTACCTTCTGAACCATCTCACCAGCATTTCTTCTTTCCTTTTCTTCTCTTTCTTTTCTTCTTCCTTCCCCTTCTTTACTGATCCTGTTTCTCCCTTCCTTTCCCTCTGTCTCTCCTCCCTTCCTTCCTTTCTCCCTTCTCTTTTCTTCGTGTGTGTGTGTGTGTGTGTGTGTGTCTGTCTGTCTGTCTGTCTGTGGTCCCAGTGCACATATATGCACCCATGTGTGGAAGTCAGGGGTCAACTCTGGATGTTGTTTCTTTGTTTTTTGAGACAGGCTTTTCCACTAACCTGGGGTCACCAAGAAGACTAGGCTGGCCGGCTAGGGAATTCACCCATTTCTGCCTTCCAGCACGAGGGTTAAATGCATGTATCTCTGTCTTAGTAACCTTTCTATTGCTGTGAAGAGTCACCATGACCAGGACAAGCCCTGTAAAAGAAAATATTTAGCTGGAGGCTAGCTTACAGTTGCTGAGGTTTCATCCATTATCATCATGACAGGAAACATGGTGGTGTGCTGGTGTGGTGCCGGTGTGGTGCGGTGTGGTGCCGGTGTGGGGCCTGAGAGGGGCTGGAGAAGGAGCAATGTCCCGATAAACAAACAGAGGGAGAGAGAGACACAGAGAGACAGAGAGACTGGGTCTGGAGTGGGCTTTTGAAACCTCAAAGCCCACCCCACAGTGACACACTTCCTCTCACGAGGCCACACCTCCTAATCCTTTTCAAATAGTGCTGCCTACTTAGAGCCCCGTCTAGAATCCCCCAGTGAGGGGCTGGGGTGTGGTTCAGTGGTAGAGCCTCTGCCTAGAATCCTCCAGTGAGGGGCTGGGGTGTGGTTCAGTGGTAGAGCCCCTGCCTAGAATCCCCCAGTGAGGGGCTGGGGTGTGGTTCAGTGGTAGAGCCTCTGCCTAGAATCCCCCAGTGAGGGGCTGGGGTGTGGCTTAGTGGTAGAGCCCTACTCAGCATGTGAATGACTGTGTGGGCTAATGCCCACTTCACACACACACACACACAAAAGCAAACAACTAAAACACCCACTGGCTGCTGAACACATGACTGAGAAACATTCTGAGATAAATGCCAAGAGCTCCCTGTACTGTGTGTGTGTGTGTTTCCTTTTCTCCCATTCTTTGCCACCACCTTTGGAGCCTGTCCTGGAACTAGCTCTTGTAGACCAGGCTGGCCTCGAACTCACAGGATCCACCTGCCTCTGCCTTCTGAATGCTAGGATTAAAGGTATGTTCCACCACGGCCCAGCCTCTCTTGGCTTTTTGAGACAGAGTCTTCTGTGTATCCCAGGAAGACTTCAGACTTGTAGTAGCTGGGTGGTGGTGGTACATGTCTTCATTCCCAGCACTCGGGAGGCAGAGGTAGGCAGATCTCTGTGAGTTCAAGGCCAGTCTGGTCTACAAGAGCTAGTCCCAGGACAGGCTCCAAAGCTACAGAGAAACCCTAACTCGAAAAACAAACAAACAGGGGCTGGAGAGATGGCTCAGTGGTTAAAAGCATTACCTGCTCTTCCAAAGGTCCTGAGTTCAATTCCCAGCAACCACATGGTGGCTCACAACCATCTGTAATGCGGCCTGGTGCCCTCTTCAGGCATGTACATAGATAGGATATTGTATACATAATAAATAAATAAAGAAAGAAAGAAAGAAAGAAAGAAAGACAGACAGACAAACAAACAAACTTGCAGCAATCCTCCTGCCTCAGCCTCCCGAGTCCTGGGATTAAAGGAGTGAGCTGACAGGTTTTTTCTTCTTTTATATCTTTTTTGGTGTGTGTGGCACTGCCTTTCAGATAGGTGTAGACCAGATCGACAGTTGAGACTCGTGGAGGGAGGGACAGACTCTGCTTTGCCATCTGTGGTGGCCCGGTTCACTAGCTAACTGTCCCCTGTGGATGCTCATAAGTTCTGTACAACTTCTAGCAGCCACGGCTAGGCAGCCCCAAAGCAGAGATCACATCTCCGTCTACAAGTGACCCAGTGTCGTGCAGCTTGGTGAAGTACACTGGTAATCACAACTCCAGAGGCTGGCTTAGGAGCAGAAGATCCAGTCTAGGATGTATAGTGAGACCCCGTGTCGGAAAAAGCAAGCCAGAGGAGAAGAATGCCCATGCAGCAAACCAGCCCTGAGCCCATCCCCAGGCCTGAGTAAATCAGGGGTGGTAGTTTGCCTCTGTAACCCCGCCCTCAGGAGATGGAGGTGGAGCGCAGTCTTTCTTTACTGTATAATGAATTGGAGACCAACCTGGGCTACAGGATACCTTATCTCAAACAAAACGGAGGGGAAATGCTGGCAGCCTCTGATAGGCTCAGTCAGTTTCAGGACTACTGGGACCAGCCAAGTTCCCAGGTCCTAGTGAGGACATTATGACTCCTTTGCCCTTGTGTTCTGTCCGCAGGTGACCCAGGATGGCAGAGAGGATGTGACCATCATCTGCCTTTGTCTGCCCTCCTAGTGGCCCCACCATGCAGAAGCCCAGTGGCCTGAAGCCCCCTGGTCGAGGGGGCAAGCACTCCAGTCCCGTGGGCAGGCCTTCCATAGGGTCAGCTTCATCCTCTGTGGTGGCGTCAGCCAGTGGCTCCAAGGAAGGTAGGTGGGGCCAAGAGTGGGAAGGGGGCTGCAGCACGGGGACCTTTCCTGGGGAGACACGAGCAAACGTGTACCCCACGCGGACCAAACGAAGGATTCCACCAAAGTCCAGCATGATGAACCAGTGAATTTATTGGGGTTTCTTACAGGAGTATGGGTAAATCAGAGGGAGCTGTGACACATTTGCAGGGCTCAGAAACTCATTGTGTAGCCCAGGCTAGCCTCAGACTTTCAGCGATTCTCTTGCCTCTGCCTCTTAGATGCTAAGGGTACTGCTGTGTGCCAGCATGCCCAGTTTATACGGTGCTGGGAATGGAACCTGGTGCTTCGTGCATGATGGGCAAGTGCTCTGCCAACTCATCCTCAACTCCAACAGCAAATTTTAAACCACAAGGGATCTCTTAGGTTTTTTTTTTTGCTGTTGCTGTGGTAAAATACCCTGGCAGCACTTAAGGGAGAAGGGTTGGGTCTTGGTTCACAATTCAAGAAGGCCATCATGGTGGGGAAATCTAGGTGACAGGAACTTGAAGCCGTTGGTCACATCTCACCCGTCATCAAGAAGCAGAGGTGTATGCTTGTTGCTGTCCACCTCTGTCTCTGTTTTCTGCGGTCCAGAACTCCCTGCTCAGGGAGTAATCCCACCCACTGTTAAAATGGGTCTTCCTGAATCAGTGAGCAGAAGCATGGACATCCCCACAGGCATGCCCAGAGGCCTGTCTCCTTGGAGTTTCCAGATTCTGTCAAATTGACAGATCTCACTATCATAGAGGGTATACTAGAATTAGGAAGAGCTTGGTTAGTTTTTGAGACAGGATCTCAAGTTGTACAGCTCAAGCTGGCCTCAAACTCCTGTTCATCCTGCCTAGTCCTCCAGTGCTGAGATTATGGGCAAGATGTACCACACCCAGCTAAAGATTTGTCTTTCCGTATCTTTGATGAGTACCCAGTGAAGAAAAGCTCCACACAGTCCCCTACATGTTACACTTCACACCACACAGCAGTATAGGATTCTGCCCATCTCGCTGGATTGTCCCAAAGGCTTGGAGACAGTGTGGTGCAGTCCAGTGTCCCCTCCAAGATGGCAGATCCCCTTGTACTCACGGGAAGCATTCCAGAAGAACCTTTAGAACCTTTTAATCCCAGCACTTGGAAGGCAGAGGCAGGGGGATCTCTCTGAGTTTGAGCCTAGCCTGGTCTGCAGATCAAGTTCCATCCAGGACAGCCAGGGCTGTTACACAGAGAAACCCTGTCTCGGAAAAAAACAAAAACAAAGCCGGGTGGTGGTGATGCTCGCCTTCAATCTCAGCACTGGAGAAGCAGAGACAGACGGATCTCTGTTAGTTCAAGGCCAGCCTGGTCTACAGAGTGAATTCCATCCAGGACAGCCAGGGCTGTTACACAGAGAAACCCTGACTTGAAAAAACAAACAAACAAAAACCAAAGCAAAACAAGAAGCTAGAAAGAGAGAGGGGGGAAGTGATCCTGCAGAGGGCTGGAATGGTGATACAGAAGCCCTGGGGTTCAAAGTTAATTTGGTGTGTGCAGAAATAAGACCCTTCTTGGGGCTGGAGAGGTGACTTGGTTGGTAAAGTGTTTACCACACAAGTGTGAGGGCCAGAGTTTGGATCCCCAGCACCCATGTCAAACACACGGAGGGTATGGTAGTTCAACAAGAGGATCCCTGGGGCTTGCTGGCTAGCCAGCCTAGCCGAATTGACCAATTCTGTGTTCAGACAGACAGACAGACAGAGACCCTGTCCCAAAGAGTGAGGTGGAAGGTAGTAAATTAGGAAGACTCCCAAAGTGGTGGGTAATTTATTTTTTTTGGGGGGAGGGGGATTTCCAAGACAAAGTTTTTCTACATAACAGTCCTGGCTGTCCTGAAACTCACTCTGTAGACCAGGCTGGCCTCAGACTCAGAGATCCACCTGCCTCTGCCTCCCGAGTGCTGGGATTAAAGGCGTGCACCCAGTATGGTGGTCAGTTTTAATTGTCAACTTGACACAACCTAGAATTACATGGCAAGAGAGAATCTCACAGAAGATTGTCAACATTGTGTTGGCCTGTAAACTTGTCTGATTGGATTCTTTTGATTGTTATTCGACCTGGAAAGACCCAACCTGAAAGTGGGCAGCACTGGTCACTGGTTTGAGGCCCTGGACTGTATGCGAGTAGAGAGAGCCAGCTGAGCATTGAGTATGCAGACATTCGTTTCTTTCTGTCTTGACTGTGGATGCGATGTGACCAGCCATCTAAGTTACTGCCGTGGCTTCTCCATGATGGACCGTGACCCGGACCTGAGAAGCTAACACAGAAATAGGCACGTCACTACGACACTCAGTACTGACCTCCAGCCTCCTCTGCACACATGCACACCATGTATGGGCACATACAGCATGACTGTGTACATACGCAAAAGACACATCTGTGGAAAGGAGTGGGGGCTGAGGTTGGGAGGTATCAGATGTAGGGCAGGGAATTCAGGTGTCTTTCCAGCATGGGAAGAACTGTACAGGGTGTGGCCTAGGGGACCCCCCAAGTATATTAGCTCCACTGTGAGCATAGACTGTGGGGGTTGACGGGAGGACCAGGCTAGAGAGCAATTGTATAGTCATCGAGGCGAAGGATGTGTGCTCTCTGCCTGTCATGGGGAGGCCACAGGGCCGCTGTCCTGAGTCAGTACTCAGGGTCGTTTCTTGGGAGGAGCTTGAGGGTGCTGAGTAATGGAAGGGTTGAAAAAATGGCTTCGTTGAGCTTGTGAGCTCAACCCCTGGACCCATATGACATAAAGAGAGAAATGACCCTGCCTGATGTCTTCCAAGAACCATGGCACACACCCCAACCCCAGTACTGCACACACCCCAACCCCAGTACTGCACACACCCCAACTCCAGTATTGCACACACCCCAACCCCAGTACTGCACACAACCAGTACCATACAAACATCCATATATACACGTAGCAACAAAGACAGAATTCCAGGGACTGGAGAGATGGCCCAGTGGTAAAGAACACCTGTTCTTGCTGCTCTTGCAGAGGACCCAGGCTCAACTCCCAGCATTTACACACTGGCTCACAGCCATCTGTAACTCCGGTGTCAGAGGATCCGATGCCCCCTTCTGGTCAGGCACTTGCGGATATATGGTGCACATGCTTACATGCGATAAAACATCCTTACCCATAAGATAAAGATAAACATTAAGGCAGTTTAAGTACAAAGAGACAAGATTAGCCCCAGACTCCCAGAGGGCTGAGCTTACTCCAGCAGGGGTAACTCGGTGGAAACCAGTGGCTGGGGAAGTGTACCAGCCAGCCTGGCCCTAGGCCAGGACATGACCTTCAGGGAGAAAGGCCCATTGTCTCTTCTGGGTTCTTTCTTCATTGGCCCCCCTCATCAAGTGGGGCCCCAACTTCTTTTTTTCCAAGTGTCTGGGATTTAATCCAGAAGCTCACACATGCCAAGCCAGCGTTTCACGGAGCCACATCTCTAGCCCCTCCCAGGGGTGGGGGCGTTTCCAGGCAGGTACTCTACTATTGAGCCATACCCCCCAGGTCTCTCACTGGGTCATTTTAGGCAAAGATTCTACCTTTATGCTTTGAGTTGTCAGTGTCAAGAGCCTTGGTAACAAGTGTTAGGGAAAACACTCCCCATTCATGGACTCTTTAGGTTCCTAGCCACCATGGGACTGGCTCTTGGCCCTCTGAAGCGATGGGGGTACCAGGCATGGTGGTACATATATGTAATCCCAGCACTCAGACTGAAGCAGGAGGATTGTGGGATGAGGGCTAGCCTGGGCTAAATATGAGAGACCTTGTCTCAAATTCTGAAAATGTAGGCTTAGTTGGTAGGATATTTACCCAGCATGCACAAGGCTCTGGATCCCGTCCCCAGCACTACGTAAACCAGATATAATGAACATCTGTCATCCCAGCCTGTGGGGAATAGGAGAAGGATTAAGAGTTAAAGGTTATCCTTGAGGCTAGCGCCGAACGTCGGAGACCCCCTCTCAGAACAGATTTATCAGTCAGTAACAAAGCATTGAGGAGCCTGGGACTCCGTGAGGGACACCCAGGACGATTTGAGAGAGCCACATGTGAACTGGCGCCAGCCTTGGGAAGCAAGGCTGTGGCTCCCTCCCAAGGCATGATGTCAGTTTTGGGCAGGGAGGGTCTGGCCCGGGAAACGGCCTGGATGGGTGCCATGTGTAGCAGAGGAGGTCTGTATTGGTACCCAGAAGCCTGACGCAGGATGCAGCTGGGGCCCAGGGAGGAGACTTGGTGGGTGGATATCTCCCTGGGATGTAAATCGAGGTGGTTCCAAAAGTGGGCAGGTGTGGAGCTAGGTGGAGGAACACGGATAGGATGGGGTATCTCTGGAGGAGCATGCTCTAGGAGGACCTGTCTGCCCATGGGACCCAGGGAGATGTTAGCATCTGTCCTGGGCAGTGAACAGGTGCCTGCTAGGTGTGGCCTCCACTCTGCACTGGGAAGGAAGGTTCTGTTGGTTCTGAAGGTTCTCTGGAGTCTCGTGTGTGTGTGTATGTGTGTGTGTGTGTGTGTGTGTGTGTGTGTTCATGTACCGGTGACAATGGGAATCCAGGTGTGCACAGCACAATGCAGAGGTCAGAGGACTGCTCAGGTGTTCATGTAACTTCCATACTGAGAGTCTCTTCTCTCTCTCTTGGAGATATGGTTCTTACTGTGTAGTCCTAGCTGGCCTAGAACTCACGGGAGACAGGCTCTCTTATCATCTACCTGTTTACATCAGGTTAACTGGCCTATGAGCTTCCAAGGATTTTCCTATCTCCGTCACTCATGGCGCTGTCCAGGCTATCAGAGTACAGAAGTACATGACCATGCCCAGTTTTACATGGGTCCGGGGGCTTTGAACTCAGGTCTTCATGCATGTGTATCGATATCAAATGTTTTAGCACTGAACCATCTCTCCAGTTTCTGGAGTCTCCTTCTGATGCAATACCTAAGAAGTCCCTTCTGGCCCTTGGAAGATGTGCTGGGACCTGGGGTTACTAGGCAGAGAAATATGGGCCACGGGCAACCATTGTGTCTCTATCATTCAGGCAGGTCTTGAAGGACTTCCCTGGTTGTGTTTGTCACTCACCTTGTCACAGCATTCATCTGTCTTGTCTCATTTGAATGACCCAGTGATAGTTCTTCCTACCACTGAGCCACACCCCAGCCCCTCACTGGGGGATTCTAGGCAGAGGCTCTACCACTGAGCCACACCCCAGCCCCTCATTGGGGGATTCTAGGCAGGGGTTCTACCACTGAGCCACGTCCCAACCCCTCAGATGTATGTTCATTTATTTTAGATATATTTTCCCATTATTTATTTTACACATGTATAATGTATAGTATGTGTGTGAGTGCACATGCCACAGCAGGCGTGTGGAGGTGAGACGCCTACTTGTAGGAGTTGGTGCTTTCCTTCCACCATGTGGGTCCCAGGGATTGAACTCAGGTTGCCAAGCTTGGTTGCAAGTGCCTCTCCCTAAATCCTGGCCTTCTCACTGACCCTCCTGTTTTTGAGATAGTTTCCCTATGTAATCCAGGCTGGCCTAGATCTGTGGCAATCCTCCTGCTTCACCCTCCTGGGCACTGAGGTATAGTCTGGCTCCTCCACTCCCTGCCCATCGCTCGAGTGCCTGGATGTTTGGATCACTGTAAACCAGGCCCCTCCTGTGGCCTTTAACTACTTTCAATCAGCCAAGGTCAAGAGCATTCCTTCAAGGCCGGCTTCTCCACTCCACTCCCCTGACCACATCCTAAACTTTTTAATGGTGTCAGGATGGGGAAGCCAAGATGAGCTTTTCCGGAGCTGTGTGGCAGGGGGCAGGACTGCCTCCTAACACTCCTGACGTTCTGTCCACTATCGATCTGGGAGGCGGGGACCAAGGCCAGCGCCTGCCTGCCGCCCGCCTTCCTGCTGGACCCTATGGCCAGTGCCTGAAGCTTCTCCATGGGGAGCTGGCTCTGCTCATTTCAGGGTAAGAAGCTTGTCACATCCCTTCCCCATCCCAGCCCAGGCTCCCCAGCTGTCTACTGGTCCTGAGTAGGGGGGACAGAGAGGACTCATGAGTGGCATTTGACTCTGGAAGGCTGCTGAGCACTCCTGGACCCGGAGTAAGCGGATGGAGGATGCCTTCAGGGAAATGCAGGATACAGAGGCAGCTTTGCTGGCTAGGTGCCACAGGGTGGGGGTGTTTTATCTGCAGAGGGCTATTTCGCTAAGGGAGGGACAGACCCAGCCTTCCTTGAGCGCCATGTGGGTGGGAACTGTCTGAAGGCTGATTGAAAGGAGATGCCATTCCAGAGAGGTTCACCGTTCTGGATATTCGTCATTCCTTCCTTCATGGCCTGTGCCTCTGAGAGCCCCTGGGGAGAGGGAGGGGCTAGGAACAGAAACCACTTGGGGCTTCAGGCCATGTATGTATGTTCCTTTGGTGGGGGAGGGAACCCCCTAAGGATGGACAGCCTGTCCAGAGGGGTTGGTGTCTATCCAGCTGCCGGAGCTGAAGTCCAGTAGCCCAGCCGGTAGACCTGTGCGGAGTTGGAGGAGGGGGAGAGATGCTAAGTGAGGGGCTTTCGGCAGCTGCTGTGTGAGGGGTTGTTGGGAGTTGGCACAGGTGGACAGGCAGGCCTCCTTAGGTGGCGCCAAGAAACCGCTGTTTCTGTGGCAGGGTGACACACCTTTACCTGCTTTAGCATTTCTTGCTGCCAAAGATGGCAGATTGCAGATTCGCTGAGGGGTCAGTAGGCTTACCTTATTCTAGCCCCTCCGGTGTGGTCAGGGTGCTCATTAACATGATCAGAGCTCCCAGAGGCCCCACAGGAAAGTACCCCTAAGGCCTTTCTCCTCCTCCTCCTCCTCCTCCTCCTCCTCCTCCTCCTCCTCCTCCTCCTCCTCTTCTCCTCCTCCTTCTCTTCCTCCTCTTCCTCCTCCTCCTCTTCTTCCTCTTCCTCCTCTTCCTTCTCCTCTTCCTCCTCTTTCTCCTCTTCCTTCTCCTCTTCCTCCTTCTCCTTCCCCTCTTCTTCTTCCTCCTCCTCCTCTTCCTCCTCTTCCTTCCCCCTCTTCCTTCTTTTTTTTTATTTTTTATTATTTACTCAGTGTTCTGCCACATGTGTTACTACATGCCAGAAGAGGTCACCAGATCCCATTACAGATGGTTGTAAGACACCATGTGGTTGCTGAGGATTGAACTTAGGTCCTCTGGAAGAGCAGGCAGTGCTCTTAACCTCCTAGGAGGCCCAGGACCTGGCATAGGATACTCTTCTTCCATCCAAGGCCATCAGGGCAAAAGCCAAGCTCATCCCAGAATTTCTAGGTTCTGGTAACCAGTGTGCACGTGTATGTCGGGTGCATCTGTATGTGTGGGCAGGCCTTGCAGGCCTGGGGCTACTGTAGGATTCCTCTTCATCTCTCTTTCACCTTATGCCCTGAGGCAGGGTCTCTCAATCAAATGCCAAGCTCATCAATATGGCCATTTCTTCCTCCACCTTCTGAGGCTGGAATAACATGTGGTCACTTGGCATTTATGGTGGTTCTGGGTTCTAAACTCAGGTCTTTGAGCTTGTTGAGCGAGCATATAACCACCGAGCCATCTCCCCAGCTTTATTCTTTTTCTCTTTTATTTTTGTGTGTATGTGGATTTTTGTGGTTTTGTTTTGTTTTTAAGAGAGTCTCCTGTAGCTCAGGCTGACCTTGAACTCACTACGTACAGTCAGAGGTGGCGGTGAACTCCTGACCCTCCTGCTTCTGCTTCCAGAGTGCTGTGAAAACAGGCATGAGCCTTCACACCAAGTTCCTGTGGTGTTGGAGGTGGGCTTCATGTGTGCGCTCCACCAACGGAGCCGTGTTCACAGCCCAGCTAGGGATCATGGGAATCCCATTCAGGGTCGAGTGCCCCTTTCCTTCAGTACCCCGGAGCTGTTGCTCCCTTCCTTCCTTAGGCTCAGCTGGCTGAATTACAACTTCTCCTCTTGTGTGCCCCTCCCCCATCCCTGATGGCCCTCATTTGTCCTCCCTGTGGCCTCCTTGTGACCACGGGGTTGGCCGGTTGTAGTTGCTCAGTGAGCTGGGGTTCCTCCTGGCTGAGTCTTGGCAGGTAAGGAAAACCCTGCTGGGGTTGAGCAAATAGTTCAGACCATAAAGGACTTGCCTTGCAAGAATGAGGACCTAAATTCAAGCCCAAAAACCTATGTTAAAAAAAAAAAAAAAACAAAAATAAAAAACAGGTTGAGGGTGGGGCTGGGATGGGACTCTGTTGACCAAGCATGTAGGAGGCTGTGGATTTTATCCCTAACGTCACATATCAAGGCATGGCAGTGTCTGTCTGTCACAGCACTTCAGAAGTAGGGACAGAAAGGGGTCAGGAGTTCAAGGTCATCCTTGGCTCTGTAGGAATTTCCAGGCTAACTCAGGTCAGGAGACTCTAGAAAATGAGGTGAGGTGGTGCACCTGCGCTGTAATCCTAGCCCTGGGGAGACAGAGATACTTGGCAAGCTGCTCAGTGAGAGAGCCTGTCTGGGAAAACAAGGTGAGGGGCTGGTGATGGCTCAGTGCCTCAGGGCACTCACTGCTCTTCCAGAGCCCAGTTCGCAGCACCCACAGCTGGCAGCTCGCAACCGCCTGTACCGTTAGCTCCAGAGATTTTGCACCCTCTTCTGGCACCTGCACACACATGGTATATGCATGTGTGGCATGTGCCTGCATGTGTGCGCACCCCCCCACACACACACACAGACGAAAAGGCTTGTCCCTGCCCAAGACAAAGCAAGTCTTGAGTCCTCTTCATGCAGGGGACAGTGCATCTGGGTCCCCACCCTGAGCCCCACACCTGCTGCTGAACCAATCTTGCAGCTGTTTCCTGTTCACTTTATCCTTAATCCTTCGCATAGAAGCTCTACTTGGAATGTTTTTGAGACTGGGTCTCACGATGCCAGTTCTGTTGAGCCTGGAACTCAATATGTAGACCTGGCTGACCTGAAACTGTTAGAAATCCACCTGCTTCCTGGTGCTAGGACGAAAGGTTAAAGGCATGCACTTCCACACTGGGTTTAGTTTGAACTTGAAACCTGCAGTAACAGCAACAGCAAAAGCAAAATCTGAGACAGGTTCTCATGTAGCCCAGGCTGGCTTCAGGCTCTCTGTATAGCTGGGGATGACCCTTACCTTTTGATCCTTCCTCCTACCCCTCTGAAGAGCAGGGCCCACCACACCCAGCCACTCAAAATAAATTCTGTTGAGCCTTTTCTCCTGAAGGGAAAATCGCCATCCAAGAAAAGGATACATTGCTTGCGTGAGGTGTAGTTTGTATGCCTGACGCCTGACTGAGGAGCTCACTAACTTGTCTGGTCCCATCCTGAACTCTGTCAGTCAGTAGCTCAGGCAGCTTCAGAAGTCCTTGTGCTTCAGCTTCCCAGTTCTGGAACGACAGATGTGCTTTGCCAGATGTGGCTGGCCTTCAGGCTTCATGGGGTCCCTGGGCCACTGTGTGCAGCAGTGGGGATCTCAGAGGCAACGCGAAGTCCAGGCTCCACCCTCAGGTGGTTCCGTGTGGCACCTGACACCCGGGTGTCAGATGCTTTGTTTTTGTTTTGTGTTTTTGCCCTCCCTCCCCACCAAGACACGGGTTCCCTGTGTAGCCCTGGCTGTCCTGAAACTCACTCTGTAGACCAGGCTGGCCTCAGACTCAGATCCCCTGCCTCTGCCTCCCAAGTTCTGGAATCAAAGGCGAGTGCCGCCACAGCCTGGCCCCTGTGACAACTTAAGAGTTCTCGCTACACATACCACCTGCCCTGGCAGAGATTGGCAGTATCAATAGACTTGGTGATCTCATGCTTAAGATCTTGGGAAAGATAAGGCAGGTGGATTGCTGTAAGTGGAAGGCTCCTTCCCGTCGTCCCCCCCCCCATGGTGAACTCAAGGCCAACCAAGGCTATGTCGTTTGACTCTAAAAACAAAGCACCAGGAAGGCCCTGGGAATGTGGTCTGATTGGTATCGTGTTTGCCCAGCATGCTAGACGCCCTGGGTTTCATCCCCAGCCTCCCATAAATCAGGTGTGGTGGTGCACATCTGTATTCCCAGCACTCATGAGGTGGAGGAGGGAAGATCAAGGCTGTTGTGTGCTCTTTAGGGCGTTTGAGGCCAGCCTGGGTTACATGAGCGCATCTCAAAAGATTAAAATAAAAATCATAGCCCAACAGTACTCGGGATACACACACACACATATGCACCCACATACACTGTTGGGTTGTGATTGATACATGTGTACACACATACACACCTATATATTCATATATGTAAATGTATATACACACATCTTATCTAGTTGTCTCTTGGGGAAACTGAAACCGAGGCACCGATTTAGGGAGGGGGTTTAACCAAGCTTGGCCAATGTGTTACAAATCTGGGAATAGGAACACAAATCTTGTTGGGGCTTCCTGTGTTCTCCCATCCCCAGGCAGCCGAAATCTCCCTGCCTGTCTTTGTGGGGAATTTGAAAAGGGCTTAGTCCCTGTGAGGCAGGGGCAGCTGGGAGGACCAAACAGGGGGCTGGGGGTGGCTAAACGAGGAAAAATAAATCAAAGAAACTCTCGGCTGGCATCACAGACTTGTGACCTGAATTGCCGCAGCTGTTGAAGCAATTGGCTGGAGGACCTGTGACCCTTGTGAGAGGCAGGGGTCAGAAGAGATTATCTGAGGGTCCTGTGGGCTGGGACAGCTGAGGGTCGGGACAGCTGAGCTGTAGCTTATTTTCTAAGAATAGCCACACTGGGTCACCGAGACCCCGGGACCCCTTCTTCTGTTATAAGCAAAGAGGACAGGTAAAGTGGGGTCCTCCGTGGGATGGGTTGGTCACCACTCGGGGCTTTAAAGAGCTACGGCCCATAGCTGCTTAGGCCTGCCAAACACACTTTACAGGACTGGTTCCTATTTGTTTGTTTATTATGGAAGGGAGGGGTGGCATTCATTCCTAAGCACACATCTGGCGGTCAAAGGACTCCTTTAAAAAGTTGAATCTTTCCAACGTGTGGGTCCTGATGATTGAGTTCAAATTGTCAGGCCTGGTGGCAAGCTCCTGTACGCGCTGAGCCATCTAATCAGTCCAGCTTCTGTTTTGTTTTTTTGTTTGTTTGTGTCCTGAGGTCCTGAGGATGGAGCCCAGGCCTCATGTAAGAGCTCTACCCTGTCAGCCACACTCCCAGCCCCTCCAGTGCGGACCGTGTAGAGGGCAGTGTGTCCCTGAGATGCTCGAACACTGGACACCCCTGGTAGCCTAAAGCATAAGGAAAGCCTCTGAGTTACCCACTGTCCAGAGGGAATACACCTTCCACACGTCATACTGCTGACCACGCCTGCCTCAGTTTCCCTGTCAGATAACTGACACCCTCCAGCCTTGACTGTCTGTCTCCCAGTTCCCAGGCTAGTCCTAACTACTGCCTCTTAACTTATCCGCAGGGTCTCCCTTGCACAAGCAGGCGTCGGGCCCCTCCTCGGCCGGAGCCACCGCCGCCGTCTCCGAGAAGCCAGGTCCAAAGGCAGCTGAAGTGGGTGATGACTTCTTGGGGGACTTTGTGGTGGGCGAAAGGGTGTGGGTGAATGGCGTGAAGCCAGGCGTGGTGCAGTACCTCGGTGAGACACAGTTTGCGCCAGGCCAGTGGGCCGGCGTGGTCCTGGACGACCCAGTGGGCAAGAATGATGGAGCGGTGGGTGGCGTGCGCTACTTCGAGTGCCCGGCTCTGCAGGGCATCTTCACGCGGCCCTCCAAGCTGACCCGCCAGCCCGCAGCTGAGGGCTCAGGCAGTGACGCCCACTCAGTGGAATCCCTCACTGCCCAGAACCTGTCCCTGCATTCTGGCACCGCCACACCCCCACTCACCAGCCGAGTCATCCCCCTGCGGGAGAGTGTCCTTAACAGCTCCGTGAAGACAGGCAATGAGTCTGGCTCCAACCTCTCTGACAGCGGTTCTGTGAAGCGTGGTGACAAGGACCTCCACCTGGGAGATCGTGTGCTGGTAAGTGTGGATGGTACCTGGCTGGGCACACTGCCCTTCTGTCTTCTGCCCCTTGCCACTTCGTGGATAAGCTGGAACCCAGGGGAACTGAGCGGAGAAGGGACTCAAAGGGAACTTGAGCAAGGTCCAGGCTGAGGCCGCGTTCCTCATTGGTACCGCATAGAACAGCAGAGAAGACATTGTTTCCGAAGCCTGTTGCTGTGTGACCCTGGGCACGTGTACTTTCTGGGTCTCAGACCCATCTGTCTGTCAGCTTTACGTGGCTGTGATGAAATACCAGGGATGAAAACAGGAGAGGAAAGATGGGTTTAAGCATGTGACTTAGGAGGGATCGGGTCAGAGTTGGCCAGCTCCATCGTTTTGGGTCTGGAGAGAAACATCGTGGCCAAAAGGCAAGGTGGGGGAAAGCTGGTAACCTCTCGGTAGCTAAAACGGGGCGGGGGTGTGTGTGTGCAAGCCCAGTGCAAGCAGAGTGCAGAGCTTAAGGACCCTATGTCAAAACACCCACAGTGAGTACTTCCTCTGAGCAGGCCCCACCTCCTAACAGCCCATCCAGCTATGAACTCATTGTAATTTAACACGGATGAATCAGTGCCCTCGTGATCAATCCCTTCTTGT
Source organism: Myodes glareolus (assembly GCF_982192425.1). Lineage (NCBI taxonomy): Eukaryota > Metazoa > Chordata > Mammalia > Rodentia > Cricetidae > Myodes > Myodes glareolus. Next base: position 111,910,065 of record NC_142027.1, read on the forward strand.
CCTGCCCCCACTTGAACGTTTCTTGTGTGTGTGTCTGTGTGTGTGTGTGTCTGTGTGTGTGTGTGTGTGTGTGTGTGTGCGCGCGCGCGCGCGCGCGCGCTCGCCGTGGTGGTGCATTTAAATCCAGACCGGTTCTTTCTTTCTTTCTTTTTTTTTTTTAAACAGGGTCCCACCATGTAGCCCTAGCCAGCCTAGAACTTTCTATACAGACCAAGCTAGTCTTGCTCAGACACCTTGCCCAACCATAATACTTTTTACAAGATGGGAATCTGCAGCTGGGGCTATAGCTCAGCTGGTTGAGTGCTTGTCTGGCAAGCACAGATCCCAGGGTTTGATCCCCAGCACCCCATAAAACAACATGCCGGCCCACACCTGTCATCTCAGCCCTCGGGAGGTGGAGGCAGGAGGATCAGCGTTCTAGGTGAACCTGAGGCTGAGACTGTGGGACAAGCACTTCTGACATGCAGGCCAGGGCCTCCCTGCTTCTCTCCAGCCTCCTCCTCCTATACCCCCCTGAGGTTGGCAACCGATATGGCAGTCTTCATGGTAGAGGCTTCCAGAACTTTCTATGGGGAAGATGGTCAGTCCATCTGAGAAACTGGAGAAGGCACTTCAGACTACCACTGAATATAGGTTCATGAATATTCATACCACTACAGATATTCGTGTGGAGACAAATATGTATATATGAATATTCATGTGCTCATGAATATTCATCGGGGCAAGGAAGACTCTTGGGGGAGTGAAAAATATGGTTACTGAAATAAGAAAATGTCCAGACGTGTTAGAAAATTAAGAGGAGTTGGGAGTGCAGAGGCATGTCTGTAATCCCAGCATTCTAGGGAGAGGGTCAGGAGGATGGGTGGTAAGAGATCAGTCTAGGCTACAAAGTATCGGTTCAGTCAGGGTGGCAGAACAAGACCCTCTTTGAACAATAAAGAGCTGGGGCAATAACTCGGTAAGCACTGTACAAGGACCTACATTTAATCCCCAGAACCAAGGTGGAAAATTTGGACTGTGGGGTGCATACCTGTAATCCCACATCTGGGGAGGTGGAGACAGGAGGATCCCTGGGGCTTGCTGACCAGCATCCCAGCTAAATCTCAGCCTAGCCAAATCGAGCTCCAGGTTCAGTGAGAGACCCTGTCTCAAAAACCAAGGTGGAGCAGATGAGGAAGCACCTGAGAGTGACCTCTGGCCCAGATGCACATGTACGTAGTCCCATGAAGACACACAGAAGAGAAGATTTACACACACACAAAGCGAAACCCCGCCATTTCAGTAAATTAAATAGAACTGGAGGTCATGTGAAATAAATAATAAATGGAATTGATGTCAAGTAGAGTAGGTGACCGTAGCTCATAATAGCACATATTTACACACACGTATGCATGTACACACACACAGACGTGTGCACGGGCGCGAGCTTGGAGCGTTACCCTAACCTACTGTGTATCTAAGGATGGCCTTGAACTCCTGACCTCTCCTGCCTCCACCTTCTGAGTGCTGGGACCACAGACGCACATAGAGTGCATAATGCAGCGGTGCTGGGGTTGGAACCCAGGGCTCCTGCCTGCTAGCCAAGCCCTCTGCCAGCTGAGCTGCATCCCCAGCACCCTGTTTGTGTATTTTATTACAAACACTGGAAAAGTTTTCAAAGGCTCCCTATTTTTTTAAAAAAAAAAAGATGGTTATGTCAAGGGATAGGAGTAATAGTTCCCTGAGTTGAACAATGCACACTGTGGAAATACGGACACTGTATGCACAATCACATGAACCCCATTTGTAAGTACAGTGATTGTCAGTTTAAAAAAAATGAGGGGTGGAGGCTGGAGAGATGGCTCAGTGGTTAAGAGCACTGGCTAGTCTTCCAGAGGACCCAGGTTCAATTCCCGGCACACATATGGCCGCTCACAACTGTCTTTAACTCCAGCTGCAGGGGACCCAACACCCTCACACAGATCGCATGCAAAAATGAGGATCACTGAAGTACAGACTATTCTTTCATGTCAGTTAAAAATACCTTAAATTTAGTTTCAAGCAGAAGTTGCAGCAGAAGCCTGCTATTTAGAGAGATGGGCATGGTTATGGAACCATTCCACTGAAAGAGGAAATGGTGTTTATTTTGGGGGGAAAGGAAAGAAGCTTCTGGACTTTGAAAGGTGGGTTGTGGCAGTTCTCAACCTGTGGGTCGTGTAAGACCATCAGAAAACACAGATCTTACATTACTCTTCGACACAGTAGCAAAATTATAGTTATGAAGTAGCTACGACAGGAATTTTATGGTTGGGGGTGCCCACAACATGAGGAACTGTATTAAAGGGCATTAGGAAGGGTGAGAACCCCTGGTGTACTGGTCAGTTTTAACTGAGAAGGGAGTCTCCGATGAGGCACTAGCCAGTTCACATTGGCATCTGGACACGTCTGGGAAGGGGGTGGTCTTGGTTGTTAACTGATGTAGGAAGACCCAGCCCGCAGTGGGCGGCACCATCCCCTACCAGGGGTTCCTGAACGGTGTAAGAATAGAGAACGCAGAGTGTAAGAAGCAAGCAGAGGACACGTGTTTGCTCTTGTGGATGTGATGTTTTCCTTTCCTGCCGTGACTTCTCCATGGTGTTAGACTGTAACCTGGAACTATGAGCTGAGTAAACCCTCTCCTCCCCTCGGTTGCTTTCTCCCAGGGTCCTTTATCATGGCAGCAACAGAAGGAAATTAGATCAGACCTGGTTTTGCAAGTATTTGGGCCTCTAATTTATGTGTCTGTATAGCTTGGAGTTTTGTTTGTTTTGTTCAGTTAACTTTTTTTTTAACAGTACTATATACTTTTTCTGTTTTGATTTTTTTTAAATTTTATTTTAAAGTGTGTGTGTGTGTGTGTATGTGTGTGTATGCAGTTGCCCAAGGGGGCCAGAAGAGGGTGCTGTCTCTTTGGGGAATTCTAGGCAGATGCTCTACCACTGAGCTACACCCCAGCCCCTCACTGGGGGATTCTAGGCAGGTGCTCTATCACTGAGCCACACCCCAGCCCCTCACTGGGGGATTCTAGGCAGGTGCTCTACCACTGAGCCACACCCCAGCCCCTCACTGGGGGATTCTAGGCAGGGGCTCTACCACTGAGCCACACCCCATCCTCTCACTGGGGGGTTCTAGGCAGGTGCTCTACCACTGAGCCACACCCCAGCCCCTCACTGGGGGATTCTAGGCAGGTGCTCTACCACTGAGCCACACCCCATCCTCTCACTGGGGGATTCTAGGCAGGTGCCCTACCACTGAGCCACACCCCAGCCCCTCACTGGGGGATTCTAGGCAGGTGCTTTATTACTGGGCCACCACCACCCCATCCCTGAAAACAGCTTCTGTATTTCCACTGAGAGCGTTTACCTGGGCTCTAGCATCATGCAGATGTTCCGTACATACAGCATTTAATTATCACAAACATTCCTTTGGTAGATGAAGATGCTGGGGTTCAGAGAGGTTCTGTCACTTGCCCAAGCTCCTGCAGCTTGAAGCAGGGTTTGAGTTCAGATCTGTGTTTCTCTCTCCAAGCCTGTGCCCTTCCCCATAGCAGCCATGTGACTCCCAGGACCGTGTGTTCCTCCCAGCTGTCCGTGGGTATCTCCTCTTTCTCATCTGCCCTCTGCCAGGCTCCACCTGTGTCCCCTGCATCCTCTGGACCTGCCTCTCTCCATGTGCCAACAGGTCGGTGGGACGAAGACTGGCGTGGTACGATATGTTGGGGAGACGGACTTTGCTAAAGGCGAGTGGTGTGGCGTGGAGCTGGATGAGCCCCTTGGAAAGAACGACGGGGCCGTGGCAGGCACCAGGTACAGTGGGCTCTCGTGAGGATTGTCAGAAGGGACAAGGATGAGGCGGCAGAGGTAGAGTGGCCTTGGTGTACTAGACGCCATGATGCCCTCATGCTTCCTCCTACCGGCGTGTCAGGCTAGACAGGAAGAATGATCATCCGTTTGATTGACAAGAGAGCTAAGGCCAGAGGCCATTGTCCCAGGCAAACACTAAGAGAGTCCCTCTGTTCTGTGTTCCCTTGCTTCCCACACAGGGCTGAGCTGGGCAGGAGTACGAGGGAGGCAGAAAGTGAGAATCTAAGTGTTTCCTGAGTGTTGTGAAAAGCTGCAGGTGTCCTGCATGCTCAGATCCCCACCCCCACCTCCTTTTTAGAAACAGCCCTGTGTAGCACAGGCTGGCCTCTAATCCACTACATAGCAGAGGTTGGCCTTGCACCCTCTCCTTCAGGGTTTTTTCTTCTCTATGCAGGGGGGCCCCCAGGGATAGAGAGCTGGTTTGGGAAGTAGACCAACTGAAGTTACAGCTGGGGTACCCTAGATAGTTTGTAGGGTCTTGGAGCAGTGTAGCCTGGGAGGTCCCATCTTGATTTTGCTGCCTTTTCTGTGTGTGACGGACAGCACATGTCTTAATATTATTTCCAGAGCTGCTCAGAGCTGTAAATTCATGGCACTCCCATTCTCCTAATCCCCTGCCTCCACCTCTTAAGTGCTGGGATTACAGGCATGTACCACCACGTCTGACTCCTCCCTCTGGAGGACCTGTCACCTTGGGATGTGGCTGGCGAGGGGCGTGGGGCTGAGGAGACAGCTGTGTCTTACGGGCTCAGAGGAGGCAGGGGAGACCCCAGGTAACACTGGCATCACTTGTGGCTCTGTTGTGCTTCCTAGGTATTTCCAGTGCCCACCCAAGTTCGGTCTCTTTGCACCCATCCACAAGGTCATCCGAATTGGCTTCCCATCCACCAGTCCAGCCAAGGCCAAGAAGACCAAACGGATGGCTATGGGCGTCTCGGCCTTGACCCACAGCCCCAGCAGCTCCTCCATCAGCTCTGTCAGCTCCGTGGCCTCCTCAGTTGGCGGCCGGCCCAGCCGGAGCGGCCTGGTAAGGGTAGAACTGGGGAGTTGGAGAACGCGCATGTTAAGGGTGGAGGGTGGGACCCCGGCTTGCTCTAATTCCAGGCATCCCTCGGGTGGGGATGGGGGCAGTGAGATCTCTTCGTAGGAAACATAGGTCCATTTATATGTTTTGTTATTGTTATGACCGACCTCTTGTCACCTTCCCCGGGTAAACAGTGTGGGGTAGATACAGGCAGGGACTTCCAAAGGCTGTTGCAGGTGAGGAGAGAAGAGGAGGTCACTTGGGTCTGGGTAGAAGGACTTCATTCGGTACCTCTTGGTCTAGAGTGGAGCTGGCCTGTTGAAAGTGGAGTCTCAGCTATCATGTTGCTTCTGAGGGTGAATCAGCGAGTGAGTATCAGACATCCTAGGATAGGGGCGGAGAAGCACGAGGCCTCTGGTTCTGTGTTAGTTCCCGTGAGGCCGGCAAGAGCGAGCTGAGCTACGACACCCCGAGTGTCTTGAGTCCCACCCCTGCCCACTCTCTCCAGCTCACAGAGACCTCGTCACGCTACGCCCGGAAGATCTCAGGCACGACAGCCCTGCAGGAAGCGCTGAAGGAGAAGCAGCAGCACATTGAGCAGCTGCTGGCTGAGCGTGACTTGGAGAGGGCCGAAGTAGCCAAGGCCACCAGCCATATCTGTGAGGTGGAGAAGGAGATCGCCCTGCTGAAGGCACAGCACGAGCAGGTGTGTAGCCGGCAGGCTCCAGGGCGCTCCGAACTCCTCTTCCCATGGGGACTGGAGAAGCCATGGGTGGTCGCGGAAACTAGAAACCTAGAGCCCACTGCACAACCTCCAGCCAGCTCAACAGTTTGGAAAGTCTCTCTACTAGTGAGCTCAATTGGTTTGGGCCTCTAACAGGCCGCTTGTTTGAGAGCGTTCCCCTGCATAAGCTGAAGGGGCAGGGCCGTGGTGAGTTTTGTCAGCTTCAGGGACTTCCTGAAGTTATTGAGTTGTTTATTTCCTGAGTTTTCTCAAGCTTCCCTCCAAGATGGATGGTTTTTCTTCCATTTAGAACATCCTGCATTTTAACAGCTTGCCTCCAGCATAGGATTTCTTTGAGGGACCCATCTTGGAGGGAGGCCCATAGCTACTTCTCAGTCAGTTTGCCACGATCAAGTGCAGAACTGGACTTTAAACCTGTGCTTCCTGCTTTTAGTACTCCCACACCAGTGTTTTCTAGGTCAGAGGAGACTTTTCTGTTTTTGCTGTTTCTTTTTCAGACGGGAATCTCCCTTTGTAGCCCAGGCTGGCCTGGAGCTCACCCTGTTATCCAGGCTAGCCTCAAACTCTTTGTATTCCTGCCTCCTCCTCCCAGGTGCTGGAATTACAGGTGTGAACCACCATATCTGGCTGAATTTCTCTCTCTCCCTTGTTTTTCAAGACATGGCTTTTCTGTGTACCCCAAACTGTCCTGGAACTCAGCCTGTAAACCAGGCTGGTCTCGAACTCAGAGATTCACTGGCCTCTGCCTCTCGAGTCCTGGGGTAAAAGCATGCACCAACACTAACTGACCAGTTTTTCTCTTTTTTGAAAGCCTTTTGGGACATTTTAATTTATTTGTTTTTTGAGAGAGCATTATGTGTGCCACAGTGTGCATGTGGAGGCCAGAGGACAACCGGGGGGCATCCATTCTCTCCGTCCATCATGTGGACACCATGGATTGAACTCTGGCCACCAGGCTTGGCATCTGTACCCACTGAGCCATTTTTCTTTCTTCCCCCTCCCCCCTTACCCCACTCCCTCTGCTTTGGTGATAGTTGAGGTAGTAGGGTTGAGGCTTGTCTCGTGTGTGTGTGTGTGTGTGTGTGTGTGTGTGTGTGTAGCCTTAAATTCCGCCCTCGGTATCACACACACACAGAATTGCATGTGTGGCCATAAGTTCCACCCTTGGTATCACACACACACACAGAATTGCGTGTGTAGCCCTAAGTTCCGCCCTCAGTTTTACACACACACAGAATTGCGTGTGTAGCCCTAAGTTCTGCCCTCGGTATCAGACACACACAGAATTGCGTGTGTAGCCCTAAGTTCCGCCCTCGGCATCACACACACACAGAATTGCGTGTGTAGCCCTAACTCTTCCGCCCTTGGTATCACACACACACAGAATTGCGTGTGTAGCCCTGAGTTCCAACTCGGTATCACACACACACACAGAATTGTGTTTGTTGAAATTTGCCACACTGTATCCAGATTCCTAACTGAAATGGTCATCTCTAGGGTAGGATTGCTCATGTGTCAGATAATGCTTTGGGGCACACACACCTGCAGAATATATTTCTTACCCTAAGCCTAGGGTTTATTGTTACCTAGCCTAACATTTTTCTCTGATGTTTGTGTAAATGTATTTTTGTAACAATAGAGATCAAGAATCAGGGTTTATTCATGCCAGGCCTATGTTCTACCACGGAGCCAAATTTCCCAGCCTCCTGCTTTTTTTTTTTTTTCTTTTCCTTGAAACAGTCTTTTTGTAGCACAGGCTAGCCGAACTCAAGCTTCTTCCCTCCCCAGGTGCTGCAATCACACCTGACTTAATGTCTATCTGCTGTGTGAGGTCCTGTTCTGGGCCCCTGTGCCCATTTTTGAGCTAGCGTGTCCTTCTCCGGGTGTTGGGGGCTTGGATTAATACAGTTGCATCAGTGTTGGGTTGTTTAGTAGTAGAAAACTTGCCTAGAGACCCTAGTTTGGGATTGGAGGCATTGTTCAGCATTAAAGCCTAACCTATACAAGGCTCTGGGTTTGATCCCCAGTAGTAAACAAAACAAAACAAAACAAAACAAAACACTCAACTATTTTAAAACCAACCTCATCTATATGTTCAGAGGATTCTAGAGTACACACATGCGCACACACACACACACATACATACACACACAGACTCACACACTGTGGGCCCTCTGCTTCCTTCCCTGCGGGGCCTTCTCTCTTCATGCCTAGTTCACTATCCCTGCCTGGTTGGGACCAACAGGGGACAGGAAGTGTAGGCCTCCTCTCCTTCACTCTCCCCTGCTTCTGTCCTGTCCCCAAGAGAAGGCTGGAATTGACTTGACCCTATCCTGGCCTTTCTCTGGGTCAGTATGTTGCAGAAGCCGAGGAGAAGCTGCAGCGGGCACGGTTGCTGGTGGAGAACGTGAGGAAAGAGAAAGTAGACCTGTCCAATCAACTGGAGGAGGAAAGGAGGTATGTCCAGGGCACCTGCTGGGCCAGAGTGCAGTCTTTTCAGAGCCCAGTGAAAAGGGGGGAGGGGGAGGAGAAAGGGGTGTCGGGTGTGACGATAGCATAGGCCTGTCTGTAATCCTAGTACTTGGGAGCTGAAGTAGGTGGATCAGTATTCCATCCTAGCCTGGGCTACCTGAGCAACCTAGCGCAACAAATTACAAATAAAAAAGCAAACAAAAAAAATGTGGTTGGGAATGTAGCTCAGTTGGTAGAGTGTTTGTCTAGCATACACAAAGCCCTGGGCCGGAGTCCCAGGACCACATGAACTGGGAGTGGTGGTAGATGCCTGTAACTTCAACACTCAGAAGGTAGAAGGAGGGAGGATCAGGAGTTCGGGGTCCTGATCGGCTACGTAGTGAATCTGAGACCAGCCTGGGCTACATAAGACCCTGTCTCAGAAAGAAAGCTAGTAATTTTTTTTTTAACAGCAAGGGCTTGGACCAGCTATGATGGTTCATATTTATAAGCCCAACGCTAAGGAGACTGAGGCAGGAGGATTGCTGACAGTTTGAGGAAAACTTGGAACGACACAGATTTCATGTGTCATTTCATTGAGCTCCATAGCAAGATGTTCTCTAAAGCCCTCTGAAGAAGGAGCTGGAGCTCAGCAAGGGAGTGCTTGTCGAGCCTGCGGAAGACTGACTTCCATCCCTAGGCAGGAATTTCGGCCTTGGGTTCTTCTTAAAAAGTACTTAAATCTAGGTGGTGGCGGCACACACCTTTAAACACAGCACTCAGGAGGCAGAGGTCTATGTGAGTTAGAGACCAGCCAGGTCTATAGAGTAAGTTCTAGGTTGGCCAGGGCTACACAGAGAAACCTCTCTCCAAAAAAAAAAAAAAAAAAAAAAAAGTGTGTGTGTCTGTGTGTGTGCACATGCGTGAACATCAGCAAACAACCTGTGGGCATTAGCTCCTTTCACTGTGTGAGTCCTGGGTATTGAACTCAGGTCACCAGGCTTTGCGGCAAGCACCTTTACTCACTGAGCCATCTTGTTGGCCCATACATCAATTTTTGAGATGGCCCCCAAGGATGGAGCAGAAGTTCCTCCAACTCCTGGTTCCCTAGAAAAGCCCTTAACCGATGTCAGGGATGCGAGCATGCTAATGCAGACCCAGAGACCCATAGAAAGATACAGACTTTGCCCGTCAGCCCCAACCAGAGACACAGGGCCTGTCTTCTTCCTGGGTCTCCTGCTGGGATATAGGGCTGATCCTGTCACCTCCTTCCCAAAAGATGACAATTTCTCTGTATGGTCCTTCCTTCCCCCATGCTGGCAGCTAGCCCCCAGTCTTGACACCCCCATTTGCATCTGTTTTGGGCATTCCGCCAAATCCTGCAGTTACAGTCTCACTTGGGGGGGAAATGAGGGTTTATTTATATCTGCATGAGATGGTAGTCTGGCCCACACATCTGGTTCCCATGGTGATGCATCTCATGCCAGAAAAAAAAAAATAGTCTTTTAAAGCATCCTGAGGTGGGGGCTGGGAGATGGCTCAGTTGCTAAAGTGCCTGCTACGGAAAGGCCGGGATTCAGATCCCTAGCTATAAGACAGGCATGGTCACACACGTCTTTAACCCTGCATTAGTTATACAAAGACCTGCAGATCCCCGGAGCTCCCTGGCCAGTGTGTCCAGTTAGTACCACCAGGTTCAGTGAGAGGCTCTGCCTCGAATGAGCCAGATACCTTTGAACCGCACTGGGGAGGCAGAGGCAAGCAGGTCTCTGAGGTCAAGGCCAGCCTGACTAGGAGTTTCAGGCTAGGCGGGGCTACTTAGTGAGGCCTTGTCTTAGACAAACCAAAACAACAACACCGAGAACCCAGCATAACAACGACAAGACAGAGGAAAGTGCTAGAGAATGTCCCCCTGATGGAGTTCCGGGGCCATGGCTCAGCGGGGAAGAGCACTTTCATTGCAAACGTGAAGACCTGAGTTCAAATCCCCAGCACTCATGGAAAGCTGGCATGGCTGCTTATGCCTGTAACCCTGCGGTTGGAGGGATGGGCAGAGCCACGAGGATCCTTAGGGCTTTCTGGCTGCCAGTCTAGCTTCAGGCTCAGTGAGAGACCCTGTCTCAAGGGACTAAGGCAGGCAGTGGCAGAACAGGATATCCAATGCCTTCTGGCTTCTGGGCAGGTACATGTGTGCGCGCACACACACACCATCAAGCCGTGGCTTCCTCCACTCAGATATATAAGCTATGTACAAGCTCATTTCATTCAAAATAAGGCATCGTGGGGGCTGTGTTCACCAAGGGCCTCGATGCGGTCTCAGCGTTGTGTAGCGTCACTTTATGGCCTCCGTCACCTTATAGGTGAGCCTCAGCTCAAACCAGTGGTGGTGTGAGCTGGTGCTGTGTCCTGCTCTGTGCTCGTCTGGCAGGTGTACAGGTGAACATGTGTCCCTGAAGGGAGCCCCTGACTCTGCAGTGGGGTTCCTGGGGGAACTTCTCCATCAGTGGAAGGCCCAGGAAATGTGTGCTGGGACCTCAGCTCTCAACTTTGAGGATGAGAGTGGAGTTAGCGAATAGGAAGTCTCCTGGCCTCCCTCATCCTCTTTGCTGAGAGAGGACCACATGACGTAGTATGTCCACTGAAGAGCCACAGTCCTGAGTTGGCATGGGTTCTTTGTTGGTATTTATTCATTCATTCATTCATTCATTCATTCATTCATTTATTTGAGACAGGGTTTCTCTGTTGCTTTGGAGCCTGTCCTGGAACTAGTCCTTGTAGACCAGGCTGGCCTCAAACTCACAGAGATCTGCCTGCCTCTGCTTCCCGAGTGCTGGGATTAAAGGTGTGTGTCACCACCGCCTGGCCCAGCTTTGTTTCTATTTTTGTGGGTTTTTTGTTGTTGTTTTGGGTTTTTTTTTTTGGATTTTTTTGTTTGTTTATATGTTTTGGGTTTTTTGTTTTTCAATACAGGGTTTCTGTGTGTAACAGTCCTGACTGTCCTGGCTGTCCTGGAACTGCTCTGTAGACCAGGCTGGCCTTGAACTCATGGAGATCTGCCTGCCTCTGCCTCCTGAGTGCTGGGATTAAAGTTGTGTGCCACCACCGCCCAGTCCTGATTTGGTGTTTTGAGGCACGGTCTCACTTTGTAACTCAGGCTGGCCTCTTAATTCCCAAACCTCCTGCCTTGACCTCCCAGTGCTGTGCTCCACCACACCTGGCTCAGATTATTGTCCTCTATTTTCCATGGACATCCTGAGAGGAAGGAGGCTTGTATTCAGTGCAGGAGGCTTCCAGAAGGTTCTTTCCCTCCTCAACTACAGGATTCAAGGTAGTTCCTGGCTCTATGGGGACAGACTCTTCTGAAGTTCAAGATTGGTTCCCAAGGTCTTCTGATGTTTCCGTCTTCATAGCTGACCTGATGCACATCCATTTGTCTTTGTGCATGCACATGTGCACATGTGTGTCATGCGTGTATGTGAACGTATACATGTGAGCGCATGCATGTGTGCGTGCGTGTGTGTGTGTGTGTGTGTGTGCGCGCGCACGCGCTCTATATCCTTGACTGCAAAAGCCCACCTCTGCCTCTTTTCCTGCCCACAGGAAGGTAGAGGACCTGCAGTTCCGGGTGGAAGAAGAATCCATCACCAAAGGCGACCTAGAGGTAACGGACACTGTCCTCCTCTGCTCACTTAGGCCCAGTCCTTGCCATGAGAAGTGACCTTGGCATTTAGGCAGCAAGCCTAGGCCTTCTTGGAGAGGCCTGGGTGACTCAGTGGAAAAATGGGGAAGAGTCAAAGGCCCCCTTCATGGAAGAGCAGAGGAGGGACATCTGGTGTTAGAAATGGGCATAGCTGTGTTCCAGGAATCCAGGGGACACTGCATTGTTGGTTGAAGGTAGAGTCGGGACAGACAAGGTCACTGACATTTTAGGCCTGTACCTAACAACATAGGAGCCGGACTCCTGGGGTCATAGACACAGGCCTGACTAGAAGGAGCAGTTGGGATCACAGAATTTACAGATGAGAGAACCAGAGCTTGCCTGCTGGGGCTGTGTCTCCGTTGGCAGAGTGCTTGCCTAGCACTCAGGGGCTCTAGTTCTAGTGGAAGGAGAATTGAGTTCAAGGTCATCCTCAGCTAGCTAGTGAGTTTAAGGCTAGCCTGGGCTACATGAAGGGGGGAAAAAAAGGACCAGGGCTCAAGAAAGTGGAGACTATCCCAATGCTGTATCCAACTAACAAGTGTAGGCACCAGAGATGGCGATTGCGGGGTTCTGGTTCGTCCTGTACCCTCTCCGTTCTGCCACCTGTATACATGGTGCGGACACAGTCGGATCGTCACTAATCAGTAAACACACTGTGCTGAGTCAGGGACTGGGGCCTTAGGTCCATTCAGGGGCAACTAGCCCTGCTACTAAGGCCTGGAGAGACCTGTGGGGTCAGGAGGCCATCCTTGGCCACCTTTTCTGCTGTGTCTCCCGATGTTCCCTTGGAAAGGAAAAAGGTAGAACTCTTGGACTGGCCACGTGGGTCTGCGATGCCTCTGGCCCATCCAGCCTCTGGAAGCCACTTCCCTTTGGCAGCCCTCGGCTTCCTTCACAGTCGAAGTCCCTTACAGGTTGTCAGGAACAAGTGTCCATCCCTGTGGGGCTTGTTTAAATGCAGCTGAGACCCAGTAGTCTGCATTCGTGACTAATTCCCAGGTCCCTGAAGGACCTCAGAAGGCCCAGCCATAGGTCATTTCTCGATTCCAGATTGGTCTGGGCTTGGTGGCACCCTAGCTTTCTAGGGCAAGTGAGAAGGACGATTGGAAGTTCAGGACTAGCCTGGGCTACATGCCAAGTCCAAATCAGTCGGCGCTCCTTAGCAAGACCCTGTCAAGAAAACAGTAAAAAGGAGCTGTAGCTGTAACTCAGTCTGTAGAGTGCATACTTAGCATGTGTGAGGCCTGGGGTTCAAATCTCAGCAGGATAGCACGTGCCAGTAATCCTAGCATAGGGAGGTAGAGGCCGGGGAATAGACATTACAGTCATCTTTGGCTACATGGCAAATTCAAGGCTAGTCTGGTCTGTGTAGTCCAGTCTGGTCTAAAACAGGCAGGACGACATAGTAAGACCCTGTCTTTTAAACAGCAATAAAAATTGGATGTGGTGGCACCCATCTGTAATCCAGGCCTTAGGAAGTAGAAGCAGGAGGTCAGGAGTTCAGGGCCAACCTCAGCTATGCTCTGGGTTTGAGGGCAACCTGGGATAAATGGATAAATGAGACTCAAGAAGGAAGATAGGGAGGGAGGGAGGAAGGACAAAAGGAGGAGAGGAAGGGAGAGAGGAAAGAAGGGACGAAGGAGAAGGGGAAAAGATCAATATCCTTAGCCAGCCCGAAGCCATTATGATTGTGTTTTGTGACAAAGGGACAGGACAGGTGGTGGTTGTGTGGGCTTATCTGACGGGCAACAGTCCCCTTGCAGAGGACAGATGGGTGGGCTCGTGGGGCGTGGGTGCTGCCAGAACTGAGCCCCCTCCACCTGCTCCCATCAACAGAGGCTTACGCAGGGAAATCATCACACCACCCCCGGGTCGGCGGTTCAAGGGACTGGAGCCAGGGTGGTGCCAGGTGCTGACAGACCCTTGGTGACCCTGGTCAGTCAGTCTGTCTGCCGCCTGTCTGTCTGGTCTCTCTACATCTGCTCCCAGGTCCAGCCTGCCAGACGTTACCACCCAGTTATCCCCTCGAGAGAATCTGGTGGGTCCCAGGCCTGCCAGTAGTCTGGCGCAGGCATCGAGGAAGGGGGACAGGACAAACGGTGATACAGCCAGTTTAGCCAGAAGGGCTGTGGCATCCAGTTTTGATTTTTTTTTTTTTACTTCAAAGACTAAATTGTGACGATATTTGGAGCAACCAGAGTGTGAACCGTGCTAAAGTCCAACTTATCCCCATGCACACTTGGTTTGATTTGGGTTTTTTCACGATGGCCCAGGCTGGCCTGGGTCTTAGAATTCTCATGCCTCAGCCTGCAAGCATCAGGATTGCAGGCTTGTATCCATGCTGTTTTCCCCACCCATCTTAAAAGGCAAACCCAGAGGCTGTAGAGATGGCCCAGTGGTTAAGAGCACTCGCTACACTTCCGGAGAACCTGGGGTTCGGTTCCCAGATGGCTCACAGCCTCCTTATCACCAGCTCCAAGGGTTATAGCACCGTCTTTTGACCTCCATGGGGGACCTACATGGACACCCATGAACACACACACACACACACACACACACACACACACTTTTTTTCATTTTTTTTTTTTTGAAAAAAATCAAAAGTAGCTGGGTAGTGGCAGTATACACCTTTAATCCCAACACTCGGGAGGCAGAGGCAGGTGGATGTCTGTGAGTTGGAGGCCAGCCTGCTTCTATAGAGTAAGTTCCAGGATGGCCAGGGTTACATAGAGAAACCCTGTCTCAAAAAAACCACAAACAGACAGAAATCTGGCACCACAAAGATGACTCAGTGGTTAAGATAACTTGCTATTATTGCAGAAGACCCGGATTCTCCTCCTAGTAACCACATGGTGGCTCACAACCATCTGTAACTCCAGTTCCAGGGCGTCTGATACCTCTTAGCCTCCAAAGGCACTGCACATACATGGTGTTACACATACATGCAGGCGATACACTTACACACATAGAAATAAATACATAAATAGAAAAAAGACTAAGTCAAAACCTGGGGGTTTGGCTCAGTAGTAGATAACTTACCTAGAAACCCATATTGGGGGGGCCTAGGGACACTGGGGGCATGACTCAGCAGGACACGTATGTAGGACCCCCTAGTTAGGGGCCCACAATGAGGACAATCAACAGAGAGTTTATTTGGATCCCTAGCACTCTCCTTAGAAATGGGCATGGCACATGTCTAACCCTGTGGCTGAGGAGCTAGAGACAGGGTCCCTGGAGACGAGCTGGCTGACCTAGCCAGTGATCTCCAGCATCAGTGAGACCCTGCCTCCGAAAACAGGATGGAGATTGGTTAAGTCCTAGTATCCACCTCTGGTCTACACACACACACACACACACACACACACACACACACACCCCGAAGTCAAAATTGAAAGCCTGAACCCTGTCCTAAAGAGAACTTGATCCCTCAGGGCCAGGTCACCCCATCCTTTACTGTCTTCGTGACTAAACTCATTATTGCTCGTTAGGCCTCCCTCTCCCCTTTATTTTCCCTAGTGGCTGGTATTAGGTTCCAATCTTACAGTCTCCATGGCTGGCCACTTCTTCCTGACATCTGAATATTATCCCTGATGGCTAAGCCCCGCCCCCCCTTCAGACTTGCTGCAGGATTGTGAGGGTGAGAGAGATGTCGCTTTAACCTGTGTTTCCCTAAGGGGGAGTTACACCCTCCCCATTCTCCCAAGACAACCCTGGTTTCCATTCTGGTCTCCTAGGAGTACCCCAGGGTGAGTGTCCTTCCCACCTCCCCGCTGACTTGCAAAGATCCATCACGGGCCACCCGAATGCCAACCCTGTGCCACCCAGAGAATGTCGTGCTTTGTTCTCGAATGAAACGGGTGTTGTAAAGAGGGGGACAAAAGTGCCCTTGTACTTCACAGAGACCAGGCATCCTCTGCAGAGCCTGGGGAACAGGGAGGAGGGGGAGGGATGCCGCCAAGCTAGGCTCCAGGAAGGGCAGTGGATGTTAGCCCAGTCCCCACCCAGGAGGTCTGCCAAGGAGAGAATCAAGATGGCATGAGTTCCGTTAGGCAGGGATCGCCGCTGGCGGGTACCTATTATCCCAGCACTAGGGAGGCTGAGGCAGAAGGATTGTAGGTTCAAGGGCATTCTGGATTACATACTGAGTTCTAAACCAAGCTGGGCTTGGTGCAATTTTCATACTTGGGAAGTGAGGGGTCGGCCATGACAACATAGTGAGCCCCTGTCTCAAAAAACAAACAAGCAAACTAAACTAAATAGCAAAGTCAAGATGATTTGGGAAACCCTGAGCTGTTGGGTTTTCCCCCTTGAATACAGGCCTGGGTGTCTTGAAGTCCTGGGACCATTCATTGATCCTGTCTGAGGATGCTATAGCTAAGACTTAAAGCTGGAAGTGAAGGCACACACCTACATGTAAATCCAGCACTTGATTGGCTGTGTAGCAAAACCCGGCTTCGAAACACCAAAAAAAAAAAAAAAAAAAACCAGGTGCAGTGGTATGCATCTTTAGTCCCAGCACTCGGGAGGCAGAGGCGTGTGCTCCTGTGAGCTCGAGACCTATGTAGGGCATTCAAGGCCAGCCAGAGTTGACAAGACAGGAAGGGTTAGCAAGATGGCCCAGCAGGTAAAGGGGCTTGCTGCCCAAACTGACAACCTGAGTTTGATCCCTGGGACCCACATGGTGGAAGGCGAGAACTGACTCCCACAAGTTGTCCTCAAACTGCCCTCATGTGCACTGTGGCATGTGTACATGTGCACGCACGCACACACATGCATGCATTAAATGAATCAATAAAATGCAACTAGCAAAAAAGAAAAAAAATGCAGGACTTGAGAGTCAAGGGAGGAAATTGGGGAAGCCATTGCCACCGCATCGCCAGAGGCTGGCAAAGGATGGTTCCCACAGCCTCCGCTGCTTTGAATATAATCACGGCTATATTACCATGAGGGGAGGGCACCCAGCCTCTTGTGCACCCCACTTCTGAGATCTTCTCTCTCTTCCCCCCAAGAGATTCCGGCTCATTGATCTATTTTCACCAGTCTTGTTCGCTGAAGATGACGCCTCCTCTCTTTCTCTCTCTCTCCTTCTCCTTTTCTCTCTCACTCCCGTTCTTTCTTTTTCCGGCTTCCTGTTCCCCGTGCCCTCTTCCCCACACCCCTGCCTTCCTTGTCTGCCCTGCCATCCCTCTCCCCCTGTGGGTGGAGCAGACCCAGACCCAGCTGGAGCACGCGCGCATTGGGGAGTTGGAGCAGAGCCTGCTATTGGAGAAGGCGCAGGCCGAGCGGCTGCTCAGAGAATTAGCGGATAACAGGGTAAAACGCGCCCACCACCGCCACCCACCTGGCCGTCACCTCGGCCCCTCGATGCCCTCTTTGCCTGTTTTCATTTCCTCAGCCATCGCGATGGCCGCTCTCCCTTTTTAGAATTTCCTTCCGCGCTCCCCTCTGGGAGGGAAGTTTCGAGTCAGGCTCCCTGTGGCTCTTTTGGAAGGGGGTATTGGTCCTCTGGGATTGCTCCCAAGTTCATGACTCCTTGAGTCGAGGCATCTCTCTGAGACCTTCCCCTGAGCCTCCTTCCTGTCCATCATGACAAAGAAGCCTCCTGGGAGTGGTCTTAGCAGTCTCAGGTGGACACGGGCTTCCTTGTCCATGCTGCCTCGGAGGTCAGAGATAGCAGTGCAGATACAGGTGCTCTAGCCTAGAGAGTCTTAGGGTGGCAGCAGAGGGCCAACCTGGAGGATCTCTGGGGCTCAAGAAGTGGGGCTTTTCGTCCGTTGGGATATCCCCAAAGAATGGAACTATGTCAGTCTCCAAGTCTGAACATAGCCATAAGTGTGTCAGGGAGACCCTGAGAAGCTGCATTTGGGACAGTGGTCCCGTCAATCCTAGGGTGTGGTTCTGTGTCCCACACTCGAGACCCAGCTGGCCCCTCCACACCTGTTGCACATGCACTGTGCATATGCCCATACAGCTGTCCAATCCAGCTATAGCTCTGTGGGGAGGGATTTGCCCAAGCAGCAAACATTGATCAGGAAAACCTCCTTACAAACAGGCTTGAGGCAAGGGCTCCGTTTCTGCATGGTGGCCATAGCACCGTGCAGGACATGTGGGCGGCTGGAGACACATTCGTGTGCACACTGGTGATCATATGCACTATGCACTTTGTGTGCCAGAATGCTATGTGCAAAGAAACTCACTAGGTGGGTTAGCGCCCTCTAGACAGGCTCAGCCAGATTGCAAGTCAGAGAAAGTTTCTCCAGCTGGGCATGATGGCACATACCTGCAATCCCAGCACTTGGAAAGCCGAGGCAGGAAGATTGCTGAGCCAGGCATGCACCTATAGCATTAGCTTCTAGGAAGTTCTAACCTCGAACTTCTCTCATGCACTGATGGGTTCTAAGACACCTGAGCAACAAGGCGTTGTGGTTCACCCTATCATTCGGGGTCCAGTAGGGTCCCAGAGAAAAGCCAGTAGCTAGGTAGGAATAGGCACCTTCCCGTCATCTGACTCCCTTCCATCAGGGCTGGTGTGTCTGCTACGCTCAGCCTGGGCCACTGACCCGTCTCCCTTTCTCTCACGCTAGCTCACCACAGTGGCCGAGAAGTCTCGGGTGCTGCAGTTAGAGGAGGAGCTGAGCCTGCGGCGCGGTGAGATCCAAGAGCTGCAGCAGTGTCTCCTGCAGTCGGGCCCGCCACCCCAGGACCACCCTGAGGCTGCCGAGACCCTGCGGCTGCGAGAACGACTGCTGTCGGCTAGCAAAGAGCACCAGCGAGACAGCACCCTGCTCCAGGACAAGTACGAGAAGATGCTAAAGACTTACCAGGCTGAGGTAGACAAGCTCCGGACAGCCAACGAGAAGTACGCACAGGAGGTGGCAGACCTCAAGGCCAAGGTTCAGCAGGCCACCAGCGAGAACATGGGACTCATGGACAACTGGAAATCCAAGCTGGACTCCCTGGCCTCTGATCACCAGAAGTCCCTGGAGGACCTGAAAGCCACACTGAACTCTGGCCCCGGCGCTCAGCAGAAGGAGATCGGGGAGCTGAAGGCGCTGGTGGAGGGCATCAAGATGGAACACCAGCTGGAGTTAGGCAACCTGCAGGCCAAGCACGACTTGGAGACAGCCATGCTCGGGAAGGAGAAGGAGAGCCTGCGGCAGAAACTGCAGGAGGCTCAGGAGGAGTTGGCGGGGCTGCAGCAGCACTGGAGGGTGCAACTGGAGGAGCAGGCCAGCCAGCACCGGCTGGAGCTCCAGGAGGCGCAGGACCAGTGCCGTGATGCCCAGCTGCGTGTGCAGGAGCTGGAGGGACTGGACGTGGAGTACCGTGGCCAGGCCCAGGCCATTGAGTTCCTCAAAGAACAGATCTCCCTGGCCGAGAAGAAGATGTTGGATTTCGAGATGCTGCAGAGGGAGGGAGAGCGGCTGCGGGAAAAGCTTCTGGTGGCCGAGAATAGACTCCAAGCCGTCGAGTCCCTGTGTTCTGCCCAGCACAGCCATGTAGGGCTGCCCTCTGCCCCTGTGGGGCCCAGATGGGGAGGGGCTGGGAAGGTGGGGCCTCTGTGTGCTGCGTGGGGGAGCATTTCCCTTGTGCCTGGAGCTAGCCAAAAGGGGGTTCAGAGGGAGCCCTTCCATCTCCCTCAGAGCCATGTTGATCACTGGGAACAGTGTAGTCCAAGAGGACCCTGTTTGGTTCTTCATAGATAGGCACCGTCTCTCTCTGTAGGGTGCCGTTTAGGGAATCAGTTGTCTGTAGCCTTTCTCCCAGGAAGAGACATATTTGTCTGATTTACTTGTTTGTCTCAAGCTAGCCTCAAACTTACAGACTTGTCTGTAGCTGAGGATAACCCTAAGTTCCTGGTCCTCTTGTCTTTACCTCTCAAGCACTATGCTTACACAGATGCAAGCTACCATATTCCACCTTGCTGATGTGTGTCTCTGTGTGCATGCTCATGTGTGTGCTCATACACATGTGTGCATGTGTGGAGACCAGAGGTCAACCTTGGGTACTGTCCACTTCGTTTTTGACTTGTTTACCTGGCCTGGAGCACCTCAGGTAGGCTAGGCTGGCTGGCTGGCCACCGAGCACCAGCAGGCCTCTGCTTCCCAGGGGTGGGATTGAAAGTGTGTGTTACCATACCCGGCTGTGCCCAGGTTCTTTTTTTTTTTTTTAAGATTTATTTATTTATTATGTATACAGTGTTCTGTCTGTCTGTATGCTTGCTGGCCAGAAGAGGGCACCAGATGGCTGTGAGCCACCATGTGGTTGCTGGGAATTGAACTCAGGATCTCTGGAAGAGTAGGCAATACTCTTAACCTCTGAGCCATCTCTCCAGCCCCTGTGCCCAGGTTTTTTATGTGACTTCTGGGCCCAAACTCAAGCCCTCCTGATTTTACCGGAAGTACTTTATCAACTGAGTCATCTACCCAGATCCCCAATTTTTCCTTTTCAATTAACTTTTTCTTCCTTGGCTCTGAGTCTACTATTAAATAAACACTGTATCCATTCAGTGTTGTATGCATTCAGTGTAAGGACTTCCCTGGAGGAGCCGGCCCTGGGCTCTGCTGTATGCATTCACTGTAAGGGCGTCCCTGGAGGAGCCGGCCCTGGGCTCTGCTGTATGCAGTCAGTGCTGGTTTTATGACTGGAGCATCAAGACCAGTGTCCTAGGGATGACTGGAAAGATTGAGCTCAAGGCAGAGCTCAAGAAAAGAGACAGCAATCTACTATAATAAATCTGTTTAATCAAGGAGTATCCACACCAGACCAATACATAATTCTAGCGCCTGAGGAGACTGAGGTAGGAGGGTCACAAGTTTGAGGCTACAGAGTGAGTCAAAAGCCAGTTTGTACAACCTAATGAGTCAAGAGTGAAAATGAAAAGTTTAAAAAGGTTGCGGGCATGACTCAGCTATAGAGCACCTGCCTAGAATCCCCCAGTGAGGGGCTAGGGTGTGGCTCAGTGGGAGAGCCCCTGCCTAGAATCCCCCAGTGAGGGGCTGGAGTGTGGCTCAGTGGGAGAGCACCTGCCTAGAATCCCCCAGTGAGGGGCTGGGGGCGTGGCTTAGTTAGAGCACCTGCCTAATAGGGAAAAGGTTCTAAGGTCCATCCTCTGTTCCTCACTCTCCAAAATAGATCTGGGGCTGCCGGGGAATCCTTCAAGGGACATGGAAGCCAACCTGGGCTTTTCTTTTCTCAGGAAGATTCCAAGTATGTCTGCGCCCTCTGCTGGCATACTGGGTCCCTGCATCCCCAAGGTCTCTTCTCACTAGTTGAGGTGTAAGAACCGTCCTGGGTAGGGTGGCAAGTGTGTCCTCTTACTGAACTGTTCTTTCAGGTGATCGAACCCAGTGACCTTTCCGAGGAGAAGATTTGCATGAAAGAGACTGTGGAGGGTGAGTAGCCTTGGGCGGGAATCCAGGCTTTGTGGAAAGACAGCTGGAGGCCACCTTGGAGCTCAGTCACAAGGTCTGTCATCAGCTCCTCATTGAGCCACCTGCAGTGTGCACTCACCCCTCCAGGGGAGGTTGTCACAGAACCAGGGAAGGAACAGGTGTCTGGGTGTCTCATAAACCACCTTCCCATGGGCCTATGAGGTAGCCCTGCAGGTAAGACACTCGCTGCCAAGCCTGAGGAGTTAAGTTCGATTCCCTGGCTGGCGCATGGTTGGCAGGAGAGAATCGACTTTTGCAAGTTACTCTCCGGCCTGTAGGTTGCTCCACCTGTGAGCTGTGCACCCGCGCGCGCGCACACACACACACACACACACACACACGTCTACACAATAAGGTAAATAAGTGGAATTTGTTAACAAGAACTGAAGGGCCGTCCATGTCTGGGATATATAGAGATGGGAAACTGGGGGACATATGCTAAAATTGTGACTGGCAGGAGCGTCGGCCTCCTTGTGGTGAGCGGGAGAGGTTCGCTCTGGAAAATGGAGTGTTAAGTAAGATGGGATTGCAGACAGCAGAAGCCTCTCTGCCTACTGCTGCCCCTTGTCATTTGTTTGGTTTTTACCTTATCTTTTAAAAATTAGATGTAAACTAGCCAGGCACGGTGGCACACACTTATAATCCCAGCATTGGGGAGGCTGAGGCAAGGCTGCCATGAATACACGGCTAGCCTAGGTTACAAAAAATAATTGTGCCAGGCAGTGGTGGTACACGCCTTTAATCCCAGCACTCGGGAGCAGAGGCAGGTGGATCTCTGTGAGTTCGAGACCAGCCTGGTCTACAAGAGCTAGTTCCAGGACAGGCTCCAAAGCTACAGAGAAACCCTTTCTCAAAAAAAAAAAAATCTGTAAGATGGGCTTCCCATGAGATCAGATCTAGCCTAGGCTACGTATCAAGATGCTATTTCAAGAAAAGTAGGTATATGTTGCAGCTGAGGGTGTGGCTCAGTGGGGTGCTTGCCTGGCATGTGGGCAGCCCTGGTTCTGCCCCCACCACCACATAAAACAGCATGGTGATGCGTGTCTGTGATCCTTCGGAAGTGGAAGCAAGGGAATCAGAAGTTCAAGGTTATCTTCAGCTGTGTCAGACATTTGAGGCCAGCCTGGGCTATGCAAAAGAGATAGGTGCTAAACAAACGAACTTGAGAACCGTCCATGTGCTCCGAGGCATCTTCCTGGTGGTTTGGGAAGCAATCCGTTCAGGATTGTCGTGATGATTCTACAACCGCCATCTTTATTTCACTACTTCGACTTTTTTTGGCTTGAGGAAGCCAAGGAGATGGAGATTCATGTTCCCTGAACCACACACTGTCGGGTCAGCTTCATGAGTGGGTGACTGAGGCGGTGAGAAGAGATCTTTGACATGAGAGTGTGGCCTCTAGGAGGGCCACCCCTTGCCCACACTAGTGACCCTCGGGTGTTCATGGGTCCCTGTCTTTTCTTCCTCTTCTAGGCCTGCAGGACAAACTGAACAAGAGAGACAAAGAAGTGGCAGCCTTGACATCCCAGATGGACATGCTCAGGGCCCAAGTAAGTGGTAAGTCTCCCTCCCTATGGCCGGACGTTGGGGCTTAGTGGAAGCTGGCTCTATATCTCTGAGGTCCAGCTGGTCTGTCTGCTTAAGAGCTATACCTGGACTCTGCTGAGCAGTCACATATGTGGAACTGAGCTCATGCCCCTAGGACCCACCAGGTCTTTCTTGTCCATGGCCTTCTTGAAGACTTGAGTCTCACAGGCCTCTTTCCATGCAGACCCTAGTCCCCAGGAGAGGTGGGGTGGACTGCAAGAAAACTGGCATGGAGGGGGCTGGAGAGATGGCTCAGCGGTTAAGAGCATTGCCTGCTCTTCCAAAGGTCCTGAGTTCAATTCCCAGCAACCACATGGTGGCTCACAACCATCTGTAATAAGGTCTGTTGCCCTCTTCTGGCCTGCAGGCATAGACACAGACAGAATATTGTATAAATAATAGATAGATAGATATTTTAAAAAAAGAAAGAAAGAAACCTGGCATGGTGCTACATACCTGTAATCCCAGCACCCAAAAGATAGAGGCAGGAGGATCAGGACATTCAAGGCTGCGTTGAAATTTTGGGGCCAGCCTGGGCTACATAAAACAGTCTTAAAAGAAATAAAATAAAATATAGAACCTGGGCCACAGCCAAAAGCAAAGTATACAAAAGGCCTGGGAGAGGTCGGAAGTCTGGAAATGTGACTGTGGAACTCACTGGTTCAGAGTGCCCTTGCCATTACTCCAGAAACACCCCGCTAACTCCCGGAGCCTGGTTCTCATTCCCCTTTTCTTCTAGTCCTGGCTACATCTACCTGGCCTCACAGATCTTGAGAAAGGTAATCGGGCCGTAGACTCTCCCAAGGCCAAAGTGAAAACTTAGCCTCAGCTTTTCCCTTGTCTGGACAGCTGTGTGAAAACAGCCGTGGTGATCTGCCGTACATCCCCACCCCACAGAGCCGGGGATGCTGACTTGGGGGAGCTGGACTTGTGCTTCCAGGTCACAGTCTGTCACTGAAGGAAGTCAGGGCAGAAACTCCAGCAGGAGCACAAAGTAGAAACCACAGGAAAGTTGCTTGCTGACTTGGTAGATGCCTTGTGTCTTGTTCGCTTTGTGATACAGCCCAGGTCCACCTGTCTAGGGAATGGTGCTGCCCATAGTGGGCTGTACTATCTGTCTAGGGAAAGGGGCTGCCCACAGTGGGTTGGGCCCACTTGTATCAATTAACAATTAACAATCAATTAACAATTAACATTCAATAATTAACAATTAACAATCAATTAACAATTAACAATCAATTAACAATTAACAATCAGAAGAATACACATTCACAGACCCACAGACCAGCCTGATAGAGTTACTCAGTTGCAATGCTGATTTTGGTTGACTCTAGACTGTGTCCAGTTGAGAGTCAGTACTAACTTGGATGCTACCTCCATCTTTCTTTCTTCCCTTTCTTCCTTTTCCTTTCCTTTCTTTTTTGAGGCAGAGTCTCATGTAGTCACAGCAGATCCTGAATTCCCAATGAAGCTGAGAATGGCCTTGAACTCCTAACCCTCCTTCTGCCTCCCAGGTGCTGGGGTGACCCATGTGTGCTTCCACACCTGGTTTAAGTGGTGCTGGGGGTGGACCCAGGTGTCATGCTTGTGAGGCCTTTGCTACTCTTGTCGTTGTTGTGTGGGACGGGGTCTCTCTAGCCCAGCCTGAAACTCACTATGTAACCAACTGTGACTTTGAATTCACAATGATCCTCCTGCCTCAGCCTCCCCACTGTGGGAATTATAAACCTGTGCACAATGTTTGGCGCCGCCTGCATCTTAGGGTGACCACTCTGGCTAAATCAGCCTCTCCTTGGTGTTTGAGATGCGTTGGGGGTCTCCTGAAACCCTGGTTTTCCCAGAACTGGCCTTGAATTCCTGATCGTCCTCCTGTCTCCACCTCTGAGGTGTTTGCACCATAGGCCAGTGTACGCTACACTCCAGTGTAGGCAGTGCTGGGAATCGAACCCAGGGCCTCCGATGTGCTGGGGCCAGCACTCTACCCACTGAGCCACAACCCCAGTTCCCATTTGTGTCTTTCTCTGTGGCTTCCCCCAGCCCTGGAGAACAAGTGCAAATCAGGAGAGAAGAAGATGGACTCTGTCCTGAAGGAGAAGAGGCGTCTAGAGGCAGAGCTGGAGGCCGTATCTCGGAAGACCCATGATGCCTCAGGCCAGCTGGTCCACATTAGCCAGGAGTTGCTGCGGAAGGAGCGGTGAGTGGCTCCGCTCAGTTTCAATGAGGCTGCAAAGACTTTTGTTTTTCTTCTTCCTTCCTTCCTTTCTTCTTAATTTTTTTCTTTCTTTTTTTTTTTTTTGTTTTTTGTTTTTTTGAGACAGGGTTTCTCTGTGTAACCCTGGCTGTCCTGGATCTTACTCTGTAGACCAGGCTGGCCGAGAGCTCATAGAGATCCACCTGTCTCTGCCTCCCGAGTGCTGGGATCAAAGGGGTGTGCCGCCGCTGCCACCTGACTGTTTTTTTTTTTTAGATGTCTTTATTTTATGTATGTGAGTGTTTTGCCTGCATGTATGTCTGTGTACCCCGTGGGTGCCTGATGCTCACAGAGGCCAGAAGGGGACATCAGATCCCAGGGAACTGAAGTAACAGATGGTTGTGAGCTGACACACGCGTGCTGGGAATGGGACTCGGCTTTTCTGCGGGAGTTATAGGTGCTCTAACCACTGAGCAATCTCTCCAGCCCCTCCGAGTGCCTAACGTATGAGAAAGATGAGTGCCCCCCTTACGTTGTGGTCTTATGAATGTCTCTCCACTTGTAAAATAATTAAGTTTACTCAGAACTTCAGTGGGCTTTTTCTTTTTAAGCATTTGCTTATTTATAACTTCAGGTGTGTGTGTGTCTAAATGTACACCGTGTGTGTACTGGAAGCTGGGGGGAGGGGGACATCAGGTCTGGATCTGGGGTTACAGGTGGAACTGGGAATCAAACTTAGGTCCTCTGGAGATCAGCCAGGTCTAACCATGGAGTCGTTTCTCCAGCCCCAGCTTTTGTGTTTGTTTTTTCGTATACGGCCTCTCTGTGTACCCCAGGCCTGCCTTGAACTCCCTGATCCCCCTGCCTCGGCTCCCCGTGGGTTAGGATTATAGAGGTGAGCCACCGTGCCCGGCTCATATAATGTAAGGAGCAAAATGGTTTTCAGGTTTGTCATTTATTCTGCGTAGCCTTGGCTGTCCTGGAACTCGCTCTGTAGACCAGGCTGGCTTCAAGCTCACAGAGATCCGCCTGCCTCTGCCTCCCAAGTGCTGGGATCATAGGCGTGTGCCACCACCGCCTGGCCCCTGTTTCCTTTTTCTTTTTTTTTAATTGCATTTATTTATTTATTTATTTAGTCTATGGGAGGCTGTGTGTGCCACAGAATATGTGTGAAGTCCAGAAGGCAACCGGCAGGAGTTAGTTCTCTCCTTCCACTGTGTGGGCCCTCAAACTTGGCGGCCAGTGCCTTTACCCACTGAGCCATCTCACCAGCCCTCCTCTGGCTCTGGAATACTTTTCTCATTTACTTCTAAACCCAGACTGGTAGCTCAGCACAAGGGTGTGCACGTGGGATCCCAGTATTCGAGAGATTACCGTGGGGCTAAGGGATGTGACTTCATTGGTAGCAATCCTGACTGGCGTGTACGACATCTGGATTCCATGCCCAGCACCACATGCACCAGACATAATGGCCCGTGGCCATGGTTATCAAATCTGGAAGGGGAAGGCAGGAGGGTCAGGAATTTGGGGTGCGATGTAGAGAATCGGAGGCCAGCCCAGGCTGCATGAGACTGTGTCAAAACAAAACAGGAAGAAAAGTTCTGAGACTGGGGAGATGGCCGCTTTCCAGATGATCCCAGTTTGTTCCCCAGCACCTACATGGTGGCTCCAAACATCCATACCTCCGATTCCAGGGGGATCCAACATGGTCTTCTGGCCCCTGGGGCATACACGAAGACCAAACACTCTTACACATAAAAACAAATAAATCTCTTTAAAAAAACAAACAAGCGGGGCTGGAGAGATGGCTCAGTGGTTAAGAGCACTGCCTGCTCTTCCAAAGGTCCTGAGTTCAATTCCCAGCAACCACATGGTGGCTCACAACCATCTGTAATGAGGTCTGGCGCCCTCTCCTGGCCTGCAGACATACGCATAGACAGAATATTGTACACATAATAAATAAATATTAAAAAAAAAAACAAGCAAAACTCTAAGAACAGCCAAGGCCTCTTGATCATCCTTCATCCAAAGGCTGCCCTTCTTGGGTGTGGCAGACCCACGCTAAGCTGTGCTACATCCTCCTCCGCGCTTGTCTCTGATGCACCATTGCCTGCGGCTGGCGCCCCCTGGTGGTACTGGGCCTCCAAGCACCTGTCTTACACCACGTTGTGGGGGTGAGGTGCAGCGCTGAAGCCCTGGTTCTCTGACTGTCCGCCCACCCAGGAGTCTGAATGAGCTGAGGGTGTTGCTGTTAGAAGCCAATCGCCACTCCCCAGGGCCCGAGAGAGACCTGAGCCGGGAGGTACACAAGGCAGAATGGCGGATAAAGGAACAAAAACTGAAGGATGACATCCGGGGCCTGCGTGAAAAGCTGACGGGGCTGGTACGTGGAGGCAAAGGGTGGGGTCAGGGTAAGGGGTTGCCGGGCCAAGGAGCCCCACAGTGACCTTCCAGAGTTACAGAGGGGGCTGAAAATCCAGTTCTCTGGGATCTCAAGCGCGTAATAGTCGGAGGGTCCCTAGTGGCCCCTTTGTGTACATCATAGCTAGAGATGCTCCTACACCCGCACACACAGCCAGCTCTGATCAGAGCCAGACGTGCAAAAGTCAGTCATGTGTGGAGGGCAGAAAACATCCGGGCGGTGAGGAAAGCAACCAGAAACCAGAGGCTAGGCTCCTTGTTCAGTGGTGTGTGGGGCTGTAGGCCGTCTTGGTAAAGAGACGAGAGGTTTGGAGTGAGAGGGATGCTGAAGTGTCTTCAGTAAAAGCGACTTGACTTCGAGCTGAGATGTCTGGGTGTGGATGGAGACAGGTGGTGGTATTGGCGGCACAGGACAGAATTAGGACCTCCCCCCTTTCCTTTTCGATTGATGTTTCAGCAAACTTGATCCCCGGCCATCTCCAGCCATCTTTGACATATAGTTTGGGTAGACCAAGGAGGGTGGGATCTTCTTTACCCCCACGCTTTGGAATACAGGGATTAGATCTGCTGTTTCTGGCCCTGGAGGAATCCACAGGGTAGAGAGGAGGGTGGAACAGTAAAGAACATTCAGGGAGCTGGGGATGTTGTTCAGTGCTTGAAGTCCTGAGTTCTATCCCCAGCACTATATAAAACCAAACCGAGTGACCTATGACTGTGATCCCAGTATTGGGGAGGTGTCATTCAAGGCTATCCTCAGCTACATAGCAAGCTCTGGGCCAGCCTGGTCTACATGAGCCCCGTCCCAGAAAGCAAAGAAAGGAGCTCTTTAGGCATATGGGGTTCGTCTGGTTTCATGGGTCCTAGGAATGGCGGCTGTCGGGCCCAGCTGCCCTGACAGCATGCAGGTCCTGTGTCTAGCCTGCTTACGTATCAGCACACACATGCACACCAGGGTACTTGTGGCCTGTGTGGCTCTGTGACACGGGAGGAAGGAAGAACCTATGCTGGTGGACTTTCCATATGAGGTACAAGTAGAGGGGAGCTCGTATTTGTACCCTGGGGCTCCAGGCTGAAGGACCAGGCCTGGTCCTTCTGGGCGAAACAGTGATAAGCTGGAAGCCGTATGAAGAGCCTGAGTCCTGGAGCCGCAGTGAGGTTTGCACAGATGCTCAGAGCTTGGCCTGAAGTCTCAGGCTGGGGCAGGAGGAGTGGGGAGGCTGAGCCGGCCAGGTGCATCTTGGGAGGATGCTTTCATGGGAGGACAGAGTGGAGTATGTGGACACTGACCATCATAAATCATGGCGAGGAGAAAAGAGACACGTGTAAGGGGTTGGGGATAGATGGGAGGAGCGTCACATGGACTTGAAGTGAGAGAGGAGTACTAGGTGTAGCTGAGTCTGTGGAAGTTGGAAGGGGCAGCTCCGGTAAGGCTGGGGAGGGAGGTCTTAGAGTCTAGGGCTTGGAGACGTTATAAGGGAGGTCCCTGTAAAGCCTAGGCTGGACTCAAAAGGGAGGTGGGACCTGCTGAATTTCCGGTTAGCACCCACCCAGGCAGGTCATGCGCCCACACCTCCACCCTTCCAGGACAAGGAGAAGTCCCTGTCAGAGCAGAGACGCTACTCCCTCATTGACCCAGCTTCAGCGCCCGAGCTACTGCGACTGCAGCACCAGTTGGTGAGCACGGAGGATGCCCTGCGGGACGCACTGGACCAGGCCCAACAGGTGGAGAGGCTGGTGGAGGCTCTGCGGGGCTCTGACAGGACTCCGGTGAGCACACATCCGGGGCTGCAGCCTCAAGAAGCCCCCATCATGGGAGGGTAGCCGAGTCCGAGAACCCCAGTCCCAAATGGGAGGCAGCTCCATCCTGGGGATCCCAGTCTGACAGAGGAGAGTGACCCAACTTTGGAAACCCCCTCTCCTCAAGTCTGAGGAGGGTGGTCCCATCCTAAGAACCTAAATCTGAAAAGGAAGCAAGCAGTACCGTCCCGGGAGACAGCCGCCCCCCAAAAGCCTAGTTGGTCCCACTGGATACCTAGTTCCCCCTTGTGGTTACTTGTGGAACTGCATCCTGGACGACTGCTCAGTGGTGCCTCCCCCTCCCCATCCCTTACTCCCCTCCCTCACAGACCATCAGCAATTCTGGTTCTGCCAACGGTATCCACTAGCCAGACAAGGCCCACAAACAGGAGGTAAGCCCGCCAGCAGTCTCTCTAGGTCGCCCAAGCCAGCAGGCCTCTGAAAAGGAACAAGAACTGTGTGTGTGTGTGTGTGTGTGTGTGTGTGTGTGCCCTGTAACAGCAGGGGATTGCTTGCTTAGGAAGATTCTGGTACTAGTTTATCCTATCAAGGAATGATCCTGTTTTTCTTTTCTTTCTTTTTTTTTCCCTGTGGTTCTGGGAATAGAACCAGGGCCTTAGCATTGACCACACCCTCAGCCCCTTTAGGCAGGGGCTCTACCACTGAGCCACACCCTAGCCCTCAGTGGGGGATTCTAGGCAGGTGCTGTACTGCTAAAGCCCCATCCCCAGCCCTTGTTTCTGGAGGACAAAGTGTTCCAGTTTCTCACCTTTCCCCCAGATTATTCACCCAGATTATTGTAAGCACCCATGATGGACGTAGCCCCTGGTCTAGGAGCATCTTTGTCCCCAGATAGTCGTGTGACCCGGGCAAGTGAGGCTGGAATGAAGACAAACTCAGCTTACTCCTTGAGCTTACGCATTTAGCAAGGGTCGGGCTTGGGAACGAGGACCTTGAAGGCTGTCCCTCGCCAAGTGGCTGAGGACAGTGCAGCTGGTAGTGTTGGGGTGGCAGAGCAGCTACCACCCTGGGAACTGTTGTCTAGACCACGTGAAGGTTTGTTTTTCCAGCAACCTTGTAAGAAATATGGTCCTCATCACTTCCAGATGTGGAGACTGAAGTTTGGGGTCTGCTTCATGTTTTTTTTCTATATATATATATATATATATATATATATATATATATATATATATATATTAACTTATTTATTTATTTGGTTTTTCGAGACAGCCACCATCACCCAGCTTACTTCTTATTTCTTGAGATCTATTCTCCACAAAGGTTCTTGGGTCTCCTTATAGAATCCAGGCTTTTCCTGCCACAGGGCCTTGGCACATGGTGTTCCCCCTACCCTGCATGCTGTCTTCCCCCTTGTCTCTCCCTCGTCTGCCCATTCATCCCTCAAGACTGTTGATGATCAAACCCTTGTTCTCTCTAGGACAAACACTGACCCCAAGGGACGCCATGAACCGGCCCCATTCCCACCAGAGCCCCGCCGGGCTTCCCACCTGCGGCTCCACCTCCAGGCAGGAGCCAGAACTGTCTCTTTGGAGATGAGACTGTGTTTGTATTGTCCTCACCGCTGTGGACAGTTCCCACCTGAACCCCCTGCCGGACCAGGAGGCTCCCACAGACACGGCCTTCCACAGAGCACGGTACAGCTGGGCCTGGCCCCAGACAACCTCTTGTCTCAAGGCGCTTCTGGACTTTGCAGAGGCTGAAGTGAGCCAGTTAGGCCTCTCTTGGCTACAGCAGGCTGCTCTGAGTCTTGTCTGGGCACCTGGGTACTTGCCTGCCTCCCTTCCTTTCTGGTGTCCCCCAGGTCCCTTGCAGGCCTCTGAGGAGTGGAGCAGGGCCCTGCTTGGACACCGACACATTGAGAAGGGCTTCAGTCTTCAGAAACTAGGAAGGGCATTCTTGACTCTTTTACACATTGGTACAAGGTCTCTTGGGCATCTTTAGCCAGGGGCAATTTGGGGATTGACAGGCTCCTCCTTCCTCAACAGCAAGCTAGTATGCTTACTTACCCCCACCTGCTGCCCAGAAAGCATTGAGCAGACAGCTACAGTATTAGGCGAGTACGCAAACCCAGTCTTCCTCCCCTCCTGACCTTGAGCCAGGCCTGGCTTGGGGCTTGGAGTCAAGCTAGAACAGGTACAAAACTCTATAAACAAAGCATTCACATGGTGTTTTGCTGTGGGGAGAGAAATCGATCTGGTTCCCTTTATTTCTGGGAACCCCTGCTATGTTACTCCAAAGACCCCAGCAACCCACAGAGGGCCATGCTCCTGTCTTCCTAGGTGGGACCACAGTGGGTGACCGCTATGGTAAGTTATAAGGATGGCCCAGGTGGCCTCCGTGAGCACCCCTGGGGACCAGCAGGGGGCGCTCATACTCGCCGTCGGGAGGAGTCGAATTAGCATCTCCACCCTCCTTTCTGCTTTGGATAGCACTCGCCTTTAACAACAACCAGCCTAGAGCCTAGAGTTGACGCTTTAGTGGCCTAACTGCAGAGCCAAATATTGCTCTTTTCAGCACAATCGGGCAGCTCACGGATTAGGAACTAATAGCCAAAGGCTCCCACAGTAGGGACCAAAAGGGGCTGAGCCCCACCCCGGAGTGGGCTTGCACCTGGGAGGTGTGCAAGAAGCCATTTCCTCGCAAGCACTGGCCTTTGAAGGCCCCCTCAGCCTACCCGGTGTGGTCACACAACTGTGGCTCAGCCGTCCCCTCCCCACCCCTCCCCCAGTGGAATTGTGAAAGTGTGGCAGTCCATGTTCGGACAATAAAGCTTGTGACTGAGGTACAGGATTCCTGCTGTCGCCTGCTTCTGTCTTGGACACCCTGGGGACAGGAGTGGGTTCTAACTCGGCTCTCAGTTGTGAAGGGTCAGTGGAGGTGGGGGGGTGCTTTCTAGGGGCTGGATTTGAAGAAGGTGGACCACGTCCCTAAGGAGTAACACCTGAGTTTGTCCCCTGACCTCCACGGGTACCTGAGGGTGCTTGCATGTTCATGCATGCACACTCATACACAGGAGCACAGGCACGCGCACATACACAAGCATTTTTTTTTAAGTCTGCAAAATCATAGGTTTTCTATTGCTATAATAAAACAGTATGAGCAACTTGGAGAGAAAAGGGCTTCTTGCAGCTTACGGTTTCACATCAGGGTCCACCGCTGAGAATCGGGGCAGGAACTGGAGCAGAAGCCATGGAGCGGTGCCGCTTGGTGGCTTGCTCCCCGTGGTTTGCTCAGCCTGCTTTCTTCTACACACCAGGATTACCTGCCCGGGAGTGACCCTGTCTCCAGTAAGCTAGATCTCCCCATACCATTCATTAAGAAGATGCCCCACAGACGTATCTACAGGCCAGTCTGGTGGGGGCATTTTCTCAGTCGAGGTCCTGTCCTAGTTACTTTTCCGTTGTTGTGTCAAGAGCACCGTGACCAAGGCAAGCTATAGGATAAAGTATTTAATGAGATGTAGAGTTTTAGCGTGTGCATGACAGCCGGAAGGCGGGCACTGGAGCATGGCTGAGCGCTTACATCTGACCCAGAATCACAAGGCAGAGAGCAAAGAACTAAGAATAACATGGACCTTGGAAACCTCCAAGCCCACCCCCAGGGACCCCCTCCAACAACAACACCTCCTACTCATTCCAGACCATTCCACCAACTGGGGATCAAATATTCAAACATGAACTTATGGGGGCCGTTTACATTCAAACCACTGCATTCTTCTCCCTGGCCCCCATAGGCTTGTAACCTTCTCAGAATGCAAAAATGCACTAGTCCAACTTCAAACGTCTCCATAGTTTTTCAGTCTCAACATAGTTCCAAAGACTTTTCTGAGATTCAAGGCAATCTCTTAATTGTCGCCCCTGTAAAGCCAAATTACATACGTCCTACAAGGGATGGCACAGAGAGACTGCCAAACCGGGAACTCTGTGTGTGGGAAGAAAGATTTATTGGGGGTCAAACTGACAAGGGTGTCTTTTGGGGGGAGCAGAGAGAAGAGCAAACTTGTGGGAAAGCAAGCAGATCCTCTGTGACAGTCTGCAGGTGGGGGTCTGGACTGACAGGCTGTGAGGCTGACCAGGAACGAGGGACCCTTCCAGAGGTAATTGTCTTGTGCGGGGAGGTTCTGGGAGGCTTCTGGAGGGTTAAGGGTAGCTCAGAAACAGAAACCCACCTTTAAGTTTGTGTTCTGGATAACAATCCTAATACATCAGAGTGATTGCTAATAACCACGAGACAGAGTCACTGCCGAGCTGCCTTGGAACCTCTGACAACAAAGTCTATCCCAAACTCTTCCGTTCCGTCTCAGGCAGAGTCTTAGGGCAAGGGCGGAAAGCAGTCCTGGTCTTTGCCAAAATTTCACAAGAATGGTTCTCTCTCCCAGTGGCTAACATCGTTCCCCCCTGAGAGCCCTGAGCTGGACCTTCAGAGTCCACAGCTCTCGGCTACTCTCTTTCATGCTCCCCCCAGGATGGCCCTTAAGCTCGGGTTACAGCATTCAATGCTCTCCTTGTCCAAAGTCCCAAGCAGGGAACCAAGCTGAGCTGAGGCCCTAGGGCCAGTCAGGAGTGCTGCCTATTGGTCCTTCCTGCGCACACACTGAGTATCAGATGACAAGCAGGTGTGGGGACCCTGCCATTGTAGTGCATGGTGTCTATCAGTTTATGGGCTCCAGGTAGAGGGGTTTACACCCTTTCATTGGTGCCCGAGCCTAAGTTCTTGAACCTTGGATAAGTTTTTCTTTCTTTCTTTCTTTCTTTCTTTCTTTCTTTCTTTCTTTCTTTCTTTCTTTCTTTCTTTCTGTTTCTTTTTGTTTGTTTTGTATTGTTTTTTGTTGTTATTGTTTGAAACAATATTGTTGGGTGTCTCTGTGTGGCCCTGACTGTCCTGGAACTCACTCTGTAGATCAAACTGGCCTTGAACTCACAGAGATCCCAAGTGCTGCAGATCCATTCAGAAACCATCATCCTCTGCCCCCCAAAATGGATTCAAATGGTGGCAAAATGGAGCCTCTTGGTTAAAACACAGCCCGGAAAAGCAGTTTTACCCAATGTGGAATAGCTTACAGCAGGGCACAGCCTGGTCTGAGCACTAATTGGCACAGTCAATTTAAAGTCAGTCTTCCATGACCTGAAAGAGGGAGCGGATGGGGAGGAGCAGGCGGGGAAGAGGGAGGA
The DNA here is from genome assembly GCF_982192425.1 of Myodes glareolus. Classification (NCBI taxonomy): domain Eukaryota; kingdom Metazoa; phylum Chordata; class Mammalia; order Rodentia; family Cricetidae; genus Myodes; species Myodes glareolus. The sequence goes on from NC_142027.1 coordinate 111,944,488, forward strand.
GGAGGTTGGGAAGGGAGAGGAGGAGGGGAAGTGAGGAGACAGAAGAGGGTCGAGATGGGAAAGAGGAAGAGAAAAATGAGGAGAGGGGAGTGGAGAAGACAAAAGGGGAGAAGGAGACTGAAACGCACGAGGTATGCATACACATATACAAAACTTAGAAATAGTCTTGCCTGTAATGCACAGAACTCACCACAAGGTGTCTCCCTCAGCTCTTGCACCTTCCGGTCCAGGCCATTCTCTTTAGAGCACAGAATGCTTAGGACTCAACTGGCAAACCAGCAGGGGAAAGATGACATGGGTGTCTCCCTCCTGGTCCTAGAGTTCCCTGGTGACTCCCTCCTGTCCTTCGGAGCCACCAGGCTTTGTCCTGATCTCTATGTAGGTATCTGTCCACCCATTCATCTCGGCAATAGAAGCCACTAGAAGGAACATTTGTTCCATATCCTGGACCCCTTCCCACACCCCTGTTCCTTGTGTAGCAAATTTCCTTGTGGGCGACTCAAAAATGTCTTCTTCTTTAGGATCCTTGCTGACTCAAGATGGCATAGTTCTGGGCTGTTCTCTGGAACCCTGTGCAAGGTTTTCCATCCTTTCTGTCACGTGACAGCAGAGGGAAGGACTTACTGTCCCCTACTGTCCTCAGAGTCAGCGGCAGAGCCCCTTCCCTGGCTCGGCAGCAGCCCTTCCCTCTGCCCCTGATTTCCCAGACTTCTCAGACCCCAGGTGTATTTTCCTCTGCGTCTCATCCGGTGCGCACACCTGCCCCCTCCGCACCCAGCGCTTACTGTCCTCCCTTGTCAAAGTTCCAGTTGTCAACTCCACACAGCTGGAAAGAGGGGACCTCGGCCGAGGAGTTGCCTCTTCCAGACTATTCTGTGATCCTGTGGGGGGGGGGGGCATGTGCTTGGTTGCTGGTTGGTGTTCAAGGGCTCAGCCCACTGTAGGTGGTACCATTCCTAGGCAGGTGGGCCCGGCTTTATAAGAAAACAGGCTGAGCAATCCAGGGGAAGCAAGCCAGTAAGCTGCATCTCACCATGTTTTCTGCTTCGGTTCCTGCCTCGAGCTCCTGCCTCCTCTCCCCACAGAGATGAATTGTAACCTGTCAATCAGATAAACTCCCCGTCCCCAATTTGATTTTGGTCAGTGTTTTATTACAACAACAAAAAGCAAATTAAGGCAGTCCTTCATCCTGTCCTAACCGCTTTCCGTACCCATTCTGGCCTGCTCCTCAGTTTCTAGCTCAAGCCTTACTCCTCAGAGACATCTTTCCATATAAGCACATGCCTTACACACTCATATGGACACATGCACCTATTCATATGAACATCCACTGACACAATATATGTGAACACGTATATTCCTAATTAACTACACACGTATTCACACACCTACTACTCATATACATGCATACATATTGACACCTACACATACAGTCATGCACACTCTGCTTTAATAACACAGGGTTGTTTTTTTTTTTTTAATGACAATGAGACATGTCTGCTCCTGGCAGCACCAATCTACTACAGAGAAGATGATGGGCATCGAAGAAACACCACAGGGACTTTACTTTCTTGGTGGCAAAAGTAAGTCACTGGGCAAGAGAGTGCCCTCGCCTCTGATTTCTCAGAAAATTAGGAAACAGCCTTCCTCAAGACCCAGTAATACCACTTTTGGGTATATATCCAAAGGATGCTCAATTGTGCCATAAGGACATGTGCTCAACTATGTTCATAGCAGCTTTGTTTGTCATAGCCAGAACCTGGAAACAACCTAAATGCCTCTTGATCAAAGAATGGATAAGGAAAATGTGATACATTTACACAATGGAGTATTACACAGCAGAAAAACATAACGACAGCTTGAAATTTGCAGGAAAATGGATGGAGCTAGAAAACATTATTTTGAGTGAGGTAACCCAGACACAGAAAGACAATTATCACAGGTACTCACTCATAGGTGGTTTTTAAACATAAAGCAAAGAAAGCCAACCTACAAACCACAATCCAGAGAATTTAGACAACAATGAGGACACTAAGAGAGACTTACATAGATCTAATCTACATGGGATGTAGAAAGTAAAAAAAGACAAGAACTCCTGAGTAAATTGGGGACATGGGGACCTTGGAGGAGGATTGAAGTGGGGAGGGGAGAGGCAGGGAAGGGAGCAGAGAAAAATGTAGAGCTCCATAAATATTTTAAAAAGTGCCCTTGCCTCAAGTGCTGACAGTATGCTGTCCTCATTGAAAAAGGAGGACACAAAAGAGCGATTGCCAAATCTTGTCAAGAGAAGACAGGACAGTCCTTCAAAAATCCTGCTTCATAGCAAAGTCTGTTGAATATTCTAGGCCTATAGGTCAAGTACAGATGCTCCAACATTGCAGAGGAACCTTAGGTGACTTGTCCAGGCAGCCAGCCATTTCTGTCATTTCTCACATTTTTTTGGAAGTCACTTGTTCGCACTTCCTAGTTGCTCAGTTAATATTATTTCCTTCTCAGGTCTCTGAGGGAGTTGAAGACTAGATAGTTATAGTTTCCCTCGTTTACCAGACTCAGGAAAGAAATTCACTAAAGAAATGTAAAGTATAGGGGGCTGGAGAGATGGCTCAGCGGTTAAGAGCACTGACTGCTCTTCCAGAGGACCCGGGTTCAATTCCCAGCACCCACATGGCAGCTCACAACTGTCTGAAAACCCAGTTCCGGGGGATCTGACACCTTCACACTAATGCACATAAAATAAAGCTAAATAAACCATAAAAAATATTTAAAAAAATGTAAAGTATATAAGGTTGAGAGACTTAAAAAGATAATTTTGAGTTGGTAATGCAAGTTATAATAAAGAGTGAACTAGGTACAACACTTTGGAGTTTTTCTTATTTAGTTCTAGCCTTCATTTTTATTTTAGACAAAAAAAGGGGAAATGTAGTGATATTTTGTTTGTGTTTTAAGGCTACCCTGGGCTACACGCAATTGATCCCGTCTAAAAGAGAAACAGAGCTCACACAGAGGTGAGCCCAGCACTTGGGATTCCACGCCTCTAATCCCAGCACTGGGGAGGTGGAGACAGGAGTGATGCGGCTGGGCGGAGAGAGGAACATAAGGCGGGAGGAGACAGGAGCTCAGTGCAGTCTGAGGTTGCAGTCTGGGCAGTCAGGGTGAGGATGCAGTCTGAGGACAGGATCACCCCTTTGGTCTGAGCATAGGTGGAGGTAAAAGGTCTCTCTAGTGGCTGGCCGCTCTGCTTCTCTGATCCTTCAGCTTGCACGCCCTGACAGCTGACTCTGAGTTTATATTATTCCAAACAATGAGAATTCATGCTACACAAATACCACACACACATGCATATAAATATCCACGCATGCATACAGAAATCTGCCTGCCTCTAATTCCCGCGTGCTGGTGTTAAAGGCGCCACTGCTGCTCTGCAGTCATTCTAATACATCCCATGTGTGAGTGTGTATGTGAGTGTGTGTGTGTGTGTGTGTGCGCGCGCGCATGAGTGTGTGTTGCCTTAGTGATCACTAAATGAGAAAACGCTTTACCACTGGATCTCAAGGAAGCATTTCCTCAGCTGAGACTCCTTCCTCTGATGACTCCAGCTTTTGTCAAGTTGAGACACAAACCACCCAGTACATATATGTGAGTATGTGTGTATGTATGTATGTATGCATAATATGTATATATATTTATCCTATGTTATGTTATTCTACAAAGCCCTGACTAATACATGTATATATACATACATGTACATACTTGTACATATATATCTACACTTCCACACCCATCAAATATACATGTAAACACATATACACATTAATAGCACATACCCACACATCCCACACGTAGCATATGCCTACACAATACACATACATGGGTCTCATAAACATACATACCTAAAGACCCACCTGCACAATATACAGATAAATATACTCAAGCACACATACCACACACACATACAAACCAAACATGCATACATATGCAATATATACAAACATCCTTTGTGCATATAAACGTATTTACACATACTCTTACACAGCCACAGCCACATCCACATGTGTGCACACAACCATACATGCATCACTACACCTAGGCACACATTTGCATACACACACATACACAAACCTACAGACAAACATCTGCACTCATACAGAGGTGCTTGTGCACATCCTTACACAGGTGTGTTCTTCCTGTCCTCTTAGCAAAGCCACTCTCTTGAGGCACCCTCCACCTGTAGAGGAGCACACTGTTTATCTTCACATTTTGTTTTGTTTTTTCAAGACAGGGTTTCTCCGTGTAGCCCTGACTATCCTGGAACTCACTCTGTAGACCAGGCTGGTCTTGAACTCAGAGATTTGCCTGCCTCTGCCTCCTGGGTACTGGGATTAAAGATATGCACCACCTGGTCCTGACCTTTCTAATCCTCATTCTTTATTGTTCTAAGATTTCTTTCTTAGCCAGGTGGTAGTGGCGCACCCCTTTGATCCCAGCACTCTGGAGGCAGAGGCAGGCAGATCTCTGAATTTGGCCAGCCTAGTCTACAGAGCGAGTTCCAAAACAGCCAGGACTACACAGACCCTGTCTCAATAAACCAAAACCAGCCAAACAAAAAATATTTATTATTGGGGGTTGGAGAGATGGCTCAGTGGTTAGGAGCATTGCCTGCTCTTTCAAAGGTCCTGAGTTCAATTCCCGGCCACCACATGGTGGCTCACAACCATCTGTAATGAGGTCTGGTGCCCTCTTCTGACCGGCAGACATACACACAGATAGAATATTGTATACATAATAAATAAATAAATATTTAAAACATATTTATTATCTTTTTTATTTTTTATATGTTTAAGTATTTTGTCTGCATATATCCCTGGTATCAACAGAGGCAAGAAGAAGGTGCCAGATCCCTGGCACTGGAGTTACTCACAATTGTAAGCCACCATGTGGGTTCAGGGAACTTGAACAATAAGCAATAAGTGTTCTTAATCACGGAGTCATCTCTCTAGCCCTGATTTTATTCTATTTGCTGAAGACTTACCTGCTTTTTTTTGTTATGTGTTTATTTGTGTGTCTGTGTGTGCACATGAATGCCAGTATCTGCAGTCAGAGCGATCAGACCTCCCCCAGGAGGTAGAATTACAAGTAGTTCTCTGAGCACCCTAGCATGCTAGCATGGGCACTGGGAACTGAACTCAGATCCTCTGCAAGAGCAGTATTCGCTTTTAACCCCTGCACCATCTCTCCAGGGGCAGGCTTTATTTTATCTGTATTTTGTTTGTGTGTAGGCCGCATGTATGTGGTTGCATACAGAGGCCAGAAGAGGGCACCAGATCCCATCGAGCTGGAGTTAACAGGCGCTAGTGAACTGCCCAGTATGGGGCTTGGAAACTGAATTTACAGCCTCCGCAAGAGCAGAAAGCCCTGCTAATCCCTGAGACTTCTCTCCAGTGCCCTGTTCTTTGTTTTTTAATTAAAACACTCGGGAGGCAGAGGCAGGTGGATCTCTGTGAGTTCGAGGCCAGCCTGGTTTACAGAGCAAGTTCCAGGACAGCCAAGGCTACACACAGAGAAACTTGCTTTGATAAACAAACAACCAACAACCAATAAAAGTGAAACAAAGGCCACAGGTATTTTTTGTGTACAACAGGACAGCAGGGCACAGTCTGCCTTGCAGAGTGACTGTATGGAGCCACTTAGCACATGTGTGGCTTCACTTGCCAGTCACAAGAACACTAGAATCCTTTCCTCTGCCCATTGCCTGGTGCCCTGCCCCTGGATGTTGATTCTAGTAACAGACTTTAAGTACTGTGTCACAGACTTCTTCCTTTTCTTTTATTTCTTTTTTTTTTCTTGTTTCCTTTTTTCTTTCTTTTCTTTTTCTTTTTCTTTCTCTGTGTAACAGCTCTAGCTGTCCTTGAACTAGCTCTGTAGACCAGGCTAGACTCAAACTCACAGAGATCCACCTGCCTCTGCCTCCTGAGTGCTGGGACTAAAGGCTCGTGCCACAACTACCTGGCGACTTCTTCCTATCTAACACCAAGTTCATGTCCACAGGCCGTGCCTCTGACCACTGTCCGCGGGCCTGCCTCCTCTCTGCCCATCAGTGTCTTTGTTCACTAAAGAGGTAGCAGATCTGTGTGTGTGTGTGTGTGTGTGCGTGCCTGTCTCTGTCTCTCTGTGTTTCTCTCGCCTCTCTCTCTCTCTCTCTCTCTCTCTCTCTCTTGCCTCTGTCTCTCTCTCTCTGTCTCTCTGTCTCTCTGTCTCTCTCTCGCCTCTGTCTCTGTCTCTGTCTCTCTCTCTCTCTCTCTGTCGCTGTTTTATTGTTTTGGTTTTGGTTTATTTGGTTTTGGAGACAGAGCCTCGCTCATCCCAGGCTGTGGCCTCAACTCCAAGAGTAACCTGAAACTCTTGATCCCCCTGCCTCCGCGTCCCAAATGCTGAGATTACAGGTGTGTGCCATCACACCTGGCTTCTCTGTCTCTTCTTTCCTAGACTCTTTCAGCTCTGGGCTGGACGATTTCTTCCTTTGAGACAGGTTTATTTTCAGTCCTCTTGCCTTTTAAGCTTCTATGAAGTTTAGAAAACAAACACGCCAGGGCCCCGCCCTCAGGCTGCCTCCCCCAGGACTTCACCTCCTGGGTGGCCTCCTGTATCCAATTAGACCTCGCCTGAATCTTTAACGTTGATAGTTTAAAAAAAAAAATCTTTTAATCCAGGTTCCGGGCTTTGATCTCCTATCTTCTGGAATCATCTTCATCTGTCACTTAATTTTATCGTTATTTTAAATCTCTTCACTTTTATCTGGCAAGAGAAACTTTCAAGTCCCTCTTCCTGGCTTCTAATTTTAAGTCTGTGTGTGCTGATTGGGACTCAGACTTCAACCTTCTCCTCTGCGGTTTCCACTTTTCATCTCGTTGGCATTGCTCGTGTCTTTCATCTGAGCTACTTTTCGCTATGTAAAGAAAATTCCTGGCACCGCGGCTGTAGCTCAGTTGGTTTTCTGTGCGTGCGTTTGCCCAGCAGCACAAAGCCCTGGGGTCCATCCACAGCGCTGCACAGCCCAGGACGGTGGTGTGTGCCTGAAATCTGTCGAGGCAGGAGAATCAGAAGTTCAAGGTCGTCCTCAGCTACCTTGAGGTAGCTACTGAGTTGGAGGTCAGTCTGGGCTACACCGGTTTCTCGTCTTAAACAACACATCAGAACAAAGACACCTATGTTTTGTTTGAGACCATTCACATACCTCACACACTCATCCATGTACAGTTCAAAAGGTTTTATTATAAATCGCAAGTTGTTCACTTATCACTGTGATTCTAGCGTGTTCTGGTCACTCCCAAACGAAACTCCACACACCTAAGCCCCACCCAGTAGCACCCCATCCATTTCACCCTGGAGTAGTGGTGTGTTCCTGGGCAGATGGTTGCCTTTCATCTTTGGGAATAAGATCTGTTGAACTTCCCCATGCCAGTCAGTTATCAAAGGATTCAGAAACCGGGTGCAACGGAGGATGCCTATAACCCCAGCACCCAGGAGGGTAAAGCAGAAGGGTCATGAGTTTGAGACCAGTCAGGGATGGCGCGGCCCTGTCTCAAAAATAAAGAAAAGCGGGGCCTGGGGAGATGCTTTAGTCAATAGGTTCTTTTTCTGCAAACATAGGGACCTGACGTGGATCTCCAGTACCCACATAAAAAAATTCAGGCATGATGACATGCGCTTGTAATCCCATTGTTCAGGTGGTGGACACTGGAGGATTGGGGCGATTGACAGCCATCCAGCCTAGCCAGCTGGTAAGCTCCTGTCTCCAAAAATGAGGTGGAGAGGCCGAGCAGGCGGCAATGGTGCACACTTAATCCCAGCACTCAGGAGGCAGAGAGGCAGGATCTCCGTGAGTTCGAGGCCAACCTTGTCTACAGAGCTAGTTCTAGGACAGCCAGGAACCCTGTCTCAAAAAAAGCAAAATAAAATAAAAATAATATTAATAATAATAATAGGTGTGCATGATGGCTATTCTTGGTTGTCAGCTTGACTTCATCTGGAGTTAACTAAAACACACACAAAAAAAATGGAGGGCAAACCTGTGAGGGAATTTTGCTCAGTTTGAAGTAGGATGATCAGAATCCTTGAGGTAGGAAGACACACCTCTAACCTGGGTCACACATTCTGCTGGAAGTATATATGTGTACACACAGAGATATGTGAAAGGAGAGAGAGATTCGTTCTGTAAGTGCTGGTACGCTAGAGAACCCTGACTAACAGTGTGTGTAAATATGTATGCATGAGCGCAGGTACCATGGGGTTAAGAAGAATACACTGAATCTATTGGGGCAAGAACTACAGGGGGCATGAGTCACCCAATGTGGGTGCTGGCAACTGAATTCAGGTCTGCTAGTATAGATTTTTAGCTGCTGAGCCATCTCTCCAGGCCCCATTTCTGACTTTCTGACTTGATCTCTCTCTCTCTCTCTCTCTCTCTCTCTCTCTCTCTCTCTCTCTCTAACAGGGTCGCACTATGTAGCACTGGCTGGCCATAACTTGCTATGGAGATCATACTGGCCTTGAACTCACAGAAATCTGCCTGTCTCAGCCTCCCAAGTGCTGGGATTAAAGATATATACCGCCATGGTTAGCTATTTGAGACAGGGTCTTCCTCCATTACCCAGGCTGGTCACAAGCCCGTCTAGGGGATCCTTCTCAGATACCTGAGTGTTGTTGGAATTATAAGCCCATGGTGATATTTTATTTCTGATCTGACAAATAAAGCTTTCCTGAAGATCAGAGCGCAGCGCTAGCTGTAGAGCCGGGCGGTGGTGGTGCACACCTTTAATCCCAGCACTCGGGAGACAGAGGCAGGTGATCTCTGTGAGTTCAAGCCCACCCTGGGCTACACGAAATTGATCCAGGCTAAAAGAGAAACAGAAGCAAGCAGTGGTGGCTCACACCTTTAATCCCCGTGTTTGGGAGTCACACTCCTTCAATCCCAGCACTAAGGAGGTAGAGAAAGGAAGGGGTATGGCTGGGCAGAGAAAGGACTATAAGGCGGAAGAAGACAGGAGGGCTCATGTCAGTCAGTGTGAGGACAGGACCGCCCCTTTGGTCTGAGCATTGGTAGAGATAAGAACTCTAGTGACTGCCGCTCTGCTTCTCCGATCCTTCAGCTTGCTCCCCCTGACAGCTGACTTCAGGTTTTTATTATTAAGATCAAAGAGAATTCTTGCTACGAGTCTGAGCTACCATGCCTGGATAAGTTAGGTTTATTATTATTATTATTATTATAACAATGTAAATCCCTAAGTTAACTTCATAGCTATCTATCTTTATAGTTAGCTATCAAGGTCTTGTGCTATCAAGATCTTTAGTGAATTTTTTCCAAAACACCTTATATTTTGTTTTGGACTAGTCGACTCACGGTGCAAGGACAATTAGCTGTCCATATGGGAAAAGACTGAAAATAGATTCCCACCTCCCACATAAACAAAGCCAGACCCAGATCAAAAAACTGCGTGTGAACAGTGAAGTTGTAAAACTTTCAAAACAAAATGTAGAACAGGGAAGTGAACGTGACTAGAAAACACAGACACTGTGGTTCAAACTGTCTCTTCTTTAAAAAAAAATCCATATATAATAACAATATATAACATATAGATATATAATATAATGTATATTATGATTGATAGATAGATGATAGATGATTGATAGATAGATAGATAGATAGATAGATAGATAGATAGATAGATAGATAGATATTTGGTTTGATTTTTGAGACAGGGTTTCTCTGTGTAGCCTTAGCTGAAACTCACTCTGTAGACCAGGCTGGCCTCAAACTCACAGAGGTTCTCCTGCCTCTGCCTCCTGAGTGCTGGTACTAAATGTGTGCACCACCGCTCCCTGTAAAAATTCTCCGTAATTTTATTTATATCTATCTTGATATGTGTGCGTGTGTGCCTGGTTGTCTATACATGCACCATGTCATACAGGTGTTCATGGAGACCAACAAGGGTGTCAGATGCCCTGGAACCGGGATTTGCTGGGAGTTTCAGGTGGTTGTGAGCTGCCTGATATGGGGAGTGGGGAGGAAACTAGGTCCTCTGCAAAGCAGCAAGCGGGAGGGTGGGTGGGTGGGGGAAACTGTGGATAGACTGTAAAATGAAATTAAAAAAAAATTTTTTAAAGCAGCAAATGTTCTTTTTTTTCAAATTTATTTATTTATTATGTACACAATATTCTGTCTGTGTGTATGTCTGACAGACATCATTACAGATGGTTGTGAGCCACCATGTGGTTGCCGGGAATTGAATTCAGGACCTTTGGAAGAGCAGGCAATGCTCTTAACCGCTGAGTCATCTCTCCAGCCCCCAGCAGCAAGTGTTCTTAACTCCTCAGTCAACCTTCTAGTCCCTCGGCCCTTCAGTCATTATTGAAGCCTGTTTATCAGGGGCCCATCAGTAATGTGCTAGCCTTTCAAGAAAAAGGGCCAACATTTAATCCCCGGAGCCTGTGTAAACAGCTGGGCATGGTGGGGTAAGCTTATAGTCACAGTGTTGGGTAGGGGAGGCCAAGGCAGCATGTAGCCTTGGGCCCTGAGTTCCAGGCTGGTGAGAAACCCCATATCAAAATACAAGATGGAGGACAGAGAGGTGACTCCACAAGGCTGGGACAGAGAATAGATTGTTCACGACTAGCATGGACCTCTTCTCAAAAATAATAAGGGAAAAAAGGGGGCTAAGGGTTTAATTCAGCAGTAGAGCCTCGGCCTAGGATCCCCCAGTGAGCTGGGGTATGGCCCTTCATGTGTAAGTCCCCAGGTTCAATCCCCAATACTATGCTAAAATAAAGAGAATTTGCATCCTGTCTTTAGAAAATTTGAGAGGCAGGAATCCCATCGGGCCTCAGGGATGCCAGGTGACTGAGGAGCAAAGAGGAAGTCTGCACCTAGGATCCTACCATGTATTTCAAAAACAGGCATTTGGAGATAGCTAGTTCTATGTGCCCAGATCCCCGCCAGGGCACAGGAAGGCACAGGAAGGAGGGGTTCCTTCTGTGCTCCGAAAAAGCCCCGGACCTGCTCAGAACACCAGAGCATCCTGGGAGGAGATAGCCCACGGGCCTGATTAGGTGAGGAGTGAAGCAGGGTGGAGAAACTGAGTCTGGGTGTCGTACCTGTAGGCAGTAGGTTGGGACTGAGGAGGCCTGGAGTGTAGAAAGTGTTTCCTTATAGCCCAGGCTTGACCACTTAAAAAAAAAAAGATTTGTTTATGGCTCTGTATGTGTGTGTGCATGTGTGCAATTGCCAGGGGAGGGCAAGAGGGTATCAGATTTATCTATCTATCTATCTATCTATCTATCTATCTATCTATCTATCTATCTATCTATCTATCTATCGGGTTTTTCAAGACAAGGTTCCTCTGTGTAACAGCCCTAGTTGTCCTGAAACTAGCTCTGTAGACCAGGCTGGCCTCGATCTCACAAACATTCATCTGCCTCTGCCTCCCGTGTGCTGGGATTAAAGGTGTGCGCCACCACTGCCTGACTTTATCCTTGCCCTTATAAAGGAATGAGAAGAGACCCTGGGAGATTTCTAAATCCTAGAATTGTGTAAAACCCCTTAGTGATGATGCTGTCTGTGTCCCTTGTGCCCTATGTGTTCACACAGGGAAACTGAAGCCCAAAGTGCTAAAAGGCTCACTCAGGAGCGATCGATCCATCTCAACAGGTCCCCGCCTGATGAACAAAGGGACCATGTTCTTTGCTTGCTGAGCCTGCTCCTCCAAGAGTGAGGGACTCCAAGAGGAGGGGGGGTATCTGCTGTCTTCTTTGGTACCTTGCAAATGTTAATTGGGGGAAATTATGCAAAGACGAGAGATGCTCATTTGCATGTTAAGAAGGTGGCTATATTAAAAATAGCAGGAGGAAGAAGTTAAGTTTGGGATTGAAGTGAGTCTGCCATTCTGCAGAAGATCCAGGCGCCTGGGAGCATAAGGTGGAGGTATAACGTGGCCTGATTGGTCAGGGACCCCCCAGCTCTAATAGCTTGGAACCTCAATACAGCCCTGTCCCCCTAGCTCCTGGAGGGCAACCATTTCACACACTGGACAAAGAGTTTAAATGTCACTTCTGACTATGTCTCTCATCTGCCTGTAACCTACTGAGTCTCCCTGCTGCCCTCAGGATACCTGGTCCATTAGCCTCCCCTCCTGAAACCCCCAGCAATACCTACCTTCATCTGCTCAGCCAGCTTCATGCTGACCAGGAGCCTTTCTGTACAGGATTCTGACTGCCTGGAACAGCACGAATCACCTGGAATGGTAGTTTTTTCCACTGAGCCAACTACACAGTCTCTCAAGTACCACGGCATAAATGCTTTCTTTGGCCTCTGGGACTAGCTGATCTATTTTGTTTATTTATTGCTTTTTGAGACAGGATTTCTCTGTGTATCTTTGGAACCTGCCTTAGAACTCACTCTGTAGACCAGGCTGGCTTTGAACTCCTAGAGATTTGCCTGCTTCTCCCTCCCGAGTACTGGGACTAAAGATGTGCACCACATTGCCCGGCGGCAAGTTTATTTTTTAAAAGTGAATTTATTTGATATTTATGTGAACGTGCTTGAGTATATGTGTATCTAGCATGAGCATAGAAGCATGTGAGAGCTTGTGGAGGATAGAGAGGGGTCGGATCATTTGGAGCTGGAGTTCCGGGCAGTGGTGAGTTGTCCAATAGGGATGCTGGGAACCAAGTTCATGTCCTCTGCAAAAACAGGTGCACGCTCTAAATTGCTGAGCCATCTGTCCAGCCCTGCCCTGTAACATGAGGGGCCGGCTCATTGGGTTTTCTGTCCCGTCCGGTACCCAACAACTGGCAAGTCCCAAAGAAAATCACACAGAGATCTCCATAAGTTATAAAACTGATTGGCCCATTAGCTCAGGCTACTTATTAGCTCTTGTAGCTTATATTAACCCATTGTTCTTTTTTTTAAATATTTATTTATTTATTATGTATACAATATTCTCTCTGTGTGTCTGCCTGCAGGCCAGAAGAGGGCATCAGATCTCATTTCAGATGGTTGTGAGCCACCATGTGGTTGCTGGGAATTGAACTCAGGACCTTTGGAAGAGCAGGCAATGCTCTTAACCGCTGAGCCATCTCTCCAGCCCTAACCCATTGTTCTTATCTATGCTAGCCACATGGCTTGGTACCTTTCTCAGCCCGGCAGCTTCTTGGTGGTCTGGGCAGGAATGCGAAGGGAGCTTCCTACTTCCCAGACTACTTCCGTTCTTATCGACCCTGCCTCTACTTCCTGTCTGGTTGACCCACCTATACTTCCTGCCTGGCCAATCAACGTTTATTTAAAACATGATTGACAGAATACAGACAATTCTCCCACACCACTGCCCAGCTGCTCCTTTTATGGGTCCCACACAGCAAAGGCTGGCCTTCAGCTCACTGTGGCTGAGGATGACCTTGAACTTCGGATCTCTTGGCCTCCTCCTCCTGAATACTGGGACTAGGGGTGTGCGCCACCACAGTAAGGACTCCTGCATGCCAGTCAAGTACTTTGTCCTTTGAGCCAAATCCCCGCCCTCTGATTATTCTCGTGTGGTTTTGTCTCTGGGTAACAACTCTTTGGTACAAAAGAGACTACTCTGGGGTCTACACCAGCAGACAGCTCAGGCTGTGTCCTTGTGTTCCTGTCAGCTGTCCTGCCACGCAGAGATGGTTAAACCAAGCATGAGAGACGAGGCTCTGGGTCCCCACTCCCACTCCTTGAGGACAGTTGCGGGAAGGAAGGAGGTGGAGAGGGAGGCTGGTTATAAATTAGAAAGCAAAACATGCACAGGTCTTCTCTGATTCCAGCGAAAACCCATTGAGGGTATCAGTCACTGGAGCTGGCAATTTGCAGGGGTTTGGTTTACTTGGACAGCGAAGAATCTCAATGAGACAGACCCTAGACCTGGGACTGAGGAGAGGCAATGCCAAGTACCTGGGAAGGAGGAAGATGATGGCCCCGAAACCACAGTCCCCTCCCAAGAAGTCTCTCATTTATACTCCACGATCTACTTTTCCATGGCTTACGTCATCGAGCTCCTAATAGCCTTGTGAGAAAGGTCCTATTTTAATCCATCTTGTGACCAGGAACACCGGAGCACAGAGAGGTTTTGTAGCTCTATGGGGTCACACGGCTCACAGATAGCAACCAGTTCTGGGTTGTATGTGCTTTTAGTTGATACTCATTCACAGTAGAGAGTCTGGGCATCCTCCTGCACTGGCCTTTGCAAGTCTGGAATTACAGGCTTGCAACACCACACCTGGCTTTCTTTGTTTGTTTTGGTTTTTCTATGTAGCCCTGGGTGTCCTGGTACTCACTCTGTAGACCGGGCTGGCCTGGAACTCACAGAGATCCTTCTGCCTCTGCATCCCGAGTGCTAGGATTGAAGGCGTGCACCACCACCGCCTGGCTACCAGGTCTGGCTTTCATAGGTACTCTTTTTTATGTTGTGGTTTTATTGAGACAATATCTTCTGTACCCCAGGGTTGATACCAAACTAGCTGTGTAGCTGAGGATGACCTTGAACTCCTGACCTGCGTGTCTCCACCTTTCTGAGTATGGGATTACAGATCTGTACTACCAGGCCTGGTTTATAACCCATACTCATTTATCTGTCTGTCTGTCTGTCTGTTTGTTTTTAAATTGAGACAGGGCCTCAGGTAGCTCAGGCTGGTCTGAAACTTGGTTTTGTAGATAAGGATGACCCTGAATTTCTGGTCCTCCTGACTTCATTCATCCCTGAGTACTAGGAATCCAGGCATGCCCCACCATGTCTGGTCTATACTGTGCTGGGGGATATAGAATACAGGGCTTTATAGTTGTGTGTGTGTGTGTGGTTTGGTTTTTTTTTTGTTTGTTGGTTGGTTGGTTGGTTGGTTTTTCGAGACAGGGTTTCTCTGTAGCTTTGGAGCCTGTCCTGGAACTAGCTCTTGTAGACTAGGCTGTCCTCGAACTCACAGAGATCCACCTGCCTCTGCCTCCTGAGGGCTGGGATGAAAGGCGTGCGCCACCATCATCCAGCTGTGTGTTTTAATAAATAAAGCTTGCCTGAAGATCAGAGTGCAAAGCTAGCCATACTAGTCAGTCATACAGGCTGGGCAGTGGTGGCGCACACTTTAATCCGAACACTAGAGAGGAATATCAGACGGGAGGAGCCAGAAGCTCGGAGTCTCGGTCTGTGGTCAGTCTGTGGTCACTCTGAGGACAGGATCACCCAGCCTTGGTAGAGGCAAGAACTCTCTAGTGGTGGCTGCTTTGCCTTTCTGATCTTCTGCTCGAACCCCAATATCTGTCTCTGGGTTTTTATTATTTGTGCCGTAGGACTTCATGCATTCTAGGCAAGTGCTCTGCCAACCTAAGACAAATTCCTAGCTCCTGGCTGCTTCCTGCTTCCTCCACGCCGTTCTAAGGAGGGAAAAGGTGGAGGAGCCTCATGGGTCCAGAATTCTGGGCCCCTGCCCCTTTCCACCTTGTGCCTCCTCCCTTTGCTTAATCATATTCCCCCAAATTTCTGCAGCTCCACTGGCCCGACACTCCTCCTCCTCCTCCTCTTCCTCCTCCTCGTCTGCCCTGAAGGCAGTCGACCTGGGTCCTCAGTAGAATTAAAATAGACCTGACCTAAATTCAAGCACAATGCAGGCACTGAAACCAGGCTGCATCAGCCTGGGTAGGAGGAGAAAAGATACTTGAAGATTAACTTTCAGAGGATCCCAGATCTCCAGGTAGGAGACTAGGCTGACCCAGGCCCGGGAGACAGACTATTCCTAAGCCATCCCTAAGTGGGACAGGAATTGTAATCCAGCTGGGAAAATGCCTGCCTAGCGTGTCCGAGGTCCCAAGTTCCATTCCTAGCACTGTCCCAGCTCCCCAGTAAGATTCAGATGAAGCTGAGCATGGGAGCTCAGGCCCTTAATCGCAGCGCTCTGGAGAAAGAGGCAGGTATAGGTCTCTGTGACTTAGAGGCCAGCCTGGTCTACATAGTGAGTTCCAGGAGAGCCAAGGCTACATAGAGTTTGTTTTTAAAAAGATGAATATCCCAGACCCAGAGAGGCAAATATTACATGTACTCACTCATAGTGGTATTTAGACATAAGCAAAGAAAAACCAGCCTACAATTCACAATCCCAGAGAACCTAGACAACAACGAGGACCCTAAGAGAGACATACATTGACCTAATTTACATGGGATGTAGAAAAAGACAAGATCTCCTGAGTAAATTGGAAGCATGGGGACCTTGCGGGAGGGTAGAAGGGGAGGGGAGAGAAAAGGAGGGACGTGGAGAAAAATACATAGCTCAATAAAAACAATTTAAAAAAAGATAAATATGGGCTGGAGAGATGGCTCAGCGGTTAAGAGCATTGCCTGCTCTTCCAAAGGTCCTGAGTTCAATTCCCGGCAACCACATGGTGGCTCACAACCATCTGTAATGAGGTCTGGTGCCCTCTTCTGGCCTGCAGACATACACACAGATAGGATATTGTATACATAATAAATAAATAAATATTTAATAAAAAATTTAAAAAAAAGATAAGTATAAAGTCAAGCATGGCAGTGCACATCTGTAATCCTAGGGTTTGAAAGGTTCAAGGTCATCTTTGCCTGTATAGTAATTCTGAAGCCAGGCTGGACTACCTGGTGAGATCCTAACTCAAAACACCCAGAAAATGAAGCAAACACCCGGGGCTGTCAGTGGCAGAGCGCCTGCCTAGCATACGCAAGACTATGGGTCTCATTTCCAGGTCTGCAAAACATGAAAAGGAAAGGGGGAAGGGGGCTCTGCTGAGTGCTGGGCTCTGGATGGTCCCCGAGTGGTCCCACAGATGGCACCCACAGATGTGTTTCAATCAGGGCTGTAGTGGCGTCTCATTTGTATTTTAATAAATAAAGCTTGCCTGGAGATCAGAGAGTAAAATAGCCCCGCTGGTCAGCCTCACAGACCCAGGCAGTGGTAACACACACCTTTAATCCCAGTAGCCTCACTAGTTGCCATAGAAACCGGGTGGTGCACGCTTTTAATCCCAGTGGTGCATGCCTTTAATCCCAGAACTAGAGAGGATTCTAAAGCAGGGGAGAGACAACTCTCAGGCAGTCTCATTCTGAGAATCATGGAGGCCGAATCGCCATTTTCGAGCTGAGGTAGAGGTAAGAGCCAGTGGCTGGCTGCTTTGCTTTTCTGATCTTCAGGTTGAATAGTAGTTTCTCTCTCTGAGTCTTTATTAAGCACGCTTCACTGGTCTCCACCCTGACACTCACAGCTCTGTCACCTAAGGAAGTCTCTTTGAGCTTCATGTGCCCAGATGTAAGATGAGGATGTTGTTTGGTGTGGTGGTATATGTCTGTCATCTCAGCCTTGGATGGCTGATGCAGGAGGATTGCCTGGAGTTCAAGACCAACCTGGGACTCTGTCTCAATAAACAAGCAAGCAAACCCAGGGCTAGAGACACGGTGCAACGGTTAAGAGTACCTGCTGCTCTTGCAGAGAACCTGGGTTTGGTTTGCAGCACCTACATTGTGTGGCTCACAAGTGTAATATAACTCTAGCCTGGGGGGATTTGACACCCTGTGCTGGTTGGTCTCCAAGGGCATTTCACTGCTAAGCACTAACTTACACACAGAGATACATAATAAAATTAAATCAACCAACCCTGCACCTTCGCTGGAGCTCATAGAGGGTCCTGCTTGGGAGAGGGCACCAGGACACATCCCTCCCCCCTCCACTCAGTGACATTCCCATCCCCCGGCTGTCCCTCAAGCTCCGGGAAGCAGGGGCCTCATGCTTGGCCCTATCACAATATTTACCAACAGCATTGCAATTGAGCCAGACGGCTTGGCAATTATAATCACGTTATCATTATTGCTGATAATTTTGATCATAAGCATAAATTATAAACAGGAGCAGGGCCCAGCGGGTGGGGCACCGCACCTCTAGGAGGGAGTATGGGGCAGCTTCTCCCACCCCGTTCCTCTCCTTCCAAGGCCTTGGGTGAATCCTTCCTGAGGCCTGACCTAGAGATGCTGGTGACCCCAGGTGGCTTTTCCAGCCAGGGTCCCTGGGCTGTCCTGACTGTCTCCTGTGAAGCCCCACTCTGCCGCATGCAAACTATTAAGGTGCAATTACCGAGGAGCCCGGCGCTCCAAATTGATCTCCCAGTAACGCCGCAGCTGCAACCATGGAGACGGCCGAGTCAATTACATGCCTGGCTCTGTTCTTCAAAGATTCCAGCGGAGGAGAGGCAACAGAGGCGGGGGCAGGGAGTGGAGAGAGGCAGAAAGGGAGCCAGGGCTGAGGAGATACCCAGGGACGGAGGAAGACAGAACTGGAGAAATTATGTAGTCCCAGAGATACCTCGAGAGAGGCAGAGACCTTGAGACAGAGAGAGATCTTGAGACGGAGAGAAGCAACCGGTGCAGGGTAGCTGAGAGACACCCGGGTGAGCAGGCAAGAGAGTGTTCGCCGCAATCTCAGCATTAGGAAGGCAGAAGCAGGAGGATCACTAGTTTGGGGCTGCCCTGAGATGCGTAGCAATTTGAATGCCAACTTGAGCTACACAGAAATAGACCCTGTTACAACAACAACAACAACAACAACAACAAACAGAGGAGGCTGTTTGAAAAGAGAGCGCCTGGGGCTGAAGATACGGCCCAAGAGTTAAAAGCATTGGCTGTTTTTGCAGAGAATCTGAGTTCTGTTACCAGCGCCCATGTTGGGCAGGCACCTACACCCACATGTGTATACATAAATAAATATAAAGTAAATTTAAAAAAAAAGATAGAACTAGTCATGGTGGCACATGCCTATTATGATCCCAACACTAACACTGTGGAGGTGGAGGCAGGAAGATCAAAAGTTTTAGGTAGGTTTGGGAGGAGCAGTTCATCCCTTTAATCCCAGCCCTGGAAAGCAGAGGTAGGCAGGTCTCTGTGAGCTTGAGGTTAGCCTGGAATACATAAAGCCTTGTCCCAAAAGCCCCCAATACTAATATTTCTGTATTGTGTATTATTCCTTTTTCTTCATGTTTTGTTTTGTTTTTTTGGGGGGGGGCTTTTTGTTTTGTTTTGTTTGCTTTTTTGAGACAGCGTTTCTCTGTAGCTTTGGAGCCTGTTGTCCCGGAACTTGATCTTGTAGACTCACAGAGATCCACCTGCCTCTGCCTCCCGAGAGCTGGGATTGGAGGTGTGCACCACTGCCACCCAGAGAGAGATTAAAAAGTTAGATTCTTTAAAATAAAAAGGGCAGTTAGCTCCAGAAGATTCATTTGGTTTTTAAATTTGAGTTAAATAATTTTGTTTTCATTTTATGTGTGTGGGTCTTTTACCTGCATGCAAGTTTGTGCAACACAGAGGTCTGAAGAAGGCCTTGGGTCTCAGGAACTGGAGTTACAGACGGTTGTGAACTGGCCCAAATGGTGAGTGCCTGGAACTGAACCTGGGTTCTCTGCAAGGCCAGCTTGTGCTCTTACCACTGCACCATCTCTCCAACTCCTCCAGTTTGTTTTATGTATGGTATAGAGGATGGAACCTAGGTCCACGCTGAGGGTAAACTCTGTAGTGAGTATGACCCCCAGCCTTACACTGAGGAGGCATCTAACCAGGAGCTCTACCATTGAGCCACACCCCAGCCCCTCACTGGGGGATTTTAGGCAGGGGCTCTACCACTGAGCCACACCCCAGCTCCTCACTGGGGGATTCTAGGCAGGGGCTCTACCACTGAGCCACACCCCAGCTCCTCACTGGGGGATTCTAGGCAGGGGCTCTACCACTGAGCCACACCCCAGCCCCTCACTGGGGGATTCTAGGCAGGGGCTCTACCACTGAGCCACACCCCAGCTCCTCACTGGGGGATTCTAGGCAGGGGCTCTACCACTGAACCACACCTCAGTCCTCACTGGGTAGTGGGGGGTTGGTTCTAGGCAGGCACTCTGCTGCTGTTATATTCTCAGCCCTTCATCATTTATAATATGTTTGTGAAACAGAGTCTCAAGGTTGGCTTGCCTCCTCCACTTCCCAGGTGCTGAGATTTCAGAAGTGTGCCACCAAGCACGGTTTATGTGGTGCTGAGGATGGACCCAGGACTTTGTTCATCCTAGGCAAGTCCTCCACCTACTAAGCCACATCCCAACTCCTATTTTTTTCTTTCATTGAGGTAGTCTTACTAGATAGCTATTATTTGTGCTTTTTTAAATATTTATTTTATTATGTATACAATATTCTGTCTGTGTGTATACCTGCAGGCCAGAAGAGGGCACCAGACCCCATTACAGATGGTTGTGAGCCACCATGTGGTTGCTGGGAATTGAACTCAGGACCTTCGGAAGAGCAGGCAATGCTCTTAACCTCTGAGCCATCTCTCCAGCCCTATTATTTGTGTTTTAATAAATAAAGCTTGCCTGAAGATCTGAGTGCAAAGCAGACACTCTAGAAAGTCATTCAGACCAGGCAGTGGTGGCCACACCTTTAATCCCTGCAGCCGCACTAGTTAGCCATAGAGGCCGGGTGGTGGTGATGCACACCTACAGTCCCAGCACTAGAGGGGCGTATAAAATGGGAGGAGACAGGTTTCACTCTCAGTCTTAATCTGAGGATTCCTGGAGTCGGGATGGCCATTTCAGTCTGAGGGAGCGGTAACAGACAGTGCCTAGCCGCTTTGCTTTTCTGACCTCAAGCTTGAACCCCAATATCTATCTCTGGGTTTTTATTATTCATGCTACAGATAGCTCAGTCGGGCTTTGAACTCACAGCCATCCTCCTGTCTCACTCTGTCAACTTCCCGGATTGCAAACTTTTGCCAAAAGACTTGGCTTGCTTGCTTGCTTTCTTTCTTCCTTCCTTCCTTCCTTCCTTCCTTTCTTTCTTTCTTTCTTCCTTTCTTTCTTTCTTTCCATCTCAGAAAGATTTTTGGCTTTTTTGTTTTTTGTTTTTTGAGACATGGTTTCTTTCTCTCTTTTTTTTTTTTTTTTTTTGTTGTTGTTTGTTTTTGAGACAGGGTTTCTCTGTAGCTTTGGAGCCTGTCCCGAAACTAGCTCCTATAGACCAGGCTGGCCTCAAACTCACAGAGATCCGCCTGCCTCTGCCTCTCTGAGTTCTGGGGTTAAAGGCGTGCGCCACCACTGCCCATCTTAGGCTTTTTCTTGATCTTTAGCCATAACAACTTGTAACCAACACTCTAAACAAAGACAAGCATCCATAGTCCACATTTCGGGAACGTGGGCATAGTTTTCTAGGCTACTTCTTGCTGATTGTGGGCGCTGATAATCTTATGGGGACCCAAAGAAAATTTAGGATTGTGGTCAAGTCCTGACTAGAGTATTCTGTGAGGCTGGATCATCTCAGCCAGCAGCCTTGAGGCTGTTCTGGATGCAGACAGAGATTAGAAGGAACTACAATAGAGGTGCTCTGAAACATTGGATCATCTGGGCTATTTATTCCCACAGGAGATTCTTCAGGGCATCTTCCTAAATTGAACCTTATTTTTCATAACCAAGAATGAATCCACGGCCTCTCATTTCCTGTGGAAACAAAAGCAAAACCTCTTCTCCAAAGTAACATACCTTTTGACTTAAATTTTGAAGTCAAACTTTTTAAAATATACGGCTTGGATTAATCCAGCAGCATTTATAATCAAATATCTTTTAGTAGCTGTTGCTCCTTCCTCAGCTGTCAAACAATTCAAAGACAGCACAATAACATACAGTATCCATATCTCTGTGTATTTTCCATCTTTACATGGCTTTTTTTTACTTTATATCTTTTATTTTAATTTTTAATTTTTGAGACAGGGTTTTTCTATGTATCTCTGGCTGTCCTGGAACTCACTCTGTAGACCAGGCTGACCTCAAAGCAACAGAGATCTGCCTGCATCGGCCTCTCAAGTGCTGGGATTAAAGTGTGTGCCACCATACCTGACTACCCAATTCTTTTTTTTTTTTTTCAAAGACTTTCTCTATACTTTTTCTTTTTTCACCCAAGCCTACATATATTTTTGAACACACTGTAAGCTGTTTAGAGGTTTGTTTTTTTTTTGTCTGAATTTGTCTTTACTATATTTGAATCTTTAGTCTGCTAAGCGATATAGCTAGGATTAAAACTGCAGCTTTGGTGGCTGGCTCCTTCCCATTTCTTGGCTTCCCAAAACTCTAGCTTCATGGTGGAGGTACTGGCTGCAGCCAGATTATTTTTTGCCACAACTTTGAGAAGTTTCTAGGTCCATGGCACCACCAAGAACCATGCCGCTGGCTGCTCATAAACACCGTAGTAGGGCCTCTTAAAAGAGCTGTGAGGTTCTTGCTGCTAAGGCTGAATCAGGAAGCCTCTCTTAAAGGAGCCGCACCTCCAGCAAACAGAGCCTACTGGAGTAAAGGCAGTTACCAAGAAGCTGCACTTGACTCTGTTCTTGTCTGTCTAGAATCCTTTTTTTTTGAATCTTTTTAATAAACTTTTTTAAAGATTTTATCTATCTATCTATCTATCTATCTATCTATCTATCTATCTATCTATCTATCTATTATGTATACAGTGTTCTGTCTCCATGTTCTGCCTGCATGAATGCCTGAACACCAGAAGAGGGCACCAGATCTCATTACAGGTGGTTGTGAACCACCATGTGGTTGCTGGGAATTGAACTCAGGACCTCTAAAAGAGCAGTCAGTGCTCTTACCCTCTGAGCCATCTTTCCAGTCCCCTCCCCTCACTTCTTTTTTAATCTTTCTCAGGCTTTATGTGGAAATTCATTTGGATGCCATTTGTAGATGGAAGTTTCTGTCCCACCTGGTCTGGCAACCATTCAGTCCCAAAGAAACACACAGAGGCTTATATTAAATGCAAACTGTTTGGCCTATTAGCTCAGGCTTATTATTAACTAGCTCTTACAACTTAAGTTAACCCATAATTCTTACCTGTGTTAGCCACGTGACTTGGTAACTTTTCTCAGTGAGGCATTCTCATCTTGTTTCCTCTGCGTCTCTGCCTTTCCTCTTCCTATAATTAATTCTCTTTGTCTGGTTGCCCTGCCTATACTTCCTGCCTGGCTAATCAGCATTTTGTTAAACTAATAGAAGTGACAAATCTTCACAGTGCATGAGAACATTGTCCCACAGCAGTCATCTAGAATGGCATAGACAGAAATCATACTGGTTTGATGGAGGACAGAGATCCAGGTCTCAGGGAGGTTAGAGGCCAAGTCCTGTGGACAGCTGTCCTTGGTAACCAGTGGGGGAGAGAACAGATCTTGTCACATGAGCTCATGGGGTGATAGAGAAGCAGGGGGTCCCAAAACACCCCCTTTTACAATCAATCTGTTGAGGGTGGCATGTGGTTCAGTTGGTAGAGTGCCGCTGGCCCGGTGTACACAAAGCCCTGGCTTCCACCCTTGAGGCAGGCAATCTCATCACTCAGGTAGTCCATGAAGGAGAATCATCTTCGGGCTAGACTGGGCTATGTGAAATTCAGTCACCAAAAAAAAAAAAAAAAAGGTCTATTTTAGCCCCATTTTATATGTAATATTCAGGAAGATAGGGCCCAGAGGGGTCTGACTGACTTAGCCTAGGGTACACAGTGTAGGTAGAATCCATTGGTGAGTCCATATTGAACTGAGCGGTGATGGTACACTCCTTTAGTCCTAGAACTCAGGACACAGGGAGGTAGATCTCTGAGTTCGAGGCCAGTCTGCCTGGTCTACAGAGTGAGTTCCAGGACAGCCAGGGCTGCACAGAAAAACCCTGTCTCAAAAAAGAAAGAAAGAAAGAAAGAAAGAAAGAAAGAAAGAAAGAAAGAAAGAAAGAAAGAAAGGAAAAGAAAAAAAAAAGTTGGGATGTAGCAGGGCAAGGTTTCTGTTTTAGTCCCTGCTCTCAGCCTGGAATGGACACTGTAAGGTTGATTGGTTAACCTTTCTGGGGGGCAACAGGAACCCAGAGGCTGGAAGGAGGGACTCATACCCACCCCTTACTTTTATCCTTGCTGCTGTGGATTCTGTTGGCAAATGCAGATGACAGTGTTGAGCTCCAAGGGACTTCTGCCCCACCGAGTCTCAGCTCTGTAGAGCCCTAAGATCTAGGATTCAGAGTTGGGGAACAGTTCCTTTTAGAAACCAATGGACTGTCAGTGGCAACAGGGACCAAAGACACAACTGCATTTTGTCACCCTCAGGATCCTGCAGAATTCCTGTAATCTCCCCGACCCTGGACACAGGGTTTCTCTGTGTAGTCCTGGCTGTCCTGGAACTCACTCTGTAGGCCAGGCTGGCCTCCAACTCAGAGATCTTTCTCTTCTGTCTCCTGAGTGCTGAGATTAAAGGTGTACACCACCACCGCCCGACTGGTTCCTTTAATCTTTTATGACCTCAACTCAGGTAAAACCGGATCCCTGGTTTAAGGAAGAAGAGCATTTGATGATGAGCCAATGTGAAGAAGAGTTTATTAAAAATAGAAAGAGGCCGGCTGTAATGGCACACACTTTTAAACCCTGCACTCAGAAGGCAGAAGCAGGTGGATTTCTGTGAGTTTGAAGCCAGTCTGGTTTGTATAGTGAGTTCTAGGCTAGCCAGGGCTACATAGACCCTGCCCCTGCACTCCCCTAAAAAAAAAAGGAAAGAAAGGAAGGAAGGAAGGGAGGGAGGGAGGGAGAGAGGAAGAAAGGAAAGAAAGAAGGAAAGAAAGAAAGAAAGAAAGGAAGGAAGGAAGGAAGGAAGAAAGAAAGAAAGAAAGAAAGAAGGAAAGAAAGGCAGACAGACAAGTGTTTGCTCAGGGAAAGAATAAGACACATGTAGGAGTCTGGGTGTAGGCTTCTCCTAGAAGAATCC
Organism: Myodes glareolus; assembly: GCF_982192425.1. Lineage (NCBI taxonomy): Eukaryota > Metazoa > Chordata > Mammalia > Rodentia > Cricetidae > Myodes > Myodes glareolus. The sequence goes on from NC_142027.1 coordinate 111,969,313, forward strand.
CACTTAAGCATCTTAGGAGTCGACAGATACACCATTTTAATGGCTCTCAACATATCAAAGGGTTGCTAAGCAACTTTCTCCCCTCTTAATTTTTCATATTCATTTATTTATTTATATGGGGGCGTTTACATTAGGGACGGTACCATAACTTGGAGGTCAGAGGACAGACAAGTCGTGGAAATTGGTTTTCTCCTTGCACTACTGTAGGGGCACTTCATTTGTATTTTAATAAATAAAGCTTGCCAGAAGATCGGAAAAGTAAGACAGCCTCGCTGGTCAGCCTTGCTGACCAGGCAGTGGTGACACACACCTCTAATCCCAGCAGCCACACTAGTTCGTCATAGAAACCGGATGGTAGTGGTGTACGCCTTTAATTCCAGAACCAGAGAGGAATATAAAAGGGGAAGAGACAGCTCTCAGTCACAGTCTCATTCTGAGATTCCTGGAGGCAGGATCGCCATTGGACTGAGGTAGGGGTAAGAGCCAGTGGCTGGCTGTTTTGCTTTTCTGATTTTCAGGTTGAACCCCAATTTCCGTCTCTGGGTTTTTAGTAATCCTGGTACACACACTATGTGGGACTGGGAAATGGAGCTCTGGTCACAAGGCTTGGTGGCAAGTGCCTTTACCTACTAAGCTCTCTGGCCATTCACTCCCTTTTGACCACTGGGATTATAAAATGGGGACCTTGGGCAGAATGACAGTCTGATAGGTAAAACCAGGAGCCAGTGGGGTCACAAAAGGCTTTTTGTGAGACCGAGAGAAAATGACAGGTTTGGGGCTGGAAAGGAAGAGAAAGGCCTCAAGTAAATGTTGCTTGTTGGAGTTGAAGACTCTCAGTTGGAGAGAGGCTTCAACCAGATTCCAGAGGGCTCCTCTCTCACACCCTCTTAGTGTGTGTGTGTGTGTGTGTGTGTGTGTGTGTCGGGGGAGGGGTGCGTAAGTCAATGTCAAGTGTCTTCCTCTATTGTTTCCCACCTAGTACGTGTATTCATATATACATTCATGTGTGAGAATGTGGGCCCACTGTGCACAGGAGAAGTTTAGAAGACAAGTCTTCCCTTCCGACTTGTTTCCCGTCTCTGCAGGAGCGCTGTGATTCCTGACATTTGTACTTTGTTTTGCTGTTTGGTTTTGAGACAAGTCTCAATTATGTAGCCATGGGGAACTCCCTATGTAGACCAGGCTGGCCCCGAACTCACAGAGATCCATCTGCCTCTGCCTCCCGACTGCTAGTGCTGGCTTTAAATAAATGCGCCACCGCCGCCCGAAAGAAGTTTTGTCTTATTTTTGTTCTGTTTAACTTTTTAAATTGAAACTTAAAACCCTACATTTTTTTTTTAAATTTTAGGTTGTGGATATGTATGGGTGGGTGTGTGGGTGGGTTTGTACCTTTGAATGCAGGTGCTGGTGATGTCGTTGGATCCCTGGAGCTAAAGTTGTGAGACGCCCAGAGTGGGTGCTGAGAACTGAACTCAGGCCCTCTGCATGAGTAGTGTGTGTTAGGAACTGTGGAGCCATTCCTGGGGTGTAGGGCTCATACTCAGATCTTGATGTGTAAGGCAAGAACTGAACCAACTGAGCTATTATCTCAGATCCTTTCCTTTTTTGCTTTTTTTTTTTTTTTTTGACAGGGTCTCACTATGGAGCCCCGGCTGTCCTGGAACTCACTCTGTAGACCAGACTGGCTTTGAACTCACAGAGATCTGCCTGCCTCTGCCTCCTGAGTGCTGGGACTAAACCCATGTGCTACCACACCCAGCCCCTTTCATTTTAATACAAATTCTCACTATGTAGCCTGGGGTAGTTTTAAACTTCTTTGTTTATATTTATTTGTTTGCTTATTTGTGTGTGTGTGTGTGTGTGTGTGTTTGTATATACACATTCATGTGCCATGGCACATATGTGGAGGTCAGAGGGCAACTTGATGGAGTTGGTTCTCCCCCTTCTACCACATGGGACCTAGGAATCAAACTCAGGTCATCTGGCTTAGTGGCAAGTGCCTTAACCCACTTGGCCATCTTGCCAGGCAATGAATTTTCAATCCTCCTGCCTCAGTCTCTGCGCAGCTAGGATAGTAGGCATGTCCCCAACAAGGCATAGAGATCTTACATGTCACATGAGACAATTAACGCACGACGGCCGTTTGCTGCGTTACCCACCGTGGGAGTCAGGCTGTGGTTGACTGAGAGGCTGTGGGAAGGGGGAAGTGGAAACTCAGACAGGGGAACTACCTTGCCCTGGGTCACTTGGATAGAAACTGGAAGGGCCAGGATTTGAACTCACACACTCAAGTCACCAGACCCTTGACGTTTGCCCTGACCTTGGTGTCTAATCAGGGCAGACACCAGGCAATTAGGTCAGAGGGACTACTTATGTGGCCCTTAGGCATCCTTAGGTCTCCAGGGGCCCATCACCTATGACCTCATTCCTGATCCCTGTTGCTCTGCCCAACACCCTCTATGGCAGGGCACAGGGGCCCCTCTGGGCCCTCCTTGGCCTGCTGAGGGGAGGAGTTCCCTGAGGGAGAGGCTAGTGAGCTTGTCCCTAGAGATGGTCAGTTGAGGTTAATTGTCACTAAGGTCTGGACCTGATGTATTTGTATAAGACCAGATTGGCACTGTTAGGATCTGGTAGATCCTTGTTTGTTGGTTTTTATGACAGGTTCTCTTGTAGCTCAGGCTGGGGCTCAAACACACTAGGTTGCTTATGATGACCCCCAAATCAGCCTTTTTTTTTTTTTTTTTTTTTTTTTTTTTGGTTTTTGGCTTTTGGTTTTTGGAGACAGGGTTTCTCTGTGGCTTTGGAGCCTGTCCTGGAACTAGCTCTTGTAGACCAGGCTAGCCTCGAACTCACAGAGATCTGCCTGCCTCTGCCTCCCGAGTGCTGGGATTAAAGGCGCGCGCCACTACCGCCCCAGCTCAAATTGGCCTGTTTTATGTGGAGCTGAAGGTCAATCCCAGGCTTCAAGCATACTAGGTAATTGTTCTGCTTACTAACTAAACTATATTCCTAACTCACTGTGTGTGCGTGTGTGTGCATGTATGTATGTGTGTGCGCGTGTGTTAACTTTTCGAGATGGAATCTCATAGTCAGATGGGCTTCAGACTCCCAGCAATCCTCTAGCTTTGGACTTTCAGACCCTGGATTATAGATGTGAGCCACCAAGCCTAACTCTTAAAAAAAAAAAAAGTTTTATTTTAAAACAAAGATTCTTGTATGACCAGACTGGCCTGGAATTTCCTGTGGTGCCCATTCTCATGTGAACTCACAATCTTCCTGCCTCAGACTCCTGAGTGCAGAGACCGCAGCCATATTTCACTATGTCCTTCCTCGCTCCGTGAACCTTTAATTTACAGAACCTGGGCAAGACCTCCTTGGGTGGTGTGGGGACTGGTCTGCTTCCCATCTCTCTGCTGTGCCTACTCCAGCAAAGGCCTGCCCAGGCACTCATGGGACTACCTGGTTACCAACTGCTGGGTTGATTTTAGACATATGGCTTTGGGTAGGTTGGGGGGGAATGTGCCCGCCCACCCCCATACAGTAGCATACAGAAGGTCAGACGGAAGGTAAAATAAAAGCCTGGGTCCAAAAGTTCTGTGTGGTAGTGCTCACCTGTAATCCCAGTATTTGGGAAATAGTGGCAGGGGAATCAGGAATTCAAGGTCACCCTCAGCTACAGAGAGGGTTTGAGGCCAGTGTGGGCTATGTGAAACTCTGTCCTAAAACAACAATAAGGGCTTTAGGATGTGCAGGTGTTAGTAGAGTGGCTGGCTGGTTGCTGGTGGCCTTGCAGGCAAAAAAGCCATGGGTTCGAATCCCTCCTGGTGTAGATGCAAGGCTGTAATCCCAGCATTTGGGAGGTAGAACAGGGAGGATCAGGTGTTCAAGGCTATTCTCAGTTTCTGGTCTTGAACAGTTTGACCGCAGCCTGGGCTTTATGAGATCCTGAGATAACTAAAAATAAATAAAAAGGACTGGGTCAGGCCATCCAAGATGGAAACCTGGGGTTCCTCCCTTCCCGACCTTGGACACTTCGGGAGAAAAAGTGACCAGCAGGGCAAGCCACCCAGGGATCCTCCAGGCGTCCTCTGAGTGACCTTGATATATCCTGACGTCCCCGGGGAGGGGGGTTCTAATCTGCGGCTGGGAGACTCTCAAGACCCCAAGGTTGTGAGTCCTCCCCCACCGTGGCACGGGGCGGGCCGTGCGGGCTAATCCCGTATGTAAATGACAGCCAATGGAGGGTGGTGTTGCGCGGGGCTGGGATTAGGGCCGGGGCGAATGGCTGGCAATCTTACTGGGATTACAGAACAAAGAGAGAACCTCCCAGAGCCCGGGCTCGGCTTCGCGCTCGCTCCGCGCCCCGCCCTCCGCCGCAGCCCGCGCCGGGGGTGGGGGCCCGCGCAGCCCCCGGCCGGCCGCCCGCACCGCGTCCGCCCTCCTTCCCTCCCTCCCTCCACTGATCCTGTCCCCCATTCCCGGATTATTAACTCGGCAGCCAGTGGCGACTGGATTCAGCGAGTCCTGGCCGCCGGGCCGGGGCCGGGGCGCCCGGAGCGCTTGGGGATCCTGCAAGGTAAAAAAGGAGAAAGTTTGACTGGGGGTGGGGTGGGAGTGGGGGATGGGGTGGGGAATGATGGCGAGGGGGTGCTCAGGAGCTTGCCTTGGCCTTGAGCCCCTATTTTGTACACCCGCCCCCCCTTTTCAGTGTGTTGTGTGCATGGGAGGTCCCTTCCCCTCCCCTCCCCCTCCAGGTGTCTCAATTCTAAGGCCCGCCTTTTGGGGTGTGTGTGCACGTGATCGGGATTATAATTCGAGTTTGGAGGGGGATGGGTTGGGATGGTCAGCTTCTTCCCTCCGGATACCTGCTGGAATCGGGAAAGCCGTCACCCCTCTTACCCTCACATTCCCCGGAGGTGGCGAGAGAGGCGCCCCACTGGCCTGGAGCCCAGCAGGCCCGGATACAGTTGGGCGAATGAGGTCAGTGGTGCTGCCCTGCCTTGGGAGGTTGGTGGAGGGGGCGTCGGAAAGAGGCTTTTAAAGACCTCCTCCCCCCTTTTTCCTCTCCCGTCTCCCAAAGCGCAAGCTGAGTCCGCACACTGCCCCAGAGCGGTGGTTTCTTTTAGGGGGTCATTCTGTAAAGGGGCCGGCTTGCATGGTAGGAGCCGGACCTCTTTGGTTGGTTGGGGGTGGCGGTAAAGAGACTTAGGGTGGCAGTTAAAAGGGGCACAGAGGGTGCCAAGGAACAAGTTGGGGGAGCCTCGACTGTGGGTGGTCTCGGAGTTCTTGAAGAGGAGGGGGAGGGGCCAAGGGGTGCCTAGCGTCTCCCCATCCGGAGTCTCGAGAAGTGATCTTGATCGTTGTGACACCCAGCCTTGCAGTCCGGCAGGAGCTGGGAGTGCAACCTTTCCCTGGCCTAGGCCCCAGGGAAAGCTGGGGGAACGTGGCTCTTAGAGTTCTTCTGCCCAGTCAGGAGGCTAGTTGAGCTCCAGCTTTGGCATCTGCTCTGGTGACCCGGCATCCCGAGAGTAGACTTGAGGTGGCAGTTCCTGGGTCCCCCATCCTGGTGAAGTGAAGGAACTCAGGAGCTGGGCTCACCTATGGAGTGTGTATCTGGAATGTGGGGTGGCCGGACCGCCGCGGCTTTTTTTTTTTTTTTTTTTAAAGAGGACTGGGGATTTAGTAGGGGCTTTTCTTACTGCTCCGAGTGCAGAGCAGCGTCCGGGGTTCTCAGCGGTCAGTGCTCCGCGTTCCTCTGTGGTGGCCTTCCAGTCTCTGGCCTTGGGAGGTGCCTTGATCCGTTCATTTATTTTAGCAGCGTCATTCCCAGAGGGAAAGGGCACCGACATCGATTATTTATTCTATTTGGAGCAAGAGGAAGTGGTAGGAGGCTGGTGGCTGGCAGCTGGGAGGGGCTGGGTAGTGGGGCATCAAAATGGGGTGCCCATACTGTCCGGTGTCTCCACATAGTAAGTCACCTGTTCAGGGCTTCAGAAGTGGCTGAGATTGACTTTGGCCTCTTTAGAGACGCTATCGGCAGACCTAGAAACAGGCCTAGCCCGGAGGTGGGGGGTGTCGGAACCCCCTAGCCTGCTTCGGTGTTGTGGAAAGCTTGCTCTGTATCTCATTCTATAGCCAGCTCTGAGGATGACCTAGAAATTGCCAGTTCCAACTCCAAGGGTCCCAGTGGATCCCAGACAGGGGAAATAAGAAAGGATTGGGTCTGTGTGCAAGCTTCCTTGTCTGGTCATTGAACACAAGAGTTTGGTCTTGGGGACAGTATCTTGAGGGGCATGTCTAACTTACTAAGTGATTTGTCTCGATGCGGAGTGGGGGGTGGGGGAAGGGTCATTTGTTTACATACTAATGACATTTTTGCTGTCATGTAAGACAGGCTCCCAGGAGCCCAGCCGGCCCCTGACACGCGGCAGTCTAGTGCCTGGGACTTGGAAACAGTCCGAAAGGCAGACATAATAATAGAGGTCTCGGAGGCAGCTGCTCAATTGCTGCATGTGCAGAGATTGGGGCGTGCACAGTTGGGTAATAGCTGGGTTGTTGGGGACCCGAGCTGAGCTTCCCGGGTGGGAAGGCTCGGGGGTATTCATCATGTCTTAACTGTGACCTCGGGACCACAGACAGCATCTCCTGGCCTCCTAGACCCCGGTGTTTCTCACCTTGGCCCTCTGCGACGACACCCCGGAAGCACTCAGAGGATCCTTCTAAGGGACGGTGTGGAAGCCTGTAGAATTTTCCTCTTTTCTTTCAAACTTTAAGAGTTGCCGAGTTATGTTTTGTCCCCAGAGCCTACCACATCTGTGTTGCCATACTGTCCTGGCTTTCTTCTGGCCCTGTCTTACTTAGCTCTTCAAGTGTGTTCCTTTGATTGCACACGATGTGAGTGGGGATGGGAGCTTTGTTAGTCACTTGTTGAATTCACATGTTGGAATGAATGAATGAATGAATGAATGAAATCCTCTGTTAATTTTCTCTGTGTATGCGCGTGTGCCCTCATACTCATGCTGTGAAGGACTAGACTAATTAGGTAGTTACTTTTTTTTTTCCCCCCGAGACAGGGTTTCTCTGTGTAACAGCCCTAACTGTCCTGGAACTAGCTCTGTAGACCAGGCTGGCCTCAAACTCACAGAACTCTGCCTGCTTCTGCTGAGATTAAAGGTGTGAGCCACCATGGCCTGGCTAGGTAGTTAGTTTATAACTCAGGCTGACCTGTAACTCAGGACAATCCTCCTGCTTCAGTCTCCCAAATTCTGGGATTACAGGCATGTCCTAGTGTCTTTCTAGGACATCTTCCATTCCTGGTACCCAAGGAACACTTTGTCAAGTTATCCCAACTTATGTGTTCATCCAAACATTAGGCTGGTACTGTGACCCCCCCAGCCTGATTCTTCCTGCATCTTGCTCTCCAGATGCTTCAGGTGTGTGTGTGTGTGTGTGTGTGTGTGTGTGTGTGTGTTCGTTCGTTTGTGCAGCAAACAGCCAGTGACACAAGCCAGGGTTTTTGGGACAAACCAGCTGCCTGGGCCTGCAGAAACCTTGATAGACGCTTGAAAAGCAAGATTTGTGGAAGTTAATTCAGAAGCTCCAGGGAGTAGAGCAGGATCCTGACTGAGGGCTCAGACCACATGCTGAGTTGGTTTTTATTTTATTCCTTTAAAACAGGGTCTCACTATGTAGCCCAGGTTGTCCTTGAACTCATGATCTTTCTACCTCAGCCTTCCGAAGTACTAGGATTGCAGGCAAGTGCCACCACACTTGGCGTGAACTCAGAGGTTGCATAAGGGCACTCCCGGATGAAGAGAGATGGAGATATGGACCCTTCAGAGACTAGAGAGGTCCCAGCGGAGACTTACCGTGGAGGTGGACCTGGAGAAGGATAGATTTCGGACCTTAGGAGTGGAGTAGCATGGAGGAGCAGGGAGCCCCCGTCAACACGCATGTCTGTGGTCTAACAACCCTGACTGGAGCTGGGGAAATAGGGAAAGTTTGGCACCTAATCATGAGGATGTACATTCAATCCTAGTACCTGTGTGAAAAGCCAGGTGTGGTTGTGTGCACTTGTCTTTTCAGTAATGGGGACAAGGAGACAAGTGGACCCTGGGGCTTGCTGGCCAGCTCACCTAGCCTATTCGGTGAGTGTCAGGTTCCAGCGGTAGACCTGGTCTTAGAAAACAAAACAAGGCAGGCAGTGGTGGCGGCGCGTGCCTTTCATCCCAGCACTTGGGAGGCAGAGACAGATGGATCTCTGTGAATTCGAGGCCAGCCTGGTCTACAGAGGGAGTTCCAGGACAGGCTTCAGAGCTACAAAGAAAAACCCTGTCTTGAAAAAAACAAAAACAAACAAACAAAAAACAACAAGGGAGTTAAGGGTGGTGTTGCAGGTGCTTGGGGAGGTGGAGGCAGATGGATGGATCTCTGAGAGTTCGAGGCCTGCCCAGTCTACATCGTGAGTTCCAGGACAGCTTGGGTACATGTCGAGACTCTGTCTCCAAAACAAAACAAACGAAAAGAAAGTGGATGATGCCTGCAGAGGCACAGCCCGGGAGGCCTTTGGCCTCTGTGTGCACTCGCGTACACACATGCAGAACTGTTGCAGGATATTTGATCACACTGTAACCCCCGAGATTGCATGATTTACTGGAAGAACCTGATTCTAGCTGTGGTGTGACTCAGCTCCGGCACACACCTTTAATCCAAGAGCTTTCTGCTTGAATATTGTAAATAGGATAAAGGCAACCATCGGTCAAGAGGCAGAGCAAGCAACCGGATGACCATGAGTGAACATTGGATTATTAAGAAAAAAAAAAAAAAACATTAGAGAAGAAGCAGGATGGGGCTGGAGAGATGGCTCACTGACTGCTCTTCCGGAGGACCTGGGTTCAATTCCCAGCACCCGCATGCAACTTACAGCTGGCTGTAACTGCAGTTCCAGGGGACCCAGCATCCATGGCAAAACACCAGTGCACAAAAAAAAAAAAGAAAGAAAGAAAAAGACAGGATGCAGGAGGATGGATAGAGAGACACACAGGAAGAAGAAGGGAGGGATATCGAGTTTGAGAGATGTTTGAGATGGTAGGGGAAAGGAGAGGTTTCTGGGACGTTGCGGAGGATGGCCAGCTGGGTGCTTCCTCTACCTCTCTGAGCTAGCAGGCTTTCACCCCAGCATCTGGTTCCCGAGTCTTTGTTGTTAAAATGGAATGACAGAGATTTTGTTATAAACCACACTAAATAAATAACAGAAAGCTAATGTGACTCTGAGTCTACCTCCCCGTCGGCAGATCTTCATGGCTGACTTGACATCTTTCTTCCTTCTAGTCTTCCTGTTTTGGTGGTCACTTAAGTTCAGCAACCTATTGGGGGTACACAGGGTGCTGGGAAGCTGGGGAGCCTGTGTTCTTCTTGCAGTTCATCCCTGCCTTGCCTTGTGACCCAAGAGGAGCCTTCGCCCCTGCACCCACCTTGGGTCATCGGTCTAGAAGGACCTAACTTGACAGGCCTGTGATTGGCTGCTTTGTCAGTTTCGGACACAGCGCCCAGGTGATGGTTATGGACAGGAAGAGTCTCCGAGCTCCGGCTCAGGGAGATGAGTTTCTCCTCGGTGGATGGACTTTATCCATCTCTGGGTGTGGGATGACTCATGGAGTGTGTTCTGGACAGGGAGGGTGGGACTCTCGTTCCAGACACCTTTCTTGACCCGGAGCGGAGCCTGGTTGGCCTGGAGCCCTTCACAGGTTCACCTGTCTCCCTCCTTCAGGACCACCTGCTGCAGATGTCTAGATTTAGCTAATAAAAATAAGAATGGCCGGTTAAATTTGGACTGCAGATAAGTCAGGGATGACGCAGTTTAACTAAGAACTACTGTTCATTTATAGAGCACCCTGAGCTGGAGATCCTGGGGTTTATCGCTAGCCTTATAATTTTGTTCTGTAGGGGACCGAGGATACGGGGGCGGGGAGGAGAAGGGAGGGGCTTGGGGTCAGGGACCAAATTAAGGCTCCAGGAACAGAGACAGAGCAAGTTGGCCTGATTATAGTTCTCTTAACTTTTTTTTTTGTGTGTGAATATGTATGTATACGTGTGTGTGTGTGTGTGTGTGTAGCTCTGGATATTCTGTTTCTTCTTTTTTTTCTTTTTTTTTAAACATTTATTTATTTATTATGTACACAGTGTTCAGCCTCCATGTATGCCTGCAGGTCAGAAGAGGGCACCAGATCTCATTACAGGTGGTTGTGAGCCACCGTGTGGTTGCTGGGAATTGAACTCAGGACCTTTGGAAGAGCAGTCAGTGCTCTTAACCACTGAGCCATCTCTCCAGCCCTGGATATTCTGCTTCTCAGAAGCTGTCTGCCTTGTACTGTTTCTCCACCTTGGTTTTGTTTGTTTAGAGTTGTTTTATTTTTATGTGTGTGTGCGCACGCGCGCGCGTGTTTGTGCGTGCGCCCATGCCACATGCTTGTGTTGGTGTGTGGAAGCCAGAGGTGGGTGACTGATGATCTGGAACTGGAGGTACAGGTGGTCATGAGCCACCTGACATGGGTGCTGGGAGCCACACTGGAGTCCTGCAAGGACAGTCCATGCCTTAATCACTGAGTGATTTCGCTAACTGTTGAGTTTTGAGACAGGGTCTCTCATTGGCCTAGTGCTTGCCATGGAAGCTTGACCATGACCCTCAAGGACCTGCCCATTTCAGCCTTCCCAGTGCTGGGATTAGAAGCACTACCATGCCCGACTTTAATTATTGTTGTGTGTGTATCACGTGTGTGCGCACCAGAGCGCGTGTGTGTAGTTCAAAGGATAACTTTCAGGAATTGGTTCTGACCTCCCACCACGTGGGTCCTGGGGACTGGACTCAGATCTGTCAGGTTGGTGGTAAGCTCCATGACCCACTGAGCCACCTCACTGATGCTGTGCATTCTCTGTGGGTTTTGGGGATTAAACACGGGTCCCCACCTTTGAGCCGCAAGCGCTCTGCCAACTAAGGCATCTCCCCAGCCCCCCCTTTTTTAAAATATTTGTTTGTTTGTTTGTTTTTTCGAGAAAGGGTTTTTTTCGGTGTAGCCTTGACTGTTCTGGAACTCTGTAGACACTGGCCTCAAACTCGCAGAGATCCACCTGCCTCTGCCTCCTGAATGCTGGGATTAAAGGTGTGTGGCACTGCCGGGCTTGTCTTTAACTTTTTGAGTGGAATTTACAGTTTATTTCACTGGGGCCTGAGGTCCCCTGGAGGTCTGGGTGACATGAAGATTTAGGGCTCTCAGATCCCAAGTATAAGAACCTCTTGCTTTGGGGTTTATTTTTGGGAGGCAGAGGCAGGCAGATGTCTGTGAGTTCGAGGCCAGCTTGGTCCACAACATGAGTTCTAAGACAGGCTCCAAAGCTACATAGAGAAACCCTGTCCCGAAAAAAAACAAAACCCAAGAAACAAAACAAAACAAAATTGTAAAGCCAAAACTGAGCACTAGGAGCGGTGTCTCTGCTGTCCCCATTACAGTGCTGAGGTAGGGAGTTTGCATCTCTTCCTGTGTCACAGCCTGGGGAGAAGGGCTGCCTCCCTGGGGGCCATGAAATGAGCGCAAGTCTCTCGGCCCATTTACTGTGGCTATAACTGAATACTGCAGGCTGGGTAAGAGTTCATGGGTGGAGATTTCTTTAGTTTATGGTTCTTAGGGTACAAGATTAAGGGGCCCACACCTGGCAATATTTTTTTCTTTGAGACAGGGTATGTATATATCACTGTTTAGCTCTGTCTAGCCTGGAACTTGCTATGTAGACCAGGCTAGCATTGATCTCACAGAGCTCTGGCCACCTCTGTCTCCGAGTGCTAAGATTCACCACACCCCACTGTGAAGGCCCTCATGACGATGGGGGCGCTCTGATGCAGACCTGAGGTGTTGCATGGTGGCACTGAACAAGGGCTAGCTTGAGTCTCTCTTCATTTTTATAAAACGTTTTTATTTACTTTTTATTGTTATCGTTATTTTATGTGTGTGAGTGTTTTGCACCCATGTTTCTCTGTGTATTAACTGCATGCCCAGTGCCCAGGGAATTCAGAAGAGGGCATCAGATCCTCTGGAACTGAAGTTTCAGACAATTTCAAGCCATCCTGTAGGTGCTGGGAATCGAACCCTGGTCCTCTGCAAGGTCTAGTGCTAACCACTGAGCCATCTTTCGAAACCCAAGATTTCATTTTTGATTATTATGTGTATATGTGTTTGTGAGAGTGTGGCTTAGGGAGACTGAGGCAGGAGGATTATGAGATTGAGACCAAACCTGGGCAACCTATCAACTGTCTCAAAAATAAAACAACACTTTTGGATTGTGTCTGGAGAGGGGTCTCGGCTGTTAAAAGCGCTGCTGTTCTTGCAGAGGACCCAGGTTTGGTTCTCCATCAACTCGCCAGCACCTGAAACTCTAGTCCCCGGTCTCTGGTGCCGTTTTCTGGCCTCCTTGGGCTCCTGTACACGCGTGGTACACATAAACTCACGTTAGCACATACACATAAAAATTATATTAAATTTAATGAAGAAGATTGAAAACAAAATGAAAAGAGGGGAGTCTTATTTTTCCACCCATCCATTGGCTATTTCACCAGCCAATGGGTAATGTGCAGGACTCTTGCCCTTAGTGGTAATTTCCAGATAGCACCTATGAGTGCCTCTCACCAGCCATGGCTAGGGATGTATATTCTGGCTGACTGGCTGGGGGACAGCTGGCGACAAGCCTACACTACCACGGGTCTTTTTTTTGTTTTTGGTGCACATACCAACATGATCCCACATTTATCAGAGCAGGGGTTGCTCCTTCAGTCTTTGTCAGACCATCAACCCCCATCCCTGACAGTCGGTGTTCTGTCTCTAATCTTATGTCTCTGGAGTGTCACATAGATGGGATGACAGCGTATCTGGCCTTGGAGACTGGCTTTTTGCACTCGGTACTGTCCTTGGTGTAGCCTGGACCAGAAATAAATCTTTTGGGATTTCTTTCTGCTCACCCCCATTGAACCAATGGCTTTGCATTTGCTAAGTGGGCACTCTGTTGCTGACTTGTGTGAGTCCGCAATACCTCGCTGGGGGACTCTAAGCAAGCATTCCATGGCTGAGCCATGCCTCCTGTACCTCCCTGGGCGATTCTAGGTAGGCATTGTACAGCTCAGCTAAATCCGTAATCTCTCTGTTTAAGATAGGGTCACTCTCGTAGCCCGGGTTAGCGTGAGACTGATTTTGTAAAAATGGGTCTCAAACTCTGAGATCTTCCTGCATCAGTTTCCTGAGTTTTGGGATTATAGGTATTCCACACCAGGCCTGTCGGTCACTCAGTTGGACACTGTGTGGATGTGTCCAACACATCCCCAGCTACGTCTCAGGGACAATCCAGGCATTCCCAGAGAACTTGTGGGCTTTGGAACTATCCAAAATGGGGGGGGGGCTCTTTCCTCTTTGTTGTTTGGTTGATTTTTCGAGACAGGATTTTTTTCTGTAGTTTTGAAGCCTGTCCTGGAACTCCCTTTGTAGACCAGGGTGGCCTCAAACTCACCGAGATCCACCTGCCTCTGCCTCCCAAGTGCTGGGATTAAGGGTGTGTGCCACCACCGCCCGGCTCTCTTTCCCTTTTGTACAGGAGCACCTTCCCTGCCCCCTTTGAGAGCTGACACGAGGCCAGGAATGCACCCACTTCTGGTCTCAGGAGCTGGAATTTCATCCGACGTTTCTGGTGACTCACACAGCGAGCCCTTGCGATGAAATTACACCTTCCTGCTGCCGCCCTCGCGGCCTCTGGTCTCGGATCCTCCGCCGCCCAGGTGGGCTCTGGAACAGAATCTATGCTAGGGCCAGGAGAGCTAGGCTTGGGATGGTACCAGGCAGGGGAGCTGGCTGCTGAGTGACGTCATGTCCACTTCTTGGGTTGTCCTTGTTCCAGGAGTCAGCTGGGAGTTGGGGGTCCCCGGTTATGCATCCACAGCTGTAGCCGCTTTGTTTGGTGTGGAAATTCCAAGTTGCTTTTGTGGGTAGGGAAGCAGGATGGGAAGGCCATGCGACTGTGACTTATGTGAGACAGAATGGCGCATACTGTATTACCTTGGGTGTACACTTGTATGCATGTGTGTCTGTCTGTCTGTCTGTCTTTATATAAATGAGGCCCTCCCCCTCTCTCCTTTTCCCCTCCTATTTCTTGAGACAGGGTCTCAGGTCCACCTGTAAAACACAGTATTTAGCCAAGGATGACCTTGAACTTCTTAGCTTCTTTCCTCCTCTTTTCCTTCAAGTGCTGGGATTACATGCGTGTATCCTCATGTCTGATTCATGCAGTGCTGGGATGACATGTGTGTTTCCCTATGTCTGATTTATGCAGTGCTGGGATCACGTGCGTGTATCCCCATGTCTGATTCACGCAGTGCTGGGATTACATGTGTGTATCCCCATGTCTGATTCACTCAGTGCTGGGGATTGAAGAGTGCTTTGTGCCTGCGAGGCGAATGCTCTACAATTGATCCCCGTCTCTTTTTTTTCGATGGTTTGTTGATTGGGTGGGCATGCATGTGCCACAGTGCACATTTGGAGGTCAGAGGGCAATTTGAAGAACTCTGTCCTAGTCTTCTGGGGGTCGAACTCAGGTTGTCAGGTGTGGTAACAAGTGCCCTTACCTGCTAAGCCATCCTGCTTGCCCTTGTGAGTGTTTTGAGTTGACTTCTCACTATATAGCTCAGGTTGGTCTTGAACTCTTGATCCTTCTGCCTCAGCTTCCTGAGAGCTGGGGGTCACAAGTGTACACGACCACTCCTGGCTGAGATGTGGGTTTTTTGTGGATTTTGTTTCTTCTCGTGTCCGTCCTTCCTTCCTTCCTTCCTTTCTTCCTTCCTTTGTTCCTTCCCTGTACTGTGGCAAAAATCCAGAAACTCACACATACTAAGCAAGCTTTCTACAATTAAGCTTCAACCCCAGCCATGAATTTGGAGGTTTTAAAACTTCTCTCTCTCTCTCTCTCTCTCTCTGAGTGTGTGTGTGTGTATGTGTGTGTGTGTGTGTCTGTGTCTGTATGGTTCTCTGGTTATTCTTGCCTTCCCATGACAAGTTTTGCCAACCTCAGCACCCCACCCCCACCCTGCATCTCTTCTATGTCTCCTTAATTCCTTAATTGTTGGACCCTTGGGACCAGCACTCAGTGAGAGACTCTGGAAAACTCTGGGCCAGTAACTGGTGCGGACAGGACCTGGGATACTCCCAGGTGGCTCATCAGTAGAACAGGACCCCTGCCAGCTCACCAATCTCCAGGGTGGTCCTAACCGCTTCTGGGGGGTTCTTGTGACTGGGCCAGGTTGGTCTTTGTGTTTATCTAGGAGCTGGTTTTTCAGGAATAGCTGCTTCTAGCAGCAAGGCCCCGGCTGGGGGTGAGTGGGGCCCTGCAAGGGAGGTGACGCCCCTCTTCCTCCATGCACCCTGGCTTCCAGGTGCCGACACAGCACCCGCAGCACCCGCCCTGCTCCCAGGCAGGTGGGCAAACCACATCCTCCTCTTTGATCCAGATCCATTGCCCGCCCACCCTGGGCCAGCCACAGCCTGAGACTCTGGTCTCAGCACCTCTAAGCTAAAACGCTCTTTGGTCTTCCTGAGTCAGAGGCCATGCACCTCCTCAGGGCATCCCCAACTCACCGTGGAGGGCATTGCAAACATCAGACAGGGCCTTTGAAGCCTGGCAGGAGTGGGTTCAAGTTCCAGCTTGACCACTGACCTGCCGAGTAGCCTCAGGCAAGTGACTTCATCCCTCTGAGCATCATGGGAATAAAGAAGAATCTCGGGGGGTGGGGGAGACTATTTCTTGGTGTATGTGTGTGCGTTGTGGGGCACATGTGGAGTCGATTTGGGGGTCAGTTCTCTCCTACTATGTGGATTCCAGGGATTGAACTTGATGGTCTTCAGCTCCTGGTGTAGCTGAGGATCACTTTTTTGGTTTTTTTTTTTTTTTTCGGTTTTGTTTTTCCCGAGACAGGACTTCTCTGTGTAGTTTTGGAGCCTGACCAGGCTGGCCTCTAACTTACAGAGATCTACCTGCCTCTGCCTCCCGGAGTGCTGGGATTCAAGGTGTGCGCCACCACGCCCGGCTATAAAGAATGTTTATGTATTAGTCGGTTTCCTGGGCCCAGTAACTGTTTGCCGGTCTCAGCTTGGAAGACCTTTTTTGTGGCGCATGTCCTTGATCTTCTTGGCTTCTCCAAGCTCGTGTTATGAGTCCCTCCTCTGAGTCCTGCCGCCTGAGCCTTGAGGCCCAGCCACAAATGAGAGACCTTCTGTTTGTTGTGCTCATGGGCAGAGTCAATTCCAGCAAAGCCAGGCGGGACAGAACTAGTCTGACTCACGGTCACATCCCTGAGCAACCTACGTCATACCTAGGGGGTCTAGGACATCCTTTCAGCAGGGATGTCGATGCACAGTTCAGTGAGACCCCATGTCAAAGCAGAAAGTAAGACAGGTCTGGTGGCATGCGTACTACATGCACCATTATATATGGTGGCCAGGGCATGATCTAAAACACCCAGTGGAGGAAAAGAAAACGCACTGCAGAGAAGCCTGGAAGAGCTTGGTTGTGGTTCACAGGGGAGAGAGGCGCTGGGTTTTACTCTTCAGAACCCCAGCCTCCCCTGGAGGAACTCTTAAATCCCCTTACATCTGCTCGAACCCCAGAAATCACAGTGCTTAGAGTTTGATAGGTGTGCGTGGGGGTCTAACAACCAAGACAAGCTTCCTCCAGGAGAAATCTCAGGAGACTGGCAGATGGGATGTCTCAATATTGCCCCATCCTGGGATGGGAGCTTCTAGGCTTGGGTATGCAAGCCCTGGATTTTATTTTGTTTGACCTTTAACTCAGGATTTGCCCCTGCCTCGGTCCCCTGAATGGAGGACTCGTGGGCATGAGTCACACGCCCAGCTGCCTGGGGTTTATTCTGGTGTAGGTGTTGTGTCTCCAGTGGATGGGCCTGCATCTATCCTCTTAAGGTCCCCAGGAGTGCTGAAGACTTCTGAGCTTAGGTAGGATAAAAGGTGGGCAGGGCAACAAGTAAGTGGGCAGGGGCGTGGCTCAACATTAGAGTTCCTGCCTAGAACCCCCAGTGAGGGGCTGGGGTGTGACTCAGTGGTAGAGCCCCTGCTTAGAATCCCCCAGCAAGGGACTGGGGTGTGGCTCAGTGGTAGAGCACCTACCTAGAATCCCCCAGTGAGGGACTGGGTGTGACTCAGTGGTAGAGCCCCTGCCTAGAATCCCCCAGCAAGGGACTGGGGTGTGGCTCAGTGGTAGAGCACCTACCTAGAATCCCCCAGTGAGGGACTGGGTGTGGCTCAGTGGTAGAGCTCTTGCCTAGAATCCCCTAGTGAGGGGCTGGGTGTGCCTCAGCTGGAAGAGTGCTTGTATATCATGTATGAGGTCTTGGGTCTCTTGGCAGCATCACATACCTGGGCATTGTGGTGCACACATGCAATCCCAACCAATTTTTAGAATACGAAGGCTGGAGAATCAGAAGTTCAGTGTCAGCCTTGGTTACATAGGGAGTTTGGGATCAGCCTAGGTTACATGAGACTGTCTTCAAAACATAAAATAAGAACATAAGCTCTTCTTTTCTGTTCTAGGATTGCAGCCAGCTCACAAGACAAGGGTTTCTGTCCAGTTCATTAGAGTCACACAGCATTAGGTGGATGAAGGTAGACTGGGTTAGGGCTGAGCCTGGTGGGGGGAGGGGCTGCGATGGTGTCCTGAAGAGAACCTTGGTAAGATAAAAAGGTAGATTATTGAATCTACTTTTAAAAGGCAACTACTAGTTTTGCTTAATAAGGAAATGCAGGTTAGTAGTTGATCACCTAGTATAATTGAACTTGTAGTCACATTAGGTATGTTTTCAAGGTCAAGCAAAGATATATTTCAGACAGGTCATCCTCAAACACTTCCAAGATCTACAGAATATGGCATTTAAGATATTTCAATAACCTAAGCTCTTGCTTTTTATGACAATGAGACTTGTCTGCTCCTGGCAGCACCAGTCTACTTCAGTGAAGATCGTGGGCATTGAAGAAACTCCACATGGAGTTGACATTCTTTGTGGCAAAAGTAAGACACTGGGCGAGAAAATCATCTCACCTCAACTGCTGACGGTATGCTGTCCTAATTGGACAGGCAGGACACAAAAGAAAGTGACTGCCAAATATTGTCAAGACAAGTAGGGATAGTCCTTTAGACTGTCCTGCTTCACAGAAAAGTCTGTTGGATATGCTAGGCCTGTAGGCCAAGGATGGATCCTTCAGCATTGCAGAGAAACTTTGGGTGACTGTATAGGCAGCCAGCTATTTCTGTCATTACTCACATTTTTTGGAAGTTGCTTGTTTGCACTTCCTGCTTACTCAGTTAATGTTATTTCCTTCTTGGGTCTCTGAGGGAGTCAAAGACTAGATAGTTCTAGCTTTCTTTCTTACCTGGTGCAGAAAGCAAGTTATGATAGAAAGTAAATTAGGTACAAGACTTTGGACCCACCAAGATAGGATAGATATGGAGTATTTCCTCTGAATTTGTCAAATGCAAATGGACTAGACATTGTTGATGTATTTGTTGCCTATATATATTGAATATAGTCATTGTACTTATTGTATATAGTTTTTCTTATATTAGTTATAGCCTTCTTTTTAATTTTAGACAAAAAGGGGAAATGTAGTGGCATTTCATTTGTATTTTAATAAATAAAGCTTGCTGGGCGGTGGTGGTGCATGCCTTTAATCCCAGCATTTGGGAGGCAGAGGCAGGCGGATCTCTGGTGAGTTCAAGGCCAGCCTGGTCTATAAGAGCTAGTTCCAGGAGAGGTTCCAAAGCTACAGAGAAACCCTGTCTCAAAAAACCAAGTGGATAGATGGAGAGAGAGAGAGAGAGAGAGAGAGAGAGAGAGAGAGAGAGAGAGAGAGATAAAGCAAGCAAGCTTACCTGAAGATCAGAAAAGTAAAATAGCCACACTGGCCAGCCTTACAGGCCAGGCAACAATAACACACACACCTTTAATCCCAGTAGCCACACTAGTTTGCTATAGAAACCAGGTGGTAGTGGTGCACGCCCTTAATCCCAGAACTAGAGAGGATTATAAAATGGGAGGGGACAGCTCTCAGTCTCATTCTGTGGTTTCCTGGAGGCAGGATCACCCATTTTCAGACTGAGGTAGAGCTAAGAGCCAGTGGCTAGCTGCTTTGCTTTTCTGATCTTCAGGTTGAACCCCAATTTTTCTCTCTGAGTTTTTATTAATTGTGCTTCAAACCTTGGATGATTCGGCCTAGGGGTTAGAATTCGAGTAGATGGGAGAGGGGCTGGAGTGTGTTCAGGTAGAGGCGGGGGGCAGGGTCAGCAGGACACAGGGCCAGATGACTGTAGAAAATGTTTGAAGTGGATTCAGATAGTGGAAGAGACCAGACTGAGAGAGAAGGGCTTATAGTCCTGCCTGCTGTGGCTGAGGCCAAGAGAGCCCTCAGGTAACTAACGCATAGATTGAGTTCTGTTTGTGGATAGGGAAACAGGCTGTGGTGGGTAGGTGCCTACCATGCCTAGACTCTCGTGTGGTATTGGAAGCCGAGTGTCCTGATCTGCCCGGAATAGGAATAGCCTTTCTGGGGCTCTGCGGGTAGAAGGGCAGGCCGCAGCGGGAGGGGCAGCCTACTCAGAAGGGAGAGTTCCCACCCACTCCACCCCCCAGCCAGCGCCTAGGGTTAGATCATCTTAGAGCCTTTGGCTGTTTTCCATTCTGCCTTCATTTCCCGACAGGAAAGGACCTGATACCCCTCCACCTCTTAGGTTTTCTCAGAAGGCCTGTTTACGTCTGGCCAGGGGGTCTCCAGAGACACCATCCTGGGCCTCCCACCACAACCTCGCCCCTGGGGCTGGCACTGCCCCAAATCTGGCTTCTCTGCACTACATCCTAAGATCCATCCTGTCCTGGGATGATTGTATTGATTGGTATACCAGTGTGGATAAGCATGAATCTGCCGCTGGGAACCAGGGTCCCCGGGGCTCCCGGCTGAATGATAGGCTGGCATGGCCCACTTTGCTTCCCTTGTCTGTGGCAGGGAACAGAGAGGACAGGGAGAGTTGATGTCAGAGCGACGGAGGGGGTGGGGCAGCACTTGGTGATATCACAGTTGCTCAGTAACCAGCGCTCAGGGTGGCCTAGCCTGCCAGATGCTGTGCACGTGGTCTCACCTACAGCCCTCATCTTGGCCAGAACTGTTGATACCTTTTTGCTATGTGGTAGCTGAGCAACGAGGGTACTGGCAAGGTGAGGGCTGTGCCTCTGAGCCTCATGCCAGCCCCTTACTTGGGAATTCTAGGCAGGTGTTCTACCACTGAGCCACATCCCTAGCCTCTCACTGGGAGATTCTAGGCAAGAGCTCTACCTCCGAACCACACCCAAGCCCCTCATTGTGGAATTTTAGAGAGGTTCTCTATAGCTGAGCCATGCCCTTAGCCCCGTGCTGGGGGATGCCAGGCAGTTGCTAGTGTTTGCAGGAGGGTTTGATGTGAAAACGCTGGCACCCTCTACTTCCTCGCCTGCCAGTTATTCAGCCATCCAGATACAACCATTTAAGCTGAGGATGGATCACCTGTATAATGATGACCCCATAAGATTAACTGGCCTAGAGCTGGGGCTGCAGCTCCGTTGATAGGGTACTTGCCTTATATGCAGGAAACCTGGATTCCATCCCCAGCACCACGTGAGCTAAGTGTGGCTCATACACCCGTGGTCCCAGCCCTGGTAAGGGGGAGGCAGGAGGATCAGGAGTTCAAGGTCATTTTTAGCTTTATTGCACATTGGGAGGCCAGCTTGGACTCCTGAAGACCCTGTCTTAGAAGAGCAAGCAAACAAAGTTAATTGACTTATTGCCTTCAACATGTCTTTGTTGACGCATATCTTGGGTGCGCACACAATGCAGGAATCGGCCAACAATGCTTTTCTTCCAATGCGTTGTGGTTGCCCCTTGATGTGTAACTGCTGAGAGAGCACCTGCTGTGTACCAGCCACTGTTGCTGGCTCCCTCTGTCAGCAGTGGACAGAACAAAAAGGGGAGTGGGTGGGGGTCACCATCTCCCACCACATCAGGCTTTGAGGTCGGACCACCACACTGGCCTTCCCACCAGATGGAACATACCAGAAACTGACCATGGGGTGGGATCCTTTATTGGCCTTTGAGATGGTCATCTGCGTTTCTAACCAGTGTTGGGACCTGTGGAAAGGGTGCGGAGTCTGGGTGTCAGACTGCACGTGGTCCTCAACCCTGTGTGTGTGAGGGGCTGGGAAATATGATCCTTGACCTGGAGTAGTGTGTGTGTCCGTTCGACCCTGCTTTCCTTCCGAAAGAAGGAAGCTAGTTAGAGTCCATTCCGTGTCTCTTTCTTACCAGACTCCCCCAGCCTCCACCTTCCACTCTGTTTGCTTCTCAGCACCGCCCCCCCCCCTCCGGCCTCCGTCTGTCTTGGTGTCCTTCCTGACCTTTGACCTGCCTCCCCCCTAGAGTGTCAGTGGCCAGCCTTCTTTAACCTCCCTGATAACACCTTTGTTCTTTTCTCGCTTGTCTGTTGCTTGCTCTTCCACCTCTTGCCATCCACTTGAGGTCTTTGTATCCTGCCTGTCTCTCAGATCATGAGGTCTTCTCTGTACCCTGCCTGTCTCTCAGATCTTGTCTCTCCAGTCTGGGTGCCCAGCCCCACAACCCCTTAACCTACCTGGGCCTTGGGCAACCTTCACCCATTGAGGCCCAGCTCCTTCTGTTCCTGCTCTTTCTTTCCTAGGGTATGGGCATCCATGTGGACATCTGAGTTCTATGTTTGAGATTGGTCTCAATGTCTCCTCCTCAGGACTCTGTGCCCCCAAATCACGTCTTTGATATTTTCCTATCTGCTGCAGGCTTGCCCTAATCCCCACTTCTCAAACTCCAGCTGTGACTCTGGGGGGCAGCATTCCATCTGCCATAACCCCTTACCCTTTGAGCCCGGCACCTGCTTTGAGCCCATCTATATATGACTCCTGTTTGCTTGAATGTCCTTGGTCCAGGGGCGTTAAGGCCCGTGGCCCATCTTGGTGTCTTCACCTTTTCACCTACCACTTCCTGCTCCTCCCCTGGGCTCTGCATCCCTGATCCCCACCTCACTCACTTGCCCAGCCTCCAGCCAAGGCCACTGTCCTGCTCAACCCTGACCGCGACACGTGGGCGGCCCAGGCTGGCGGCTGGGTTTCCTGGGCAGCCAGTCATTTGGCAAGCCTTCAAAGTCTGCTCAGCTCTGTGGCCTAGGAGGTGGGTACTTTGGGCTGGGGTGGGGCAGGCGTCCCCCTTGATGACTGCATTGCTGAGGTCAGCTCTGGCATCATCTCCTTTGGGGAGCCACTCCCCCCCGTTGCCTTCCATCGTTTTGTGCTTCTTGCTTGTTACTAATTTTGTCTTTTGAGGGTTCTTGTTTGTTTTGATCTTTGTTTTATTTTTGAGGCAAGCCCTTTTGTAGCTCAGGCTGCTTTCAAGCAGGCCTGGTTTATGCATTGCTGGGTGATTGAGCCCAGGGCTTTGCGCAAAGCATGCTGGGACGTACCCACCAACTGAGCTACATTCCTGCTTCATATCTGTGCCTCAGACAGAAGTCGGATTAAAAGGGATAGGTGTTGCTGGCACATGCCTGTAATCCCAGGGTTGGGGAGATGGAGGCAGGAAAATCGGGAGTTCAAAGTTATCCTCAGCTACATAGCAAATGTGTGGCCAACCTGGACTACATGAGACCTTATAGCTGAGGTTCGGTTGGTTGAGCGCTTGCCCTGGCTCCCATCTTTAGCACTGTATAAGTTGGGTGGTGAC